>NC_092135.1:16935433-17560433 GCF_043159975.1 Macaca nemestrina
CAGTCCCTTGCTATCTATGACTACTATGCCAAGTGCTTTAAAATATATGTTACTTTTGACTTCACAAAAACTCTCTAAGTTTGCTTTATAAGTGAATAAAATGCTCACAATCATTCAGATCATTAAGTAGTAAAACTGATATTGTAACCTAGGTCAGAATTGTTTCAAGGCCTGTGTCTTAATCCATTTGCATCGCAATAAAGAAAATACCTGAGGCTGGGTAATGTATCAATAAAATAGGTTTGTTTGGCTCATGGTTCTGCAGACTGTACAAGAAGCATGGCACCAGCATCTGCTTCTGCTGAGGACCTCAACCTGCTTCCACTCAAAGTAAAAGGCAAAGGGAAGTAGGCAACACGTGATGAGAAAGAAAGGAAGCAAAAGGGAGATGCCAGGATATTTTTAACAATCAGTTCTCATGGGTGGGGAGGAGGAAACTCTTGAGGGAATTAACAGAGTTAGAACTCATTACTGGGAATACAGTACCAAACTATTCATAAGGGATCCACTCACTCTCATGACCCAGACATCCTCCATTAGACCCCACCTCCAACACTGGGAATCAGATTTCAGCATGAGATTTAGAGGGCACAAATATCAAAACTATACCAGTCTGCATACTTTTCTTTGTACTATACCACCAAAAACAATCACTGAACCTCTTTCACACCCAAGGCACTGTAAAGAAACAGAGTAATAGGGTGGTCTCTGCCCTCTACAACCTAGCTACTTGCTACTCAGGCTGTAGTCTGAGATCTAGCAGCAGGGACTTCACCTGGAGCTTATTAACTGTGAAGAATCTAAGGTTTTGCCCCAAATCTAGGAATCAGAATCTACAGTTTAACAAGACCCCTAAGTATCTCATATGTGCATAAGAAACATGTTTGAGATGCACTGATAAAGAATTCTTCATCTAGTTGTGGAAATAATACAGACATGTAAAAAGAAAACTAACCACACAGTGTGGCCAGAAATGAGAACACATTGAGTTCTACAGGAAGTCAGCAATAGGGGACAGATTGGAGCTAGAAGTTGTATAGCACAGATCCAGGGAAGGTTGCTTGGAGGAGGTGGAGCTCAAACTGGGTCATGCAAAATGCTTTGACTGATTCAGTGGAAGATTATTTTGAGAAGAAAGACTGTGACAATGAAGTATGGAGGTGAAGACATGTTTGAGACATACAGAATGTTTGAGAAGCAGTGTTGACTCTGCCCAGAATGGCAACTCATCAGACTCTTCTAGAAAAGCACAAAGGCTGTGGTTTCATCTCTGTTCTCCTGGATTGTACCCGGAATCTAGGACTTTGTTGCTATTCAGTAAATACTTGTAGAATAAAAGGCACTTCTCAAAAGTTACACTTTCTCATTGAACGATTTCATATATACATAAACTCCCTAATTGTTACTGATAGTTCCTGAGTATGTTGGGGCTTGAGGAGGCAAGTTCAGCCATTGCCTTCCAAACCTTGGTTGTTGTGTCTAAAACACAGTGATGCCCTTCAAAATAATGAACATGCAGAATTTTTTAAAGTGATGCACAGAGATCAGGAACATACATAAGCATCTTATTTCCTGGATAGACATACTATGGCCAGTATTTAGAAATATTTCCTTCGAATAGAGTAATAAAATAAAATTACTTAATGAAAGATATATAAACATTGTAGATCTTTAAATTACTCTGCTGAGTTGATTTTCAAAAAAGATATTCTCCTCAGCAATATCCTTTGTTTGGCTTTCCAGATCTTGGTCTGGAAGATCTGCTTAGAAAGAAGAAGGGTACAGAGAAGTGGGTTAACTGGTGAATAGCAAGTAATTGCTACTATGTTGAGCTGTTATCGTTTTCCAGAAAATGTAATAGTCATATTACATATTTTGTCTCTAATCCTCACCACAGCCTTTAAGAGATATATTTTGTACTGCCATTTTACAGATAAGGAAACTTTTCTTTAAGGCTGACAGTGGCTTAATAACTGTCCCCAAAGTTGCATAACTATGAAATGTTAGAACCAGAATTTGAAGCCAGGGCACTAAGTCTGCAAGTTCTGTATGCTTCCATTATATCTAACTTCTTGTTCTGCATAACAATTACCCCAAAATCCAGTGCTTAACACAGCCACTATTTTATTATATGACACAATTTTGCAAGTCATGAATTTGGGCGGGCATGGCTAGGCAATTCTCCTTCTCTACGTGGTATTAGCTGGGCAGTTTACATGGAACTGGAGTATCCACTTCCAAGATAGCTGACTCAGGATCACAAGTTAGTTCTGGCTGTTGGCTGCAAGCTTAGCTGAGGCTGTCCTGAGTTGAGGGCCTTACTTCTTTTCACCTGCGCCTCTTCACTGGAATAATTGAGTTTTCTCACAGCATGGCAACTAGGTTCCACAAGTAAATATCCAAGAGACAGGAAGAAGAAACTCATAGTCTCCTAAGGCCTGAGCCATAAAACTGGCACAGAATCACGTCGGCATATTCAATTGGTCAGGACACTCACAGAGCCACCCAAATTTAAAGAGGAGAGTTATAGACATAGACCCTGCCAACACACACACACACACACACACACACACACACACATCAAGTAGCAACCATCTTTAATTTAGCACGTTTTCTAAACTACAGTTGTATTAGTCCATTCTCACGCTGCTAGGAAGAAATACCCGAGGCTGGGTAATTTATAAAGTAAAGAGGTTAAATTGACTCACAGTCTGCATGGCAGTGGAGGCCTCAGGAAACTTACAATTTCAGTGAAGGGCAGCTCTTCACAGGGCAGCAGGAGAGAAAGTGAGTACTGAGTGAAGGGGGAAGCCCCTTATAAAACCAAGGGCTCTTATGAGAACTCACTCACCATCACAGCGTGGGGGGAAACCGCGCCCATGATTCAATTATCTCCACCTGGCCCTGCCCTTGACATGTGGGGATTATTATAAGTCAAGGTGAGATTTGGGTGGGGACACAGAGCCAAACCATACCAACAGTGCTGAAAATACATACAGCCAAGTTACATGTTATGTATTAAATTATTCTGTTATAGTTAACAGACCGTAACACCTCAAAGAAGAACGTTGTTTTCCATCATAAGATTTTCCTTACTTTTCTATTTTCTGCAACTGCATGCATGAGTTATTTTGAAAAAAAAATTAAAACATTTTCTTAAGATTTTACTACAAAGTTTCTGTTTATTTCAGAAACTAGAAGTGGTCAAAGACAGAATGCTAATCGTGGAAGGGATGCTATGACCTTTTAGTTTTCTCGCCTTTGCTATATGAACTTGCTTGTTTGTTTAGTTGCCACCAGGAAGCTGCAATTTGAGGAGTGGCAACGCTGGATTCAAGATATGGTTTCCAGGCTGATAGGCGTTAAACACTGCTTCTTCTTCAACGAAGCACTGCAAAGCAGTGTGTTTCAATAGATGACTACTGAAGAGAGCCTCAGTTTTCCCAATTGCAGAGTAAAACTGGCCCGACTTCATCAGTGTCTTTAATCTAGTTAGAATGTAAGTCAGGTTTTCATTTTGCAAATCTGTGCAGTCCTCACCCCAAGCCAACACAGGTGTATCTGGCTCACTGGCTATCTAATCACGCTGAAGCATTTCCATCCCATTAACAATTTCCTTTCCTCTCGCATCAGTGTTGCAACCCCACATTTACATTTGGCTAAGCACATTGGTTTCAGGTGCACAAAGCTCCACACAATCCATTTTCCCACTTGAAGCAAATATGGAAAGCCAACATAACTCTCATATATCTACTTAACACCTACTTTCTTGAATTTCCTAATCTAAATAGGAATTTGTTCCTACAAGCATCTCCACTGGAAACTCTCCAGGAAAATTCAGACTCTTCTTTCTACTCATGATTAAGCCTCAAGGTCCTGTCAGTGCAGCCAGGTCAGAAGAACAGCCACAGTGAATTGATGAAAAGATGTAAAGAGGGCCTTCATTAACAGGGCAATAGAAATTTCCTTTGTGAACCTATCTCCATGTGAATGGCCAACAATACAGGACGAGTATATGAAGAAGTGTGCCTGACTCAGCAAGTTGCACTCTAGCTCCCAATCCATGATTTAAGGGTTAACTATTGTCCCTCCACATTCTCACAGCTGAAGGAGTGTTGTGAATAACATGCTTATTTGAAAATACATTCACAGAGGGACTCCTCCACATAACGGACTTGGTGGAGTGAGCTACATGTTCCCTGTTGCCAGGGGGTTGCCAGAAGCCACAAATGTGAGTTTGAATTAGGATTTCTGGCAGTGCTATTAAGAACACCTTGGCAAGCTGACAAGCCAGAGATTAGATTCAGTTCCCCAAGTTGTGAGAGATCCTATTTGTTCTAGATGCTAACCACTTCTCACCTCACCTACAACCACTTTTTACTGGAACGCCAAACAGAAAAAAAATATATATATATATATATTCTTTAATTTCTCTGTCGTTTCAATATTATGGCAAAACGTGGGCAAAAGGTTAATCAAGTTATCTCCCCATCATGAACTTATGAAAGCTTATGCTGTATAAAATCTTCCCAACAGCAACATGTAATATAGGGCGTCCTAATGATGTTTTTTTGAACCACTTTATATTTTCTGACAGATGGCTTCTGTGAGAGGAATAACTGCTTTATGATATAATATAGAGAAGAATAAAGAATTAATTCAGGCTTTGGGCTTTGCTTTATTTGGCTACAAAATTAAAGCACTGGAATTCTCATCACTTGACGGAAATTCATGTAACATTTTACCTGAATATACATCCAGACAGAGAGGTTCGTTACCAAGATTGAATGCTCATAATGTAACAATATATTACTTTATATAATATACATAAAAATAATATAGTTCTTTTTATAATTGAAATATTAATAATTAATAGAAAATAAAAGAAAAGGTAACTGTAGATTTGTAATTGCATGACCTGATTAGAAAGTAAGGTGGCCCAAACTTGCATACCCTCTGACCTACTAATTTTTCTTTTCAATGTATATCTTTTTCTTCGCCCACATTTTCCAGAAAACAAAGCCTGAGACAATATTTACATAGAAAGTTTTATGAGGAGTATAATCCCAAGGAAGCTAGAGTAGGGAAAAAAGAAAATCAGGCAAAGAAAGGGAAAAATAAAACACAAAATGGTGTATAATGAATTTGGTTGTGGTCTTGTTAGAAACCATACCTGGTTGCTCACCCCCATCTCCTGAAGGGGCATTGGAAACACTGTGTCTCATAACAACTTACCAGGTAGAGGGAGAATAATTTGTCAGCCAGTTCCCTCATATCCCCTGTTGGCATTGATCAAGTTCTCCTCTGAGGCCAATAAGAATGTAGTCAGTGCCAGGCTCTCTTCTTTCGCACCCAGCAGAAAACTATGGCCAAGTACATTTGACAAAGGACGTAAACTAGATCTAGCACAATTGTGAGAAAATACTTGCACTTATGCTTAAAAGATATTTATTGTAGCATTGTTTTTATAAAGAATATGTAAAAGAGACTGAATGATCATTAACAGAGAAATGGTTAAATATATTATCATACTCACTTATCATTGGATTAAAGATAACGTAGAACTAGGTCTATCTAACCAAAAATATATCCAGGGCTTATTACATTTTTTTAAAAGTCTCAGAATTATACATATATCACAATTCACTTTCACACGAAAAAGAAAAACTCCATATGAGACATATATATGTAAATCATATATACATACATCTCCCTCATATAAAAAATGGTTAGTAAGACAAACCGAAATAGTGGCTACAACTAAAATGGAGAGGGTGAGGATAGAATTCTCTGATAGGGGAGTTCACATTTTTATTCCAATCATTTGCAATTTAACATTTTTTAAGTTAAATAATTTAGAGGAAAAAAGAAGAAAGAGAGGGAGGAGAGGGGAATAGAGGTACAAAGGAGCACAGAATTGGGATCCAGATTTAGCCCCTGACTTAATCCATTCAGGCTACAGTCACAGAATACACACAAAAGACTGTGTGGCTTACAAACAAAAAGGTATTTCTCACAGTTCTGGAGGCTGGGAAGTCCAAGATTAAGGTGCCACCAGATTCAGTGATGGTGAGGGCCTACTTCCTCGTTCATAAATCATGTCTGTCTTTTTGCTGTGTCCTCATATCTCAGAAGGAACAAGAGAGGTTTCTGGGGTCTCTTTTACAGGGACACTAATTCCATTCATGAGTGCTCCACCCTCATGACCTATTCACCCCCCATAAAGCCCCCTGTCTTAACAGCCTCGCTTTTGAGCTTAAGATTTCAACAATGAATTGAGTGGGGAGAGGCATGAACATTCAGTTCCATAGCAGCTACATCTGAATTCTGGCAGGATGGTGAACCATCCCAACCAAGAAACGTGTTTCCCCTTGAGACCTGATTTCTAAGTTCCAATCCTAACATGACTGCAGTGATTTACAAGAGCTTTTGCTTTAGAATAGTTCAAATGCTATGCTTTAATAGGTAATTATATGCATGTTAGAGGCAAATCCATGAATAAGATAAAACAGTTTGAATGACTTTTGTTGAAAATTACAAACCCAAAGAATAACCCCAACAAATTATCATGGAAAGAAAGTCCTGCGAGAGAACATGAGTGAAACAGAGAAAGGGGATGCCAGACAAATCAACCCATCTCAGTCAAATGTTATCTCAGATCATGAGGGTACAAAAGGACCACGTAAGCAAAACAGCAGAATGAGCGAATGGTTGCTGAGGGGGTTGAAAAGTTTGTTGAAGCGACCTTAGTAAAATAGGCCTTACAAATGTGTCCTAAGTAACAGCAATGAAAAACTTTCAGCTATCCTCAGTCTAATAGGCAGTGCAGGGAAATAACAGCTCCCTTGAAGAGTGAGGGACTGGCCTCATTTTTCCCAGTGCCTTTTAACTAGACAAATAAAGGAAATAAATCTCTGCAATTGGTAAATAAGAGATCTCATTCTGAAGGAGCTCCAACTAAATGTGATCATTTAAGTCAATAGAGTCAGTGGCGCCAACATATTCCAAGTGTTGTCTCATGTGTCTTCTAAGTCATTAATTTTTCCAAAGGTCACTGAATGTTAAAGCAGAGATAGACCTTAAAGACTATCTTACCAACTTCTCATTTTTAAAGTGAAAACACAACACAGTGTGTCACCTCCTCTGTAAAATATGATCACCCTCTGCATATCCTCCCGTATTAACACTGTTGTGAATTCTTTCTTTTAGGAAAATACAAGAACATTTTTCAAGCTAAAGATAAGTAATCATACTCTTCCATTTCACATATAGGCTAAGGGGGCCTAAAAACATTAAATAATTTGTCCAAGTCCCAATAGCAAGGGTTTTGCACAAAGAGATTTGAGAAATTTTTTTTCCCAAAAATAAATAGCTTTTTACCTTATTTTTAAAATGTTACATCCTCTTTTTAAACTAAAATGCAGGAAAAAGTACAGATGAATCACCTTAAATCTTATTGCCTGGAAATAGCCAAGTTGAAATGTTGCTGAAAATGCATCCTAAATAATTTCCATTGTCTCTCACTCTGTAACACCCATTTTTCCCCAGTGGAAGAGGTAGGTGTCAAGCAAAACTAATTTTTAATTTACTGTTTTCCAAACATACTACTGGGAGAGATTGTGTCAAGCAAAACTAAATTTTAATTTGCTGTTTTCCAAACATACTGCTGGTACTCTGAGTTTGAATACTGCTGAGATATGTGAAGAAAAATGTTACTAATGGAGTATACAGATTTTCTGGAGGAGAAGTTCCAAAGTCCAGACATTTTCATTAATATTAAAAGATACAGAAATGTGTTGGGTAGATCCAGTTTGATCAAAAAGACCTCTCTGTAAAGAAATTCCCATAGAGATAGAGAAAGACAAGATGGGTGGGCATTTCCATGCACTATGCATGCCCTATGATTGGTACACACTGGAATCCATCAAACCTGTCTTGCTCCCTGGGAAAGAGGCTGTGGTGAGGGTAGGGGGCACAGAAGTGGTACAATCTGTAAAGCTGAAGCATTGAGAGAGCAGACCCAGTTTGAGGGGTGTACAGAGTTGGGTCACAATAATATTTCTCCCTCGTTCATCAGAGGACCACTTGTGCTTTCTGAAAGAATCTGCTTTAGGGCCAAGAGTGGTTACCAGAACCAGAGGCTCAGACTTGGTCATGCCATTCGGACTTGATGAGAATTATGCTGTCCTTCAGCTGTGGACTTGGGCATGTCAAACAGAGTGAAGTTGCAACCCCCAAGTCTTTGGCTGGGTAACTGATGACGCTATTCAAAGGAACAAGCTTCAAGTGCTATTTGTGGTGATCTCCAGCATCAAGGGAATGTGGCTAATATCTGGCTCCAGCTGATCCAAAAGTAGTCTGAACCGACCCTATGGACAGCACCTTGATAACTTGCTGAAACTATCATGGCCTATCATGATAGGAAGCCGTAGAAAGAGAGAAGAGCAACGTGGTGACTTGGGCCTTTTAATTTGAAAATTTTAAAGGTGATATGGTATTTTATTTTGAATAGCAAGCCCATGTAATGGGTCATACTGAGTTCATAAACATGTGCATAAAAATATGTGCATATTTTTAAATAAATGGTATCATGTTATATATGCCATTGGGTAGTCAACTTTTTCATTCAAGGATATCGTGGCTGTCTTTCTATGTCAATTAAGGCATACTGACATCCTAATTAACAGTTGCATACTATTCTATAGGGAATATAAGTCATGCTCATTTCCATATTAGGAACAGTATTAGGACACTGAACTTGAATCTTTTTACTTTCTTTGCCAATATAACAAGTAAGGCTACAATGATCATTAACATTTATCTCTTAACACACAAGCTCCTTCCTTCCTTAAAATAATTTCCTAGAAGTTAAATTTCTATTTTTGGTGCCTTTTACCAAACAGCCTTTGAGAAGTAATGTACAACACTACATGAGTGTGTCCATGTTCCTGGTTTTTTGTTTGTTTGTTTGTTTGTTTGCTTGAGACACTCTCACTCTGTTACCCAGGCTAGAGTGCAGTGATGCGATCTCGGCTCACTGCAGTCTCCACTTTCAGGGTTCAAGTGATTCTCCTGCCTCAGCCTCCTGAGTAGCTGGGACTGCAGGCACGTGCCACCACCACCGGCTCTATTTTTTAATAGAGACGGGGTTTCACCGAGTTAGCCAGGATGGTCTCAATCTCCTGACCTCGTGATCCACCCACCTCAGCCTACCAAAGGGCTGGGATTACAGACATGAGCCACCGCACCCAGCCCGTTTCCCCGTGTTTTATTTACATGTTGTGTTCGCAAGATTTTTGTGTGCAGATCAAATAGATGAGGGAAAAAAATGCTGTTGTTTTTGTAGAATATCTGGAATGTTATATATATTTTCATGTTTATTGGCCATTTTTTATTGATTCTATTGTGAATTACCTGTTTATGTCCTTTGCACATTTTTTCTATATGGGAAAATTAATCTTTTATTCAATGCTTTGTGGGAGTTTTAAAAAATATATTTTAGAGATATTAATCCTGATCTACAGTACAAATATTTTCCTCACTTTCTCATTCTTCAAACTTTGTCTAATGACATATTTTCTATATAAATATGTCTATATAAAAGATTATCATTTTAAGTGTCAATCAATTTTTTTTTTTTCTTTTGTGGTTTCTAGCTGGAGTGTTAGACCTTAAAAAACTTCTTCAGCTCTCAAATCACCAAAACACCCATGTTTTCATAGGGTATTTATATGGTATAACTTTAAAATTTGAACTACTGATTCATCTAGTATTATCTAGAATTATGTTAAGGCCTCAGCTTTTTTACAGTGTCTAGCCACTTACTCCAATGTTAGTTGTTGAATAATCCATCTTTTCTCCACTGACTTAAAATGCTATATTCCCAAATATTATTGGAACATTTTCTAGAATCTGTGCTTTGTTTCATTTATCTATCAATTTAATATAATTTGGATATGTGTGCTTGCCCAAATCTCATGTTTAATTGTAATCCCTAATGCTGGAGGCAAGGCCTGGTGGGTGGTAACTGGATGAGGAGGATAGTTTTCTCAGGAATTGTTTAGAGCCATTCCCTGGTACTAGTCTCATGATAGTGAGTCAGTTCTCATGAGATCTGGTCATTTAAAAGTATGTGGCACTTCCCTCCTGACTCTCTTTCTCTGGCTCTGGCCATGTGATGTGCCTGCTCCTCCTTCACCTTCCACCATGATTGTAAGTTTCCTGAGGCCTCCCCAGAAGCCAAGCAGATGCCAGCATCATGCTTCCTCTACAGCCTGAAGAAATGTGAGTCAATTAAACCTCTTTTCTTTATAAATTATGCAGTCAATTAAACCTCTTTTCTTTATAAATTATGCAGTCTCAGTATTTCTTTATAGCAATGTGAGAGCAGACTAACACACAGTTTATTACTATTCCAGTGCCACAAGGTTTGGTTATTGATAATTTAAATATATTTTAATATTGATGAATTCTTTGAGAGTATTCAAGAAGTTTTAACAAGTCCTGTGAGACTCAAGGTGATGAAATGAACCCAGGAAAGTAGAAGACAGTTGACATGCAATGATGTAGAGAAGACCAAGTGAAACCACAGGGTTAGATGATCATGTCAACAAAGCCATCTAAAGATAAAGAAGTTCTTACTCAGTGACTTTGAGAAACAGTCTTAAGAACTATATATGTCAACAAATCAAGTTAGTGCAAAACCTGTTTAATTCATTATGCAATATGATGAGACCCATCAGACAATTCTCATCAAAACACTTCCAGAATTTTAACACTATCCTTAGATTTTCTATGGGCTTAAAATAAAACCTTTTTTCAAGAGTATCATCTTTTTTCCTCAAATGCTTCATCCATACAGACATTTCCTAAAACTTCTTACACAAGATCCATTTTTTCCTTCATTCTTCAGAAAGCGTTTGTGCTTCTGCCTTACATTACAGATTTCCTGGAACTTTTGAAAACCCAGACGCTCAGTTTTTAGAAGGACACTCCAACCCATATGCTCAGTATTGAATGGGAAGCATCAACTATTGTAAAAAGCTACCAGCTGCTCCAAGCATGGAAACGTGTATGAGGGACATTTCTAGAAACAAATGGGGATTATTCAAGCCTTGAGCAGAGAAGAGACAGGAGATTCTAGGAAGATAGCTTTGGCCTTGAGAAAATGAAAGGGAAAACAGGCAGAAATCTCAGTGCCTCAGTACCTGGGTTATAAATATAAACAAGAAAAACAAGGTGTATCTGTATCTGGGGTATATGGCTGCACCTTGGGGAGGTACTGGGAGTGAATCCTTTCCACAATGTTTATCTTATCAGTTGGTCTGTTAATGTGGGATAATAAACCATGAATCCAGTGCGTGATCATGAGGTCCAATGTGAAGCTTTGAAATAAAACACATCGGGGTACTCTGTTCATAGGGTAATGGCCACCAGCGGAAATCTAGGGCACATCTAGAAGAATTCTTTGTTCATCATGTCACTAAAAATAAACAAGTGTTATTCATCTTAAATACCACAAAAACTTATTACATAATCCTCTCTTATTTTGTAAATAACCACTCTAAATTGGATGAAAATGTTTCCCAGTTAAGTGCTCAGATCCACGCGTCAAAAAAGAGAGTACATTTTAATTATTTGAGATAAGAATGTGTTGCACTGTCGTCAAACAGTAGAAAAAGGCATTCATTTTTTAATCAATCAATAAATGAATAAACAAACATTGAGAACCATTAGAGTGTTAGGTACTCTTCTAAGAACTGGACATAGAGTTGTTAATAAAACAGGTGAGGTGCTTGCATTGCAGAACTTAACGTATAGTAGAAGTGTGACAATAAACCAATAAATAAAGCATCAGGTATTGAAAAGTTTTAGGAGAAAATGTGCCTATGTCTGTGTTGGGGAAGGCCTCCAAAGGAGATGGGGCTTGGACTGAGGATGTAGAGAACTAAGGGGGCTTGGGGATTCAATGTCTAGAGCAGGACATTTCAGGTGGAGGGGCAAGGTGACTGGATAATGGTTCAAAAGAATGAGGTGGAGAGTGTTAGGGCATGAGGTGGCAGAAACAGCAGGACGGACCCTACAGGCTAAGAGGTTGGGTTTAATTTTTGAAGTAATAGGAAGCCACTGGAAAGTCTGAGCCAGAGAATTACAGGATTCATTTCTATCTTTAATTGACCACTTTAAATATTATTGAGAAATGTGTTGAGAAATGATTCTAGAACAGCTAAGACCATTTCTTACAGTGACTTAGAAGAAAAATAATATCGTTTTGAACTAGATTGATAGAACTGGAGTCCTGGAAAAGTGGATGGACTTGGGAATCTAATTCAATAGGCAGGCTAATGAATTAGATTTCTATGTTTTTAAGACCTGGATTCTGGCACTGATTCTAGGCAAGTGATTTGAGGTGATTCCTCAATCTAGAGCCATATATTGATCATTTTTAATCTATAGATTAAAATTACATATCAATTTATATTATTTTGCAAAACTTAATAAATCCTATGGTGAAAATATTTTTGCTCAGCCTTTCCGTGTCTAAAAAATTCTTTTTATTTCTTCAAGTATATATTTTTTCTAAGAGTCTAAGCAATCTTTCAGATAATTAATTTTAAAGATAGTTCTCATTCCATGCATATTTGCCAGTATACATAAATCATCACATTTAAAAAAACAGATAAAATAGTAAATGCTTTCTTTTGAAGTGATAAGTATTTTGCCACATATATAGATGCATTTCAATGAATAAATTATCTGCTATTACCACTGATATAACAATTATAAAAGACATGTAAAATTCATGTCTCTAAAGGGATGTGTCTTGAGAATATCATGTGCATAGGGCAAATCATTTGAGCAGAGAATAAGATCTTTTAAAACATAATGGATATTTTTCAATTTTTAGTTTCATTATAAAACTTCTCTACTCACACAGACAAACATACACAGCATTGTAAATTCTATAAACAATCACTATAAACTAATGGGCCCCATCAGACATACTGTGACATTATAGAGTATGCAAGCCATTTGCAGATTCAGGATTGACATTATTTTTATTAACTTTAGTGAAAATGATGACATACCTAAAGGGGAAATAGATCATTTTCCTATATCCAAAGACCTCGAACACTGAAATTAGCAGTATTTAATTTATCTTTGGGCTCTACTATTTTATATCAATGAACAAAAACCATTATTATCTTTGCATGGAAGCCTCTATACTACTCTATACTAGGCAATAGAGAAGTATCGCTTCATTGAAAAAACACGTTCTCCAGGCAGCCGTTGTTTGCCTGTGTTTCCTTTCTTAAATGATCCAGGGACAAGAAAGAGCACAAAACCAGCATCACTGAGAGCCAATTCAAAAAGTAAACTTACTAACACCTCAACCCCATGATGCCCAGAATACAATAATCTCTAGGAATGGAAATTCTTGACTAGTTTCATCTTAAAAAAAAAAAAAATTACCCTAATAAATTTGTGCCATCGTAAAATCATCTGAGCTCAGCTAAAATGGTTTTATGGATATAGTTAGAGGGCATTATTTTAAAGTTATGCTAGTGGCAAAATGACAGCAGTGAAGGCCAAGTGTACAAGAAATTATGTCCTGATCTCTCCACGCTGATACTATTCTTGTATCTTTACTTTTGTAATGATCACACTCAGATACTAAATCCATTTTCAATTATTTCATTAAGAAAAGAACAGAATCCCATTTCATGTATATTTTTTCCTTTGAGTGCTTTACCCCCCAAAAGGCAATAATATTGTAAAATATTTATTCCATTAGTTTTAGGTAATTGAAATGCCAAGAGCTAAGCACTTAATCTCTGCTGGCGGGGAGAGCTGCCTGCTGTCACTTTTTATTAAGTCCTTTTTTGCTGCTTTTTGCATAGTCAATAACAGTGTCTAAACCCAAGAAAAGATATAGAGTAACATTTAAACAGCCGTCTATGATAAGGTAATGTTTACATTCAGGATAATATGAAAATGTCCACTCTACAGTGGCAAAGATTTTTCTCCAGGTTAACTAATTAGAATGTTTCTTAGCTGCATTCATTATTCTGACAGGCCTAGGGATTTCTAAATATTATTAATTTCTCCAGCATCATATTCCCTAAAGAGCTTGCGTCTGCTGGAATCTGGACAGGTGGATTTTAGCAGCACTTGATATTTATCTTCCTTGCCTACGATAGTGCAAAGCCGGAATACATAGCATTCATCCTTAGTACCTTCAGGGCACTAAGAGGGCTTCCAGTGAGTTCCCTCCTCATTTTTAAGGCACCCTCATGGCTCTGTCTGGTTAGTGCACAGTCTTCCCAGCTGGACCCTGATCAGTGATTTGTCACTGTGGTAAATAGACAACAAACAAATCTATCCTTGGTGGCACTAACTGTAGGGGGATAAGAGGATCTATTTCTGCCACAAGGGGTGGTAAGCAGGCAAGGAGGGCTTACAACCTCCTTATCACCTGAGACACCACACGGCAAGAGGTGAGCCCCAGAAAATCCAAATTCTGAGTCATGAAACATGAGGACCTCATATATTTGATTTAAACTATGTTTACCTTGTGTTTTCTGCCATATATGAATGTTTATTACTCTCAACATCATCATAACTTGAGCCTGAAATACATAATCCAAGTAACTTTTAATGCCTCTCAACCAATACGCTATGGTATAGAGAAAAGTACTTGGACTTTGGAGTCAAAAAATATGAGTTTGAGACTTCTGTTATCTATGTGGCAGCTGTGTGACCTGAATCAGTTTACTTGACCTCTCTGGGCTTCCATTTTCTCATCGTTAAAATAAAAATGGTACCTACTTTAGGGAATTATTGCTGTCAGGATTGAAAGAGATGGGAGGGAACGTAGATAAATGGTTCAACTACGGACTCACGAGTCAAATCTTGGCTTTGATTCTTGGTTCTACCACTTACCAAATTGATGGCCTTGGAAAAGTTACAAAACCTGTTTAAGCCCTTATTTTCTCATACCTGAAAATAATCATAGAGCTTGCTGCATGGGATAAGAGGTTTACTAAAGCAACAAATATCTCGAGTGACTCCCATGAGCCAGGAACCAGAAATATAGTAGATAATTAAAAAGACAACAATCTCTGTCCTCATGGAGCTTATACTGTAATAGGGAAAGACAAACAACAACAACAAAAAAAGAATGAATAAACATATGTAGCATAACTTGAGAGAGCAATAGGTTCTATGAAGAAAAATAAAGCAGGATAGGAGAAATTGATTATAAAGCATTTAACTCAGTGCCTGGCACTTGGTAAGCACTAAATAACAGGCTGTAATGTCTCAGTCTCCAGTAAATATCTCCCAAACATTAACTTTTTTTTTTCCTATGTCTGAGGCCCCCAAAATATCTCATGTTGCAGAAAGAAATTGAAGCCAAAACCTACATCAGCAGAGAATGAGCCTTTTCCAGGGCTTTTTGGCAGACAGCTGTACCCATGGGCCACCTAAAAACATAAGAACAAGAAACGATCTTTTATTTCAATTTGTGATGAGGCGTAAAATGCAAATGCCTTCTTGAGGTACCGTGCTTAGTGAGAGTACACTGCCGTAGAAAAATAAATTGTCAACAAATCAACACATTTAAAGTTCATTAGTTGTTTTCTATTCTGAGAGTAGGAAAAGATGGGAAATTATAGCAGTGTCTCATCCAAGCATAAAGAGAAAGTATTTTTAGAAACTAATGTGCTGGTGAACCCTCCAGGCTCTATTTGGAGAGAACCTGTCCATGACAGTTAGGGATTTTGTTGAGGAGAGAGAGTTGTATTGAGAGAAGAGGAAGGCGTGTGGAGAGTTTGTGTGAAGCAAAGGTAACTCTGAAACCGAGAGAGCTAACTTAAACAGACCAAACCTTTGGGAACCCTATAAGAGAAAGGTTGCCTCGGGGCCCAAGAAGAAAAAGTTCAGGGCAGACACTGTCCCTATTCTATGGTGAATCCTGTCCAGGAAGATCAGCTATGGGGCACCCAAGGACAGAGCTCTTCACCCAGGTTTGGCATCTTCACAGAGAAATGGTAAAGCACCAATGGAGCTGGAGCAGAGACATACCAGGCACCCACCAGAGGACAGAAATAACTGGTGGAGATATTCTCAAGGAAGAGATGTATTTCAAGAAATGAAACTGAGTTGGCATAAGAGGATGAACCTACCATGACTACTCTTTTGGAAGTAGAAGTTGGTGTATATGTTCAAAAATTAATCAACCCTGATATTTTATTGCCACTTTATAGCTAGGTTTTATTTTTTAAAAAAAGACTTCTTAAAAAGTTATGCAACTCCTTCTGTGTGGCATTGACTTATGAAGTCAGCTGAATTAGATCACATAAAATTCTATAGAGCACAACCTTATTTCCCATTTCCATGTGCACAGGGGAACCTAGCGGTTAGTGACAGTACCTAGCTAGGTTCCCCTGTGCACATGGAAATGGGAAATAAGGCTGACCTCTCAATGCTAATGGGTAGAGTCAGTGCTGGTGGAGAGAATGCAGCTTTCCCACTCCTGGCATGCTCTTCCATGTAATGGCAATGACATTATTATACTTTCTTGTTCTCACCCATTCCTCACCCCCTCAGGAGACAGGTGGTTAGTGAGTTTGAGGGAAGATGGCAAAAGAGCATGCAGAGCTAAGGCCCTTCCTCTCTCTGTCTCTTTGGGACAAGATGAATTCATCTGCCCTCTGGAAGTGGAGAGAGGCTTACCTAGTCCAGTGCATTGTGAAAATCTATCTAAATCTAGAAATTGATCTAGAAGTCCATGTTATGTAAAACCAGCCCTTCCTCTCTTTCCTGCAGGCAACAAATCACAAGACCAGACCTCATCTGGCACTTTAAGAGAAGATGAGTCTCAATTCCAAACTTATGGGATGTTGAGAAATGAAGAGGAAAAGGGATGAATACCAGTGGATTATAAAATTATGTAGAAAAAAAAGACCTAGAAGCATCTAAACAATTTGGAAAGAAAAAAGTAAATTTGGAGAACTCTTACTAGTTGGTTTCAAACATTTACTATATAGCTACAGTCATCATGAGCTCAGACACGCTTAATCCCACCCCAGCCTTATGGGTTTTCTCTACCTGCCCCAGTAGCCAAAAACAAACTACATAAACTCTTGGGAGATCTAAAGCTCCACCCATCATCACCTGAGAAACCTGAGTACTTACCCTGGCCAACATAGGGTAAGCTTATATCCCCCTTCTACAACTACAGCTGGTATTCTCTTGAAAGTGCCACCTCCTGGCTGGAGGCCAACCAACTCAAGCCATTACAGCAACTCATAACAGAAAAATGCTGCTCCAAATAAGGAGAAAATAAACAGCTAATTCCACATCTGCAACATCCTGGCTAACCAGAGGTCCTGAATCTGTCCATGTGACAACTTCACTGCTAAAATAATCAGCATTCAAGAAAACCAGTGCACCAAACAAAACTACAGCCAAGGATTCCCACAGAGTCCACTTCACTCCTCTGCCACCTCCACTGGAGCAGGGGCTAATACCCATAGCTGCAGGACCTGAAGACAGATCACATAACAGGACACTTTGCAGACATTCTCCAGCATCAGCCCAGAGCCTGATAGACCCACTGGGTGGCCACACCCAGAAGGGCAATAAAAATCACTGCAGTTCAGCTCTTGGGAAACCCCATCTCTAGGGGAAGGGAGAGAGCACCACATCAAGGCATCACCTCATGGGACAAAAGAATCTGGACAGCAGCATTTGAGTTCCAGATCTTACCACTGAAACAGTCTAACTAAATGATAAGGAACCAGAAAAGTAATTCTGGTAATATGACAAAACAAGGTTCTATAACATCCCCAAAAGATCAACTAGCTCTCCAGCAATGGATTCAAACCAAGAAGAAATCTCTGAATTGTCAGATAAAGAATTCAGAAGGTTGATTATTAAGCTACTCAAGGAGATACCTGAGAGAGGTGAAAACAAACTTAAAGAAATTTTGAAAAACAACAATACAGGGTATGGATGAAAAACTCTGCAGAGAAATAGATATCATAAAGAAAAGACAATTACAACTTCTGGAAATGAAAAACACACTTAGAGAAATGCAAAATATAATAATAACAAGTAGCGAGAGTGAAACAGTAATTTAAAAATTGCCAAGAAAAAAAAGTCCAGGAACAGATGGATTCACAGCTGAATTCTATCAGACATTCAAAGAAGAACTGGTAGTAATCCTGCTGAAACTATTCCAAAAGCTAGAGAAAGAGGGAGTTCTTCCCAAATCACTCTATGAAACCAGTATTACCCTAATACCAAAACCAGGAAAGAACATAGCAAAAAAAGGAAAACTACAGACCAATATCCCTGACTAACATAGATGCAAAAATCCTCAACAAAATATTAGCTTATCAAATTCAGCAGCATATCATAAAGATAATACACCATGATCAAGTAAGTTTCATGTGAGGGATACAGAAATGGTTTAACATATGCAAGTCAATAAATGTAGTACATCATGTAAACATAATTTTAAAAATGTGTATGATCATCTCAGTAGATGCAGAAAAAGCATTTGACAACATTCTGTATCGCTTTATGATTAAAACCCTCAGCAAAATTGGCATAGAAGGGACATACCTCAAGGTAATAAAAGCCATCTATGACAAGCCCACAGTCACCATTATACTGAATGAGGAAAGGTTGAAAGCATTTGCCCTGAGAACTGGAATAAGACAAGGATTCTACTTTCACTACGTCTATTCAATGTGGTATTGAAAGTTCCAGCCAGAACAATCAGACAAGAGAAAGAAATAAAGGGCATTCAAATCAGAAAAGAGGAAGTCAAATTGTGGCTGTTTGCAAATGATATAATTGTATACCCAGAAAACCCTAAAGACTCATCCAAAAAGCTCCTAGAACTGATAAATGAATCCAGTAAAGTTTCAGGATGCAAAATCAATAGCTATACACCCACAGTGACCAAGCTGAGAATCAAATCACGAACTTAACCTCTTTTACAACAGCTGCAAAAAAATAAAACACTTAGGAATATACCTAACCAAGGAGGTGAAAGACCTTTACAAGGAAAACTACAAAACACTGCTGAAAGAAATCATCAACAACACAAACAAATGGAAACACATCCCATATTCATGGATGGGTAGAATCAATACTGTGAAAATGACTGTACTGCTGTAAACCCAGAAAATCTGAGACAGGTCTCAGTTAATTTAGAAAGTTTATTTTGCCAAGGTTGAGGACACATGCCTGTGACACACAGCCTCAGGAAGTCCTGATAACATGTGCCCAAGGTGGTCAGGGCACAGCTTGGTTTCATACACTTTAGAGAGACATGAGACACCAATCAATACATGTAAGAAGGACACTGGTTCCACCCAGAAAGGTGGGGACAACTCGAAGCAGTTAGGGGACATCCAGGTCACAGGTAGGTGAGAGAAAAATGGTTGCATTCTTTTGAGTTTCTGATAAGCCTTTCCAAAGGAGGTAATTAGAACATGCATCTATCTCAGTGAGCAGAGAGATTACTTTGAATACAATGGGGAGGCAGGTTTGCCCTGCACAGTTTTCAATTTGAGTTTTCCTTTTAGCTTAGTGATATGGGGATCCCAAGATATTTTCATTCACACTGCCAAAAGCAATCTATAAATTCAATGCAATTCCCATCAAAATGCCATCATCATTTTTCACAGAACTAGAAAAAGACTATCCTGATAGTCATATGAAACCAAAAAAAAAGCCTGCATAGCCAAAGCAAGACTAAGCAAAAACAGCAAACCTGGAGACATCACATTACCTGACTTCAAACTATACTATAAGGTCATAGGTACCAAAACTGCATGGTACTTGTATAAAAATGGGCATGTAGAAAAATGGAACAGAGTAAAGAACCCAGAAATTAAGCCAAATACTTACAACCAACTGATCTTCAACAAAGCAAACAGAAACATAAAGTGGGCAAAGGACACCCTATTCAACAAATGATGCTGAAATAATTGGCAAGTCACAATAGAAAAATGAAACTGGATCCTCAACTCTCATTTTGTACAAAATTTACTCAATATGAATCTGAGGCTTAAATTTAAGACCTGAAGCCATACAAATCAGCTCCACACACCTAAGGTTCTCCACTCTACCAACTGAGTTATCGAAGGACATATGAAACCATATAAATTCTAGAAGATGACATTGGAGAAACTCTTCTAGACTTTGACTTAGGCAGAGTTCATGACCAAAAATCCCAAGGCAAATGCAACAAAAACAAAGATAAATAGATGGGACTTAATTAAAATAAAAAGTTTCTGCACAGCAAAAGAAATAATCAACAGAGTAAACAGACAACCCACAGAGTGGGAAAAAAATATTCACAAACTATGCATCCAACAAAGGACTAATATCCAGAATGTACAAGGAACTCAAATCAGCAAGGAAAAAACAAACAATTCCATAAAAAAGTGGGCTAAGGACATGAATAGACAATTCTCAAAAGAAGATACACAAATGGCCAACAAACATATGGACAAATGGTCAATATCACTAATTACCTCCTTACTCTTGTAAAGATGGCCATAATTTAAAAATCAAGAAATAATAGATGTTTGTATGGTCGTGGTGAAAAGGCAACAATTTTTACACTGCTGGTGAGAATGTAAACTAGTACAACCACTGTGGAAAACAGTATGGAGATTCCTCAAAGATCTAAAGGCAGAACTACCATTTAATCCAGCAATCCTACTACTGGGTATCTACACAGAGGAAGTCATTATATGAAAGACACTTGCGGCCAGGCACGGTGGCTCACGCCTGTAATCCCAGCACGTTGGGAGGCCAAGGTGGGTGGATCATGGAGGTGGGAAGTTGGAGACCAACCTGACCAACCTGGAGAAACCCCATCTCTACTAAAAATACAAAAAAATCAGCCAGGCGTGGTGGCGCATGCCTGTAATCCCAGCTACTCAGGAGGCTGAGGCAAGAATCGCTTGAACCTAGGAGGCAGAGGCTGCGGTGAGCTGAGATGCGCCATTGCACTCCAGCCTGGGCAAGAAGAGCAAAACTCTGTCTGAAAAGGAGAGGAGAGGAGAGAAGAGGAGAGGGGAGGGCAGGGGAGGGGATGGAGGGGGAGGGAAGAGGGGAGGGAAGGGAAAAGAAAAGAAAAGAAAGAAAAGAAAAGGACTCTTGCACACGCATGTTTATAGCAGCACAATTCATAATTCCAAAATTATGAAACCAGCCTAAATGCCTATCAACCAATGAGTGGATAAAGAAAATGTGGTATACAGACCAACAGAACAGAATAGAGAACTTAGAAATAAGCCTGCACACCTACCACTATCTGATCTTCCACAAAACTGACAAAAACAAGCAACAGGGAAAGGATTCCCTATTTAATAAGTGGTGAAATGGCTAGCCATACACAGAAAATTGAAAACTGGACCCCTTCCTTACACCTTATACAAAAATTAATTCAAAATGGATTAAAGACTTACATGTAAAACGCAAAACTATAAAACCCCCAGAAGAAAATCTAGGCAGTGTCATTCAGGACATAGGCACAGGCAAACATTTCATGACAAAAATGCCAAAAGCAATAGCAACAAAAGCAAAAATCAACAAATGGGATCTAATAAAACTAAGGAGCTTCTGCACAGCAAAATAAACTATCCTCAGAATGGGAAAAAATTTTTGCAATCTATCCGTCTGACAAAGGTCTAATATCCAGAATCTACAGCAAATTTACAAGAAAAAAAACTTAAACAAACTTACAAGAAAGAAAACAATGACCCCATTACAAAGTGGGCAAAGGACACGAACAGACACTTCTCAAAAGAAGACATATATGCAACCGACATTATGAGCCAACAATATTTGCTGCTCTTAAAATGCAAATAAGTCATGTTCTGCTTTACCCACATTACTAAGGTAATGCCTAAATTTATACTGTTAGTACTCAGGGCAAAGGGGAAATAATACTTAAAAGTGAAAAGAATGTTTAGGCCGGGCGCGGTGGCTCAAGCCTGTAATCCCAGCACTTTGGGAGGCCGAGGCGGGCGGATCACAAGGTCAGGAGATCGAGACCACAGTGAAACCCCGTCTCTACTAAAAATACAAAAAATTAGCCGGGCGCGGTGGCGGGCGCCTGTAGTCCTAGCTACTCAGGAGGCTGAGGCAGGAGAATGGCGTGAACCCAGGAGGCGGAGCTTGCAGTGAGCCGAGATCGCGCCACTGCACTCCAGCCTGGGCGACAGCGTGAGACTCCGTCTCAAAAAAAAAAAAAAAGAATGTTTGAAGGGAAAGAGAGGAACCTCAAATAAGACCCAGTGATTGGATTTACCACCACCACAAATTTCCAAACCGAATGAGAAGGAAACAATGTATCAAATTCACTCCCTGGGAGAGGACACAGTATAAGTAGCTAGATTTCCCCCTACCCTAGGATATGGTAAGAGTATATTACCCAAATTAACCTCCTACTTGAAGATCTTCTCCCAGTTGAGCTTAATCCACAAGTGGTAGACTCCAAAAAAACTGGAGTGCGTGGCTTCCTGACAAAGCTGAAATCTAGATTTCTTCAATCATCGTAGAATGACCATAAAATTTGTTTTCCAAACAGGGCAATTATGAGAGTAAAAATGGCTGCTATCAATCATCACTTTGGGATAAGATGCGTACAATGGGACTATCCCACGGAAATTGGCACTTCTGGTCGCTCTTCTTAGTAACCGCTGGGTCCCCGCATGGACTCAGGCATCCAGCACTGTGTTCTGAAAACAAAACTTTGCCTGAAATAATTGCTGTCAGGGCTGGGGATTGGCTTGTTTTCTAAATGTGGTGGGGATGGGGGTCAGTACCAGGAATCATTAATGCCCTAATAAATATAGTCTTAAAGGTGAAGCTCGTTGGAGATTGGCATTAGAGTAATTCATCTTCTGAGATCCTGAAGAGATCATTATCACTCCCAGTGAAAGCTATGAAAGAACCTCAGTCCCACCTAAAAGACTATCTTTGACTAACAATGAACAAAATAAGAAACAGGAGAGAACTTTGATTCCATTCACAAAAGCAAGCAAATTTAATTTCTGACTTTAATTATTTTGCACCTGAACTTGCAAAACAGTGTGATTTTTGGACTATCTTCTCCTCAGGAATTTGATAATAAGAGGATGTTTATATTCAATTTGATGTATCTCTATGTTTTTGGCATTTTATTATTGAGAATATCTCAATGTTGTCATTTAATTTTATTGTATTATCTCTGGTGGGCTATATTGGAAAATATGGCTAAACATAATTTGGAAAGGTAAATGCAACTAAGAATGAATTTTCAGCTTTTGGGATAGAGTAGTGTATTAGTCAGTTCTCATGCTGCTAATAAAGACATACCTGAGACTGAGTAATTTACAAAGAAAACAGGTTGAATGTACTCACAGTTCCACATGGCTAGGGAGGCCTCACAATCATGGCGGAAGACAAAGGAGGAGCGAAAGTGCATCTTCCATGGTGGCAAGCAAGACAGCATGTGCAGGGGAACTCCCCTTTATAAAACCATCAGTTCTCATGAGACATTCACTATCATGAGAAAAGCATGAAAAAAATTCGTCCCTATGATTCAGTTACCTCCCATGGGATCTCTCCCATGACACGTGGGAATTATGGGAGCTACAATTCAAGATATGATTTTGGTAGGGATGCAGCCAAACCATATCACGCGGCCTCAAATTAATTTATTTAATTAATACACTCTTCTCCCCCATTTCAGCATCATCCAGGGGCAAAATCAGTGCTGCCCACAAGGGGTCCCAAAAGATATTGAAAAGTGCAATGATTAGGAGTGGGGGGATGGCTTTGAAGCTAGGAGCAGATTTCCTTTGAGACCACAGTCACATCCACAGGGAGGACATCCATAGCCCTGGCCTTTTCCTTTCACAGGGAGAAAAGAGTTTTAGCATCATCCTCCTAATTTTTTTTCCACTCGGTTTCCTCACTCTTCTTTAAGAGAGGCAGAAAAGGTTACCCAGAGAGAGCATTTTATCCACGATTTTCAAGCAAGAGGCACTACCAGAGCCACACTCTTGCGCAGATGTGGACTCTCTCACTCCACTTGGACGTGAGAGGCAGTGACAACGACATAAGAGAGCAAGATCACTCTTGAGACTCCAACTTCCCTTAGTTGAGCTGCTCCTCAGGTAAGAAACTAACACACATGTTTTGTTTCTCCATCTGCCCTCTCTTTTGTCTTCTCCGTTGGTTCAGAACCTACTCAGGAAAGAGCCGTGCTCTCTATTGGTCTCCCTAGGCCCCCCAGCAAACACCACATATCGAGTACCTAGCCAAATGTCTGCATGCTCAGTCAATATTTGTTGAATGAATGGTAAGAGCTGAGGTGTACAAATCACATCAAAGACAGAGCGGTTCCCAAGTCAAAGCAATTCTTGACCAAAGATATTGACATATATAAAGAAACATGTCACTCATATGGTGGTAGGGTTTCATCTACCAAAGAAAATAGATTTGAAGAAAAAAGAAAAGACTGAGAGGTAAGTGTGGACAACCTAAGCTCTGTCCACCTAAACCCTATCGGCAGAGAGGGTGTCTTGGCCTGTAGGATTTCACAAGTGATTTCAGTGTGCAAGGGAGTGTGCAAGCAACCTGTTTCTTACTTATCTTGTTAATGTAAGAAATTAATATTTGTTACAGAATTCTTAGAAACCCCAATTTTCTAAATAAAACATCAGTGGAAAGAAATCTGATAAGCCATAGGAAATCATTACTAATATTTTAGCATATATCTTAGTCCTTTTTATTTTTCAGTTAAATACATATGATTATTATATGCAGAATTTTTACCAAACCAAGATTATAAATTCTACTTTTGCTTGTCTTTTCACTGGATGTATTATGACAATCTTTACAGGTCAACAAATAGACTACCATATTGTATTTTTAAATCAACACAAATATCACTCGTTTTAGATGTATAAAACGTATTTCGTCAGTCACCTATGTTGACATATAATTGTTTCTAAGTTTTCCGTACAAAAACAAAACCCATAGAGGTCACACTTGTACATATTCTTTATGCATACACATTTGTGCAGATAATCAGCTTTTCTTGAGACAAATTTCGTTACCAAGTGCCAGGAGAGTACTGGGATTTTCTCAATAATAATCTGTGGGCTAGCATTTCATTGAGCATTTTGGGTACATTTTCTCATTTGATCTTCATAAAACTCTCGTGAGATATTACTCTCGTGGTTTTACAGAGGAGAATGCAAGTTTGGGTTAGTTAACTGGCCACACTACTAAGAAAAGGAATATCTGGAGTTATAACCCGTCTGTCCTTTACCAAAGCTGAACCCAACCACATAGTGGAATCACGCTATGGCTGTAGGATGTGGTAAGCTTTTTCCAGTAATTCCTTCTCTTTGGTGCCACTATAAATGAGGTTTATTTTCCAATTTATTCTCCAGTTAATGATTATTGCTGTACAGTAAAACAATCATTGAAACGTTTTTGATCTTCCCTTGGGGTTTCCAATAGCTGATTTCAGGTGACTGTGTCAGGTTTTCCAGTCACTCATTATATCTCCTGTACATAATAAACTTACTTCTTCTTTTCCAATTATCATGTCTCTTTTGTTTGTTATTTTTCAATCTCTACTTTTATAAACTAATACTTCCAAAACCATCTCAAATAGTAGAGCTGACAGTAGGTATTATTGTCGTATTTCATCTGACCTCATCTAATCCAGTGTATCTTTGGTGAGCCAGGAACTGACGTTTGCTGGAGATGGATCCCCCACCATACCCCTTGTGTTGAGGAATGCTATATCTAATTCCAAGGAACTGAGATTTTTGTTTTTTGAAGCATAATCTTAAATTTTATCAAATACATATTTGACAACTGTGAAATAATGTTTTCCTCTTTAACCTCTTAATTTCATGAATTATATTAATAGATGTCTCAATGTTGTGCCATCCATTCTTTCCTGGAATAAATCCCACTTAGTCATGGTGAATTATTCATTGAATATACTCCTGGACTTGATTTTCTAATATATTATTAAAGATCTTTGCTTCATATATAAATAAAAAATTAGTCAGATGTGTGTTTTTTATTGTGTGCCAACTTTTTCAAGTTTGGGCTACCAGACTTACACTATCCATATAAAAATAATTAGAATTATTGCAAGGGCCTTCTTTTCCTGTGTTCTGTAAAGTTTAGATAATCAACATCCTTTATCTGTCCCCTGAAGGACCACAAAACAGTTAGGAAACCATCTAAACTAACACCTTTCTTGGAGCTAATTCTTCAGACAAGATTTTGATTTTTTTAAAGATATTTGCATAGTGATATCGTCTATCTTATTTCTACCAATTTTAGTAATCTGACAAAGAATACATGTCTATTCAAATGATACTTTGAAGATCATTAGCCTAGAATTGTACAAAGTATTTTTGTATAATTGATGTAATACGTTTATTGCATTGTTAATTTTGCATTTTTAGTTATTCAAATCACTTAATATTTTATCTATTTTCTCACAAAATAAACTCTCACAATTAAATATAAATTGTATTCTTTTTTGTTTTCTAATTTATAAAACTGGGCTTTAACCTTTATTAATTCTTTCCTCCTATCTCTATGTATTCGACTGGTGCAAAAGTTACTTTCACACCAACCTAATATTTGATTTGCTGCTCTTTTTTATTTATTTTGACTAGTTGATTTATTCTTTCTTCTTAAAATGTTTTTGTTTTTAAGAAACATGCATAAGTGCTGTATTTCTGAGCCCTTTCATACTCATGCATTCCTTTTTGTTGTTTTCAGATGAATGACAGTTTGGCTAAAGATAGAACGTGGGGGCATAACCTTTTCCATCATGCTGTTGTAATCATTGCTTTGTTCCTGTAATCATTGCTTCATTATCTTCTGGCATCTAACATTGCAAAAAAGTCTAAGGCCATCCAGATTTTTATTTTCCTTTTTAGATATTTGTTTTTATTGTTGGTTGGTTGATTGTTGTTGTTTTAACGCTATGATGCTTTTAGAATTCTTTCTTCGTCCTTGAAATTCAACATTTACCCTTTTAATTAAGTTTCCCTTTTACCCATGAACATTTTCCATTTGCAGCTCATCCATCATTTTCTACAGGTTGGCTGTTGTGATTCCACCCACCCCTAGTGTAGAGACAAAAGCTACTCCCTAAGCCTGCATGGCTGGAAGTTAGATTATGAGCTCTAGCAAAGCACCCTGGGTACATGTTGTTCTGCTGATACCCTGGATCATGGGGCCAGCTGGCTGCCCCAGGCAGAATCATTATCTTCTGGTTGTATTCCCTCCAGGAAATGAGTTGTCTTAAGCTGAGGTGTCAGGATACAAGGGGCAACTTGAGGCTTAGCTGTCAGTCCAGGTGGAGAGGTGAAGAGGGATCCTATTTCGAGGACAAATTTGTCAGAGTCATTCTGAAGTTATGACAAGTATTTACAACCACAAATCACTCCTTCTGAGAGATGCAGAGGAAAAAGGAAACAAAAGGAAGACAAGCTTGGAGATAATTGAAACTCAGCCCCAAAGTTGAGTTTTCATTTCTTTAAGACTCTGAATAACAGGGAGGGCATATCCATTTTCTAATAGCATGTTTATTTCTTTTATTCATGTTCACATTATCAAGGTAGGGAAGGGCTATTGGGAACCAACTGCTTGGGTTCTTGTCTTTCTTGCTAAATTTCAAACTTGTTCATGGCACTTGCCCTGTGTTTTCTTCTCATACATTTTTTAGGGGGGAGATCAGAGGACACAGAGACTGTGCATACCTTAGTGGTTACATGTGTGTGCAAATGAGAAAGACTAGAGGAAGAAAAAAGTACTGTCCAAAGGGAAAAAAATGAATGGTCTTTGAATATTATGAAAAAAAAAAAATACGTCTTTCCTAAACTTCTAGTGGCCTGTGCCTCACTCACGTAAGGGAACCAGAGACAATGTGATTTAGGAAATTAAGAAGTGACACAGAATGGAAGCAATCTCGGCAGGGGGTGGGAGTGGACAATCTGGCCTAATTGTAATCAAACCTAATGTCATTGGTGATGAGAAATAAGAAAAGACAGTTAAGTTCAATCACATCAATATTTTCAGGGGTTGGGTATGCAATACCAAGAATGCAGTAATGAGAACTAGCGGTACCACATTGAAAAGCCACTACTTTTAGAAGTTAATTAATAAACATTCATTTTGCTTCTGTTGGAAATTGCTTTAAATACCCCCACTGAATAAATATTTCATACTTTACTTATTTAATATCCCACTAATGCCACCATTTCCTAAGAGAGGAGTTCTAGGTAACCTCAAGAATGCATAATTTAGATAGACGTGGAAAAAGAGGATCAGATATGGTCCTAAAACATTTCATAGTGCTGTGGAACATAAAGAAACAAGAAAAATTATACTGAGAAGCAAATACCATGAGAAGGATATGGCGGCTGAGAAACAAGATTAGCCTTACTTGAACCTTTTCCTTGTGCAGTCTGGTACGTTCCACATGCACTGCTGTTTCCCATGGTATCTCACTGAAACTCCCTATTAATTCTGTGAATGGATACTATTATTCTAATATTACAGAGGTGGAAACCAGGACTCAGCAAAGTTATATACATGCCTATAGTAAATAGCAGAGGCCTTCTTCTCCTCTAAATATATTGGGGATATTTTCTTAAGAACTTGATCTCTAAGATAAACTTAGAGATCATAACCTCAGACTCAAGAAATTTAAGTACCAGAACTATGGAAATTCGAATTACAAAATTAAACTATGTGACTCACAAACTGATTTTCTAAATTAAATGTTGGCAATATACTATTTTTTTTTTTTTTTTTTTTTTTTGAGACAGAGCCTTGCTCTGTCACCCAGGCTGGAGTGCTATGGCGCAATCTCAGCTCACCGCAACCTCTACCTCCCAGGTTCAAGTGATTCTCCTGCTTCAGCCTCCTGAGTAGCTGGAATTATAGGCACCCACCACCATACTCAGATAATTCTTTTGTATTTTTAGTGGAGACGGGATTTCACCATGTTGGTCAGGCTAATCTCGAACTCGATCCTGACTTCAGGTAATCTACCTGCCTCGCCTCCCAAAGTGCTGGGATTGCAGGAGTGAGCCACCGTGCCTGGCCATATTAATTAAATTTTTTAATAATCCTTAAACCCTTAACATTATAACATTCCATAATCCCAACTAACATTACACACACATATACATATAAATATACATACATATATGTGTATTTTTGTATTATAGTAATCTAATTTTACTCCCATATTATATTAATTTCATCTCCATTAAAACCCATAATTTAAAGTTTTATAAAGAAGTAAACAGAGGCACCCTGTTGTTCGCAACTAACTTAGGCTCTGATCTTGCATATTCCATGTCTGAGCTTTGTACAGAACTTGTCCTTTTTTGTCCAAGCCTACCACCATTGGAGGCAACTGGAGATTACATGAAACTGGAGAATGCATGCCAATAACCATATAACTGAACTTGGAACTGATTTTTGCAGCACCAGTCACACCTTCAGATGACTGCAGCCCCAGTGAACATTTTGATGGCAATGCTGTGAGACTCTGAGCTAGAACTACAGCTCAGCCTCTTTTAGATCCTGACTCTCAGAAAACAAATGTGATTTTTAAAAATGGGTTTTTGTGGTTGTTTAAATTGCTAAGTTTTGAAGTAATTTGTTATACCGCAATAGCACATATCTAGTAGTTTTTGTTGAAAAGTAGACATTGCAGATAATACAGGATAGCAACTTGGATTCTGCCATGTGTTAATAAAACTTGTCAGATTTTTGTTCTATTAGGCAGCTTAAGTTGCCTGGAATATAACCACCAATATTTTCTTTCCTGTGGTATACAGCTCTCATACTTATTTCTTATTCTTATGTCCTCTCGTTGCTGATTTTTCATTCTGAACCTCCTGGGTCTCTCCTGTGCCTATCAAATTTGGCTGTCAGCCAAGGATTTGGGTAGAAATAGAGTTCATCCCTCTGTAGTTTCCTTGCTTCTAAGAATTGCCCAAATTTCTAGCCTTGGGCTCTGTTCTCTGACCCTTTAGTATTTCTGCCTCCCAAGCTGTGAGCAGCTGGGAGACATATTAAAATTAAGAAAAGCATGAAATTCACAGATCCAGCTCTCCATAGCTTTATCATTCAGGAGCAGATTTATCTCTGGTCTCTGACTGCTTTTCTGCCATGCTTCCTGAAAGGCTCCCTCAGGGCATGTTTAGTTAGTTGTCAGCCACAGATCTGAGCAGTTAATGCTCTAATTTCTTCTCTTTTTGTGGTTCATATCCTTCATGATTCCTCCTTATAATTTTCAGCTTCATTCCTTTAGACTTTAAGCATATTAGCTTCTAAGACAGTAAAGGAAAGAGTCGTAGCCATGAGCAATGCCATCAGTGAAGGAAGCCCTGAACCCCAAATTCTTATCTTTTCCTGTTCTTCAGGTTGTACAGCTTTGGTTTTGTTTGTTTGTTTGTTTTTCTTTTGGGGGGGTCAAATTCTCCCTTAGCTTCTCTCTGCTTTGGGGTGCTTTCCAGCATTTCCTGTTTTATTTTATATAGTTTTCATAATTGTTATCTGCCAGTGAGTTGCATAACCACTTCAATATTCCATTTTTAAAAGAAGTAATTCCGAGGCCTGGTTTCAAATACTTTCTTCTGATTTTGAATGTGTCCTCTCTGGGCATTGCAGGAGATTGTCGTATCTAAAAGTCTTCCTAGTTAGTAATTGGAGATACCTCAAGAAAATAGCAATCAGGAATTTTTTTCCCGTAAGATGGTAAGTTATATTGCAAATATCTAAGAATTAAGACCTAGAAGCCAGATTCCTGGATAATTTTAATACAGAACTAGTAGCTATAAGAGTTTACACAGCTGAGAGCCTGCTTCTCTGAATTTAACATTAGGGTAGGTTCTTGTGATCGTTTTCTACTGCTGTGGAACAAATCGCCACAAAATGAGCAGCTTAAAACAATATCCATTTACTAGCTTACAGTTCCATAGGTCAGACATCAGCATGACTATGTTCTCAGGCTCAGGCTATCACAAGGTTTACACCAAGTTGCTGGCCAGGCTGGACCCTCATCTAGACGTTGTGGAGAGAAACTGCTTCCCAGCTCATTCAGTGTGTTGGCAGAATTCAGTTCCTCACAGTTGTAAGACTGAGGTTTCCATTTCCTCATTGGTTGTCAGCCAGAGGCCTCTCTCAGTCCCTGCAAGCCGCTGCGTTCCTTCTCACACGGTCCCTCCATCTTCACATCTCCAAGCCTGCAGCAGCGCATCGAATCCCCCTTGTGCTTCCAATCTCTCTGACTTCTGCCATTAGCTGGAGAAAAACTCTCTGCTTTCAAAGGAGTTCACTTGGTTAGCTCTGGCCCACCCAGATAATCATCCTATCTTAAAGTCAACCGTGACATCTAGCCTGACATAATGAGTACTAGCTCATTATCTTCACAGGTTTTGGAGATTAAAGTATAAAATCTAGGAGTTCATTTTCAGAATTTTGCCTACTAAAGCCTCATTATAAAAGCATCTTTTTTGCTAGATCAGATGCCACCCAAGGACAGAGGTCAGAAGGAAAGCAAGGGACAATTATCACCTTCACCCATTTCAGGCCTTACTTGTCAAATTCAATTATTAATCAACAGCCAGTGTGTTCTCTGTTATAATCCATAACCCAAAGGAATCCAATGAGACTGGGCTCCTATAATCAAGAAAAAGTACACACACGTATTTTTTAATACCTGTAGGAAGAGAGGTTGGTAACTTGTACAAGAACGGACTAGTCCTCTGTGTTTTCTGCTGGTATTCATGTGTGGATACGCATAAATTGCATTTTGGGAACTGGACCATGCCATTTGCACTCTAAACCAAGAACAGAAGCAACCAATTTATACATGGAAAATGATTTATGTGCAACGCCCACTGCAGCTGCATTTATAATAATGAAAAAAATGGTCAACGACAATAGAGTGCAAAGTAAATTATAGCACATCAACAAAATGTAGTCATTTATTTATTCGTTCAGCCTTTCAACAAATATTTATTGTTTACCTATCATGTGCCAGGTACTATTAGCTGCTGGGGATACAACAATGATGCAAAAGAGACCTGGTTCTTTTCCATAAGGAATTTATATTCCAGTTGAGGAAGAAAGACATTAATCAAATAATCACACAGGCTAACATAAAACTGCAACCTCTGAAGGGTGCAGACATTTAAAATGATGGTTTTAATTTAAAAATTGTCCAAAAAACGAGAAATCTGTCTCTGATCTAATGTTAAGATGAATAAGAATGGTCTATAATTATAGGTATAGAAAGATACCAATAATATAACATGAGCTGTGCAAGAAGAAAAGGCTGCAAAGAAATAAACCAAATGTTAATAGTGGTTGTCTTCTTTAGATTTACATGTATTATATTCCCTAAATTTATATTCCCTAAATTCTATAATTTGCATATATTACTTTTATAAGTAGAAAAATTAAACTTATTTATAAAAGTAAAGCAATCACTTTCATTCTACGTACCCCTTTAATCGGATGCATGGTCTGGGCCAGATTTTTACATCTTCTTTGTTTGAATTTTGTAGTTTAGGCTGAACTAATTGGAAACATAAAAATAAATGTGAAACTACCCAGTTATTACTTGGCAAATCCTCACTCTTTACATGGACTTGCAGATGTTTCTCAATATTTCAAAATCCTTCAAAAGTTTTTCAGCAATAATTAGGCCCATAACATATCAGCATTACTGCAGCCGCACATACCCCACCTCTCCTTCCTTAGCCAAGTCCGGCATCTTCTCCTCTTGTCATAGTATCACTGCTATGGAGGGCTCGCCATGTGGCTGGCAGCATGCTAGATCTTTACACACATTACCTTAAATCTGTATAATAAGACTGCACAGTAACCATTATTAGCCTCATTTGACAGATGAAGTATCAGATCCCAATATTACCTGACAAGACAGTAAAGACCAAGAACAGGATGGAACCTAGCACTGTCTGTCTCCCAGGATCATGCTCTTTTCATTATTTTGGTAGGCAGAATTCTAAGATGGCCCCTAAGATTGCCATCATTCCCTGATGTGCACATGCACAAGCCCTTTCCATGAATAGAAGCAGGATTTGTTAATAAGATGGAACGGCACTCTGTGATTATGTTACATTATAAGACAAAAGAAATTAACCACAAAGGAGATTATCATGGATCCACCTAACCCAATTAAGTGAACCCTTTGAAAGAAAGGCTGAGTTCTTCCTGGAAGTCAGAGAGACTCAACTACTGGTCTTGAAGGAGCAAGCAGCCTTGAGTCCTGCAGCCACAAGGAATTGAATTATTCCAACGACTAATGAGCCTGGAAGAGGGTCCATAGATGAGAGATTAAAATAATATTGCAGCCCCAGAAAAAAAACTTGATTTAAGTCAATTGAGACCCTGAGCAAAAGACGAAGTTAACCCATGCCCAGAATATTACATATGGAGACTATGAGACATTAGGTTTGTTTTGTTTTAAGCTGCTAAATTTGTATGTTATGAAGAAAAAAAAAAACAATACAACTACCTTACTCTGCTTCCTGACCTCTCTGTTTGCATTAAGTGATGATCCAAGTTTCTATCCAGGCTGAGAGTCTGGTTGCTAGGGCTGGGATATGCGGGTAATTGAATTCTTCATTCGTAAAAGCATCTTAGAAGCTTCACGTCCAATTGGGATGGCTATGAAAGGCAAGAACTAAATCCTCAGCCACGTCTGTAAACACAGACAAAATGGAGCGAATAAACAGGATCCCCTGGACCATCCTGGAGACATTCCACAAAGCAGAAAGGAACAGACTTTTTACGGTGGCTGGTCCCAGTGAGCAAAAGGGGTTGATTAAGGCATTAGGTTAGGGGTTTCTCCTCCCAGTTTCCCCTGCTTTCCTCTCCTTGTACCACTGAATGTCCCTAATATGAGAGGACTCAAGTATAAGCCATCAGCAAGCTATTCAGTCCCTCCTAGCCAAAAGAAGAGTGGATTTTCATGACATCAAGATGGGTTCAAACATAAACATCAGGTTGCATGTTGGGAATCTCTCAGGCTTCAATTCCCACCACTGGGCATGCTGACAAAAAGGAGTGGAGATTTATAGCTGCCATTTCCAGAAAGATTCACTTCAAGTCCCATTCTTTAGTTTGGAGGTTGGCAACATGGGCGATACTTACCATAAACTCCTGTAAAATAAACTTTGATATAAATAAAAGCTTTAAACAAGATGGCTCTCACTAGTGATGTTCCAAACCATTAGGATGGGGCAGATGAGTCCTCAAACTTCAGATTTCAGAAGAACCAAATATGTCTGCTGACTCTCATGTCTTAGGCCTTTCTGGCCAACACTTTAATTCATTTGTTGAGTTCTAGTTTTTTGGTTTACCATTCTTGTGCTTATTAAAAAACAGGCACCCCTAGAAGAGATGCTTCAGTTTGAAGTTTCCTCCATTGACAGACAGCAACAAACATTACACATTTTCTTGTGAGCAAATATGACAATAAAAGGAATAAGAAATAAGGAAAAGATGGAGGTACTGAAGAGTAAATACAGAAAAGCAAAGATTTACAGAATGGACACTGGCAATGCTGGACACTAAAGGCTAATGCTCCCTTTGTTAGGAGCATTCGGGGGACTGAGCAGATTATATATTCACACGTGGGTTTATTTTGCTGCAGGAAATAAGTCTTTTTGTTCTGTGAGTTGAGATGGTCCTATTTTAATAGGAATTACTGTCTACCACATATTTCTCCAACTCAATATTTACCTTTATGCCTCACTCACTGCACAGAATAGGAGGTTTAAATCCCTACCCCCAGGGTCTCATATGGAACATGAAATTGGTGAGACGTAGCTTCAAATACATGAAAAGCGGCCGGGCGCAGTGGCTCACGCCTGTAATCCCAGCACTTTGGGAGCCTGAGGCGGGCGGATCATGAGGTCAGGAGATTGAGGCCATCCTGGCTAAAACGAAAAAAAAAAAAAAAATTAGCCGGGAGAGGTGGCGGACGCCTGTAATCCCAGCTAATCGGGAGGCTGAGGCAGGAGAACGGCACCAACCTGGGAGGCAGAGCTTGCAGTGAGCTGAGGTCACGCCACTGCACTCCAGCCTGGGCGACAGAGAGAGACTCTGTCTCAAAATAAATAAATAAATAAATAAATAAATAAATAAATAAATAAATAAAAATAAATGGCATACTGATAAAGCAGACGCTATAACTAGTAAACAGGAGCGATTCACAGGTGTCAGCACCCCAGCTCAGCATGGAGGAAGTGGCTAGATTAGCAGGCACCTTCTTCAAAACACAGACACAACTGAGGCTCAACCTACAGCCTAAGGGAGCTGTTCCCTAGAAGACAGTATGGGGTGAGGCCCCGTATCACCTGGAGGGTGGGCCTTGGGCTGTGCTGCTACCACAGCACTGTCCCCCTCCAGACGCCCTGGGTTACAAATCAGGCTCAAAACCAGACAGCCTCAGCAGTCTTACCCCAGTGAGGAGTGCAGCTCTAATCACCTTTCTCTCCTCCATCCTTCTCAAGATCAACACACCGCTCCCCATGGGTCATGACATCCAAAACAGGTCAGGAATCCTGGTCTATGAGCAGTAAAGCTTGATTTCTCCAAGGGAGAACAAACTGTGAAACGCATGCTTGTTTACCTTGGGGTGGGGAGGAGGGAAGGATGGGTGTGATAAAGTAATTCTACCTAAAGGCAGACCAGAGAAACCCTTCGCACCTCTTTCTGGAGTGGAGACAAAATCGTGAATTTAATATCTGACAGAGATTATGCTGCACTAGAATTTAACAGGACTCTAGACAGAGAGTATTAGATCAGAACTGGGGGAAAGCGGCCCTTGAAGAATACTTAGACATGCGTTTCCTCCATCAGTCATTCACAAAGTTATTGCATGTGCAATGCACTCTGCTGGTTGCTGAACATCCAAAGATAAATGGAAGTGGGCAGTACAAGGAGAGAAACCAGCTACCAGCAAATGTCACGGTGGGTGAAGATGCTATAACAGAAGCAAAGTTCAGGTCAATGTCTGCACAGCAAGTCATGCAACGTAGCAAATACAGTTGAGCTTTGAACAACACGGGTTTGAACGAGGCAGGTCCATTTGTATGTGAATTCTCTCTCTCGTTTGCCACCCCTGAGACAGCAACACCAACCTCTTCTCTTCCTCCTCCTCAGCCTACTCAGTGTGAAGGCAACAAGGATAAAGACCTTTATTAAGATCCATTTCCACTTACTAAATAGTAAATATATTTTCTCTTCTTTGTGATTTTAATAACTTTTTCTTTTCTCTAGCTTACTTTAAGAAAACAGAATAATTCATATGTCATGAAATATGTTAATCAACTCTTTATGTTACCAGTAGGCTTCAAGTCAACAGTAGGCTATTAATAGCTAAGTGTTGGGGGAGTCAAAGTTCTATACAAATTTTTGACAGTGTAGGGATTGACACCTCTAATCTCCATATCGTTCAAGGATCCACTGTAGTCTCCTTTCTGTAGGGCAGCATCTCAAAGCCCTAGGGTTACATGTACTAGAATGCAAAATTTTTTGCACACAAAAATGCATGTAAAGCATGCATTACATTTATCCTTGCATGTGACCTAGCTCCCAGCCTTATACATATCAGCAACCAAGTAAATATTTCTGATTGATTGATGTAAAGTCCTTATCAGTGATGCTATTAACTGAGTGTAGCAAAATGTGCAAGTTCAAATGAAATATACACACACTTCATATCCCCAAATATTATACAATGTAACTTGAATGTTGTATCATAACAGAGAAGAAGGAAAGATACATTTCAATTGAGTCTTGGCATGAGCTGAGGAAGCAGCTCAGGGAAGAGAGATAAGAAGGTTGTCATGTTCTAAATGGCAGCAGCTTCAAAGGAGAAGGGTTTTACATTTACGGGGATTTGATTATCCGGAGAGATAAGATAGGAAGTGGTAAGGGAAATCAAAGAGAAATAAAACTCTCAAGATAGCCTGAGAAATCAGGTTATTTAGTAAAAAGAGGACATCATTCAGCTAGTTGTTATCTATTAAAAATAAAATCCTCAAAGCTAATATTTCCAAGTTGGTGTTATTTGAATCCTTCATAACAAAGATGAGAAATTTTAAAACCAAGGGTACTGAGCTAAATCCTGTTTTTAAAATATATATCTAAAGCATTCGTTCAAGCTATAGAAGATAAATTTTACAAATAGAAGCGTTTTTGGGGAGAAACTTGTAAACCGATGGTAAGACTTGTAGCAGACCAGATTTTTAACCATGTATTTGTGCATTCTAGCACATGTGGCACTGTTTAAGGTTGAGTCCACGGACATTGCATTTTCATCCCAGAAAGTCCAATTCTGAACACTTAATAATAATAAATAAACCCAAAGTTAATAATGAAACAAATAACAAGATGTTGAAGAGGTAGTTTTGTTTCAACTGATTAAGCAATTGCACATTCCCGTAGACTATGAAAATCAAACCCACACACTGATGCACACACAAATAGGGGCACACACACCATTGAACACAGAGAAAGTCAACAAAGGAACAGTCTTGATCATTCAGTCCACAGCCCGATTTAGCTGAAGTGTTGAGACAGAGAGAGAGAGAAAGAAAACGCTTCCTAATTGGAGTGATGGTTTCTGTTTTGGGATTCCCTGGATGGCATGAGATTCCAGGTTCTAGTCAGTTGGATAGACCCTGTGTCACAGAGTGATTAGAGTTGACAGCTACCCAAGCCTACCTATTTAGAGAAACTGTTCTGCCTTGCCTGGTTGGGAAAATAAACCTTCGAGTAACTGAGTCCATTCTTCATTTCATTTTCCCAGCACACCCCTTGTTCATAGCCGACCCAATCTATACATGTAAGTCATCTAGCCTCTAACTCAAGGGAAGAAAGTGGGGAAGCCAAGGGATTAGGCAGGTCTAATTCATCACCTGGAAATTGCACAGAGCCCTGCTACTCTAGTGGTGAGGAGATAGCAGCTGCATTATAACTAAGAGTCCCAGCCACGCTTGTTGAATGAGACCCAACCAATAAAAGCTTGACCTTGAGAAACAAAGAGAGTCAGAAGACAGATGACCAAGCCCAGAGAGACGAGTTTTGTTCCCCGTAAAATGAAGAGGCTATGTAATTTCTTATATTTCTCTCATTGTCCACTTTACAAGGTACATTAAAACACACGTTCTCATTTGATCCTAATGACCTCGATAGGGAGAGACGGTCTCGCAAGCCTTCCCAGATGACTTGGAAGGATGCTATCCAACTCCATCATTTCATCATTTCACAAGATTCATGAATTCACCTTTTTTCCTGAATTCAAGTTTATTTCTGCTATCACAAATCTATAATGCAGCTTGGTTATCAAAGTTTGTAGTGCTAAGGATAATTTTTTATTTTTGAAGAAAATACCAAGGTAGCAATCTACCAAGCACAGAAAGCATGACTTTAAGGTGTTGAAGCTGACTAGACTTTTTAATTTCTATTGCTGACTAGCAGAGACCAAATCAGCACTGCTTTCAATGTAGTCAGCCCATCTGAGAATGCTTCATGGTCGCCAATATTTTTGGAGACTTTTTATTGTACCTACGTCCAGCATTAGGTCAAAAGCCTTACAAGTTAATCAGGTTTTCTTCCTCATGGTCACACTTTGGTTTGAACCACAGGCTCCATTACTAATTACCCAGGCTGTCCTCTCAAGTTATTGACAAGGCTTATAACAGAGTGAGTTTGGCTATTTCAAGAAATCCTATCCTTCAGAGAGAAGATTTGCCACTCTGAAGATATTCAAAAGAATTTGATGCTGACTCTACAGACAATTCCAAAAGAGAGACTTCCCCACAGCCTCTACCACTGGAAGCTCCCCAGGCAGGAGGAAGATACCTTAGTTTGATGTGTACCCACAGTGCCTGGTACAGCACCTGTCGCATGATCCAAATCCCAGGGCGAGCTTCTTGGGCAGTGAGCTGCGCAGCCACTCAGGGACTGGAAGGACCCTGAACTTGGTGTTTTGCTCTGCTGTCATCATCTTGGAATTCTTAATAACTTAACAAAGAGCCTTGCATTTTCTTTTTAACCTGGGACTCACAAATTAAGTAGCCATTATCATTCAATAACTATTAATATTTTTAAAACTGAAGTAAACCATTCTGGTTCTGGATTCTACTCATAGGAAACAACATAGAGGAAGAAGCCCAAACCCTGAGTTTGAATGATGTTCCCAGCATTTACCAGTGTTCTAGTTTGGGGTAAGTTAAATAATCTTCTATACTAGGAGTCCCCAAGCCCCAGGCTGCAGACTGGTCCCTGTCCGTGGCCTGTTAGGAACCTGGCTGCATAGCAGGATGTGAGCAGCGAGCAAGGGAGCAAAACTTCATCTGTATTTACAGCCACTCACCATCACTGACATTACCGCTGAGCTCCACCTCCTGTCAGATCAGCGGCAGCATTAGATTCTCTTAGGAGCATGAACCCTATTGTGAACTACGCATGCAAGGGATCTAGGTTGCGTGCTCCTTATGATAATCTAATGCCTGATGATCTGAGGTGAAACAGTTTCATCCTGAAACCATCTCCCCCTGCCCCACTGTCTGTGGAAAAATCGTCTTCCATGAATCTGGTCCCTGGTGCCCAAAATGTTGGGGACTGATGTTCTATACAACTGTACATATACTATCTTGGAACAGTATGAGAATTTGAAGTAATATCTATAAAGCAAATAGCACAAACCCGGCACTCCAAGTTGTATGTTTTTATTATTTTAACAGAATTGGATAGGGTTGAAACTATCAGCTATGATATATAAAGAAGAAATACATAGAGAAGGTGCCTAGTAATCCTCTATAGTAACAACAAGGGAAATAAGTTGGCTGCAATTTTTGTAGCCTAGAAGTCACCATTTCAAAGCACAGAGCTTTAGAAAAATATTGGACTTGTGTATTTGTGACATCATTGTAGAGTTCAAATAAAATTGGAGACAGGAGGTGCTTTAAACCCGAAAAGCATCAAATATAAATATGTCATAGTATCTAAGTTAAATCATATTTTAATTACTTCTAGATTTTCCTGTTTAGTTAATGCATGCTTTATAAAGCTTTATCCTATCCATTTCTGTTTCTTGCATAATATTAATTATAATTTGTAAGAGTTCTCTAAAATGTTGACTGTTGGGCTCTTGTTCTAGAAAATAAATCCTTATAATAACTGTATTTTTTAAAAGAAAACCTTTGTTATGTTAACAGACATTTATTAATTGCTGAACAAACACTAGGTGCATGGATATTCATATGGCTTTTTGTTGATTCATAATAATTGCGCATATTTTGGGGGTACATATGATATATATATAAGCATACAATGTATAATGATCTAATTATACATTAGATCTATATTATACAATATGCAATATCTAACTATACAATATACTGTATAATTTCAGGGTAATTGGAATATGCATCACCTCAAATATTTATCTTCTCTTTATGTTGGGAACATTCTCATTCTTTTCTTCTAACAATTTTGAAATACACCATAAATTATTGCTAACTATAGTCACTCTACTATATTATCAAAGACTAGATTTTATTCCTTTTAACTGTATGTTTGTACCCCTTAGTCAGCCTCTCTTCACCCCACCCACCTGCCCACCTTTCCTAGCCTCTAGTAACCAGCAATCTGCTCTCTATCTCCACGAGATCCACGTTTTTAGCCCCTACTTGTGAATGAGAACAGGCAGTATTCGTTTTTTTATGCCTGGCTGATTTGACTTAACGTAATGACCTCCGGATCCACCCATGTGGTTGTAAATGACAGGGTTTCATTACTTTTTATGGCTGAATACTATTTCCTTGTGTGTATATACCACATTTTCTTTACACATTCATCCACTAATGGGCACTCAGGTTGATTCTGCATTTCAGCTACTGTGAATAGTGCTATAATAAACACAGGAGTGTGGATATCTCCATGAAAATTGATTTCCTTTTTTAGGGATATATACCCAGCAGTGAGATTGCTAAATCACATGCTAGTTCTATATTCAGTTTTTTTGAAAAACCTCTATCCTGTTTTCCATAATGGCTCTACTAATTTACATTCCTGCCAACATCATACAAGTGTTTCCCCTCCTCTGCATCCTGGACGGCATTTGTAAATTTTTTTTTTTTTTGATAAAAACCATTTTAACTGGGATGAAATGCTATCTCATTATGTTTGTTTTGCATTTTACTGGTGATTAGTAATATTGAGAATTTTTTCATATACCACTGACCAACTCTATATCTTCTTTTGAGAAATGTCTATTCAGATCTTTTGCCCATTTTTTTAATCGGATTGTTATTTTGCTATTGGGTTCTTTGATTTCCTTTATACTCTGATTATTAATTCCTTTTCACAGGGATAGTTTACAAATAGTTTCTCTCACTCTGTAGGTTATCTCTTCACTTTGCTGTTTCCTTTGCTGTGCAGAAGCTTTTCATCTTGATATAATCACATTTGTCTATTTTTGTTTTTGTTGCCTGTGCTTTTGAGGTTTTACCCAAAATATCTTTGCCAAGACCAACATCCTGAAGCATTTCCCTAATGTAAAGTGTATTTTCTTAGGATAGAATTTTACTATAAGACTATACTCTTTTGTTTGTGAATACTTGGAAAAGCCACTTAGGGTGCAAGTTAAAAAGAAAGTTCACTCGGTTTTCTGGCCACCTTCTGGCAAGAGGCCATTCTTGAGGAGTCATTGATAGAGATGGCTCTGCTAACTACCCAGTTTTTTTTTGCTGAGTGATACATAAGCAAGCTGAGAGTGGCAGTTGAATTTATTGACACAATAAAGACATTTTCCTTGAGCTGGGAAGGAAGAAAGTAGGCTGGGAAGAGGAACTTTGCTGGGAACAAGCAATTTTATTAGGTAGGATATGATGTGAAGCCTTTTTCCATCTTATAACCGGATCTTTCATAAAATACCTATGCTTCATGAACTGTTGATTTAAAATTGTTTGGAGCAGTGAGTACACATGGACATATAGACTAGAGGGTGGACATTGGAGGCTACAAACGTTGGAAGGGTGGGAGGGGAGTGAGGGTTGAAAAATTCCCTCTTGGGCATAATGTCACTATTCCGGTGATGGGTTCCCTAAAAACCTAGATTTCATCACCATGCAACATATACATGTAAGAAACCTGCACTTGTACCACCGAAATCTATGAAAATGAAAAAAATGTTAAAGATTTCAAAAAACAAACTTACTAAATAAAATAAAATGTTTAATCTTTTTTTTTTTTTTTTTTTTTTGCAAACTCTGCCTCCCGGGTTCACGCCATTCTCCCGCCTCAGCCTCCCTAGTTGCTGGGACTACAGGCGCCTGCCACCACGCCCGGGTAGTTTTTCTGTATTTTTAGTAAGAACGGGGTTTCACCAGTTTAGCCAGGATGGTCTCGATCTCCTGACCTCGTGATCCACCCGTCTCGGCCTCCTGAGAAGTGCTGGGATTACAGGCGTGAGCCACTGCGCCCAGCCTCGTCATCTTTTTTAAAAAGTAAAATAAAATTGTTTGGGGAAGATGCAGCAAAGATGTATGAGGAACACAGCCACCGCATAAAAAGTCTAGTGTGTCCATGATGCGGAAGTCCTGGTACAATGTGATATCATTTTCCGTGGACAATCCGAATTGTAGTTGGTTTTAATTGGTGTTCTTTTACAACTGGTTTTCTTTTAATACTGGTTTTTATAAGAATGTAATCACATAAAAATACAAGAACTCTCCTATTTAAAATAATCATAATGGCTCAATGTCTCTTTTTCTATGGCATGTTTATATGAAACTATTTCTGGGCTGGGCACGGTGGCTCATGCCGGTAATCCCAGCACTTTGGGAGGCCAAGGTGGGTGGATCACGAGGTCAAGAGTTCAAGACCAGCCTGGCCAAGATGGGGAAATCCCGTTTCTACTAAAAATACAAAAATTAGCCAGGCCTGGTGGCGGACGCCTGTAATCCCAGCTGCTTGGGAGGATGAGGCAGAGAGTTGCTTGAACCCGGGAGGCGGAGGTTGCAGTGAGCCAAGATCGCACCACTGCACTCCAGCCTGGTCGACAGAGTGAGACTCTGTCTCAAACAAACAAACCAAAAAAAAAACTCTTTCTCTTCAACTGCCAGAAAGAAAGACAGAAAAAAAAAAAAAAGTGAGGGAGCCAAAAAAGAAATTTAATTGGATTAATTGTTTCCAATTGGGGTTTAGCAATGATAGCCACACCCCTTCCATGTTCTAAGTCACAAGCACTAAAAGACTAAAATCTACATTTCCTAGACTCTCTTGGATCTAGGAATATGAATGAAATTGAGGCAGTGTGAGTGAGATCGGTTCATCTGAGATTTGAGAGGTAAGTGGAGGTCAAGGCATTCTTCAGAGGCTGCGGCAGCAGACAAGCCAGTTGTGGCAGAACTCCACAGTCCTGTTTTTTTGTTACCTGCTTGTCCCATGGGGCCAGCATCTGTGAACTAATAATATGGCATATTAGAGTTTTAATAGAGCTGTAGGTTTAAAGAGTGAATGATTTCATTTGTAATTGGCATGATGTATCTCCAAAGCGTTCTTTAAAAGGAGTTTTCTTCTTGTTGTCTTAATTTATTTAATTATATTAATATTTAGAAAACTCCTACAACGTGATGGCACTACTTATTCAACTTATGAAGAAGTTTACCACCACGGGGTATGCAATTCCACATTTTAAAACATTCAATCGCCGTCAATAAAACAGCAGCAGCCATTAAAGCAGTCAAATTGAATAGAACTTCCTTAGAAAGCAACTTAAATGCACTATGGCTGGAAGGTCAGCATGTGGCAGCTTAACAAAGTAGGGAGGTCAGATAAATTTCTTTTGCCACTCCCAAGCAAGGCATACCCAAGGCATATGGCTTCTTCCACTCCCTTTTTTGGATTATTTATTTCTTTTGAAATTCCCATTCCACCCCCATCTACCTACCCACATTTCTTGCATCTTTAAGAGCCCAAATGCAATCTCATCTCCTCCAGGGAGATTTCCCTGACCCATTTCCAATGATTTTCCCTTCGTCTATTATTTTATAATTTTCATATCTTTTCCATTCTCCTTTATTTCTGATATGGCACTTTTATTCCTATTGACTTTTTTTCTGGATGTAGAAACACATTCTACTTCCCTGAAATCTATCCAGACTATAAACGCAAGAGGTTAAGGCCTAGGTTTGTTTTGGTTTGTTTGTTTGGTCCTTGCTTTATCTCCTGATACCTGATATTTGGGAGGTTCTCAATTAATATTTGGTGAGCAAATTAATTGTGTTGTCAGAAGATATTGGTTCACCCAAAATCAATGCACCCCTGTCCATAGCATAGGGTTGTTTATGGAATAAATTTCCTAGCCCCCTTGCATCCTGGGGTGGCCACATGTCTAGTTCTTACCAGTAGAATATAAGCAGAAGTGATTTGGTTCCTTTCTGGGATGGATTACTTGAAGCAGTTCCTTTTCCTTTCCAATGCCTAGAAACAAACAAGTCCAAGACCCTGTGTGGATAGGGAGCCACAAGACAAAAGAAGGCTAGATTTCCAAGTTACTGTGTGGGAAAAAAACAAAAAGCTGTTTTTGTCCATTGAGAAAACCCATATTGAACATTTGCATAAGTGAGAAAAATTTACTATGTGATTCACACAAAAATATGTACAAGACTGTTTAAGAAGTTTTATTCACAATAGGTAAAACATAGAAACAACCCAAATGTTTGTTAACTGGTAAATGTATAAACATATTGCAGCAAATGCATACAACAGAATACCATTCAGCAATAAAAAATGTGTTAAAGATATATATATATAAGAACATGAATGACTCTCAAAAATCATTATGCTATGTAAAAGAAGACAGGCGGACACACAAACACTATATACTGAATGATTCCATTAATGTAATATTCTGGAGAAGGTAAAACCATAGGAACAGAAATCAGAGCAGTAGTTGCTCAGTTCTAGGGGTGGAAGGAGGGGACTACTTCAAAGGGGCATAAGGGAACTTTTTGGGGTGATGGAAACATTCCGTGTCTTGGTTGTGGTGCTGGATACTTAGTTGTTAATCTTTGTTAATGTTCATTGAACTGTACACTTTATATAAATGATTCCTCAGTAAACTTGATTATTAAAACATCTTCTGTTTTAAGACATTGCAATCTTGGAATTTATTCATGGTCAAATATGCCAGTGTCATTTTAGCTAATACATGAATGGAGGAAGAGTAAAGTCAAACTCCATCCCAGGGGCTGCTTTAGCATGTTTCAGCACCCTGCATGTTGCTGAGCTCATAATAAATGCTCAGGGAAAAAGTGTGTTGAAGTAACTTTAATTTCTCTCCCACAATTTTTTTATTCCATAGTTTGTTTACAATCATTTATATATTCATTCATTCATTTCCTCCTATCATTGCACACCGTAAAACAAAAGCTGCCAAGCTCCATACTCCACGAACACATTTTTCAAATGCTTTCCATGCAAGCAATCAGGCACTGGTCTGTTTTATTCATAAGGTGATTTTTCTTTCTAGCTGCTAGAGCCACTTAAACATTTAATATCCATAAAACTGCTTTAATTTTTTAAGAACACAAATGGGGATTCCATTGTACTAAATATGGAATCATTTGGTGTCATAGCAACAAGCCTCATTTGTGCCATTCAGAATTCACTCAGTGAGTACAGTTCTCAAAAAAAAAGAATAGTCTGACCTTCTTGGTCATCCTTCTCAGTCACAGATTTTGAACCCTAGGCTTCCAATACTCCCTGCCCCTTCACCTTGAAATCATCCTTTTCCACTTTGAGAAGACTTAATGACCTAATGTTTCACTAAATCTATTTCCCAAAGTTAATCAGAACCAAAGTGTGCTGGAAAAGAAAGAATTTCTGAGAAGAAACGAATCTCTATTTATTATTATTTTCTAGAATGTATCCTCCAAGAATACACAGAGTTAGAATATTAAAGTAGCTTGGAGAGAAGACGGTTAAATGCTTTGGAAGCAGGTGTATTAGTTAGGCTAGGATAAGCTATGCTGGGTAACAAACAATTCCATAATTACACATTAAGACTTTATTGTATTTTTTATTCAAACAAGTCTGTTTGGGGACTAGGAGGCTTTCCAGTGTCTGACCACCATGCAGCCACTTTGCAGTCCAGGATTCTTTATTACAGATGTGCATTAGAATCTCAACTCACATACTTAGGAGTTCTGTGTCATGGGCATGTAATTTAGGCTCTCAAAGCCTCATTTTTCTCATCTATAAAAAAGACATAATAAATCAGTTGTCAACAAGGAGTTAAGAATTTTGTGTATTCGCTATCCCAGAGCTGCTACACTGATGAATAAGATCCAATGGAGAGGCAATACTTAAAATAAAGGAGTAAATTTTTTTATGGGAAGAATATCATCATGCAAAAGACATTAGGGCACTCTTGCATCTCAGAGTGAAGAATGGTCTAGAAGAAACACAACTTTCAAATGTAAACCAATTTGTTGCAGCACAAAGAGAGCCATGAATGAAAAACTAGGCAAAAGCCCCGTGTGGTCAGGTACTCTATGTTTTTGACAAGAGTTGCCCTAGCCTAGCACATGGTAGGTGATCAAAGTTACTAAATCTTGAATGAAGCAGGGATTCTGAACTCATCTCACCATAACAGTTGTTATCGCCCCCAAATGGGCTCTGGTTTTCTCATATATAAAGAGATTACCTGAAATGATACTTTCAGCTCTGAAATGCATCATTTATAGCTCCTAAAAGTGAACAGGGCCTTAAGGGGTCATGTAGTTTAATACCATTCCTGCTGTCTCTGCTTTCGCCCTTAGCAGGAGGGCACTAAAACCTTCCATGGCAGATTGTTATCCATCCTTTGATGGGATAGATGTAAATGACATTGGGTAATTTTTCTGTATCTCCGCTTACATACCATTAATAATTCTCTACCTCATATTTTTAAAGTGCAGCATCTACCAACAAAAATGTCAAAATTGACACACTGAGATTATAGTTATAAGAACAGAGTCAAATAGCTCAGAAAAAGCAATTTGGATTCTGGGATTGGCTTCTGTCCTAAAGATACTCCATAGTTCCTTGACATTATAGAGGCATATGAAAGTAAATTCAGTCTCCCGAGACGTATTTTTACTCTGGTTAGACAATTAACAAAAAAGGCTATTAAAGCTAATCTATTGTTGTTAGCATTTGAAAGAAAGCTCCCTGAAATATGAGAACTTTCTTTCATTTCATTTCGTTATGATGTTTCTTAGGAACAATATTCCTGAGAAAGAAAACGCTACAATAGAGAAACCAAATTTGGTGATGGTACTTTTCTCCACTTTGGATGGATGATGGGCAGATAATGTGAACAGATGAGAGGTCAATCAGTAACGTGAACAAATGGCAAAGAGAGGGAGCTGTCTTCTGTAGCAGAAGGACATTCTTGGGGACTTTGTCTGACTCAAAGGAGTACAACTGCTCTGAGGGTGAATTAAATACTCAGTCATTTATCAGACCAGCGAATACACTTTGTGATTTAAAATAATTTTAATGCTAATCAAATAAAAGGTGCCCTCCTCATATTCTCTCATAACAAAATTTCTTTCTTAAGTCCTTATGACAAAGGGGTTAACAAACAGTTTGGTTAAAATTGCTAAAATTTGACAATCGAAAGACAGTAGGAGAGTTGGCCTAGTTTAGGAGGGTGAAATGGGGGTGAGAGGACAGGTAGCAGGACAGATAGAACAAAACAAGTGTATTAGTCAGGCTGGGTTAATTTATGCTGAGTAACAGACAATTCCATAATTACACATCAAGACTTTGTTGCGCTTTTTACTCAAACAAGTCTGTTTTCAGACTACGAGGCTTTCCAGAGTGTCTGGCCTCTATGCAGGCACTTTGGAGTCCAGGATTCTTTAATCCAATGGGTCTGCCATATCAGTATGAAGGTTCATCAGTCATCAGGGCAGAAAAAGAGGCAGTAAAGAACTACCCATTGCTGACTACCATACAGAACAACGTTGGAGAGACCAAGACTCCCTGGCCCCCGGGCTGTATTGTTAATAAGCTGTCCACTCACTGAATTCGGTTACATTACCGTGTAAGATCCTGCACCCCTAACTCTTCCAGCAACACAAAAATTAAATCAGGCTACATAAAGGTTTCATGTGAACATTTGAATTTAAATATAAGGGCTCATTCATGGAGCTCAGCATTAGAGTAAGAAGGAAAGGAGAAATTCATATTGGCAACTGCTGGAGGAAGTATGAATCCCTACATTGATTCCCAGAATTATTTAGAAACCTAAAAGACCCAGACTTCCATTAATCTGGAGTGTTCCCCACAGAGTCAAGTTGTGGCCTTGACAGCTGCTCCTTCTGTTGCAGCCAGGTAGGGCCCTTTGTTCCCACATGAACCTCAGCCACTCCCACTCCAGGCTCTAGTGCAAATGTAGCCCCCCTGTGAAGGATGCATGAAGACTTAGAATCCACAGTGTAGTGCTCAGCAGCTTGGCAAAGCCAATCTTGCAGCTGACCTGCTAAGTGTGTAGCACAGTGCTAGCACCTAGTGCTCCTGAAATAATAGGTCACGTGTAAAGCTGTCTGTTGAACTAACTCTCCATCCTCTTAACAACAGTATGAAGTGGACACTGCTATTATTCCCATTCTATATGAAGAAATAGGTGTGAAGAGGTTAAACAACATCCCTAAAATAATACAGCCATTAAATGGAGGCGATCATAGCCTGACTAATACATAGGCTGAAAGGACACAGAGCAAAATCAGCAAAAGGAAAAATGCATCAGATGAAGTCTGGAGGAAACCAGGCATAAAATTCCAAGAGTCTCTGTCTATGGAATTGAAGTAGGAGGCAGGATCAGATTCCAAAAGTGGGGCTTGGACACTGGACCAGATTGAGAACTAGATAAAACAGGGAAGAGGTGAAAATACTTCTCCATAAGACATGCCCACAAGTGTGCCATATCAGTTTACCATTGCCATGGCAACTCACAGAAGTTACCACTCCTTTCCATGGCAACGACCTGATGACCCAGAGGTTACCACTCTTGTTCTAGAAATGCCTGCAAAACCCACCCCTTAATTTGCATATAATTAAAAGTGGATATAAATGTGACTGCAGAACTGCTTCTGAGCTGCTACTCTCCACACACTGCCTCTGGGGTAGCCCTGCTCTGCAAGGAGCAGCACCTCTGCTGCTGCTGTATGCTGCCACTTCAATAGAAGTTGCTAACACCACTAGCTTACCTTTGAATTCTTTCCTGGGAAAAGCCAGGAACCCTCCCAGGCTAAGCTCCAACTTTGGGACTCTCCTGTCCTGCATCAGAATCACACAGGACATGCTTAATTCTTCCAGCATCAGCTAAGGATAACACATGTGAAATGTCTACCAGAGAAGTCATTCAGAGATTTACTGCTCAGGGGCTTTGTTGAGGGTAGGTCATATAGGCTACCCTCCACTAGCATATACCAAAATTCCAAGACTCCCAGAAGGAAAGCAAGTATTCAGCATAAGCCATATTGTTTGCATAAACAGTTTAGTTTAAGCACAAAAGCCACTTTAATCAGTTCTGAAAATGGTGGAGACTCTCCCCAAATCCAAGTTCCCAGGTGCTAGTCAAGCCCCAGCCCTACAAACAAGCCTTTCTAAGCAGTAAGGCTTCCTCGATCAATTCTTTTCATCACACTTTCTTATCCAGCAAGCATTATACTAAGGAATGAGTTCCAAAGATTTATTTTTAAGCATCCACTATGTGCCAGCCACAGTTTCAAATGCTGGGTATACAGAAAAAAAAAAAAATCAGACAAAAGACTTTCACTTATAAAGGATTCATCATCTAGTGAAGGAAATAAACTAATAAATATCCAATAAAAAATTTTTTTGAAAACTATAAAATCAGAGTAGGGGAATAGACGTCACAGAAAACACACTCTGGAGACAGAAGTCAGGAAAGCCTTGGCCATGTGGGTATGTTTGAGCAGTGAAAAGAAGGAGCAAGTCGCATGCCCCTCAGTAAAAAGAGCTTTCCAGGCTGAGGGAGAAAGCAGTGCACAGTCACTGAGACGGGAATGTGCTGTGTGTATGGAGCAGTCACAAAGAAACTGAGCGAAACTAGAGAGATAGAATGTATCCAAAGTCCTTACCTTGGCCAATGAGTCCTTCTGTGACTGGGCTCCTGTGCAAGAGCAGCAGGATGCCATTGGCAGGTTGAGTGGGGGGCTGGCATGGTCTGATTTATGTTTTAAAAAGTGAGTAAGTCATACTTCCCACCTACAAGGGGCTCTTGGCCTACTACGTTAAAAAGTTGTGTCAATAAGTGATGGCAATATAGTGGGTACACACTAAAAGAGAGATACAGAAAGCAATAAAGTTGAGAAAATGGTATTTGATTTCAAAATTAATTACAAAGTTTCAAAAATAAAAATTATGAGATTGGCATAAGAATTTGTCTGTGGCTTTTTCCATGGCTCAGTGGAATAGAATAGCCCAGAATTTTATCTACATGTATATGGACAACTGACTTTGACAAACATTAAAAAATAAGTTAGTAGCAAAAGAACAGCCTACTCAGCAAACAGTGGTGGAACAATTAAATAGCCATATAAAAAAAATTAACTATGATCCATACCTTGCACCATACATAAAAATTAATTTGAAATGAATTATGGACCTAACTGTAATACTTAAAATCACAGTACTTCTAGAAGAAAATATAAAAGAAATTATTTGTGGCTTTGGATTAGGCAAAGTTTTCTTAGATAAATCAACAAAAGCACAATCTATAAAAAAAACAAATGTATAAACTTAACTTCACCAAAATTTAAACTTCTCTTTTCAAAGGATTTCGTTAACATAATCCAAAAAACAAACCATAGACTGAGAGAAAATACTTAAAAATCGTATCTGCCGGGGCGGTGGCTCACGCCAGTAATCCCAACACTGGGAGGCTGAAGCAGGTGGATCACCTGAGGTTGGGAGTTTGAGACCAGCCTGACCAACATGGAGAAATCTCATCTCTACTAAAAATACAAAAATTAGCCAGGCGTGGTGGCACATGCCTGTAATCCCAGCTACTCAGGAGGCTGAGGCAGAAGAATTGCTTGAATCCGGGAGGTGGAAGTTGCAGTGAGCTGAGATCACGCCATTGCATTCCAGCCTGGTCAACAAGATCAAAACTCCATCTCAAAAAAAAAAAAAAAAAAAAAAAAAAAAAAAAAAAAAATCATGTCTACGATAAACAGTTTGAATCCGGAATACAAAAAAGAACTTTCAAAACTCAATTGTAAGGAACCAAACAACCTCTTTTATTTTCTTTTTTGAAACGGGCAAAGGGTTTAGGCAGACATTTTACTGAAAAAGATATATGGATGGCAAATAAACATGACAAGACGCTCAACATTATAGTCACAATGAGATACCACTGCACAACTGTCACAATGAGTAAAATTTAAAGCAAACAATTATTTTAAGCTTTGGCAAGAACGTAGAGAAGAAGAAAGTCTCATATACTTCTGGTGGGATGTAAAATGGTACAATCACTTTGGAAAACAGTTTGGCAGTTTCTTAAAGGTTATATACATATCCGTCATGTGATTCAGCCTTCTACTTCTAGATATTTACACATATCTAGAGAAATTAAAACATATATTAATATACATGATTTTCATAGAAGCTTTATTTAAAATAGACCAAATGTCCATCAGTAAGGGAAGAATACACAAATTATAGGATAACCCATACAATGGAATACTCTTCAGCAATAAAAAATAATGAACTATTGAAACATGCAAAAATATGGCTTATTCTCAAACTGACGATGCTGAGTAAAGGAAGTGAGAAAAAAATACATACTGCTTAATTCCATTTGTATAAGACTCCAGAAAATACAAACTAATCTACAGTGACAGAAAGCAAATAAATGCTTGCCTAGGCTGAGAGGCAGGGAAAGTGTAGGAGGGAAATGTAATAAAAGGGCATGAGGAAATTTTTGGAAGTGATGAATTCATTATTTGATCATCATGATGGCTTCACAAGTATATATATACACACATATATACACACACACACACACACATATATATACACCCCCCACACACACATATGTATGTAGAAATGGAGAAGGAGGATGTGGAAAATGACGTGATGTGAGAAAACCATTCAGGACAGTGCCCTAAATGGATGCCTACTTGTTAGACCTGATTCTCAGCATGGTGCAACTACCCCAACCACCTGCCCAGATGCCTTCCTGTTTCCAGCTTCTGAAATACATTCTTATCAACTGTTTCAGACTTCAGAGACTTATTTGAATGTCCAGATACCACCCATGCTGGATGTAGCTGAGAAAACTGGCAAAAGTTCTTTCTTCAACTCTTAGTAAGACTGTATAGTTTAAAAAAGCATGAGATTTCATGTGAAAATATGCTCAAAAGCAATTGTCATTGGGGAAATGTTAATATAAACAACGATGAGATGCTACCACATACTTACTAGAACATCTAAAATGGAACAATCCGATAATACTAATTGCTGGCAAGGCTGCAGATGCATAGGAACTCTCATTCACTGCGAGTGGGAATGCAAAATGGTGCAGCCAATTTGAAAGACAGTTTTTTCAGTTTCTTACAAAGCTAAACATAGACTTGCCATACAATCCAGCAATTGCACTTCTTGGTATTTACTCAACTGATTTGAAAACTTAGGGACACACACACACACACACACACACACACACACACGGAGCACACGAATGTTTATAACAGCTTTATCTGTAATTCCCCAAAATGGAGGCAACCAGGATTCCCTTCAATAGGTAAATACATAAACAAACTATAGTAATACATACAAAGGAATACCATTCAGCATTAAAAAAAGAATAAGCTATCAAGCCACCCAAATATTTGGATGAATCTTAAATGCATACTGCTAACTAAAAGAAGCCAGTTGGAAAGGCTGTATACTCTATAGTTCCTTTTATATGACATTCTACAAAAGTCAAAACTATGAAGGTAAACAGATCAGTTGTTGCCAAGGATTTTGGGAGATAGGGTTGAATAAGTGAAGCACAGGAAATTTTTTTAGGGTGGTGAAACTATTCTGTATAATACTATAATTGTGAATAGATGACATTACGCATTTATCAAAACCAATAGGATTTTAAGACATGAGTGAACCTTAACGTTTGCAAATGAAAAAATCATAATTTAGGATGTTGAGGAATGCAATGATGGAATGCAGGATGTGACCTAAAAATCAAACTGTATAACAAGTGTATGAAACAATCTCACTGAAAGGGACCAAGGAAAAGGTGCCGACCTATGTAACTTGGGAAATGAGTGGAGTATGTAAGACTAAAAGCAAAAGGAGCTGCACATAAACATTGTACTCTCGATGATAAATTGATTTCCCATGGAGGTACAGGTTAACAATTCCGAAACTACTATTCATGTACGCTGGAATTGAATGACTAGGGAAATGAAATGGAAGATGGTGAGGGCCAGATTTTTCACTGTTGAAGTGGAAGATTGCAGTATGCAGGGAGAGAAGGCTAGAATGGTGTATGTGTAATAGATTGGAGTGAGAAACAGTAGTGCAAATTCATATTTCATTTAATATAAACACAGATGGTTACATTAGAGATATTCATACATATGGGTATATAAACAGTTTAGTATACACACATATATTTCTTTTTTCTGTCAGCCGAGGTGGCCTAGAAGCAACAAAATCCCAGTGGCAGAACCCACGTAACACCCAAATCTTGGCTTCTAATATCTTTCTCCAATAAAAGGACATGGGCTCTTAGGAGAAATGACTCTAGGACTGGGTCAGAAAATATATAAGATGAACCTGCAGCAATTCGTAGTGCCACAATGTAAAGGAGTACTAACAAACATTTTTAAAAACCCACAATAACGGAGATATGCAAAGGATGCATGAGCCAACAGAAAGAACAGCAAAATGAGTATATTATCTGAAGTATAAAGTAAATGTCATGAGTCTGTACAGTATGATTTAATTAATTGAGAGAATAATTCATTTAAGATCTTATAGACACTAAGATCTTATAAATATTAACTATATAAATTTAATATAAATATTAATTCGTAAAGTCAAACATAAATTTATATAGTTAATGGTAAGAATAGACGAATCTACTGTGCAGAGTGATTTCTAATAATTTACATGTATTTCACCCTCAAGAAAGTGGAACATAACTGCACTTTTGTGGCCTCACTCACGTCATACGTCGAGTCACTTGAGATGCTGGAAATAAGCTCATGATACAGGGAGCTTTTATGTATGGAGCTTTAGGTCAAAACGAAAAGGCAAGAAGGGGCATGCATGGAAGCACAGAAGAGAGAGCCAGGGCTGAATGAAGGCTGTTGGGTTAGGAGCGACCATCTCTGGCTGTTTTCCGGAGGAGTTTGGGAAACATGTCCCCATATACTTATAAGAAATTCAAAGGTGCAGGAGTTTAAGTCTGGGAGTTTTTTCTTTACGTATGTAGTAACTGTTGGGGAAACCAGCCCCACACCACTCAGTGGGTACCGGCTGAGGCAAAGGAGTTAGAAAGAGACAAAAGACGCGTTTAAAAAGCGGGTCCAGGGAACCGGAGCATCAGAGGCTTGCTCAGGGCCCAGAGCTCTTGAGCTCCGCCCAATTTACTGGTTTACAAGCTCTTTGTTCTTAGGGCAGATGGGAGGGGGATGGAAGGGATGAGGAAAAGGATTCATCAGTGAAGGAGAACTCGTGAGTCATTCAATAACACGTATAGCAGTGGCGGTTTCTGTGAATTTCCTCGAGCAAAGGCGTGTGTCTCAACTACTTAAGATCTTTAACTTATAGAGACTGAAACGGGTGGGAGCGGATTTCAGGAAGAGCCAAGATGTTTGATTATACTCCACTGCTGCATGGGAGTGTGATCTCCCCAGCAACCTGTGGCATGCTGCTGAGCTGTTATGCTCTCGGGACATAAAGACAGGAAGGCAATAGGGAGACTTTTCTCCTCAGAGGCCGCCCATGGCTTCCATGGGTGTCTCACACAGGGGAGACCAACTCATCTGGCACTCCAGAAACTCTCTTTCCCACGGTAACTTTCTTCCAGAGTACAATAAGAAGAAAAGGGGGGGGGGGGAAGTTACTCTACAGTGGAGAAATCTGACAAATCCTAAGTCAGCCTGGTGATCAAGGTTCACACTAACAGTGATAAGTCATGTTGATAGCACATACACCTAATATAGTGGGATTAGAATGTTCCTTTACTTCTGTGGTCTTCCTCCTAAAACCACAACTTAATCATGAGTAAAACATTAGAAAAATCCCAAATGAGGAATGTTCTACAAAATATCTAACCAGTACTACTCGAAACTGTCAAGGTCATCAAAAACAAGGAAAGTCTGAGAAACTGTCATAAGCAAGAACCTAAGAGACATAGCAATTAAACCTAAATGGATGATATCCTGAAGCAGAAAAAGGGCATTAGGCAAAACTAAGAAAATCTCACTACATTGTGAACTTTAATTAAAATAATATGTTAGTAGTGGTTCATTAATTGTAACAAATATACTATACTAAGTATTAATAATATGGGAAACTGGGTGTAGGGTATATGGGAACTCCTCATACTGTCTTCAAAATTTTATGTAAATCTATAACTATTCTAAAGTAAAAAAAAAAAAAAATACTTTTAAAACTCATGTGACTTTGGAGGCAGATAAAATTGAGTCTAGTCTCACATCTTATAAGACCTTAGGCAAGATGCTCAACATCTCTGGACTTTGGTTTCCACGATGCCCATATGAACGCACCCACATCCACTCTTCAGTGTGTTTGGTAGCTGAGCGTCCAACGCAGGCTGTTTCTCTCCCACCGACTCCGCACCTGATAACAATTGCGAAGACCCTAGAAGGAGTCTGAAGGCTGTCCATCTGGCTCATCTCCAGAACCCAGACAGGATGGGTGAAAGTCTAACAACCATGAGGCATGTTGATGGGATTTTTCTGTACTGGATCCTGCACCTTTGGATTTCTTATAAGTACTTGGGGCCATGTTCCCCAAACTCCTCCTGAAAACAGCCAGATGGTCTCCTCTAACCCAACAGCCTTCAGCCCTTGCTCTCACATCTGCACTTCCATGCATGCCCCTTCTTGCCCTTCCATTTTGACCTAACAGTTCATATATAAAAGCTTCCTGTATCATGAGCCTATTTCCAACATCTCAAATTACTCAAGACATGAGGCATGATTAAGGCCACACTTGGTCAATCCTTCCTTCCTACTTCATCCTATTTCCTCTGGCTTTTTTTCTTTCCTTAATTACTTTTCCATGGTTCACCATAGTTAGCATCCAAACAGGACCCAAAATAAAATCTTAGTTTCAACGAATTGCAACAAAAAAGAGAGGTAATGAAATAAAGTGGATGGAATGAAGCTTGCTTTAGTTATTTTACTGTAGGTATTTAGCAAATACTAATACAGGGCTTACTATGTGCATTATAAATATTAATTCATTTTACTAAGACCTTATAAGTATTATGATCCTTTCATTATTAATTAATTTCATCCTCATTTCATCCCTATGGTACTATCATCATTTGCATTTTGATGGTGAGGAAACAGAAGCACAAAAAGGTTCAATAACTTGCCCTGGGTCAGAGCTAATAAGTGGTCGGCCAGAGATGAGATTCCAACCCAGGTGATCTGTCTCCCTGGTCCAGAGCTGCGTGACAACAGATACAAACACTTCAATTTTTTTTTTTTTTTTCGTTTTTGTAGCAGCCCTTTAAGGTCACTATTTTGACCCTTCCCTCCCTCCATTTAAGAGATAAACCTTGAAGGAATCAGATGTTTTTCCTAGGAAAGGAACAGGATGGACCAGGAGACAGAGCTGCAGGGATGTGTCACATGTCAAGTAAAGAAAAGAGTTTAGACCGGGTGCCGTGGCTCACAGGTAATCCCAGCACTTTGGGAGGCTGAAGTGGGCAGATCATGAGATCAAGAGATGGAGACCATCTTGGACAACACGGTGAAACCCCGTCTCTACTAAAAATACAAAAATTAGCTGGGCATGGTGGCATGCAGCTGTAGTCCCAGCTACTCGGGAGGCTGAGGCAGGAGAATTACTTGAACCCAGAAGGCGGAGGTTGCAGTGAGCCGAGATCACACCACTGCACTCCAGCCTGGCAACAGAGCAAGAGTCCTATCTCAAAAAAAAAAAAAAAAAAGAAAAAGAGTTTTTTTTTTTTTTTTTAAAGAAGGTACAGTCTACCAAACAATGTTCTCCCATCCAATCCCCTATTCCTGTCTCCCATCACCCTATGCCCTCCCCAAGTCATCCAGCCCCGCAGCCAGCATCCTGTGCCTCCCCTTTCCTTTCAAGTAAATCAATCAGGTCCAAAAAGCTCTACTATCTGTTATCCTGCACAGATACAGACCTTGCCTGCAGTTTGCAGGTTCTTTGAGCAATAACAACAGTTCTCAAGCCTTATGCCAGCTCTCCACAAAATTCTCTGTTTAAATAATCATGACCTCTCCACATTCCCACCCAAAAGGGATGCCTTGGATTCCACCCCTATGGAAATAATTGACAATTATAACCCAAGCTGGAAGACAAATTTTTAAGAAGATAAATTTTAACAGAGCAAAGTGCTGCAGAAACCACATCACTGTGTTCACTATTGTTTGGCATTGATGAGGTGTACCCAATGTGCATTGTTAAAGATTTTTGTAACTCAAATTTGGTGTGTTCCATCCTTTTCAAGACCTTGGGGGAATTTCAGCAGCAGGAAAGTTTCCTGTAGGTGTTTTGAATGACTGTGGAGTTTTGCTGCCTCATGAGTTCTCTTCCATGTGTTCTCCTTCTCTGAGCCCCAGCTCCTTGCTCTTTCCCTCCCATCTCTCCATCCTATTAGCAATCCCTGGTGAAGAATGGACATCACTGAGGGGGGCATAGTATGGACTAAGTTAGAAATAAGTCAATTATCTGTTGAAAAGAGCATACAACCAGTGGTTGCAAGAATCAGCCCAATCCCAGGGTTACTAATAGCCCTGTCTGTGGATTTAGCTGAGTTCACTCATTGCTCCAGGCAGAACTTTACTCATCAAGCAAACAGAATAAATCAACCCCTCTCTACCTCTTTTGCTCTGAGAATCACAAAGCGATCCTCAATTGGGCAGTAATGCCACCATCAAGAGTGTTTGGAAATGTAAGCAAGCATAGGGGTGGGGCTGTCACGACGTCTAGGGATCTGGGTGCAGCAAGACTGCCAAATGGCCTGCAAGGTTCCAGAGAGTCCCACATAATGACAAATTTCCCCCATTAACATTGCTAATATTATACCTTCTAAAAAAATTCCTGTTGGAGCACCCATAGACCTCCAAAATTCAAAGAGCTTTATAAATTCCAGTATCTTAGCACTAAGTACTTAAACTTTTGTCCAATTTTCTATTTCATTAGAAGGAATTCTATAGCTGAAAAACCGTGTGTGTGTGTGTGTGTGTGTGTGTGTGTGTGTGTGTGTGTCTCTGTGTGTGTGTGAGAGAGAGAGAGAGAGAGAGTGTGAGTGAAATGCACTAACAAAAATTAGAAAAAGCACTAATAATTCATCTGAAGCCCTAGGCACTAATTCTAGCTCTATCACTGACCCACTGTGTGACCCTGAAAAGCCACTTCCCTTCTCTTGGGTCACATGGTTTCCTGATCCATGGATGAAATGTTGATTCTCATTACTTTCTAAGGTACCATGAAGCTCAACATTTCCATAACTCTAAGACCCATAAAAAACTAATTATTCTTTCTGTACTTTAATAAGCAAATGTGACCGGTGCAGGTAGATTAAAGGAATAAGCTAAAGATTGATAGAGGTTAGCATGTGTTTTCTTATAAAGGTTAAGTCCAGCAAAATGACAGCAGCAATGAAGGGACAATCTACCTTGAGGTGACGGTGGCAACGACAAGGTTGTTGTAAGCTTCTCCTGGTGGTATTTTCAGGTAACTTAAGAAAAGAGCTGCAAAAATGTGGAAGCATATCCCTTTCCCTGAGTAAACTATCTTGAGTCTGAGCAGAGATGTAACTGGTTGGGAAAAGAAAATTGAATGCAGTCATTAATTTAGTTTATGGGTATTGAAGAAGTACAAATGGTGAGGCAAACCCCGAGCTAGGAATCATGGCCCCTGTCCTCAAGGGCTCACAATTAGGAAGAAAACACGTAAACAGTTTTTAAAAACATGACAAATGCCATAAAATACAAGGTGCCACGGGTATATGGAAGAGAGAAGACATAACCCCCAAAGAAAATCAGCCTTCACAAGCCCCTGATGTATGCAAGGGTCCCCCAGGAGGGAGCAGGAGCTAAGTCTGTGGGGAGGACGGGAGCACCTCAGCCTCCTGAGGCAAGGATGACAACACAGGGAGTCATGAGATAGCAAGGCATGCTGGGGGAAGATGAGTGATTTCATTTGTTTTGAAAGCAGAGTGATTATTAAGAAATACCAAGATAAGTCCTGGCATGGTGGTTCAAGCCTGTTATCCCAACACTTTGGGAGGCCGAGGTGGGCAGATCACTTGAGGTCAATAGTTCAAGACCAGCCTGGCCAACATGGTGAAACCCTGTCTCCAATTAAAAATACAAAAATCAGCTGGGCATGGTGGTGTGCACCTGTAATCCCAGCTACTCAAGAAACTGAGGCAAGAGAATCACTTGAACCTGGTAGGCAGAGGCTACAGTGAGCCAAGATCGATCGTGCCACTGCACTCGAGTCTTGATGACAGAGAGAAACTCTGTCTCAAAAAAAAAAAAGAAAGAAAAAGAAAAAATATACAGAGATAAGACTGAATAGATGGGCGTGGGCCAACTGTGTGGTATGGACTTTATCTGGTAGGCTGCAAGGATTATTGAGGAAGTTCCTTTTAGGAGACTAACATAGGAAGATTGGAATCAGTGAGAGGAAAAAGACAAGTTATCCTGTGTTAAAGTAAGGGAATCACAGCTGTGGAAAGGAACAGATAACTTGTTTTACTTTAAAAAAAATAAAAATAAAAGGTATTTTACATTTGCACGTTTGTTACATGGGTGTATCACATGATGCTGAGGTTTGGGGTACAGATGGTCTCATCACCCAGGTGGTGAGCACAGTACCCAGTAGGTAGTTCTGCAGCCCACGCCTCCTTTCTTCCTCCTCCTTCAGTAGCCCCCAGTGAGTATTGTTCCCATCTTTATGTTCAAGTGTATTCAATTTTCTATGTCAAAAACCATAAGCTACTGTGAGAAAAGGAAAGGGCGAATATGATTTAAAAGAGTTCAAGAATAATAGTGAGTTCAAAATGAAAATTAGCACAAAAGGTTTCCTATCACCTTACTCTCAGGTTCCAGTAAAATGAAAGTGACAGAATTAAAACTGAACACAAAAAGAATGAGCGGGGACTATCAGCAAACAGGAGATGTTAACAAATTTCTAAAACTCAGAAAAAGGATGGAATTCTGTGAGTGGATAAAATATTAACTAGGAAGCCCAGAATATGCAGAGGGCTAAACTCAAGAGAAAGAGTCCATCTGTCCTACAAAAAGCCAATGGAAATGTCAGATTCTAAGTCAGCCAGGAAAATGAACAGGGAAAGAGTTCCTGAAAGAGAGGACGGTACCTGAAACTCCATCTACTGGCCACTGTTCTAGTCAACGTCCCGTGTTACCCAGTCCCTTGCAAATGCACAGAGACACACATGTACACACAGATATGCACACATATGTAGACACATGCATACACACTGGCCTGTCCTTAGGAGCCCAAGCTGACTACCGGACATGATATCCCCAGGAGAAACACACACCACCAGGACAAGAACAGTACAAGAGAACGCCTCTCTAACAAACATGAATAAACTGGCCAATTGAAAATTGAGCTGTTAGGGTGAACTTCACCATCCTGAGTAAAACCCTCTCTTTTCTTTTGAGCACTTAAGAAGTCCCAGTGTAAGGCCAGATTTCAACAAGCTCCCTTGAAGATTGCCCAGCTAAGGCCATTTAGCCCAGTGCTAGCCAATGAGATATAAGAGGAAGATGAATTGGGTCCTCCGGGAGTAGTAGTTGGTTTCCTAATAAAAATCTCAGATGCAAAACAAGACCTTTTTGTCATTCTTCCTGTCTGGAACTTTACATGATAATGGAGTAGGAGTGTCTATCTAAGGACCATGAGATAACAAGAAAAATAATGAAAGAATGAATTAAGCATAGAAAAATTGGAAACTAGAAAACGACTGGATCAGTTTTTTAAAATTGTTTAGCTGCTGGATAAGACCTAGAATGTTCTTTGTTCAGTCTTCTCTTGAGTGAGATAATAAACATCTAAATTGTTGAAGCCACTTTTGTTGGGTTATCTACTGCTTGTGGACAAACACATCCCACCCGATAGAAGTAACCATCAGATCTAAAAGACAAAGTGACAAAAAGGGATGTTATCTGAGAAGTAACACTGTGTAGAAACAGAAGCACTTCTTCACTATTTTTTAATCATATACTTCTTACTTTCATAAAAAGAAGCAGACTGATTTGGGGAAAATATTTCTATGTATCAGAGTCTTTTTATTTGTTATGTCAAATACATTAAATTTTTTTAATTGAATTTTTTTTTTTTTCGAGATGTACTCCGGTTCTGTTGCCAGGCTGCAGTGTAGTGGCGCCATCTCAGCTCACTGCAACCTCCGCCTCCTGGGTTCAAGTGATTCTCCTGCCTCAGCCTCCCAAGTAGCTGGGACTACAGGTGCCCACCACCACACCCAGCTAATGTTTGTATTTTTAGTAGAGACGAGGTTTCACCATGTTGTCCAGGATGGTCTCAATCTCTTGACCTCGTGATCCACCAGCCTCGGCCTCCCAAAGTGCCTGGATTGCAGGTGTGAGCCTCTGAGCCCGGCCTGCACTTTTAAGTCGTTTCTCTGTTTTTTTAACTATTTGGTAATGTTTTGTATTAAAACAGAAGCCAGAGATTTTGTCCAAAGGATTTGGTCACAGATCGCACATGGTAGTGACTCCTAATTGAAGGCTATTACAGCTGTACAGGCACTTTCACTCTCTCCTTATCTGGCGGCAGTGAATGTAGAAAATTTAACACTCACAAAGCTGACTCTGCAAGTTGTGTCACAGTTGGGAGCTTTGTGACCTTAAGATGTTTTTGCATACAGATGGGAAGGAGAGATACGTAACCACAAAGACAGTGGTTATCGGCCGGGCGCGGTGGCTCACGCCTGTAATCCCAGCACTTTGGGAGGCCGAGGCGGGTGGATCACAAGGTCAGGAGATCGAGACCACGGTGAAACCCCGCCTCTACTAAAAATACAAAAAATTAGCCGGGCGCGGTTGTGGGCGCCTGTAGTCCCAGCTACTCGGGAGGCTGAGGCAGGAGAATGGCGTGAACCCGGGAGGCGGAGCTTGCAGTGAGCCGAGATCGCGCCACTGCACTCCAGCCTGGGCGACAGAGCGAGACTCCGTCTCAAAAAAAAAAAAAAAAAAAAAAAAACACAAAGACAGTGGTTATCAAGACCAATCTGTGTGAGGATCACCTGTATAAATGAGCTTACTAAAAATGCTGGGTTCTGAGGCTTCACTTCAGAAAGTCTGCTTCAGTAGGAAGTCCCCAAATAACACAGGTATTCCTTGGATCATGCTAGTTAGTTAGCTAGTTAGTTCTCAAACACATGGTTTGAGAAACACCATACTCTAGGGTCAGTGGGGACAGCAGTTGCCATCCCATAGGATGCATTGGCCATTCTCCCACCACCCAGTCATCTGTGCTACATTCTGGCAACAAATGTTTGTTGAGTCACACAGCATACTCATTACTCAATACACAGAGCTGATTAAGACAGTAGTCTCTCCCTTGAAGACTTAATAATACAGCTAGAAAGAATAACACATTAACAGAATTTCCCTTAGGATTCTTGAGAATACATTTTTAAAGACTTTGGAGACCCGGGGAAAATTCTGCTGTTCAGAGCAGAATACCTCAGAAACATTTCTTCCAACACCAGGGAGACTGAAATCAAGCCACAAACCCTAGATACAGTCCCTGCTAGTAGAAAGGACCAGGGATCGGCCGGGCACGGTGACTCACGCCTGTAATCCCGGAACTTCGGGAGGCCGAGGCAGGCGGATCACGAGGTCAGTAGTTAGCGACCAGCCTGGCCATCATGGAGAAATCCCATCTCTACTAAAAATAAAACAAGTTAGCCGGGCATGGTGGCACGCTCCTGTAGTCCCAGCTACTCGGGAGGCTGAAGCAGGAGAATTGCTTGAACCCAGCAGGTGGAGGTTGCAGTGAGCCGAGATCGTGCCATTGCACTCCAGCCTGAGTGACAGAGCGAGACTCCGCCTCAAAAAAAAAGAAAAGAAAAGAAAGGACCTGGAATCTTGAGCTTTATTCTTCATTTATCTGATAGGCACACATACATACGCACACGCACACACATACACACACACATATCCCCATACAAACACAAACATACATACACATTTTTCTAGAGTGATAACCCCATAGGGTTGGCTTTTTTACACAATTGGTTTGTGTAATCATTTTGCTTGGGATTCAGATAATGTCAACACATAGACAACATGCAATCAGTCAAACCAGTCAACTTTTTGAAAATTCCAATGTGTTTTGACATTTTAAACATCACAGGGAATCAAACTGGTCATTGGTCAAGCTTTGCTAAAAATTTTGAAGAAATCCTGTGACACCAAAGAGTGCTATTTTTAGTTCTAGTGGTTTTCACATTTTATGCATGGACTGAGTCTGCTGGAAATGCTGAAAACTTAGCCTGCCATCCAGATGTTCTAGTGTTGTGTTCTCAGACAAGCAGGTCTGTTGGCACTGGGGAGCAATGGCATTGACTTTTTCACGAGCAGAAATCAAGTTTATATTTGATTACAGACAGAGCAAATACGTTTATGCTCTGATTACACTTTAAAATTAATTTCCCTTTAATTCTTCCAACCCAAGTTTCACATTTAAGAATGTATTCATCCTCTGCTCTTCATAAATCAGATCCATGAAGTAATAAACAAAGTTCAGTTGATAACGCTTTGTAGCTTTAATTAAAACCACCTTTCTCAGTGCATGTCAAGGCCATCCTTGTGGAACCAGCAGTTTTTAAAATAAACTTCTCCAATTTAGGAAATAAATAATTAATACATTATGAAGAACTTTGAGTACAGGAACACTACTGGTTCTTTAAAACACATTAATTTTTTCAGAAAATAAACAGTTTACTGAGTGCTGACTATATGCCAAGCACTTTATTCATCTTGCTATTCCCATTATTCCACCTGTACTGTAAGACATTTAAAACGTCAACAACTATATATGATTATAGATGATGGTTAAAAATTATTAGAACTATCAAATGCAAAGCAAATGTATGCTAACTTTTTAGTATTATGCTCTGTTACGGTAGGGTCCATCAAACTGCAACCTCCAGTTCTATCCCCACTCTGTCGAACATACTCTTATGAAATAACACCTCATAGACAATATCCATTCCATTACTATCCCTCAGCAGCATTGTTATAAAAGGATGTTGGTTTTTTACAGATTCCAGCCCAGTTCTACTAGGGCACACTTCTATCATAAAAAGCTCTGGCAAATACATGTACAATACTATCTTTAAAGTAAGTTACCAGGTAGGAGTGAGACTCTGAATACGAAAACATTACCATTTGAGGGGTAATTTTCAGAAAAGAAAATATTACAGTGATGAATCAGCACATCAAATTAACTGTAGCATCTAATTAACCAGAAGTCATCCAAAAAGCAGATCTTAAAAGTAGTGGTTGCATTTGGGAATGTGATAAATAATGACTTATTTTTACTGGAAATGATAAGGAAGGATTAATTGTGAAAATAATTTCCAATGTATTTGTCTCTCTTCCTCTTTTCCTGAGACTTAAAGAATCAGGTAAGAGGGGAGAGAAATCATTTCCCTTGAATTGTTTGAAAATCAGCGTTTCCTAAACTAATCTCTTTCCAATATCAATCCCAAGAGAGATGCAGAATGATTTCAGAAAGTTCTCAGACCAAATATAATTGAGAAGTGCTTTAGAATGCAAACTCTTCTTAGAGATTCCCAGTGAACCTAAGCATCGGCAAGGATTAGAAGTCCTACCGTAGACAGCTCTTGGATTTGGTTTAAACTACAGTTTCCCACACTTACTTCCCCATGCGGCAGGCTTCTTTATTGGGGGAGGAGGATTAAAACCTTGGAAACATTCTCTGTTCTCCATCCAGATGCTTGGAACATCTAGTATAAGACTCTGAATTTTTCACTTTTGGATAATGGTTAATCCTTGTGTAAACAGGTCAGGGCAATGCTAAAAATAAACAAGAAGATCTATATATGCTCTTGGTAAAATGCCCTATGCTAGTCCTTTTTCACACTGCTATGAAGATACTACCTGAGACTGGGTAATTTATAAAGAAAAGCGGTTTAATTGACCCATTGTTCCGCATGCCTGAGAAGGCCTCAGGAAACTTACAATCACGGTGGAACATAAAGGGGAAGCAAGTCACATCTTATATGGTGGCAGGAGAAGGAGAGAGAAGCAGGAAGCACCAGACACTTATCAAGCAACCAGATCTCATGAGAACTCACTTACTATCATGAGACCAGCATGGGGGAAACTGCCCCCATGATCCAGTCACCTCCTACCAGGTCCTTCCCCTGACACGTGGGGATTACATTTCAGATTAGGATTCAGGATGAGAGTTGGGTGGGGACACAGCCAAACCATATCATGCCCTGCATAATGTTCTTCGGTAAGACGTTCTTGGTTTTTACAAAATTTCTTTGAGAAGGGGGCAAAGTACCTCGTTATTCAAACACAAGTGTTTCCTGTTACTTTTTCATGCACATCCCCAAGATTTTACCTGTTCCTTGTTCCATTACTCTTCTTCCTGGAAAGTGTCAGAAAGGAGAACTTGACAGTCTGGAAAAGGCAGCAGTGTAAATCCCACTAAAACAAAATGGAAGTGAAACCTCACAAGAGGCAATTCATCTCTGCTAGAAAATTTAATGTTCAGTGGAAGGAGACTAGAATAATTGATGTGAAGGCCAATGGACTTTAAAACTACTTAAAATTCATTTTCAGTGTGATGGGAAGAGTTTTCTATAATATCTAAGCTTTCAAGCCTAAATATAGTCTTTAAGATCAAGCAAGAAAGTGAATATCTTTTAGGAAAAAAAAAAACACACACACACACAAAACAAACAAACAAAACTTCATAAATTTCTTCAAGCTAAAGTCAGTGTTGTCACCCAGCCTACAAATCTAATTTGGTGAAAAAGAGTTTAATGCTTCCTGTAGGACTGTTCAGCCAAGACCTTAACAAAAGGATACCCAGATGGGAATATTCATAAACTCAGAGACTGGAAAATTCTGTTCTAACTCCAGTGCAGCTTCTGAATCAACACGTCTTTGGGAAGTCACTCTAACTCTTGGGGCCCTCATTTCCTCCTTGTCTGTGAAAGGAATAAGCCTAAGGGAATTGCTATTGAAAGATTAAGCACTTGTGGTATAGTAGAAGCTTTCTGAACCATCTTGCATGTTATTAACTTGCTGGAGAAATTTATACTCTTTATTTGCTTGGAAAACATGAATAAATTCCTATAGCAAACCATTGCAAATCAAGAACCTGCAAGCACTCCAGCCCAAACATGCAAAAAAATTCCCACAGCAAGCCATAGCAAACCAAGAACCTTCAAGCACTCCAGCCCCTGCCTGGCTATAGGCTGAGTTCTGGATGTTTATAAACCTATTTACACCAGTGTACTTGTGATTATAACTGCAGCCTTATTATTACTTACACTTTTATTATCACTTATTACATAATTAGTAATCACACTAGTGAGAAGAAAAAGCTGTTTCTCAGAAATAAAGTTAAATGCTTAGATGAGTCTCTACAGTAAAATTAAAGCAAGGTTCTAAAAACTATTGTTGAAATAGATGCAAGTATGACAACTGTAAAAGTTTTGGCGTAAAATAATGTATAAGAATTCAGAATAATACTGCACGTGGATGTCTTCACATAGGTCTCCCAGTTCCAGATCCATTTCCTAATTTTTATTTTGAAATAGTTTGACTCATCAAAATTTGCAAAAATAGTACAGAACATTCCATGTACCCTTCTCACTCAGCTTCCCCCCGTGATAATAACTTACGTTAATTATCGTACGTTGTCAAAACCAGGAAACTGATGTTGGTACAATATCGCTAACTCTAGATCCACTTTCTAACTCAAATTGTAAATAATGAAAAATGCATTATGGGTATAGAAAATGCAATAAAGATAAAGTGAACCTCCAATGGACAAATCTATGGCCATAGAATCAAAAGATTATTCATATGCCAAAAAATTACAAAAATTAAAAGCTTTATAAGTGATGGGCAAATCTATGCTGAAAAAAGGCATGGCATCCATTTATTCAGCACAATCAGGGAGAAATTTTAGAGTAGTCCACCTGATTTGTGACATTGAAGGAAGATAACAACAAATGAATTAATGGAGATTATGTGTCAGAAAGCGGAATCATGGGTGATACAGAAATTATACCACCATGACAGAAACAAATGAATCTAAATTTGAAGAAGAAGGAGGAGGGTAAGATATGTTGGATCAAGGCTGCAGCCAAAAATTGTTAATATAGTAAATAAAAATACACATGAATTAGTTTTTGCATTGAAAAATCTGAGTTAATATTATCATAACTTGAAAAATTATTGGACCGTAATACAAAAATTAGTTTTCCTCTTCTAAATAACACAATATTATTTATTTTATTAAATGTATGTACACTTATATGTTTATCTAAAAATGGTATGTGTAGGTCACTTTTATAATCTCTTTTTTTTACATTACAACTACAAGATCCAATTGCATTGAATAAGAGGGGGCCTACCATCTGTAATATTGTATTGGAGACCTTTCTCTGCAGGGGCTGGGGGGAATAAAAAGAGAAAGAACCAAGCATATTGTCTCAAAACTCCCCAGAAGGAACTTTGCTCATAACATGGGTCAGGAAAAAGCAAGATCGTCCACTTTGGAATTATGTGTATCTATTAATGGTGACCTAGACAGATTCCGTCCATATAACTCAATGAAACGTCTTAGTTAGAAAAGACCATTTGAAAGAGAAAAAAGGATTAGCGTGGGGAAGTTGGGATTTGACTGTGAACAGGGCAATACATCAAAGAACAAGAGCTTCGAGTCTTAGAAAAACAAGATGGCTCCCACAGGTGTCATCTATGAAACAGGCAAGGAGCTCGGGTAGGGAGAGTACAGCAGCATTCCTGACATTATCCACGATAATCTGATTATCTTGACACAAAGAACTCTTCACCGCTTTTACTGGAAATAGTTCTTTGGAAATTGTTCTTTGGAAATAGTACTGCTATTTTCCCACTTAAATTTCACTAAAGTTCCTTTTGAAATATTAGCCCATACAATCTGTGCTAAGAAGCAATGAGCCAAAAAAGAAAAAACGGTTTTTGTTCGAAAAGGTGGTGTTATGAGTTGAATTGTGTCCCTCAGAAAGATAATGTTGAAGTCCTAACCTCCACTACTTATGGAAGTGACCTTTATTTGGAAATAGAATCTGTGCAGATATAATTAAGTTAAGATGAAGTTCTTAAGTTGGGCCCTAATTCAGTTTACTAGCATCCTAATAAGAAGAGGAAAACTATGTGACAACAGAGTCATGCTCAAAAACGGTTATCTGAAAACAGAGGCAGAGAGTAGAGTGATGCTGTCACAAGCCAAAGAATGCCCGGAGCTACCAGAAACTGGAAGAAGCAAGTAAGAATCTTCCCTTAGAGGCTTCAGAGGGAACACGGCTCTACCAACACCTTGATTTCAGACTTCCAGACTCCAGATCTATGATACAGTAAATTTTTGTCATCACCCAGTCTGTGGTAGTAGCAGAACAGACCCAAGAAATTGATACCAGTAGTCTAGGCACAATGGCCACATAAGCATCAGAGTTGCTAATTCTGGGGGTCATCAAGGAGAAAAACAAGAAGCTTCCTTTAAGAGCTCTTCCTTCTTCATTCTTTGGGAAAATCATACTTCTTGTTTGATTTAAGAGAACTATTTCCTCATGTGAGTTTAGACCATTTAATTTCCACAGGTAACACGACTATACAATTTTATTTACCATGGATGGTTCTGGTTTATGTCTGATTCAATGTAATTAATAGTGCCACATTTTACTTCCAAAAGTATCCCAGTTTGAACAATAAATTTTGTGTTCATCTACTTGTAAGTCTAGGATGTTAAGATTTTAGTAATCTGGTAACCTTAATAGAGTTTGCCATTATTCAGTGTTTGCTATCTACTCTCTACTTTAGAAGAAAAAGGGGAAACGCAACAACAAAAAAAAAAGATGGCAAATACATTGAAACAATAAAACCTCCACAAGATGATTTAGTTCTAAGTGTCTTCAACTCAGTCTTCAACATATTCTTTTATTTTGTACAAAAAGTATAGGTATTTAGAATAATGACCCTGAGATCATGCAAGATCTTTGGCTATTAAATGAATGCACATATACCTACATGGATGAATGCATGTGTGCATACATGAAAAGCATATCTTTCAGGAAAGTTAGCACACTAAACATGAAGAAAAAGGACATGAAACATAAAACATATACATAGAGATTAAAGACTATACACATATGAAGAGCACACCTAGGTAACTAAAAAACAGGCATACTATCAGCTCTCTAAGGCCATGTGCTGTGGCCATCCCTGATTCAGACCCAATGTCTCTCACTAGAGGTAATCAGTAACCTAACTTTAGTAATAATTGCCTGGGTTTTATTTATAGTTTTATCACCTCTGTATGCTTTTCAACTCTACAAAATTTAGTTTAGTTTGACTATTTTCTCCTTAGTGTTCAATAAATGCACCATCTTATATCTTTTGTCCAACGTTATGTTTATGAAATTTCTACATGTTGTTGTATATGGCTATAGCTCACCTATTGTTATGACTCTATAGAGTAATCTATCATCTGATTGCAGCACACTTTCTTTATTCTTTCCACTAGTGGTGTGCATTTAGGATTTATTTTCCCATTTATGGCTACTATGAACACTATGACACTATGAACACTCTTACACATCTAGCCTAGTGCAGATCTGCATGAGTTTCTCTAGGAGTGGAATTACACACTTATTAAATTAAATTTCACTTTTCCTTTAGTGACTAATGTAACAGTTGCCATTTTTCTGCCATGAAACTCTTTCTGTGTAAACCATAAGGTCAAAAGCAAAAAAAAAAAAAAAAAAATTATAATAACAATCAGCAAGAAATAAATTCCTACAATCGTGAGCTTAACACTGGCATTGTTTGGATTACAAATAAAACAAACAGTGAAAAGGAAACAATAATTTAAAAAGTAAATAAGCAAACAAACAGAAACCAAAGTCTAGGAGTGAAAAAGAGCTCTAGGTTTGTAGACAGAAAATCCAGAGGTGAATCACAGGCATTAATTTGCTGTGCATCCTGAACAAGTCACTGGACCTCTCTAGCTGTGGATTCCCCCTCTGTAAAATGGGCACAAAGAATAATGTTCACTTCAAGGAGCTGTTCTGTGGGTTAAAGGCACAGGACATATGAAGCACATTTGGAGCTGTTGGGTCCTATTAGGTTTAAAGGTGGCCTTATTTTCTTTTTGTGATATTAACATTTTTTAATGGACATCATAATTGTATAAATGTATGAGGTATAATGTGGTGTTTTGATATGTGTATACAATGACACAATGAGACATCACCTCACACCTGTTAGAATGGCTAATATCAAAAAGATGGCTGATAACAAGTGTTGGTGATGATGTGGAGAAAAGGAAACCCTTGTAACACTGTTGGTGGAAATATAAATTAGTACAACCATTATGGAAAACATTATGGAGGTTCCTCAGAAAACTGAAACTACAACTACCATATAATTCAGCACTCCACTTCTGGATACATATCTACAGAGACTGAAATCAGTATGTTGAAGAGAGATCTGCACTCCCGTGTTCGCTGCAGCGTTATTCACAATAGACAAGATATAGGATCAACCTAAATGTCCATCCACAGATGAATGGACAAAGAAAATGTTGTGTATATACACAAAGTTGGCTTTATTTTCCTCACCTACCTGAAGGATTATATTTGGAGTATCATGAGCAGTGTCTTTGTTCATTTTGTGTTGCTATAACAGAATACCAGAAGCTGAGTAATTTATTTTTTTTAAAAAAAGAGTTTTATTCATCTTATGGTTCTGCAGGCTGGGAAGTTCAAGAAGCATGGTGCCAGCATCTGCCAGGCTTCTGGTGATGACCTCATGCTGCTTCCACTCATGGCGGAAAGCGGAAGGGCAGTGGGTATGTGCAAAGAACTCACATGACAAGAGAGAAAGAAACTGAGGAAGCCACACTCTTTTTAACAATCTGCTCTCATGGGAACTAATTCATCCCAACAACCAGAACTCACTCACCCCTGCAGGAGACATCAATCTATTCATAATAGATCTGCATCCATGACCCAAACACTTTCCACTAGGCACCACCTCCCACCACTGACACACTGAGGATCAAATTTCTACACGAGTTTTGGCATAGACAAACCACATCCAAACCATCAGCAAGCATTTGTTTTTCAAATTCCAAGGAAATGAAATGAGAAAAAATCTGTAATAAGTAAAAATTGTGTCTGTCAGATATCAAGAACTTCATGGCAAAGGAAAAAAAAGGGGGGAGAAAACTTTGAATCACCAAAGGTGTCTAAGAGCTTCCACAACTCCAGCTCATCAAATCAATAATAGCTTCCCAGGACATTTGGACAGGCATGTTCTGCTGGCAAAGTGGCTCTCACAATCATCTGTTGCTGACACTTCTAGCTCAAGAATTCTGTGATCTTGAGGCCGGGCGCGGTGGCTCAAGCCTGTAATCCCAGCACTTTGGGAGGCCGAGACGGGCGGATCACGAGGTCAGGAGATCGAGACCATCCTGGCTAACACGGTGAAACCCCGTCTCTACTAAAAAATACAAAAAACTAGCCGGGCGAGGTGGCGGGCGCCTGTAGTCCCAGCTACTCGGGAGGCTGAGGCAGGAGAATGGTCTAAACCCGGGAGGCGGATCTTGCAGTGAGCTGAGATCCGGCCACTGCACCCCAGCCTGGGCGACAGAGCAAGACTCTGTCTCAAAAAAAAAAAAAAAAAAAAAAAAAAGAATTCTGTGATCTCCCATTTTGTGAAACATAATGCCACCAGTTCATCACAAACATCATTTATTTCTTGCCTTGTAGAAGGAGTGGCGGGCTGTGGTGTTCTGGAGTCAGCTCTGCCTGCAGTGGCCTGAGAGCCTGGCTAAGTCCCTTATTGTCTCTGGGCTTCACATCACCATCAGCCAAATTCAGATGATGCCTACACAGCCTAAGCCACATGGTTATTATTAGAATCCAAAGAGATTGTGTGCGTGCGGGTGTTGGGTGTGGGGCGGGGGGAGTGCCGTGTAAACCTTTCTAAAGATTCAAAGCCACATACGAGTGTGATTTGGGGTGCATTGTTAGTTTTGTGTGTTTGCAAAATATTCAGCTCCTGGGACTTAGAGTCCACGAAAGATTCCGGGTGAAACATGAAATGTCCTCTCTCTGTTTTGATGGTGTGGGAAGCATCGCCTTCAATTACTGTTAGAATTTCAAGGCCTTTCTTATGATGGAAAAAATCACTGTAGACTGCATTTGAGTAGCTTTATACTGTTGTATTTCTGCACTAAATAACTCTCGGGCTTTTATTAACTGTTCTACTGAGTCCTATTTATCAGAGAGGCAGGTGTATTACCTGATAATACAATAAGCTCTGGTGGATGTATGAGTTGTTCTATTTTTTTATACCCATATTCAGTTCCCAGAGCATAATAAAACAAGAGGTTTATTTCTCCCACCAACCCTTTGCAGTTTTTTTCCTAGGAGTGGAGCTATAAATTATCAATCTTCAGAAATAACTGTTGCCATTTAATAAGAAATATAAAATATACTCTCATCTAACAAGGGACACAATAGATAAAAAACAAACAAAGTATTCTTTAAGTCTGTTGACATGATGAAAGGTGATTGCAAGCATGTGGGTGTATTAAAGTCAGCAGTGGGCACGACCCTGGGAACCAGCTAAGAGAGACCTCATTTAGATGTCATAAAGTGGATATTACACATCATTTTTCTAAAATGCTATTGCAGGCATCTTATCTTACCTTCTCCTGAGCTTTGCAATTCCCCAAATTGTCACAGCCAAGGAAAGAAGCACCTTATCATTTGGATATAGAGGCATAAGAAAAGCAAAACCGAGAGCAAACTTGTTTCATGTTGTGGATTCAGAGCCTTGGTATAACCTCGGGGGCCACCAAATCCTGACCTTCATCAAGGCGGCGCTGCTGCTCCTCCTCCTGGGCCTCCCTAAGTACTCATCTCCCTGGTCTTATCCCAGGGATCTCATGCCTGGGACAGGCGGTACCTGCCTTGTTCCCCACAGAACTTACAGTTATCGCAGCCTCTGATTTTGAAGACTTGATATTAAAAATGAAAAATCATTTGAGTATATCCTGTTTAATAAATATCGATCATGCACAAGAATCTGAGATGAATACTGTAAGTCAGAGATTTCTAAATCCTTAAGTGCCTTGCTTTGGAGAAACGAGTGTGATCTACAAACCTGAGATCTTATTAGAAAGGTGGAATCTCTACTCAGCAGGTAAGAAGCCAGACCGAAAATAATAAGAATTGTATGATTCTAATTATGTGACATTTCAGAAGAGGTAAGATAAATCTATAGTGACAGAAAACAAGTAAGTGATTACCCAGGGCTGGGAGGTCAGAAATTGATTTTAAAGGGCATGAGGAAACTTGAAAGAGTAATGAAATGTTCCATATCTTGATTGTGGTATGGTTACATATGTGTACACGTTTGTCAAAACTCATCAAACCATTCACTTAAATGTAGTGCATTTTCTGGATTGATGTAAGTTCTACACTTCGAGAAGTGAAAAAGAAACACACAAACTTCCCCACCTCAAACCTACTGAATCAGAATCTGCATTTTAACCAAATACTCTGGTGAAATCTCTAGCCACTGAAGTTTGAAAATCAAAAGATTAGAGAACTGGTTCTCAAATTGGGTGCAAATTAGAATCACCTGAGAAGCTTGAAACATTACTGATGCCTAGGATCCCATGCCCTGAGATTCTGCTAGACTTGGGATGAGGTGTAGTCTCAGCATTAAGGTTTTTTTAAAGCTAACCAGATGATTTCAAAATGTATCAAAGTATGAGAACCATTCACTTAGAGAAGCAATTCTCAAAGGGGAGCAGCGGTGTCAGAACTGCAGCAGCAGCATCTTCTGCGAATTTGTTAGAAATGTAAAATATCAGGCTTCACTCCACATCTACTGGATCAAAAACCCTGGGGGTGTAGCCCAGCAATCTGCTTTCACAAGCCTTCTAGATACTTCTAATATTCACTGGAGGTTGAGTATTACTGTTCTAGATCCAGGAAGGTGTTTTTACAAATTCCTGGATCTCCAAACTCCCTCCTTCAGTCAGCATCTCCTGGAGTCTCTGAAAATCGTCTACATTTGAAAATCACTGCTGTGGGTCTTGTGAAAGAGACACTCAGCACATCAGCTTGATAAAGAACTTACAGTGTAATAACCAAACCACCACCAGTTCTAGATTCCTTTCTAGTCACCAGACCATTGCTTCTTGGAATAGAGAGAAAGACAAATGGGGTAAGATACTATTTGGATATATTAACCACGACATTTTTAAACTTTCTATGTTCAGGTATCCTTGTCTCTCTTCCCCGTGTTGGGGTACCTCAGCAAGTGGACAATGTCAAAAACAATGGAAGAAGGAAAAGGGAGCTGTTTCTTTAGAAACTCAAAAACCAACACTTCAAATGTTAATAAACAGAACTCAGAGCATAAATTTTAGATTTTTAATTAAAATACGTGTTGAGAAGAACTTAAAGTCCCAAAGACTAAATCAAGATTCTCCCAGTACAGAAAGAAGAGTCAAAAACAAGGCAATGTATATTTACCCAAATTATGTATCTCTGGGAGAGGGAGCTCCATGACCTGTCTTGCCTACCACCACAGGGCGAGGCTGGAAGCTTGACAGGCAAGTTTAGGGCATCTACGATACAGAGAGTCTTACGCTCCTTCCACCGTGTAACTTTAGGTAGGTGGGCAAGAAGCCAGAAAGTGATAACTATGTGCCGGGTATGGGCAGAGGAGTAGCAGCTTGAATTCCATGTCCCACTCAAGGACAATAGCCCAACTTGAGAGGTCATAAAGAAGGGTATGATAGGAGAGGCAGCAGCAACCTATGTAAATTGACAACTCTAGACTAAACAGTGTACCTCTCAGAGGATGACAGGGTAGGAAAATGCCAAGAGGAACCCTATTATCTCCTCATTATCTTCTCTAGACCCTCGATGCAGGGACAGCCTCAAGTTAATGGAGATTAAGTCTCTGTCATTTGGTAGAATGGAGACTTATAATGTAAGCTGTGGCATTACAGAAAAATTCAGAAAGTTCTAGAAAACCTCACTTGAGTTGAGCACACAAGACTTATTCCTCTCTTCTAATGAATGGCCCTGCCTTCAAGGAAAGTTTGTTTGTTTAATTGTGAATAGAAGATAACATTTGAAAATTCAATAACAATAAAATTTTGAAAATAAAATCAAGAAAATGATGGAAGGGATATCACCAGGTGTTAGAAAATTGTCAAATGAGTGGCAAGGTAATTTGTGAAGGCTGAAAGGGTTTGTGAACTCTAAAGCAAGATAGGAATAATGACTACCATTCCAGGTAGAAAAGAATTGTACAGTAGTTCAAGGAAGAAAAGTACTGGGAACTAGCAAGTACACCACCCGGAAGAGGGGCCTGAAATGCTGTTCTTCAGAGAAAGTCTAAATCAAACAGTTGCAATAGTGAGCAGATTTAAATTGAGATCCAATTATATGTTGAGCTCCTATAAGTACTGAGCATATTTATGGCTGTTGGTCATGTGGAAGGACTTTACTCATTACAGTTTGAAAAACTGATTGAAATCTACCTACAGTAGTGACCATTTGATGCCACTTACAAAGGGGTATATTGTGTCTTTTCGGTTAGACTGTGCACTCTTCAGGAATAGTGACCACGTCTTCAATTTGTCTTCTAGCTGCGTTATTTCCTCTGAGAATGCTGGGCTATGGCAGGTGTGCTTTGTCCGTGATCCAGTTGGATCTGCCTTACTTTAATAAATCTGAAATGACATTTTCTTGCCCTTTACTAATAGATATTAAGCACGTACTCTGGGTCAAGTACTGAGCAAGGTGTTTGACTACAGCCAGCATTTTGCATACATACTCTGCAATAAGCTCTGTGCTGGGCTTCTAGAAGCTTTATGTGTCACTGACCCCTCATGTTTGTTGAGTATATAACCAGTTATCCAAGACAGAATCCTGCGATTTATCTTATCTTTCTCCTTCTACCTTACTAGCCACTTAAAATTAGCCATCAAATCCTGTCAATTCTGCTTCCTAAATATCGATGCCTTGCATCATTGCTGTTTAAGTTTTGCCATCTCTTGTGTGGACATTTGCTGTGGTCTTCTAGCCAATGAGGCTTCCTTTGGCTGCCATTCCATCAGAGTGATCTTTTAAAATGCTGATCTAATCATATCATTCCATAACTTAATATATCTTCATCATTTTCCCATCATCACAGAATAAAAGCCAAACTGCTTAGCCTGATACTCAAGGTATTTCAAGTTCCATAAGCTTACTGAAAACAGTAAGTATTACCACCTTATTTACTAATGCTGTCCCTGGGACATAGTAGGTGTTCAATTAATATTTGGTCAATAGTGGGTTTTTGGTTGTTGTTGGTTTTGGGATTTGTTGTTGTTGCTGTTGCTGTTTGAGATGGAGTCTCACTCTGTCACCAGGCTGGAGTGCAGTGGTACCATCTCGGCTCACTGCAACCTCTGCCTGCCGGGTTCAAGCGATTCTCCTGCCTCAGCCTCCTGAGTAGCTGGGACTACAGGTGCATGCAACCACGCCCAGCTAATTTTCGTTTTTTTAGTAGAGAGGGAGTTTCACCATGTTGGCCAGGATGGTCTTGATCTCTTGACCTTGTGATCTGCCCACCTCGGCCTCCAAAAGTGCTGGGATTACAGGCCTGAGCCACTGCACCTAGCCAATAGTGTTATTTTTAAGCCTGCCCCTGCCCACTTTAAAACTCCCTCCTGTCTGCCCTTGAATCTCTTAGCTTATGTTCTGACTGCAAAGAACCCCTTGAAGTTCCAAAACAACCCAACTTCAGAGCCTTTGCACATTCATTCCCTCTGCCTAGAATGCTCATCCTTCCAAAGAAACATTAAACTGAGGTCACTGAGAGTTAATTTAAACATTGAAACCTTATCACCTGGATTCCAAAGAGGATTGGCTTTGCTCTAATATGCTTGGGGAAAGTTGGCCACTTCCTTCACCTGTTACTTAGCCCTCCAGCTCACTTTCCAATCAGAGGCCTGGGTGTCCCTCATCAGCCACCCTGGCATTCCATGTCACCACATCAGCCATGTTGGCGTTCCATGTCTCCACATCAGCCACCTTGGCATTCCATGTCGGGTGGTAGAGAACATTATGATTACCCTTTTTAAGGTGGAAAGACCCCCTTCCACATTTGGGGAATGTGAGTTAACAGTTTAAGAATGTGGGCCCAGCACGGTGGCTCACACCGATAATCCCAGCACTTTGGGAGGCCAAAGTGGGTGGATCACCTGAAGTCAGGAGTTCGAGACCAGCATGGCCAACATGGTGAAACCCCGTTTCTACTAAAAATACAAAAAATTAGCTGGACGTGGTGGTGCACACCTGTAGTCCCAGCTACTCGGGAGGCTAAGGCAGGAGAATCCCTTGAACTCGGGAGGTGGACGTTGCAGTGAGCCGAGATCCTGCTGCTGCACTCTAGCCTGGGAGACAGAGTGAGATTTTATCACAAAAAATAAAAATAAATTAAAATGGTTTTTTAAGAAAAGAATGTGAAAGCAATTTTGCAAAATGCCAAACTGTCAGCACCCATGGGAAGTAGGGACAGCAGGTAAGTTTAGAAAGGCAACTCTCCACTTTCAGTTGGGAAATTTTAATAAAAATGGAAGTATACTTTGGTAATAAGACCTTCAGGCACAACCAAAATGATGGTGTAATTATAAAAAGTGTTATAAGAAAAATATTTCTTGTTCCTTATCTATATGTGTGTATGTGTTAGAGCAATGTATTTCTTAGTTGTACTCCAAATAAATGAATGTAATCGTAAGGATACGTAATGTAATTACTTACATTGATTGAGCATTTACTATGTACCAGAAACTGTCTGAAGGGCTTTCCATACTTAAACTACTTAACCCTCAGGACAGCCTTAAGTAAAATGATTGTCATACTCATTTTACAGAACAGTTAAGAAACTTGTCCAAGGTCACACAGCTAGCAAATGGCAGTGTCAGGATTTGTACCCAGTTCATCTGGCTCCAGGGCCTTGAACACATCACGTAACCTCCCACAGGCCATACATGTGGGAGAGGCTTCTTTAATTTGTTATCTTCACCTTAGTCATGTTATGTTCACAACAAGTTAAAATCTGCTTCTATTGTTCAAGCATCAGGCATGCTTTTACCACTGTGAATTTCTAATGCAGTTACCCACTAAAACATCAGACTTTTTTTTTTTTTTTTTTTGAGACGGAGTCTCGCTCTGTCGCCCAGGCTGGAGTGCAGTGGCGCAATCTCGGCTCACTGCAAGCTCTGCCTCCCGGGTTCACGCCATTCTCCTGCCTCAGCCTCCCGAGTAGCTGGGACTACAGGCGCCCGCCCCTGCGCCCGGCTAATTTTTTCTATTTTTAGTAGAGACGGGGTTTCACCATGGTCTCGATCTCCTGACCTTGTGATCCGCCCACCTCGGCCTCCCAAAGTGCTGGGATTACAGGCGTGAGCCACCACGCCCGGCTAAAACATCAGACTTTTAATGAAAATGATTCTCATTCAGTATAATAGGGAATATTACTAATCATGACATATCACCAACATGGCATTTTTTAGGTGAATGGTTTGCCCAGAGTAATACAAAGTATTTCACTTGTACCTGCATTTGAGGATAATTTATAAAATATACAACTGACAGGCTTGGGCACTGACTGGTCAGAATGGCCATCCTGGAGTGTATCTTCCAAATGCCACCCAGCCTTGAAAGGTTTATCAACACTCAAACTTCATATGCATGTCCTTGAAACCCAACGTGGAGTGGCACACAATTAACCTGATTAAAATGGAGCCCTTCTGAAGGTAAACATATTAAAACTTGTTTTTGTGTTTGGCCATAACAGAAAAAGTTTCTGGGTTACTGGAAGCTTTTTCAAGTAGACGTATAAATAAATAGAATCATTTGAGTATGAAGTGTAAGCACAAGGCATACGTGTCTGCCATCTCACCCTCGCCAAGCCCTCACAACCCGTGCTCAAACAAGTCAGTCCCTATGGGTAGCACTGTCCTAAAAAAATAAAACAGACAGCAAATCTGGACACTGTATTTTGGTTACAGTGAAGTCATGAATGGTGAAAGAAAGCTCTGAGTAGCAAATGTTCTGATACCTGTTATTCTCTTCCACCCCTCGCCCCACACACACCGTCTCTCCCAGCCATGCTGTTCTCAGAGCATACCCTGAGGTCCACCATTTGTTCATTCATTCTTCATTCATTCATTCAGTATTTTCTACAGGCCAGTAGGTTTTTTTTTTTTTTTTCCAATTCCATCTATCAAAAAGCCTTCCATTCTTCAAGATATTTTTACAATATAAAGTTTTCCAAGATTACTTTCATGATTAGCTGTCGGAAATGCTCTCTCCCTCATTGGAGCATGTTTTCCCTTAAGTCACTTATTTCCCATTTCCTTGTATCATAATTTTTTGTGAAATTAATGAGATATCCACCCAGAGCATAAGCACCAAGGGTCAAAGAAAACATTGTTTATGGCTTTTTGCCACAAAGAATGGCCTTCCTTATTATATTTTGAAAGACTGAATTCTCCCTAAGTGAGTAATGTATTAATAAGAGTTCTCCAGAGAAACAGAACCAACAGAAAACACAATACATATACATGCATACACAAATACATACACACACTATATATAAAAGTATATATACACATATACACATACACACATACATGCATACATACATATACATATAAAAGTCTTATATATGTGATTTATTATGAGAAATTGGCACATGCAATTGTGAAAGCTGATAAGTCCACGATCTGCCATATGCAAACAGGAGATCAAGGGAAGCTGGTGGTATAATTCAGTCCAAGTCCCAAGGCCAAAGAACAAAGGCCACCAAATGATGCAAATCCCATCTCGAGGACAGGACAAAATAGGATATGTCCCAGCTCGGACAGGGAGGCAGAAAAAATGGAATGAGTTCCTCCTTCCTCAACCCTTTGTTCTATTCAGGTCCTCAATGGATTGGACGATGTCCACTTACACTAAGAAGGACCATCTACTTTACTGAGCCCACCAATTCAAATGCAAATCACATCCTGAAGCACCCTCCCAGACACACTCAGAAACAACATTTAATCTGGCATCCCACAGCCGGCCAAACTGACACTTAAAATTAACCATCATAAGTAGTGACTACCAATTCTAATGACACTTGCAAGAGGGAATATTCTGTGTCCCCAAATAGACTGAGTGCTCTTCAAGAATAGTGACTATGTTTTCAATTTGTCTTCTGGTCCCTATTAACAAACACACACACACACACACACACACGTACATTTTGTGAAGCCTGGTTTAGGGCTTCACAAAAAAGCTGAAGCATGACACTTAACTGGCCATGAAAAATAAACAAGAAACCTATTTCATGACTTTGTCACTAGAGAAAAAAATTGCCTTCAGAGATCATATATGTTGAGGAACACTGAAAAAGCACACAATTCTTCTGTGATGTTAATTTTTTATTATTATTATGCTTAAAGTTCTGGGATACGTGTGCAGAAGTGCAGGTTTGTTACATAGGTATACATGTGCCATGGTGGTTTGCTGCAAATTTTTAAAGTTTCAGATGTCACGTTTCTGTAATATCAACCATTGCAGAATGTAGCATTGGTGATTTTTTGGAAAACTATAAAAATATTCCACCATCTGCCATGAATACTAAAAGTGATGAGTGATTTCCAATTTCTTGGGAGCCTGGGTAAAAATAATGAAATGGGAAAGAATCAGAAAATTCACAATTGGAAAACATCTTGGATTCAGTATCACTGAAAAGAAGGTTACAGAAAAGGATCAATTCTGGTAGACAAAAGTCAACCAAGTATCAGGGCTGGAACTAGTAAAAGCTCTTGTGATTCCAAAAGTTTCATCAACACTTGTAGACTTTGAAAAATGTACTTCAAATAGTGCTACGAAGACTGTACTATATTGGCTGATTTTTATCTTTATTCTTCAGGGAAATAAAAGAATAAGAACCACAGAATAAAAATGCCAATTAAAACAATTAACCAAGCAATTTGGGGGTGAGGGCGTGGAAAGAAACCCTGGACTGGACCTCAGAGGGTCTGTACTCAAATCCCTTTGCAATCACTCAGCTATACACCTTTGGGCAAAGTCCCTAACCTCATTGAATCTCAGTCTTTTCATCTATAAAACAGGAATAGTAACAAGAACAATATCCTATTTTCTTTACGGTTTACTTTCATGATCAAATAAAATACTGTTTGAGGAGTCACAGTGCAAACCATAAACTAAAAATGTAATACGTTAGAATTAGAAATGGGTGAGGACAGATAATGAATATTGCCATCATATTCTTCAAACAAAAGAAAGTGTCCCATTTGTTTTAAAGGATTTTTGTTTTTTGAACATATATAAAATGTCTTCAGTCACATTAATTTAAACAATCACATTTGGTTTCACAATAAATTACATAATTTAATAAAATGAAACTTAGTTGAAGCCAGAGCTGTTCTGGGAAATCATGAACGTAGGTAGGGTGTAGACATGGGGATGAGTGAGTCAGGAAAGAGAAGACTCAAGGTGGGTGGGGGCATCCTAGTACTACTGTCTTTAGATATTTGTCAGTAGGTGCCACTCAAGCCCCATTTCTTCCATGAAGATTTGCCAAGCTGCCCGCAGTTCCAACCACACCAATCTTCTCCTCTGCACTCCTGCAGCATACACACCATATAACTGAAACTCTGATTACATGTGCTCTTCTTTGACATTGCTTAATTGTGCCTCCCCAAATACACAGTCCTATCCTTCTGAGTCAGGACGATGGTTTATCCTTCACCATGACTCATAACACCCGGCAGAGGGCTGGAAACAGAGTCCATACTCAGTAGGTGCTTGCTGATTCATATACCATTTTATACAAAGCTGTTACTATGTTCCCGTAACAATCTAGCTCTGAGACCCAATCACCACTGAGACGCAATCAAGAGGAAAAAAGTCTGGATTTGTGGAAGGATCAAATTAATCCTGATGGTGTCATCTGCTCCTGATCATGAAATCTGCTTCCTCCCTATTACCTCTTGTTGGAAGTCTTTAACAATCAACGAGTCATTAATCCATTCACAATTCTCAGAGCACAATCTCACCAGGAGACCCAAGGTAGCACAGAGCATGGGAAAGGGAGGGCTGGTGACTAGAGAACCAACTCCTTATCTCTATCACTACTAGCTGTGGGCAAATGGGACTCACCTCTCCCGGATCTTGGAGTCCCACCAGTAAAATAAAGTGGTGGGATCAGATGGTTTCCAAGACCCTCTTACAATTCTAAGCTCAATAAAAGGAGAGCATTGAAAGAGGTAGTTTCCTGGATTCCCATTGGTGATTCAGTAAATACGCTGGGATTACCAAGACAATTGTATTCTGGTAAATGTTGGCAGATCTTCATGAAAACTCAAAAAAGAGATTTTAGTTCCAAGGGTGACTGCTTTTCCCTTCCGAAAGCATGACTACGACTGGGAATCAGGCACTCAGAAGCACAGATGAATGCACAGTTCCCTCATTACAGAAGGAGAAAACAGAGCTGTGGATGCTTGAAAATTTTACACACATAGTAATAGGCTTCATGAAAAACAAAAATTAAATCAAATCGCTCTTTAAAAAGAAATTCACCTTTATGAACAAATACAGCCTGAGGCATTCTGAGTTCAGGGAAGGGCAGAATTGAGGTTGCATTTGCAAAATCCCCCAGCACTGCATAAATGAGTTAGGCTATAAATGAACACTAGATTTGCTTCAACCCTAAGAGCTTCTATAAAGCATAAAAGCTTTTAACTCCCTGTGAATAATACTTTCCCATAAAAAATCTGTCTTCCTGAGCTCTATTTCTGTAATTTCTGTATCTATAATTTGGAAGCCTTGTTGTTATTTTAAGACACAGTGAAAAGGAGTTTCAAAGAAATCATTCTCACAAGCACATTTACATGCCATGATAGTTAACTACTGTCATGTTTTCTCAGCAAAAACTTCTCAGATTATCCACTCTTAAATCACAGATTCAATTTAATTCCTGCCTATCACTCCTCCCTTCTACTACCCGATCCCTTCCCATCCTTCTAGGCTCAGATCTCCAAAGCATTCCCTATTTAATCCAAGCCACACTGACCGACCTTTCCCCAGCTCATTCAGACTTAGGCTGTACCAGATAACTTAGCTCTCAGCTGTTTTGTTGAAACTCAATCTATAATAATTTCAGGCCGGGCGCGGTGGCTCAAGCCTGTAATCCCAGCACTTTGGGAGGCTGAGACGGGTGGATCACAAGGTCAGGAGATCGAGACCATCCTGGCTAACCTGGTGAAACCCCGTCTCTACTAAAAAATACAAAAAACTAGCCCAGGCGAGGTGGCGGTCGCCTGTAGTCCCAGCTACTTGGGAGGCTGAGGCAGGAGAATGGCGTAAACTGGGGAGGCGGAGCTTGCAGTGAGCTGAGATCCGGCCACTGCACTCCGGCCTGGGTGACAGAGCCAGACTCCGTCTCAAAAAAAAAAAAAAATTTCATAAAATTTAATCGAAATTGCTTCAAATAGATTATAATTTCTTTGAGACTTTAAAAACAGAATTTAGTATATATGAATCATTGGGAGATACCTAATATAATAATATCTTTGGAAGAAAAGAAAGACAGAAAGAGGCAGGAAAAGAGATAACCAACCTATTGAACAATACCTGGTGAGACATCTTGATAGGAATGCACAAATAAAGAGATTCTTTTGATTAAATAATAGCTGGACCCTGCAAAGAGGTAGTATGATGTAGCATTTAAGAATATGGGCTCCAGAGTCTGAATCCCTATGTGTGAGTCCTGGTTCCACCATATCCTAACTGTGTTAGCTGCTTTGTGCCTCAGTTTCTCTAAAATCTATGAAATAGGGAGAAATAGCTGTACCTACTTCACAGGTTGTTGTCAAGGTTAACTAAGCTAATACATGGCAAGTGCTTAGCTGTCATATGCCCATTATATAGGGAACATGCCATACATGCTTTTGTCATCACCATTTTGGTTTGGAATAATAGAAATCCTCCCAGTGATGAAAAACTCAAATTCCATTGTTTTTGCTATAAACAGACCAATTAACTGACAAATAAGAAACAAAATGGAAACAGATTAGTGCTATAGCTAAGGAGAAAGAAAAAAAGATAAAATGAATGGATTTTGAGGTTAAAAAGATAACTGCTTAAAGAATGGGCTTGAGGTACTAGAATGCGAACCATATAGGCAGGATTTCTGGGTGTAGGAAAACAAGAGGTTGATAAACAAGCTTACTGTCCAAGGACTGTGTGACAGTGAAGGGCTTTAGGGTTCAGGGATTCATCATACTTGACAGGACTGAGCTAAAAAGAGAAGCCAACTATCTCTTTATTTTAAGCAAAACAATGCTCTATATCTGCATTGACAAACTGCATCAAAGATGCATCAGTCAGGACAAGCTAGGTTTTGTCATAGTAACAAACATCTCCCCAAATCTCAATGACCTTGAAAACGAAGGTTTCTATCTCTCTCTCTCCTACTACATGTCTGCACTAGTTAGCAGGGGACGGGGACTCTGCTGATCATAATCACTCAAGGACTCATGCTGCCAGAAGCTCCCACACCATCTGAACCTTCATCTCAAAGCAATGCTTCAAGGCTTTCCAGAGCAGAGAAAGAAAGAATGGAGACTTGTGCACCATCACCTAAATGCTTCTGTAAGGAAGTAGCACGTTGTTTCCACCCACATCTTATTGGTCTTTGCAAGTCCCAGGCCCATGCCTAATCTCAAGAAGTTATGTACTCAGGAGGAAAGAAGTAGAAATTTGGATAAACACTAGCAATGTCTAGTACTCACCAATGTATGTACCACAGATTCCTCACACTCTAGTATAGAACTTTGAATAGCTGAGTAATAATGATAACAACAACAACAGACACCTTTATTGAGCACCAGTGCGTGCCAGACGCAGATTCCTTGATGCTCAAAAAGTGGCATCAATCATCATTGTTGTCATCGTTATTATTTTAATTCTAAGTACAACCCTACAAGGTATTATTATCTCCACTCCATAGGTTAAAAAAAAAAAAAATGAGACTCAGAGATTAAGAAATTTACCCAAGTCCATATAGACTGCAAGATACGGATCCCATCTCTATGTTTCCATTAGAGCATCCTGTCTCCTCTAAAAACTGTCAGCATAATCCCAGCCTATCTTCTCAGAGATGATTCCCACTATCCCTTTGTTGCAACCCACAATTTAACTGAGCTACTCTTATTCGTCACAATGCCCCATCTTTATGCTTCTGTTCACATAACTCCCTACTTTGAAATATCTCTTTCTTGTTTACATATATCTAAATTGTACCACTTTTTCAAAATGTGCTCAAAAATCACTTCTTCAATAGGACTTTTCCTGATCTCTCCGACATATTTTTTTCCTTCTCCTGAATTCCCATAATTTCTTATGTCTGCCTATGTCAGTTTTATTTATATCTTACTTGTCCTAGCTCACTATGAGCGCCATGAAGGCAGAACTTGCATCTGCATCCCTCTGTGTGTAAACCTTACTGCACAAACTCTAGTGTACAGGATATGTCATAGAACATTATTTTCCTGAAATTACAATAAGTCTGGTTCTAACATCCCACCCCACCTTCATGACTGTTCCAGTAGGAAATTCAGTTGTGGTCATTATTCATACTCTTCTCCCCTAGATCCCTGTGAATGTCCCAGGCATGAGGAGAACATTTCTGGATGGCCTCTGGTTTGGGTTCCCAAGAGTTAATGCTGACATGTACATAATGCCTTGAAGTCCAGCTCCGTCCAGGGCAGGTGTCTGGGGGTTCTAAACCTGTCCTTACAAGAGGCTGAAAAAAGAGCCATCCCCTTTCTCCAATCCCCTCATCCTCCAAGCTCTTTTCTTCTCTCCAGGTGCTGAGAGGGAGGTGGTCTGTGACCACGCAGACCTCCCTAGTTCTTGGTGAAATCTCTCCCAGTCTGCCTCATCTCCCCTACCTACAACATACATCTCTTTCTCCTACTTTCAGAATGCAAAACTCAAGGAAAAATATTCTAAAGGCAACTTCCACTGTCTACTCTGCTCTTAAGGCATAGGAGGTCAAAATACTATCTACCTTCTTTGAATGTGAAGAGAAAAATACACAAAAACAAAATTTCTGTAAGTTATCTAATTGCACAAGCTTATAGACCTTTGAGTGACCATATGCATGAAGATGACTTTTGCCATTCGATTAAAGTCCTGGATGATGAGAAGATGATCCAGGAAACACAACAAGATGATTCAATTAAATGAACCAGTTAGGAGAGCTGGTAATACATTTCCTGATGGATCGGCCAATGTTATCATGTGTAACAACACTGCTAATGGGCTTCAGTCATTATAGTCCTGAGTAAGTAAAAAGAGATTTTAAATGGTAGAATCCTATTTAATGGCGCTCAATCAATAAAGTGGGTTTTGAAGGGTTGCTTAAAAATATGACTGAAATAAATAAATGCTGAATGTCCTTCAATAAAATCCATGTTGACTTGTTTTGCTTGAAATAAAACTTAGGCATACAGGCTGAAATATAGCACATATTTGCCACTAACTATGCATTTCTAAGGATGTCCCATTTTGATATTTTCTGGCCTGGAGTTCATGGACTTAAAGAGATCTTTAAAACAACTGGAATTTTCTGTTAAGTTATGTCTGCTGCTGCATATGTATACATGTCTAAGGAAGAGAACCAGGGATTCCATCAGACGGACACAGGAGGGTATGATCCATGAAAGACAGTGTCCAACATGTACACATATCCTAAACCTGCTTGTCATTTTTCTTCTGTTTTCTAAGTAAAAACAAAGAAAGAAAGAAAGAAAGAAATCAGAAAATTACCAAGAAGCCATAAAGTTGGCACATGACTTTGAAGCATTCTATTTAGGTTCCACCTACCATAACACTGGGGCTTATTTTGCAGCCTTAGTCCAAGTAAGAATTCCACATCACTGGGGTCATGATATGTAAGGACATGTAGAACAGAATTCGAAAGACGAGCTGTGGCAGTGTGAGGGAGGGTGACATAGAGACGCCCTGAACTCAAATGGATAATAATAAAACCTCGGCAAGTTAAGGTCACTTCACTCCTGTAAATAGGAAATTCTTGGGGACATACAAGAAATGAAGGACCACCGACTACTAGTAAGTTCACTCCATGGTTGACAGAGTAATCTCCAACATCGGAAACAAAATTGAGGTGATGCAGAAAGGTTGGCAAAATGTTTATACCTCATCAAAGAAAGAAAGTTGAAAGCTGGTGATTAAATGGAACCTCTGCACCTACTAAAGAAACCATTCCTCCCTCCACAGAAGTGATCAAAAATGGCGCAAGCCCCAGGCCAGAGCCAGCTGACCCCTACTGTTTGCTTTCAGGAGGGCGCATAACTTTGGGGTCCAGGTCTCTACAATCCCTGGAGCAGTGATTCTCAGTTTATTTTCTGCAGAGACACACATAACGAGGAATGTTAAAAGTGTCACTTTCCTGAGGGCAGACATAATAAGTGGGACTGATACATTATCTCAGTGAATCCTCATCATAACCTGTGAGATATCATTATCACACCATTTTACAGATGAGGAAGCTGTAGCAGAGACGGTAACTAATTTGTTCAATGCCAAGTAGTGGGGATGGAATTTGAACTCAGGCAGTCTCCTCCAACTGTCCTGTTCTGTGCTACATCCCCAACACCAAGTTCAGTGCTTTTCAAATTGTTGTTCTTTAAATATTTGTCACAGGAATGAGTGAGGCTCATAGGTGGTTTTGCTGGCTGTATTAGTCAGGGTTCTATGGGTTAAACAGAAGCAATAGATTATATACAGATATATACGAGGAGGTTTAGTATGGAAGTTGGCACACACAATTATGGAAGCTAAGAAGTCCCATAAATGCCTTCTGCAAGCTGGAAACCCAGGAAGCTGGGGTATAGTTCAATTGAAGGCCAAAGACCTGAGAACCAGGTGGGAGCTAAAAGCCAAAGAACCAGAACCTCCAATGTCCAAGGACAGGGGAAGATGGATGTTCCAGCTCAAGAAGAAAGGGAATTCATCCTTCTTCTACCTTTGTGCTTTATTCAGGCCCTCAAAGGACTGGATAATGCCACACTGCTAAGGGTCTTAGATCATTTTACTCAGCCTACTGATTAAAATGCTAACAATCTCTTCCAGAAAACACCCTCTCAGAAACACCCAGAAATAATGTTTTGCCAGCTATCTGGGCTTCCCTTAGCCCAGTCAAGGTGACACAAATTCCCACCACATGGGCACACTAGTTTTAACTCCTGCCATTTTCCTTCTACCAAAGGAGGCGTATCAGCATGTACAAGGGAGATTACTATAAGGAAAAACTTGAGTTTGCATACACAAATTTAGATGTGTTCTTAAACTTGGATCTTCTCATATTCTACCTATTATCAGCAACCAACACTTTATAACACCATAGGTGAAAGAATGGCGGCCAGTTGTCCTACGTAATGTCTCTGCAGAATTGCTACTAGAGAAGGATCCAGCAAACAGTGAGCAACAGAATCTGCTCGTTCACCACCAATGTCCCCCTTTGTCTCCCCCATAGTCACAGTCTATAGCTTGGGACCATGGCTTTCTACACAGGCTCTTCATTTCTAGGTATCCCTTGCACCAAGGAGCATGTAACTAACAGCCAAATAACTAACATCCAGAATCAGAAACTGCATTTAACAGGCTCCACAAGTGATCCATCTGCAGCGAAATTCTGAGGAGCATTGAACTAGGGGATGTCACAGAAACCAGATGAAAAGAAGCAGCTCCTCAGAATGATCGCTGGAACAGAGCTGCCCAGCATCCTGGCACATTCACCCAGGACTGTTCCAAGATACAGTGGACAATTTCTATGGTCTTTTTTAAGCCACTGAATTATCATTGAATCTCTTTATGAGAACAGTTTCATCTCACCCTGACTAAAACAATGAGGGAATAGTCTTGATGAGTTTCTCCTCTAAAGGCCAGCGGTGAAAACCTTTGAGGAAAGTATAAGGAAAAGTGCCAGTGGCATGTCAATCCTTCACCTCTGACAGTGTATTTGAAGAATATTATTATAAATGTGGGGTTTTTTAATCATATAACCCAATGTCAGGCAGGGTCCCATACCCCTTTCAGATCTGGTTGCAATGGACCCAAATCTCAATTCCAAGACTTAATGGAAGCCCAAGCCTTCTTTTTAGCTTTTGCAAATGCCTAGAATTTCCTCTCGCCATTTCCCTCAGCCTCTGAGATTTTGCATTACCACACACTACATTAGTTTTGCCCGTATCAATCTAGCTGTGAACCCCAACTCCTTTCCTGATTACCAGTAACAATCTGCCCTTCCCTGTGGATCCCATAGATTTAGAAAAATTAAATATTTGGGAATCACACAAACAGGTCCCATGTGACCTTCGTCATGTCTCTGGATATTCTCTACTCCTTCCCCACTTCCTCTTATAGCTTTCCCTAGTGTAACAGAGAACAGTGTCAATCAAAGGGGAAAAGATGGAGGGGAAGGAATAAAATATCAGAACATTAGAAAAGAGAAATGCACAGTCTAAGGTTTAGGTTTAAAAATGACCCTGTCATTACCAGGTAGCAAAAGCATTTCTGCTGCTTTCCTGTATTCTGAAGCCTTTAGTCTCAGGCTCCCTTCCTTTATTGGTACTTTTTGGCCACAACTTATATCCAAGGAGCTGTGGCACACCAAAACTAACACCTTACTCTAAATAAATGCATTTATACCAGCATTTGACACCATTTATTATGCATTTACTACATGCCAAGCACTTTGCTAGGCTCAGAGGATTCAGGGGTCAGAAAACAAGAACTCTAACCTCAAAGAGCTTAATATCTACTGCGAAAACAGCTCCAAATTGATGATCATAAAACACCATGGTTATAGCTCAGATGGAAATCTGTACCAGTGCAGAGTGAGTGGAGAGAGTCTCCTCTGAAGGCTGTCACCCAGGCTGACACTTGAGGCAGGCGAGGGCAATCAGGAGAGCATTCCAAGGGCTACAGCAACAGGCGTACAAGGCTAAGAACATGGTCTCCTCAGGACCCATGAATATTATTCAAGTGTCTATGGTAGGGGGAACAAGTGAATGGCGGAGGAAAAAGGGTGATAGATGAAGACGAGCAGGTGGGCAGGGCCAGTTTACTAAAGGCGTTTAGACCTTACAAAAGATTTAACTTGATCTAGATTCTTACCTTTTTCCTGCCATGGACCGCTTTGGAAGTCTGATGAAGCCTATGGACCTCTTTCCAGAAAAATGTTTTTATATGTATATCATATAACATACGATTACAAAGAAACCCAGTTGTGTTGCCATACAATTCTACCCAGGTGAAAACCCCAGATGAAGAACGCCTGAAGGTGATGAAATGCCACGAGGCAGGGAGATGCTGCTCAGATCAGATGTGCACCTCAGAAAGTGCACTCAAAACTGAGGAAGGGGCTGGGAAAGAGATGAGACTGAAGTTGAAGGACCAGTCTGGCAGCTGTTAGAGGAGCCCAGGTGACAAAGTCTGTCATTATTATTATTTTTTAACATTTATGTAGCTCTTCTAAAGCAGTAGTTCTTGCCACTAGAAAGCCCAGCACCTTCTTTAATATTAAATCCTTTGTAAAACTTTTACTATCTCAAGGCAAAATTTAATGATAGCATAACCTACCTACATACTTTTCTTACACCTTTAGGAAAAAATTAATTGAAAAAGTAACTTTGAGTAAGATCATACGTGTTTCAAAATGTCATTGCTCAAGCACAACTAGACTAGAGTACATAGTGAAGTCATCAGCACCTCTACCCAGCGTCACCATGCAGGTGACAGTTCCAAATGCTGAAGACGTAAACGTGCTATGTTAGCAATTTCAATCCTCAAGGGCCATTGCCATGGTGATGCAAGTTGCCCAAAACATTGGACAACTCACATTCCAGAACAAAATAAAATACAATCATTTTTCAATACACATAGCAGTTATAGTACTGGAAAAGTCAGTGTTGATTAAAACCATGCAAAAATACTTCATATTGGTTAGTATAATGAAATTAGGTTCCAAGTTTAGTTTATTATAATCAGATTTTTTTTTTTTTTTTTTGAGACGGAGTCTCGCTCTGTTGCCCAGGCTGGAGTGCAGTGGCGCAATCTCGGCTCACTGCAAGCTCCGCCTCCCGGGTTCACGCCATTCTCCTGCCTCAGCCTCCTGAGTAGCTGGGACTACAGGTGCCCGCCACTACGCCTGGCTAATTTTTTGTATTTTTAATAGAGACAGGATTTCACCATTATAAGCAGATTTTTAATCTATGTATACTATTGGTGGAGCCTTTGAAAGATGCACAGAATGGGGATCTATTCATTGGTGTGCAACACAGCTCTCTATATAGCTGGATGTCTAATATTCTTGGCCCTGGTTTACTTTTATTGTGAAGTCCAAAAACATGCCCCAACAAAATTGAAATACTATATAGAAAATATCATTCCTATTGAGAAGCATGAGTGCAAAATAAACAGGCCCTAAAATAGCATGTAAGCACTGGGTTCGTGTGTGTGTGTGTGTATGAGTGTGTGAGGGAGGGGAGGGAAGAGGGAGAAAGAAGAAGAATGGAATGGGATGTGGAGAACAGCTAGAAGAAACCTATTAATCATTCTGAGACCCATTTCTAAAGAGGGAAAAGTTGAGAATGCTTATTAAAAGCCCCCAGCCTTGACAAACTTTCTCTCCTATCAATCTCCAGATTTGGTTAGTACCTCAGGCTTCAAAAAAAAAAACAAAAGAAAAGAAAAAGAAAAGACATTTGTTCCACCAGTCTCTCCAACTGCACCAAAGGGGGAAATTACCCTTTGACCCCTAAAGTCATTTACCAATGACCTGCAGCATCAGATTGGATGGCTTTTCTCATTAATGCATAACTACATTGCAAATGTTATTGCCAGGCAGCCGATTATAAAAGCATAAAGAGAAAGTAATTAGCACAATCATTTTACATAGAGTAAATTTTAGTGCAGCCAGTTTGTCAGAGATGCAATTTCATGGGATCACAGCCATGCATTAATGGAGTTATGGGAAACTGTTAATTTGTTATTTGAAATGAAGTCCTTATCTCTGGCCAGTTAGCTGAGTTAGTTAGTGCCTGATGCTAAGGAGGCCAAGGGCATGGGTTTGCCTCCGGTGCTGTCCAGTTTGACTTTGTAATGTTGCACAACTGCTGACTGGCACTCCCAGTTGGCCAATTCATGAGGGAGACTGTACATTCCAAGTGGAATAATTTCCAGGGTTCCACGAGCATAGATGACTCAGGAAAATTTGCTGAGTACATTTAAATTCCAAATGCACATACAAAAAGGGCATTATGAGGACTCCTTTTGGTGATGGAGCTGTTCTGTACTTTGGCTGTGGTGGTAGATATACCAATCCACCCATGTGATAAAATTCTATAGCGCTAAATACATGCACACACAAATGAGTACAAGTAACATTGAAAACCTGAATAAGATTGTAGGTTGTATCAAGGTCAGTACCTTGGTTGTGATATTGTAATATAGTTTTTGGTGAACTGTTACATTTAGTGGAAACTGATAAAAGGATACATGAGATCCCTCGGTATTATTGCTCACAACTACATGTGAATTGCCGATCATACCAATTAATTTTTTATTACACATAAAAAAATGGACATATGGTTAGTGGTGGCTAAGTAGAATAAAACTTGTATTTCCAGGACAGCACATAATTCAAGAAAAATGGTTCAGGAAGAATTTCACTGGTATCTGAGCGCTATATCTTAGTGCTCCAGAAAAACTGGCCCTCTGATTTGGAAACCTATTACCTATTTTGTTTAAAAAAATAGAAACTAGATGTTCAAACTTGCCCTTCTCTAATCCTGTCAATTTGATTCACAGTAGATACCATCAGAGACTAACAGGTGAGTTCATTGTAAATTCCCGGTATTAAGATTTTCATGAAAAAAAGGAACTAGTAACTTTTTAGCTTCTTTTAAATATCAGTCATCCTAAGTACATAATCATATCAAAACCTCATCTGAGAATAAAGCTACTTTTCAATACAGTCTTATGAGATAGTCAAATAAAATCTATCTGAGTGCCATATTTAGCCTTAGACTACAAGTTTTCCACCTGATAAACACAGGCGACACTTGGGATCACTTTAGAATTGGCTATCAACTAAGCCTGTAGTGTTTCACTGTTAAAGAACTCTCAGAAGAAAATCAACAATCCCATGTCTACGATAGTTTTGATTCTCATTTCTCCAAGTCTGTGCCATGAGCATTTCTGTGAAGAAAGGGCTCCCTGAGGCTGGGCGTGGTGGCTCACGCCTGTAATCCCAGCACTTTGGGAGGCCGAGGTGGGTGGATCACGAGGTTAGGAGTTCGAGACCAGCCTGACTAACAGGGTGAAACCTCATCTCTACTAAAAATACAAAAATTAGCCGGGCATGGTGGTGGCGCACCTGAAATCCCAGCTACTCAGGAGGCTGAGGCAGGAGAATTGCTTGAACCCAGGAGGCAGAGGTTGCAGTGAGCCGATATAGTGCCGCTGCACTCCAGTCTGAGCGACAGAGCGAGACTCCGTCTCAAAAAAAAAAGAAAGGGCTCCCTAAACAATTATGTTAGAGGAACACTGCATTCTATATCCAACCACCCACCTCTGCAGTGAGTTGAATAGTGTCCCCCTAAAATTCATGTCTACCTGGAACCTCAGAATGTGTTCTTTTTTGAAAATAAGATCTTAGGCTGGGCGCGGTGGCTCACACCTGTAATCCCAGCACTTTGGGAGGCCGAGGCAGGCAGATCGCTGAAGGTCAGGTGTTCAAGACCAGCTGGGCCAACATGGTGAAACCCCATCTCTACTAAAAATACAAAAAAATTAGCCTGGCATGGTGGCAGGCACCTGTAATCCTGGCTACTCAGGAGGCTGAGGCAGGAGAATCACTTGAATCTGGGTGGCGGAGGTTGCAATGAGCCAAGATCATGCCACTGCACTGCACCCTGGGCAACAGAGCAGGACTCCATCTCAAAATAAATAAATAAATAAATAAATAAATAAATAAATAAATAACAGGTCTTTGCAGATATATGTAGTTAAGGTGAGGTCATTCCGGATTAGAGTAAGCGCTAAATCCAACACTGGCATTCAGATAAGAGGAGGAGAGGGCACCCAGATATACACAGAGGGAAGAAGGGCAGGTAGGGATAGAGGCAAAGATTGGAGTGATGCAGCTACAAGCCAAGCAACACTAAGAAATATCAGCAGCCACCAGAAACTGTTATACTTCTGGCCTCTTGAACTGTGAGAGAACAAATGGATGTTGATTTAAGCAAACCAATTGGTGATCACTTGTTATGGCAGCCATAGGAAATGAATGCGGCCTCCTGTCCAGAGATCTGCAGTGTATATTAGCATGTTGAAAGCTTTGAGAAGTTCTTAAGTACCCCTAATTTACTTAACCTTAGAAGCATTTTTCCCCATAAAGTACCCATTAGTCTCACGAAACAAATGTTTTAAATGCTGTTTTAGACAACTTCAAATTTCAATGTGTACATGAATCACTTGAAGATTTTATTAAAATGATGATTCTGATTCAGCAAGTCTCAGATGGAGCCTGAGATTCTGCATTCTAACAAACCCCCCAGTGATGTCGATGCTGCTGGTCCTTACACCATCCTTGCAGCAGCAGGTTTTGATTCTACACACCAGGAGGCAGGGCCCTAGAGTGGATACTCTTCCAGGGTCTTATCCAGTTGAAAGGATAATGGCTTAGCCATCATGGTGGTTGTTCCCAGCTCTTCACTTCCTATTGACAGGGAATTTCGCAGTGCTTCCCACAGTGAGTGGAGTCATTTCCCTGCCTCATTCATCTCGCCTGAACCACGTGACTTGCTTTAAACCATGTAATATTTACGGATGAAGGATAACGTACAAGTACAATGATTTCCACCTCTCCCACCACGAGGAATATTAGTGGATGACAAGTTTTGTCCCCTTCAGACTGAGCCGCAGAATAAACACATGTAGAGAAGATCTCAACCCAGCCAGCGATCTGGAACCCAGCCTGGCCCAGCCAAACCCAGCAGAGACCAGCCAAACCTTAGCCTACCTTTAGACGGATGAGAGGGAAGTAAATGCCTACTGGCATAAACTATTGAGATTCTGAGTTTGTTGGTTGTACAGCAAAAACTAATCAACACACCATCTTGGTCTCCTATCCCCTTACCCATAACTATGAATGCAAAAATTTATCTATAAGCTGGAAAGTTATTGGCTGTCAACCATCTACCCAGTACCAAGAGGTAGAAGATATAATTTCTACTCAGAGAATTGACAGTCAAGCTCAGGAAAAAGTGATGTACGACTGAAAGAATAGATTGCAGGATAAAACTGTATAACATTGAGAGTAATTGAATTTAGGTGTAGTCTAAGTAGGCCGGAGTTGTCAGCGAACCTGACAACAATGGGCTCTGGGTAGGTAAGGAGAAGTAAAGCATTCATTCTGAGAGGAAGAGGATGTCCTCCGGAAACAGGGTTCTAACAGAGTAGAATGCCACAAGCTAACAAAGTATTGATTGCAAAATTCAAGCCACCTATTTTTGTCCATTATGGGAAAGCTCACATGCATTATTACACTGTGGCAGGCCATTTGTGACCATTTGGAGGAGAAAAAACATTCTACTTGTGCATTATTTATTCCTGGCACAGTAACAATTGAGGCACAATGAGGAGCCGCCAGTGGCCGGCTTTCTGTGGCCATGACAAAGCGAAGGCACTAAGGCCAGTGGGCTGCAGGCAGGAGCCAGCATGCATTATTTGCCCAGCGGAACTGACAGAGGCTAAGAAATATTGGAGCAGCAGAAAAAGTGCTTTGCACCAAATTACTTTTTATTCCTCACTTAATAAAAACTTCTTGGGTTGTCTTCAGTTATTGCGGCTGGGTTCATGATTCATAGATCATAAATGTATGCATAGAGCAATTCTGATGATGATGTGCTGGGGATTAGGGGAACTTCAGAGGGAGGAGTGAGCCGGAGCAGAGTGACGAATGCTCAGCCCCAGGGGTCTACTCACCTAAAGGAGCCATTTCAAAGAGAAGACGTTGCAACAACAGTCCACGGGGAAACCAGGAAATGGAATCCATGCCCAGGGGTTCCTGTAACAACAAGGATTATAATTGTCTTAAAGATAAAAGAGTTTAATAAATGTTTAGTTCCTACATACTTATTTTATAAGTTGAGAAACTGAGGCTCAAAAACATGATTTGCCCAAATTAATCAGTGTGGATCCAAAACAAAAATCTCAAACTCAGAACTCCCTGGCCGTTGTCTTCCCACTTGTAGCAGGAGGCCTCAGAACAGCGGAGGCCCAGCCCCGTCAGGGGATCTGTAGTGCCTGCTCCCAGGCGTGGTCTTTGTCCAAGGATCTTGGAGACAGCTCATCCTGGGGAAGAGGAAGTACAGGACACAGAGAAGCCCAGCCATGGCCAAAGGAAAGCAGAGAGTGAAAGTGCAGCAGGGCCTGTGCTGCTCAGATTGTCCTCTGGTCTCACTTAATGCCTTCTCCTCGCCACAGCTGGACCAGAATTGTCAGAATCTAGAGAAAGAAGACGTTTTACCAAACAGTTCATATTTATTGAATACTTATTAAAAATATTTTATTTTATTTTAAGTTCTGGGATACATGAGCAGGACATGCAGGTTTGTTACACAAGTAAACGTGTGCCATGGGGGTTTGCCGCACCTGTCAACACATCACCTGGGTATTAAGCCCCACATGCATGAGCTATTTATCCTGATGCTCTCCCTCCCCCACCCCACTGACAGGCCCCAGTGTGTGTTGTTCCCCTCCCTGTGTCTATGTGTTCTTATTGTTCACCTCCCACTTATAAGTGAGACCATGTGCACAAATTTTCATTCACTATTCACTTCTATGACTAGATCCATCTGCTTTTATTGCTCTCATTTCTCCCCTTTCTTTGCTGTGGAGATCAACATAACATTCTTTGCTAAGATTTCGTCTTTCTTTTCATTTCGCTTCCAGGTCTTGCCAGACTCTGTCCAGTCTCAAATTCTAAGAGATAAGATAATCTTTCCCTCTGAGGTCAAAGGGTGGAGCCCTCTTTATTTTCTGTTCCTGTGTTAGTTTGCTGAGGATAATGGCTTCCAGTTCCATCCATGTCCCTGCAAAGGACATGATCTCATTCCTTTCTGTGGCTGCATAGTATTCTATGGTGTATATGTATCATATTTTCTTTATCCAGTCTATCACTGATGGACATTTGGGTTGATTCCATGTCTTTGCTATTGTCAATATGCTATTGTCAAGTGCTGCAATGAACATACTCTTGCATGTATCTTTATACTATATTGAATACTAAAGTGGTGTCATTTGTCTGGGGTAAATACCCAGGGTTTGTCATCTCACACCAAGGAAATCGAGTATGCAGACACACAAGAAGTGGGTTTAGGAGCAGAGGTTTAATAGGCAAAAGAAAGAGAAAGAAGGATAGCTCTCTCTCCCGTGAGAGACAGGGGCACCCAAGTGGGACTTCTGGTCCTATGGTGAAGTGCAGGGAGTTTTGTAGACTGGTTTGAGATGGCAGTGTCTGATTTACATAGGGCCCAAAGATTGGTTGAACCAGGTGTGACATTTACATAGCACAGGAGGAAGCTGGCTGCCCCATCCTAGTCTTTTATTATGCAAGTGGGGTATCTATTTGGCCTGCGCCATGTTGCTTGCTCCTTACTGTACATGTGATTGACAAAGAAAAGGGAAGATGGAGCCGCCGTTTTGAATATGCCTAGTCCCCAGGTAGCCCCTTTCCTATTGACACAGCTGCCAGTATTCACCTGTGCAAGCTTCTAGCTTGCCTTTCTATGTCTGGAGCTCAATTTTACAGGCTTCTCTTTGTTGGAAAAGAAATGATTTGGGGGATGCTTTTATTAAAAGGGGAACCTCACTGAGGACTTTCTTACCCTCACTATCCACCTAAATAACTTCTTTTTAACTCCTGTATCAATACTTTACATGAATTATCTCCTTCAACTTCACCAAAGCCCATCTTACAGATGACGAAACTGAAACTTGAAGATGTTAAGGAGCTTGCTCAGAGTCTTGATGCATATATATGGTGGAGATAGGGCTTGAAGGTGAACTTTTTACTCCAGGGCTCTTGCACATAACCTCTATTGCAAGTCGCTTTACCACCAAAGCAATCTCTGTGCTAATAGGGTGAAATGTATTCATGCAAACACGGCCACAAATATTCTTCTCCCTCCAGCCCACCCGAGAGTATTCTATCATAGCCAAAACCATTCCCTTGCTCCACCCTTTGCCCTGAGAGGGAAAGATTATCTTATCTCTTAGAATTTGAGACTGGACAGAGTCTGGTAAGACCTAGAGGAGGAATGAAAGGAAAGACCAAGTCTTAGCAAAGAATGTTATGTCAATCTCCACAGCAAAGAAAGGGGAGAAATGAGAGCAATAAAGGCAGATGGATTGAAGTGAACAGCGAATGAGAAGCTCCAGGCAGTGTGAGATGCAAGAGAACTGAGGAGAGGAAAGTGGATATGAGAAGTGCTCCTGGGGATTAACGTTCTTCAGTAGATAAAAATAAAAAATAGAGTTGCTTTCATATTACTGTGTGGTTATGAAATTGTACTTCAGGAAATGTGACACTATTGCAGAGCTAATAACAACGTGAATGTCCCACGATTTTGAGACCAAAGTGTACAATTTCAGCAGGTTCATATCTGTGAAGAAACAGGGAACAGAAAGCATCCCATGTGTAAACTTGTTATACATATACTGGGGCTAGGAAAAGTTTCCATAGTCCCAGCAGGTCTCATGTAACCACCCAGTGGGTTCTCCTCACCTGCTACCTAGACAGAGCTGATTTATCAAGACAAGCAAATTTCAATAGAGAGTTAATTTACACAGAGCCCACTGTACGGGAGACTGAAGTCTTATTATTAGTCAAATTAGCCTCACCAAAGACTCAAGGATTGGGGTTTTTAAGAAAAATTTGGTGGGTAGGGGCCCAGTGAATAAGGAATGCTGATTGGCTAGGTTGGAGATGGAATCTGGGGAGTGGAAGCTGTCTTCTTATGCTGAGTCAGTTCTTGGGTGGGGGCCTCAAGACCAGAGAAGCCAGTTTATCAATCTGGGTGGTGCCGGCTGATCCATCAAGTGCAGGGTTTGCAAAATATCTCAAGCACTGAGCTTAGGTTTTACAATAGTGATGTTATCCCCAGGAGCAACTGGAGGAGGGTCATAATCTTGCAGCTTCCAGCAGCATGACAACTAAACCATAATTTATAAACTTGTGGCTAACTGGCTAATCCTACAAAGGCAGTCTAGTCCCCAGACAGGAAGGAGTTCTTTTTGGGAAATGGCTGTTATCGTCTTTGTTTCAAACTATAAACAAAGTTCCTCCAAAAGTTAGTTCAGCCTATGCCCAGGAATGAACAAGGAGATCTGAGAGGTTAGAAGCAAGATGGAGTTGGTTAAGTCAGATCTTTTTCACTGTCATAATTTTCTCAGTTATAATTTTTGCAAAGGCAGTTTCAATCATAGCAGAGGCCACCAACCCAGCAAAGGACAGAAGGGCTCTTGTGGAATCCTTCTGCAAGTAAGCAATCTCCAAGCCCAACACCTGAAGCAAGAAAGGAGAAAAGGACAGATGATAAAAGGCCACAGAGAACACTTTTCCAAACACACAGACAGCACCCTTTGAGGACTTCTTGAACTACCCATAAGATTTGAGGAGTAGTATATTTGCAGCAATTGTAGTGGGGCAGAGAAATGCTGTTTTGTTCTATTTTCATGATCTCGTAAACTAAAAATAAAATTTTAAGCCCCCCAACTGACTAAACAGACCATTGTTTGGCCAAGGCAACCCCAGAGTAAACTTGAAAAGGAGTTCTCAGTCATGACAGGATCAGGGGTCAGGTGCATGTCACTGTACCTACTACTTCACTAACCGTGATTGGGTTTTCTTCCCTAAGGATTAAACTAAAACCAGTCCTTTCAAAGGACTCCACCACTGATACCAACCAACTGCCTGATGCTACCCCTCCTTTTCTGCCTGATAAGAGACCACCTACCACAGAGTGGCTCTGGCCAGTCTATGCAGAACATGCAGTGAGGGTTTTCATGTCCTCTCCTTCCTCTTTTGACATCAGAGGGCAGAAAACTCTACCCTCTCATTATGCTAACTCTGCTGTTTTTTGTACCTGATGCTCAGGAAAGGGCATGAAGCTCAATTGCACATGTGCATATTTCTCCTCTCATAAATATTCATGAATCCTCCTATAGCTTATTAATACATATATTTGACCACCAGGTTCCCTTTGTCCCTCCCTCAAAGCATCTGTTTCCGGCTTCTGACCAGAGGCTACACTTCCCATCTTGTCAGAATGTCCACCTGCGGGCTGCAACCCTTTATAAGAAATAAAGCCAGGCCAGGCACAGTGGCTCACACCTGTAATCCCAACACTTTGGGAGGTCAAGGTGGGTAGATCACGAAGTCAGGAGTTCAAGAACAGCCTGGCCAAGATGGTGAAACCCCGTCTCTACTAAAAATACAAAAATTAGCCGGGTAGGGTGGTGGGCATCTGTAATCCCAGCTACTTGGGAGGTTGAGGCAGGAGAATCGCTTGAACCCAGGAGGCAGCTGTTGCAGTCAGCCGAGATCACACCACCACACTTTAGCCTGGGCAACAAGAACGAGACTCCATCTCAGGAAAAAAAAAAAAAAAAAAAAGCTGTCCTTTCCAAATTTAGAAACCTCATGATTGTTCAGTTGACAATTCTAATATAGCCCTAATTTGGAGAAACCTGAAAGAGCATGAATCATGTAGTCTATCTCTATTGAAAATTTAGAAAAATAGAAACCAGAAATTGTAATATACATACAATGGAATGTCATTCAGTCTTTAAAAAGAAGGAGATCTTGCCATTTTCAACAACATAGGTGAACCTGGAGTACACTGTGTTAAGTGAAATAAGCCAGACACAGAAAGGAAAATTCCGCATTATTTCACTTATATGTGGAATCTAAAAACAAGTGAAATTCATAGAAGCAGAGAGTAGAATGGTGGCTACCAGGGCTAAGGAGGTGGGGGAAATGGGGAGATGTTGTTCAATGGGCATAATCTGCATTTATGCAATATGAATAAGTTCTGTAGATCTAATGTACAGCATGGGGGCTATAGGTAATAATACTGTAACATGGACTTGAACTTTTCTAAGAGAGTGGATCTTAAGTGTTCTCCCCACACACACAAAAAGAGGTAACTATGTCAAGGGATAGATATGTTATTAGCTTGACTGTCATAACCAGTTCACTGAGTCAAGGTATATCAAAACATCACACTGTATTCTTTAGGTTATACAATTTCAGTAAAATATAAATTGGTAATAAAATTAGATGACATACGTTAACCTGAAGGACATATAGCAAGACAGATCTGCCCTGTACTTTAGAAAGGGGAGTGGAAATCCTCATCCTAGGAAGGGGAGTGGAGGTTTCCGTCTGGGTTTTGAAACGACCGTGAGTACTGAGATTTGGGTTTAGGAGATGGCAGGAAAGTCATGAGGGCTATGAGGAAGCACTCAGAGAAGATGGGGGCAAGGGGCCTAACCCTCAGTGCACAACTTTTCAGCTGCTTAGCAACCCCTGCCTGCAATTAAGCAGTGGGTCTTTCAGAGCTATTTGTTGTAAGTAACAAGATTGTATTTGAGTTACCAAAGAGCTGCTCTACCTTTCAGAGGTGACAAGCTGACCACCAAAGGCAGTCAGTCACCAAGGTTTATTAGGGTTGGACCATGAGCAGACCTGCAGGGAGTTCGAAAGGAATAGAACCCAGCTCCAAGCAATCCCTGAAGAGTTAACCATCCAGGCAACATGTACTATGTGTACAAGTGAAGATATGTATATACACCCATGCACACATATATATATATACACACACATATATATATTAACACATAATTTAAAATACACTGAGAGGTATAGATCTCTCAGTATAAATACACTGAGGGGTATACTCCTCTCAGTGTATTTTAAATTATGTGTTCTTTAAATATACTGAATTATCTCAATCTTTTGTTTGTAACTATATGTGTGATCATGTTGCATTTTAATGTAAAGAAACTCAATTTCTTTTGTCCTGCAGAGGAACACCCAAGGCAAAGGAAGAATAAGTAGTTAAGCAGCACCCTGGGGTCAGAGTGTAACAAAATATTTTGTGACCCAATCAGGCTATTATATCCTAAGATCACAGCTATGCAGATGTTCACTATAGAAAGAGGATTCATTTCAGTGCAAATACGAAGCATTTGGAAGAGAAAAGCCGATATGCCAGGCCTCTGGCATCACAACACAGGGAATCAAGGCGATACGAAGTGTATGCTCTCCAACCAAGCCTTAGTGACAAGGAAGGCCCTCGAGACTCTAGAAATAAAATGACGTCTAAATAAAGGGAACTCCAGGCTGGATTCAAAGAGACAGAGTCTGTATATTGAGTTGGTTTCAAAACAGAGCACAGGAATAATGCTATGAGAGTCTTATATTAGTCTGTTTTCACACTGCTATAAAGATACTACCCAAGACTAGGTAATTTACTAAGGAAAGAGGTTTAATAGTCTCACAGTTCCACATGACTGGGAAGGCCTCAGGAAACATAACTATGGCGGAAGGGGAAGCTGGCACCTTCTTCACAAGGGGGTAGGAGAGACAGAGGAAGAAGCAAAAGGGGAAAAGCCCCTTATAAAACCATCAGATCTCGTGAGAACTCATTCACTACCATGAGAACAGCACGGGGGAAACAATCCCCATGATCCAATCACCTCCCACTGGGTCTCTCCCTTGACACATGGGAATTACAATTTGAGATGAGATTTGGGTGGGGACACAAAGCCAAACCATATCAAGTCTCTAGTCCATGTTTTTGCCCTGGGAATGATGACTGTTCGTGTGGTGTAATATGAAGAATGAGGACCCTGATCACAGCTGGCACCTCTAGCATGGGATCATCCTTTCTTTACCACTGAACTGAGGAGAAGGCACGACAGGCTGACTGGCCAGGTGGAGCCACAGAGAATCACACCCACAAACATGTGGGCAGCTGGAAGTGTGGGCTGCTCAGACATTAGTGTCTGTACACTTGGTGGTGGAAGGCAGATGTACGTGCCACCTGGGACAGTGCTAGCTCCATTCATCCAGGATCCTAGAAGAAAGGGAAACATGGCATGCTAAACTATAAACACCCCCATTTACTAACCTGGGCTGTCAGGATTCTAGCTGGTTTTAATTTAATCTAAGGAAGTAAAAGAGAAGTGGAGAGACATGTACCCAGAATGCTGTGGGACAATTGATTTTTCACATGCATGATGCAGGCTGATCCCCTAGCCACCATCCACCTAACCAGGGCTACATCTGCTGTTCTATTCAGGTTCTTCAAGATGACATGAACACATTTGTTTATCAAGTGTGGGTGTGTATTTTACTTTTAAATAAAAACATGCCTGGGAAACACCAATTAGCATCACAAGGAGTCCCAGACAAAGAATCTGTGAAAGACACTCACTATTCATTTTTAAGTGGTGTCAATCCAGTGCGTTGAGAAAGGCAAATACTCCTTTTAGGGATGCAGAAGGATTTAGGGATGGAATGATAAGATGGGAATTATATTAAGATATGGAAGAAGAAAGAAAAAATGAAACAAGTTTGACAATATGTTGACTATTGTTGAATCTCGGAGGTGATGAGTGTAGAGGGGTTCATTATACTTTTGCAAATATTCAAAAATTTACATAATAAAATATTTGTTAAAACAATGTGAAAAAAAGTAGAGTCAATTGGATTTCCAGTATTGTCTGCATACTTTACAGGCGTGAAAGCTAGTCAGAACAGTATGGGATTAGTTATCGATGGCTGGAATCCTATATCTTCACATATATCATATCTTATTATTATTATTATTATTATTATTATTTTGAAATGGAGTCTTGCTCCGTCTCCCACGTTGGAGTGCAGTGGCACGATCTCAGCTCACTGCAACCTCCGCCTCTGGGTTCAAGCAATTCTCCTGCCTCAGTCTCCTGAGTAGCTAGGATTACAGGTGCCCGCCCCCATGCCCGGCTAATTTTCGTATTTTTTAGTAGAGACAGGCTTTCGCCATGTTGGCCAGGCTGGTCTTGCACTCCTGACCTCAGGTGATCTGCCTGCCTCAGTCTCCCAAAGTGCTGGGGTTACAGGCGTGAGCCACCGCACCTGGCCCATATCTAATTACTTAACATGTTAAATTTGTGTTTTGAATTCAGATGCAGAGGGATGAGTTAATCATACTCCCTGCTTGATGGCACATTATCAACAATCTACATGAGGCTTCTTGCATGGTCTCTTTATGTACTTATTCCCTCTGATTCCTCTAAATAGAAAACCCTTCTCACTTGTTCATGTGAAGTCCTTGTATGTGTTCTTGAAAAGTTACACATTTTATTTATGTGTTTGTATTATAAATACATTCTGTCCTGAAAATATCAGATTGAATTATTATGGATGAAGTTATTATTTCTTAAACTTATCAATTACTGAGAAAGATATATTCCATTTCTGTGAATGAAATTGCAAAGAAATGGCGACAAATATGTAAAACATGCAGCAGTTTGGCATAGGAAAATAGATCTCAGTGGCTGAAGCATTATTTTAATATATTTTTCTCATTAATAGTGATGATAAAAATATATTCAGTACTACATTTTTCCAAATTCTACAGAAAACATACAGTTTAATTTGTTTTATGACACTTAGATCAAATGTTTTTCTTTTTGTTTGATTGTTCTTTGAGACAGGGTCTCACACTGTCACTCAGGCTGCAATGCGGTGGTGTGATAACAGCTTACTGAAGCCTCCACCTCTCCAAGCTTAGGTCATTCTCCCACCTCAGCCTCCCAAGTAGCTGGGACCACAGGTGCAAGCCACCGTGCCCAGCTAATTTTTTAATTTTTTGTAGAGACGGGGGTCTCACTATGTTGCCCAGGCTGGTCTCAAACTCCTGGGCTCGAGTGATCCACCCACCTCAGCCTCCCAAAGTCTTGTGATTACAGGCATGAGCCTGACAACCTGTATATTCTTTGGCCCGTATATGATGTTAGTCCAGCTGCCAATTACACTACAAGCTACTTACATGGGATTTTTCATCACATATGCAATCACACTTTCAAATGAAAAGTGGCACATACCCAGCAGGTGTCTCTTAAATATGGGGGAATGGGAGTACTATGAGATAATACAGTCAAGATGAAGACTATACTAATTCTTGGCCATCACTGAGAATAAGAAAAAATGTGACTTGCAATAATTCCTATTATGAAAATGATGGAGAATAGAATTAACAACACCTGCAGGTTAATGTCCTGAGTAGCTTGAATGAACATTGTCAGTGATGTTTGCGGTTGTTTATAAGTAAATCCTTGTTTACCACATTTACTTTGTCTAGAAATATTTACTAGGAATAGTGCATTATAGCAAAAGGACAAGACTTTATTTTATCTAATTCACTGAAATGCATCTCCTCCTTCCTTTTGTCTAATTCACTGAAATGCATCTCTTTCCTTTCCTTTAATTCTTATAAAAAAGTTAATTTTGTTTTAAGTGTTTTTTAATTACTACTTCTTTCAAGAAACTAAGCATCATGTAAATTAGGAGACAGGTGCACTATACAAACCACTGAAATATGCAAGCCATACTTAACTTATAAATGGAGTGTATTTTCTAAGTATCTTAATAAGTCAGATGTTGAGAATTCTGTGTATTTTTTCACATGAAGATATGTTACATAGAATGATCAGTTTTCTAGATTCAACAAAAATTTCTCTACCTTGTTAACACTGAAAAAATTATGTTCTTAAAGAAATTGTTCTCAAAGTATGGTCCAAAGACCCCAGGAAACCACCAAGACACTTTCAAGGGGTCCTCAAGGTCAAAACTACGTTCACAATCATCCTGTGATTCTATTTACCTTTTCATTACACCGAAATCGCACCGATGGTCCAACAGCAATGGTAGATAAAAACTACTGATTCCTTAGCCCTAATCGATATGATAATGCTGTACTAATCATCTTCAGATTCTTCCCCAGCACTCACTCACATTAAAGAAAAGTGTCCGTTTCACTTAAGAACGTCCATGATGGGGGGGCGGAGCAAGATGGCCGAATAGGAGCAGCTCCAGTCTCCAACTCCCAGTGCGAATGACACAGAAGACCAGTGATTTCTGCATTTTCAACTGAGGTACTGGGTTCATCTCACTGGGGAGTGCCGGACGATCGGTGCTGGTCAGCTGCTGAAGCCCGACCAGCGAGAGCTGAAGCAGGGCAAGGCATTGCCTCACCTGGGAAGCGCAAGGGGGAAGGGAGTCCCTTTTCCTAGCCAGGGGAACTGAGACACACAACACCTGGAAAATCGGGTAACTCCCACCCCTATACTGCGCTTTAAGCAAACAGGCACACCAGGAGATCATATCCCACACCTGGCCGGGAGGGTCCCACACCCACGGAGCCTCCCTCATTGCTAGCGCAGCAGTCTGTGATCTACCGGCAAGGCAGCAGCGAGGCTGGGGGAGGGGCGCCCGCCATTGCTGAGGCTTAAGTAGGTAAACAAAGCTTCTGGGAAGCTGGAACTGGGTGGAGCTCACAGCAGCTCAAGGAAACCTGCCTGTCTCTGTAGACTCCACCTCTGGGGACAGGGCACAGTAAACTAAACAAACGCAACTGACACCTCTGCAGACGCAAACGACTCTGTCTGACAGCTTTGAAGAGAGCAGTGGATCTCCCAACACGGAGGTTGAGATCTGAGAAGGGACAGACTCCCTGCTCAAGTGGGTCCCTGACCCCTGAGTAGCCTAACTGGGAGACATCCCCCACTAGGGGCAGTCTGACACCCCACACCTCACAGGGAGGAGTACACCCCTGAGAGGAAGCTTCCAAAGCAAGAATCAGACAGGTACACTCGCTGTTCAGAAATATTCTATCTTCTGCAGCCTCTGCTGCTGATACCCAGGCAAACAGGGTCTGGAGTGGACCTCAAGCAATCTCCAACAGACCTACAGCTGAGGGTCCTGACTGTTAGAAGGAAAACTATCAAACAGGAAGGACACCTACACCAAAACCCCATCAGTACATCACCATCATCAAAGACCAGAGGCAGATAACACCACAAAGATGGGGAAAAAGCAGGGCAGAAAAGCTGGAAATTCAAAAAATAAGAGCGCATCTCCCCCGGCAAAGGAGCGCAGCTCATCACCAGCAATGGATCAAAACTGGACGGAGAATGACTTTGACGAGATGAGAGAAGAAGGCTTCAGTCCATCAAATTTCTCAGAGCTAAAGGAGGAATTACGTACCCAGCGCAAAGAAACTAAAAATCTTGAAAAAAAAAGTGGAAGAATTGATGGCTAGAGTAATTAATGCAGAGAAGGTCCTAAACGAAATGAAAGAGATGAAAACCATGACACGAGAAATACGTGACAAATGCACAAGCTTCAGTAACCGACTCGATCAACTGGAAGAAAGAGTATCAGCGATTGAGGATCAAATGAATGAAATGAAGCGAGAAGAGAAACCAAAAGAAAAAAGAAGAAAAAGAAATGAACAAAGCCTGCAAGAAGTATGGGATTATGTAAAAAGACCAAATCTACGTCTGATTGGGGTGCCTGAAAGTGAGGGGGAAAATGGAACCAAGTTGGAAAACACTCTTCAGGATATCATCCAGGAGAACTTCCCCAACCTAGTAGGGCAGGCCAACATTCAAATCCAGGAAATACAGAGAATGCCACAAAGATACTCCTCGAGAAGAGCAACTCCAAGACACACAATTGCCAGATTCACCAAAGTTGAAATGAAGGAAAAAATCTTCAGGGCAGCCAGAGAGAAAGGTCGGGTTACCCACAAAGGGAAGCCCATCAGACTAACAGCAGATCTCTCGGCAGAAACTCTCCAAGCCAGAAGAGAGTGGGGGCCAATATTCAACATTCTTAAAGAAGAGAATTTTAAACCCAGAATTTCATATCCAGCCAAACTAAGTTTCATAAGTGAAGGAGAAATAAAATCCTTTACAGATAAGCAAATGCTTAGAGATTTTGTCACCACTAGGCCTGCCTTACAAGAGACCCTGAAGGAAGCACTCAACATGGAAAGGAACAACCGGTACCAGCCATTGCAAAAACATGCCAAAATGTAAAGACCATCGAGGCTAGGATGAAACTGCATCAACTAACGAGCAAAATAACCAGTTAATATCATAATGGCAGGATCAAGTTCACACATAACAATCTTAACCTTAAATGTAAATGGACTAAATGCTCCAATTAAAAGACACAGACTGGCAAACTGGATAAAGAGTCAAGACCCATCAGTCTGCTGTATTCAGGAGACCCATCTCACATGCAGAACATACATAGGCTCAAAATAAAGGGATGGAGGAAGATTTACCAAGCAAATGGAGAACAAAAAAAAGCAGGGGTTGCAATCCTAGTCTCTGATAAAACAGACTTTAAACCATCAAAGATCAAAAGAGACAATGAAGGCCATTACATAATGGTAAAAGGATCAATTCAACAGGAAGAGCTAACTATCCTAAATATATATGCACCCAATACAGGAGCACCCAGATTCATCAAGCAAGTCCTTAGAGACTTACAAAGAGACTTAGACTCCCATACAATAATAATGGGAGACTTCAACACTCCACTGTCAACATTAGACAGATCAACGAGACAGAAAGTTAACAAGGATATCCAGGAATTGAACTCATCTCTGCAGCAAGCAGACCTAATAGACATCTATAGAACTCTCCACCCCAAATCAACAGAATATACATTCTTCTCAGCACCACATCGCACTTACTCCAAAATTGACCACATAATTGGAAGTAAAGCACTCCTCAGCAAATGTACAAGAACAGAAATTATAACAAACTGTCTCTCAGACCACAGTGCAATCAAACTAGAACTCAGGACTAAGAAACTCAATCAAAACCGCTCAACTACATGGAAACTGAACAACCTGCTCCTGAATGACTACTGGGTACATAACGAAATGAAGGCAGAAATAAAGATGTTCTTTGAAACCAATGAGAACAAAGAGACAACATACCAGAATCTCTGGGACACATTTAAAGCAGTGTGTAGAGGGAAATTTATAGCACTAAATGTCCACAAGAGAAAGCAGGAAAGATCTAAAATTGACACTCTAACATCACAATTAAAAGAACTAGAGAAGCAAGAGCAAACACATTCGAAACCTAGCAGAAGGCTAGAAATAACTAAGATCAGAGCAGAACTGAAGGAGATAGTGACACAAAAAACTCTCCAAAAAATCAATGAATCCAGGAGTTGGTTTTTTGAAAAGATCAACAAAATTGACAGACCACTAGCAAGACTAATAAAGAAGAAAAGAGAGAAGAATCAAATCGATGCAATTAAAAATGATAAAGGGGATATCACCACCGACCCCACAGAAATACAAACTACCATCAGAGAATACTATAAACACCTCTATGCAAATAAACTGGAAAATCTAGAAGAAATGGATAATTTCCTGGACACTTACACTCTTCCAAGACTAAACCAGGAAGAAGTTGAATCCCTGAATAGACCAATAGCAGGCTCTGAAATTGAGGCAATAATTAATAGCCTACCATCCAAAAAAAGTCCAGGACCAGATGGATTCACAGCTGAATTCTACCAGAGGTACAAGGAGGAGTTGGTACCATTCCTTCTGAAACTATTCCAATCAATAGAAAAAGAGGGAATCCTCCCTAACTCATTTTATGAGGCCAACATCATCCTGATACCAAAGCCTGGCAGAGACACAACAAAAAAAGAGAATTTTAGACCAATATCCCTGATGAACATCGATGCAAAAATCCTCAATAAAATACTGGCAAACCGGATTCAGCAACACATCAAAAAGCTTATCCACCATGATCAAGTGGGCTTCATCCCTGGGATGCAAGGCTGGTTCAACATTTGCAAATCAATAAACATAATCCAGCATATAAACAGAACCAAAGACAAGAACCACATGATTATCTCAATAGATGCAGAAAAGGCTTTTGACAAAATTCAACAGCCCTTCATGCTAAAAACGCTCAATAAATTCGGTATTGATGGAACGTACCTCAAAATAATAAGAGCTATTTATGACAAACCCACAGCCAATATCATACTGAATGGGCAAAAACTGGAAAAATTCCCTTTGAAAACTGGCACAAGACAGGGATGCCCTCTCTCACCACTCCTATTCAACATAGTGTTGGAAGTTCTGGCTAGGGCAATTAGGCAAGAGAAAGAAATCAAGGGTATTCAATTAGGAAAAGAAGAAGTCAAACTGTCCCTGTTTGCAGATGACATGATTGTATATTTAGAAAACCCCATTGTCTCAGCCCAAAATCTCCTTAAGCTGATCAGCAACTTCAGCAAAGTCTCAGGATACAAAATTAATGTGCAAAAATCACAAGCATTCTTATACACCAGTAACAGACAAACAGAGAGCCAAATCAGGAATGAACTTCCATTCACAATTGCTTCAAAGAGAATAAAATACCTAGGAATCCAACTGACAAGGGATGTAAAGGACCTCTTCAAGGAGAACTACAAACCACTGCTCAGTGAAATCAAAGAGGACACAGACAAATGGAAGAACATACCATGCTCATGGATAGGAAGAATCAATATCGTGAAAATGGCCATACTGCCCAAGGTTATTTATAGATTCAATGCCATCCCCATCAAGCTACCAATGAGTTTCTTCACAGAATTGGAAAAAACTGCTTTAAAGTTCATATGGAACCAAAAAAGAGCCCGCATCTCCAAGACAATCCTAAGTCAAAAGAACAAAGCTGGAGGCATCACGCTACCTGACTTCAAACTATACTACAAGGCTACAGTAACCAAAACAGCATGGTACTGGTACCAAAACAGAGATATAGACCAATGGAACAGAACAGAGTCCTCAGAAATAATACCACACATCTACAGCCATCTGATCTTTGACAAACCTGAGAGAAACAAGAAATGGGGAAAGGATTCCCTATTTAATAAATGGTGCTGGGAAAATTGGCTAGCCATAAGTAGAAAGCTGAAACTGGATCCTTTCCTTACTCCTTATACGAAAATTAATTCAAGATGGATTAGAGACTTAAATGTTAGACCTAATACCATAAAAATCCTAGAGGAAAACCTAGGTAGTACCATTCAGGACATAGGCATGGGCAAAGACTTCATGTCTAAAACACCAAAAGCAACGGCAGCAAAAGCCAAAATTGACAAATGGGATCTCATTAAATTAAAGAGCTTCTGCACAGCAAAAGAAACTACCATCAGAGTGAACAGGCAACCTACAGAATGGGAGAAAATTTTTGCAATCTACTCATCTGACAAAGGGCTAATATCCAGAACCTACAAAGAACTCAAACAAATTTACAAGAAAAAAACAAACAACCCCATCAAAAAGTGGGCAAAGGATATGAACAGACAGTTCTCAAGACATTCATACAGCCAACAGACACATGAAAAAATGCTCATCATCACTGGCCATCAGAGAAATGCAAATCAAAAGCACAATGAGATACCATCTCACACCAGTTAGAATGGCGATCATTAAAAAGTCAGGAAACAACAGGTGCTGGAGAGGATGTGGAGAAATAGGAACACTTTTACACTGGTGGTGGGATTGTAAACTAGTTCAACCATTATGGAAAACAGTATGGCGATTCCTCAAGGATCTAGAACTAGATGTACCATATGACCCAGCCATCCCATTACTGGGTATATACCCAAAGGATTATAAATTATGCTGCTATAAAGACACATGCACACGTATGTTTATTGCAGCACTATTCACAATAGCAAAGACTTGGAATCAACCCAAATGTCCATCAGTGACAGATTGGATTAAGAAAATGTGGCATATATACACCATGGAATACTATGCAGCCATCAAAAAGGATGAGTTTGTGTCCTTTGTAGGGACATGGATGCAGCTGGAAACCATCATTCTTAGCAAACTATCACAAGAACAGAAAACCAAACACCGCATGTTCTCACTCATAGGTGGGAACTGAACAATGAGATCACTTGGACTCAGGAAGGGGAACATCACACACCGGGGCCTATCATGGGGAGGGGGGAGGGGGGAGGGATTGCACTGGGAGTTATACCTGATGTAAATGACGAGTTGATGGGTGCAGCACACCAACATGGCACAAGTATACATATGTAACAAACCTGCACGTTATGCACATGTACCCTACAACTTAAAGTATAATAATAATAAATAAATTTAAAAAAATGATCACTTATAGAATTTTAGTATAATATCAAAGAAGAATATTCATAATTATATGAAGAGACTATTAAAATATTTCTCCTTTTCCAACTACGTATCTGTGCAAGGTCAGATTTATTTATATAATTCAACCAAATCAACATACTTGAACAGATTGAATGCAGAAGCAGAAATGAGAATACAACTGTCTTCTATTAAACCAGATATTAAAGAGATTTACACAAAAGTCAATTAATGCCATTCTTTTTGCAACTTTTTTGTTTTAGAAAATATATTCACAGTTACTTAGTATAGTTACTTTTTATTTTAAAATATTATGCTTCATGTAATGAGCTTAGTGTTATTTTAAGTGAATTAATAAATATGTGTTTTATTGCATTTTAGCTTCTAATACAGTAAATTTCGTATAGCCTTTAGTGTCCTTAATAGTTTTTAAGAGTGTAAAGGGTTCCTTCCCATGTTTATTCCAGCACTATAGCCAAGACATGGAATGAACCTAAGTGCTCATCAGTGGATAAATGGATACAGAAAATACAGTATATGTACACAATGGAATTCTATTCAGACTTAAGAAATAAGGAAATCCTGTCATTGGCAGCAACATGGATAAACGTAGAGGACTTTATGTTAATATTTTATTTTATTTCATTTCATTTCATTTTATTTTCAGGACAGGGTCTCACTCTGTCCCCCAGGCTGGAATGCAATGGCACAATTACAGCACCCTCGAACTCCTAGGGCTCAAGCAGTCTTCTCACCTCAGCCTCTCAAGGAGCTGGGACTACAGGCTTGTGCCACTATGCTGGGCTATTTTTTCTATTTTTAGTAGAGATGAGTTTTCGCTGTGTTGCTGGTCTTGAACAGCCAGTTAGACTGGTCTTGAACTCCTGAGCTCAAGCGATCCTCCCACCTCGGCCTCCCAAATGCTGGGATTACAGACATGAGCCATCATGCCCAGCCCATTGTGAAATCTTGAAAAGTCAAATTCATAAAACCAGAGAATAGAGTGGTGGCTACCAGGGCTACGTGGAGTGGGAGAGTGGTGTGGGGTATATATTGTATACTTGGAAATTGCTAAGAGATTTTAAATGTTCTCATCACAAAAGATGATAAATATAAAAGGTAACACGACGTATGATAATTAGCTAGATTCTAAAATTTTACAATGTGTGCATACTTCAAAACATGCTGTGCACCATAAATTTTTATTTTGTCAATTTAAAAAAAATATTTTTTAATCTAAAAAAGTATAAAGGGTTCTTGAGGTTAAAACATTTGAGAGCCACTGCCCCAGAGAAACAATATAAAGACCCCCTGAAAATAACAGAAGAAAAAGCTTCTTCTGTTCTACTCCAGAGATGTGTCCCCCTTCCATTCAACACAACTATGCTAGGAACCTTCAGTTCCACAGGGGAGAGGGCATGCAGCACAGTGGTATGAATGGGGGATGCTTCCACAGTAAGGAGGAAATTCCCAAAGCCTCTTATATAAATATGAATTAAAGGCGAAAGTTGAAAGTAGACTTAAAATTTCCGTAGGCATAAAAGACATCAGAAAATCAGGGCTTAGTTTCTGCACAGTTTCTTCCAAAGATTCTGGGTGGGACATATTGTCTCTTTAATTACAGATGGATATATCCCTAGCATCTAGTGCAGTACCCAGCACACAGTAGCTTCCTGATATCTGTTTGTTTGGTGATGAATAGACAGACAGATGGCTGAATGGATGGGTAAATAAATGGATACATGGAAGAATAAATAGATGGATGGAGAGACATCCTGGAGGAGATAAAAGCCAAGAAGTAGAGGAGTTTTGGCAACTTGAGAACATGCACAATATTCAGCATAACCAATAGAATCAATTAGAAACGTATGTATTAAAAAGGCAAATAACCTTACAAAGATGCAAATGAGGATGTGTTTATATGCATATGGATTTTAGTGCTTATGAATAAATACAGTACCTAAATGCTGGGAGATAGGGTCAAAAGAAACGATGAATGAAATAAAGTGAAGTGATTTAAAGAAGGTTTCCTGGGAGTATTGAGATTTTGAGTTGGGTTGAACTTGGACATGGATTGGTGGAGATAAAATGGCAGAGCACTCCAAGGGGAAGAAAACACACGATCCCACCTGTACTGATGATGTCAGTCATTCTCCAACACTGCCTTGAGTAGAGAGATCACGTAGGGATGTGGGAGATGTGAACTCAAAAGAGGAAGAACCTTGTTTATCTTGCCTCTAGAGAAAACTAGACTTTTCTGTATGCGACTCTCTTTTAACATACTCCAACTTCAGAGGCATCCACAATTATAAAAGGTTGAATTTACCTGCCCTCTTACTCTCTTCTACTCCCAGTACTAGAATGGTAAAAAGACCTCCTGAAAGAAGCAAACATTATTACACAGTTAGAGAGCCTTTTGTTCTTAATGGCATTTCATCAATAAGGATATCTGATTTTTTAAAATTCAATTCAGATCAAGTCAACATGCGTTTGCTGAATATCTGCTGTATACCAGGAACCATTCTGAGCACTAGAATAAACAAAGAGGAATACATGATGGTCCCTGCCTTGAAGAAGCTCACAGTCCTATAGAGAATGCAAACATTTGAATTAGTGAAATACCACGTGTTGAGTGCTGCAGTGGACCCATGGAACAGTGTGCCCTTTCAGAACAATGTTCCCCCAAAATGTAGCTTTCTGCTTATTCTTCATAAATCTTTCATCTTTCTTAATCCTTGTTAGAGACAGTCTGGAAAAACCTACAGAAAAACGATGTCACAAGTAATCTTAATTAAGAATATCTACTTATTAGACAATAGGCTGCTCCAGTAAAATGCCATCCTGAGGAACTGGGAGCAAATGAGCCCTGAGCATTCAAGCTTGGAGCTGTCGCTAGGAGCCATCAAACAAGGAAGAGACAGCTTGGCATTTTTGTCATTGCACCTGGCATGAGAGAATACCACTCTCTTTCCCCACCCCAGCAATCATGTAAAATAATACCTCTGCTTAACTCTGGGAGAAAGCATCTGCTATGGCTAAGATAGCTCTGGAATACCAGACCTCCATATCCCAACCCAGCATGGGATCTGATGAGACCCAAGGACCAGTCACTAAAGCTCAGCTTCGCTAGGGCACTTGGGAGTGAAGCTATAACTTATCCAGTGTGTCTTCTCTGTATGTGAGCTAAGGGAGAAATTCCCCTCAAACAGGACACAGAAAATGAAGGAGGGGGTCTAGCCAGGGCAGCAACCTTGAAACAGGCGAAAATAAAGATTCTCCTTGTGGCAAAGAGCACAGCTGATACAATTCAGTTCTAATCCAGAAGACAACCATCAGTCAAGAAAGCACAATTACTTGCTGAATTACAGGAGTATGCCAAGACAGCAGGGATACAACTGAGGACAAAACAGACGCAGGTGTTACCCTTACGGACTTAAAATATTTAACAGGTAAATGTTAAAAGTGTAATTACAAGTACAGTGAATACAGGGAAATACAAGGGGCTATCATAGCATGTATAAGGGCCTTAGCCTAGTTTGGGGGGATCAAGGAAGACTTGCCTAAGGAGGTAATATTTAAACTAAGATGAAGGTTGAATAGGCATTTACTAAAGAGGAAATGTTGACTACCTGACCATCATAGAAACCAGACCCAGCCTGAGAGAACGAGGCCAGAATTGGAGCTTCACAAAAGGAGAGAATCCGTTTTAACCATGGACCTACTGATACTCTTCATCTTCACTGAACCTCTAGAAACTGGTCAGGGATGAAAGTTCGGCTTTCAGGGCTGAGATCCAGGGAGCTTTGAGGAGGGACCTGAGGAGTCTTGTCAGAGAGGGAGGCTCAGAGGCCCACAGGAAGCCAATCCCAGGAGAGTCTGAATGGACTTAGGAGATTCCACAGAGATTACAAGGCTGTCCATGGAGGAATGCAGAGGGACGGCATCTTTTATTTATTTATTTATTTATTTATTTATTGAGATGGAGTTTCACTCTTGTTGACCAGGCTGGAGTACAGTGGCACAATCTAGGCATACCACAACCTCTGACCCCCAAGTTCAAGCCATTCTCCTGCCTCAGCCTCCTGAGTAGCTGCGATTACAGGTGCGCGCCACCACACCCAGACAATTTTTTGTATTTTTAATAGAGATGGGGTTTCGCCATGTTGCCCAGGCTGCTCTCAAACTCCTGACCTCAGGTGTTCCACCAGTCTCGGCCTCCCAAAGTGCAGGGATTACAGGCGTGAGCCACTGCACCTGGCCGAGGGTATCTTTTTGAGCTTTAAAGTTCAATAGTTATGGCCTCTCCAAAAAAAAACAAGAAGCCGTCAGAAGTCAACTCCATAGAATACTATGTGTAGAAAATATATGTACTTCATGGGAAGTTGTGATGATGGTTTTTTCTCTTGCTTTTACTTCTCTTAACCCCAGTAACCCGAAACTGGCCACACTTACACACACAAGAATATATCTTAATCAAAAATTAACTTCTGACCTATAGTAAAAAGTGGCAGAAATTTAAAAAAAAATGTGTACTCAAATGCAATTAAATTTAAAATTGTGCTACTTTATTCTTCTCTCACACTTTATGTTTTAAAAATGTTTATGAGTCTGGAATAAAGCAAGATGGTGGCAAAGGAGAAGAAAGCTATTCCCAAATGTGGGATTCGTTCCTGCAGACCTAGTCTTCGTCCTTCACTGTCAGTCTAGTCGTTGCCCTGAAGGTGACTTTTCATGGACTGACTCCATGGGCTCTCTCGCCTTCCAGTTTCCTGTTGTGAGGTGATGTATGCAGGAGATTGGAAGGCAGGAAGGTGAGTTCCAGGTGTTTATTCTAAGAGTTGCTGGAATAAACACCTGGAACTCAGCTACATTCTTCCCCCCATGGCCATGGCACCTGCAGGGTCGTTGCCCTACTAAACCCTCCCACCCTTTCCCACTCACCCCTCCAGGTCAAAGGTTAGTGCCAGCCCCGCACTGTGCTGGCTCAACATGACTGCACTGCCCCTGAGCAGGACCTCCTAACACTGCCGGAACATTTATACAAAACAGTTCTTTCCTTAAACCCAGTTCCCTCATTTGAGTAGGCCAGAATCCTGGCTGAGACACCAGAGAGCTTTACACCAAACTTCTCAAGATTCTTGATAGAGAGGGATGGAGCACTGGGGTCAGAGAAAGTCAAGAGAAGAGCAAGAAAATAGCAGCAAAAGCAGTTTCTTTGTCATTTCCTGAAGCTTCAGAGACTTCCCAGGGAGAAGAGGGTGAGGGCGTAAGGCCAAGGGGGCAAAGATCAGATTCTTTAGATAAAAGCATGAATAGAGGGAAAGGGCCAAAATAATAAAATTAACAAGAAAGCTGCCATTCCTTAATAACTTACTACATGCATAACATTATGTTTAACCATCTACTTGCATTATCTCATACGATTTCATAAAAGCCCATTTTCCAGGTAAGAAAAGTGGATGTAAGTAGGTTACTTTGCTTGGTCATGGTGGAAAGAGCTGAATATAATGGCAGGTTGGTTTATGACAAGAGCCCAAGACCTTAACAGTACTGACACCACTACACCCACAGTAAGACTCTGAGAAGCTCTAACAACTGCTGTGTGATGAAAAGGAATAGAGCCTGGATGCTCTGGAAACCTTGTGCCAGCCCCAAGAATCTGCAGCTAGGTTTAAATACCAATCTGCTTAGATGATTACATCCTTGTTTGAATAGATGGCTTGTTATGGTTTAAACATTTGTGTCCCCTCCAGCGTCCATGTTGAAACTGAATCTCCAATACAAGAGTATTAAGAACTGGGGCCTGGCCGGGCGCGGTGGCTCAAGCCTGTAATCCCAGCACTTTGGGAGGCCGAGACGGGCGGATCACGAGGTCAGTAGATCGAAACCATCCTGGCTAACACGGTGAAACCCCGTCTCTATTAAGAAATACAAAAAACTAGCCGGGCGAGGTGGCGGGCGCCTGTAGTCCCAGCTAATCGGGAGGCTGAGGCCGGAGAATGGCGTGAACCCGGGAGGCGGAGCTTGCAGTGAGCTGAGATCCGGCCACTGCACTCCAGCCTGGGCGACAGAGCGAGACTCCATCTCAAAAAAAAAAAAAAAAAAAAGAAGTGGGGCCTTTAGCAGGTGATTAGGGCATGAGGGCTCCTCTCTCACAAATGGGATTAAGGCTCTAATAAAAGAGGCTGTGCTGAGCCCTCGACTCCTTTTTGCTCTTTTATTTCTTGTCATGGGAGAACACAGCAACAAGCTGCCATCCTGGGAGGAGAGACCGGGCCCTCACCAGGTGCTGAACCATCCAGTGCCTTGACCTTGGACTTCCCAGCCTCCAGCACTGCAAAAAAAGTAAATTTCTCTTTTGTATAAATTACACAGTTTTATGTATTTTGTTAAAGCAGTACAAACAGACTAAAATATAGTTTGTCACCATCTTATCTTTTGTTTCTTTTATCTTTTGTTAACTTTTGTTTTGCTTTCTTTTGTTTTAATCTTTCTGTTTTCCCATAACTTCTTTGTTCCCTAAACAACAAACAAAAACCAAAGTCATAACACAGATTTATTATAATTGCAACAAAGGGTAAGGACTATTTCCACCATAGGCCAAGGAGTCTAGGAACCCTGAGAAACCCAAGAGACCCAATTCAGACATGGCAGCAAGAGAACACTCCTCTGTGAAAACGGGAAGACTTAAAAGCAGAAGTTTGGCAGAAACGTCAAAACTAGAAAACACAAGAAGAGAAGAATGCAAAGTTCATTTTTTCTTTTTTCTAACAGTATTGACTGCATCATGTGTGGGGCCCAGCGAAAAATGAAAATGCAGGGTCCCTTGTTAAAATAATTATTATTAAGAATTTTAAGATGGCAACTGCAAAATATTAAACTAAGTATAGGACCTTCTGAACTACAAGGCCCAATGTGATCGCACAGGTCACATGCCCAGGAAGTTGCTCCTATTCCTACAAAGATATTTCCTGTCAAAGTAAAATCGACTTTTGTTAGCCATTTTTTTAAATAAGGGAGTTAGCAGATAAGACTGTAGAGAAAGCAGACCGGCATAGGCCAAAAATTACATGGCATACAGTAATGCCACCAAACTGTCATTGAGTATAAAAAGTAGCAGCCCAGAACACTGATTCAGGGACTCATGATGGTCAGCCATCCTTGAATCTAAAGTTTGCTGTCAGAGGAAGGACATTCCCAACTCACCCGCCAGGGCTTTTGCTGGAAACTCTTCTCTCCACTCATTAATCTCAGGGCCAACACAGCTGTGGTTTCCAGGAAACAACAGAGACCCTGATGCAGGGACATCCTCAGCAAACATTCATTTAAATAGATTACTGTTGTCTAAAAAGTCAATTAAGAAAAAAAGAACAATGGTAATCAACAAATTTGAGCACTTAGAACCTGCTTCAAATTTGCCTAAACGTTGATTAATTGCTATTAATTTTGCACAGTAAAGACCAAATTACCATTTGTTTCCATCTGCTCATAAAAAATTAGTTTAATCTGTAAATATTAATGAAAAGTGTTCATTTATAACTGAGGAACTTTTCAGCTTTCTAGATATTACCGTCACTGATGTAAATTTATCAGGAGTGTGTCGGTAAAGTCAAATCACAGACCAATAGAAGTTCTTGCTAATTGGAAAATCAAATACCAGGCTTTGGCCAGAGCTCACTAATTTTCCCTAGTGCAGTCTGCATAGCTGAAGGAAGGGGGGTAGACCTTTCTCTTTGATTGTACAGTCAAATTAGACCATTTATTTTTAAATCACTCATTCTTCATAATAGGCATTTGTTGTTTTTTGATCCTTTTCATTTTTCCAGAGATAAGAGTACCCCAACTTTCTTCTGAGGGACACACCTCTCTCCTCTCCCACTGTGTATAATTCTGGGGGTTTTATAAATCAAGATACCCACCTTCCCCTTAAAAAAAAAAAAAAAAAAAAAAAACGTGTGGGTAATCAGGGGAGCTCTCCCAGGACTTTGAATCTTGATAGATGAAAAAATGATGTTTGAACCTCATCCATTACAGCAGTGAGATTCTGCAAAGACAATTGACTTGCTTCTGCCACGTGGAAACCCAAAGCTATCTGGTTCCTGCATTTCCAATCCTTTTCCTCCATATTTTCTAGCATTTCTTTGAGCTGTCAAGTATGCTTGCAGTAAATTACTTTCCTGACAAAGTTAGCCAGAGTATCTGATGCTTGCAACTAGAAATATACTGAACAACCCGACTCCAGCTTCCATTGTGTATTGAGGAATGTTTTGGTTCCCTAAGGGATAAGGGACCAACTGAAGATAAGCTCACAAAGTTCAGCATCTCATTGGAGAAAAAGTTCAAAGCACTTATAAATATGATAGAAGGTTTGTCAATAGACAATGTGTTCAAATTTATATAGTAGAATCTATGTTTATGGGTATATATTATAATAGAATACATACTAAGGAAAACCCAGAGAATCGAATGTTAAGGCATTATCAAAAAGAATGTGAGTGAGATTAAGAGGTGAAAAGGATTTAGTTTAACAAGATGAAGGGGATGATCTACCAAATCAAATAAACTTAACAATTGCCAAATATCATTTACAATAAGCATTACAGGATTACCTGGACACAAAGAAAAAATAAGTTTTGACATTGCAGAATTATGCCACTAAATCATTAGGACCCTAACAATCAATTTGTCTGTGGCACATCTGGTTAGTGCAAGTGATGCACTTTGGTTTTTATCCACAAAGGGTGTCCTGGGATGTGTTTGCTTTATATGAAATGTACGACTTACAAACAAAACACTTAGGGGAGACTTCTGTAGGAACAACTTAGCATTTCTCATCAGCATACAAATTTAGGTGGTTCAAAAACACCTACATTCAAAATCTATCCCCCTTCACTATGGAAATATGAATATAATCTCTATAAATTGCAATCACTATTTGAAATTTCAATAAAGCCCCTCAACATGCATTTTTAATGTAAAGAAAAATAACCAGGTATATTGCTATGGTTCTACAAGAGAACATAAAGACATCAACTTTGGGTAGCAATAATTTGTCTACTCCGTTCTAATGTCATTTGACTTCAACACAAATCTGTTTTAACGGACTTTGGCCCAAAACAGGCCTGCTCACTCTGCCTATATTCTAATGCCATCTTCTTTCTTGGATGGTAATCCTACCAAACAGATCCAGTGCACTACTCTTGGCCTTAACTGGTTCTGGCATCCCTAGATTACATCCCTTCTCCCAAAGCTACGGTGCCACTGGTGTCAAAGCTAAGCCTACAAAGCTGTGATAGTCAGGATGTGGCTACCTCTCATTCAGAGGCAAGGAGATTAAGGTACAGAGGGCCTTATGAAGTCCGTGGCTGATCAGCTTCGCACCCAGGGCAGCAGACACTTGGCTGCTAACAAAGATTGCCCAATTTTGTTTCTTGGACCCAGGGCAGGCTGACACTTCCTGGCTGCTTATATTGGGTAAAACCACATGACCAGTCCTGGCCAGTTAGTTCTACCCAGAAGGGGTTTGTGTCACCTCTAGGCTGGAGCACGTAATTGCCAGTGAAACACGTAATTGCCAGTGAAACATGTAATTGCCAGTGAAACACCTTCCGGGGCTCTTTTTTCTTTGGTAGAGAAGACAGCAACACTCAATAGAATAGCTGTCAGAGGGAGGGGTCTAGAGTGAGGACATGGAGAGCACCACCAGCTGACCTGCCACGGATGTGGAGCATGGATGAGATTCAGGAGGTTTCTGCAGCATAATGTCACCTATCTGCCACATATAGGGTATTTAATGACAATGTCACCCCCAGTGCATTTTAAAGTGGTTCCTTCACAAAAGCAAGCCCTCCGTTTTGTCTAGTAGGTCTACAATTCAGTTGTCTAGCATGATCCAAACAACTGTCCGCCCTGCCTATACTGAGCTTTGAAGAGGCCACATTGATAAAATGTTGTTACGTTCCATCAGTCCCATGGGCCATGGAGGAAAAACTCCAAGGTATCCTTTCCTTCCAAGTTGGCTCAATTCCACCAATACGGTCAGAGCATTTACTATGTGCCTAATGCTGAGTTTATGAGGACTATAGACCCCATGGTGTTGTTACAGGAGTCTTATTTACAAAGTCACAACTTATGAAGAGTAAAATAAGAACTCACAAATTTCCAATGAATATGGCCACCAACAGGTAATTGTTGATTTCGATAATCAGCAAGTGACCCCTGGGTAGGAAGGTTGGATAGGTAATGCCATACACAGGCTTGTGCTCCCTTCGCTGCCAAGCACAGCACTGCTGGTGCATGAGGAGAAGGCACCTGTTCTTTGACTCCATCTTACCTCTGCTTATGGTTGGATGTGAAATGCTAAACTCATGAAGAGTTTTGGGCATAACACAAAAACGTTGCCAAAAGCTTATACCTCTAAACCGAACTAGACTTGTTACAATGATGTGCATTGCAACGTCAAAATATCACCTAAAATCAGACACACACACACACACACACACACACACACACACACGCTGAATTATTAAAGGATTTGAGATTAAGTTCTAAAGGGTGGTTAAAACATTATGAAAATGAGATTAATTGTGATCCAGAGACTAGGGAGGGCTTGAACTGAGGCTTGAAGGATGGGTAAGGTTTGAACTCACAGCGTTTAATAGACATCACTATGCTGCCTGTGAACATTTTTGGACCACTCTTCTTAGTTTCTCAGTATTCTCTCCCATCTAGTTACCAAAATATAAGCAACAAACTAGACCTTTATTTTAGAATACATCATTTCTCTATTACTGAAAAAAGATAGGAACTATATCTATGTCACACCCTATTAAGTGACCTTGGACAACACTCGGAACTTCTTGAGCATCAGTTTTCTAGCTTATGAAATGTAGGACTGGGATTAGACAATCTCTGCATTCCCTAACAGTTTGGCAATTCTCTGACAACTATACGCTATGATCTTATAGCCATCTATTTTCTGTAAATTTGCCACACACGCAAAAAAAAACAACATTCATTACCACTGACATGCTATTCATCCTTCTTCGGGCCAAATAAAGAAAGAGCGAATAAAAAGCAACAACCACATTTAAATGAAAGAGTTATCAGTCATTCTTGTATATTGCAGCTGCTCGAGAAGCCATAGGGCAAAGGCATTTATATGGAAGATAAGCTCATTGTGTTGAACAAATTAATGCTGGATTGTGAATTAAATGGCGTGTCTTCGGACAGCTAATTAGCTTTGTGCTGCTCAATTAAGTTTTGAAAGGACATGTTGTGTTTCTTGATGGAATACAAAATATACTTCAAGGCTATTGCTGCTCTGGATAATTTCAATTTCAAACCCAGTGGAAATGAGCAAGAAAGAAGCAAGGGCTTTGTAAACCCCAAACAATTTAGACTGCCCCAAGAGCTTAAATTTTCAAACATGAACAACACAACAACCCATTTTCTTTTTAACCACATCTGGAAATTTCCACAAGCTGAAAAAACATGAAACAAACATGAAATTAACTATAACTTTATTTTTCATAGCATCATTGACGTTGTGAGCAAATATTAGAAAAATAAGGATGAATGCTAAATTAAAATACTCTTCTCCATATACTATTGTTCTATAAGATGACATCACAAACATCCCTTCTTCTATAAAATGAGAGGGTAGGTGTTCCTGGTGTAAAGTGTTTAGACTTTGGAATAAAAGAATGTTAAACAGAACTCATTTCAGATTTTAACTTTGGTTCTGACCCTGGGAAAGTCACTTAACCTCTTTGTCTGGATTTCCTCACCAACAAAATGGAGTTGTAATTCTTATCTTGTAGGGTTATTATGAAGACCCCAATAGTCCAAGTGTGGTGCCAGCCCCAGCTAAACTCTGTATCTCTTCGCTTCCTTCCTCTGTCCAGATTGGTTGTGAACTGACCTAAGCCCATGTGTAAGTTGTTTGTTAAACACAGGGAGCCTCCAGTGATTAGCAGTAGATCTGCTCCTGCAGAGGTATTGCCACCAGATGCTTTGCTATAATTTTCTTAAGTTTCAGATAGAATTCTGCCACTTGTACAAATACAGCAAACACAAGATCAGTCCCACCACTTGTTTTGATAAACCTGGGGTGCTGCACCTTCTCTCCTAACACAAACCATCAAGCCCCTGGAATGAGAAGTGGAACTCCCAGGCCAGCTCAACAATGCTCCAAAAGCAGTATCTGCTAGTCCTTTTGTCAGATCAGGTAACACAGTTAGGGAAGGAAGGGGACACAAGACTAAGCTGAATCCAGACCTAAAACACCATGGCACAGGTATGCAAAGGGTTAAGACCTGTATTTGCAGTTCCTACTACAACCACCACCACTACCTGTTTCTTGCTAAACCCAAAATCACAAAATGTGCTCTCCCAGACTCCCTTAAATGCCCAATTTCCTTGCTAAACTTGAACTCACAGAGTACGATTTCCCAAATTTTCTTATTTTTAGATAATCCACTTCTAAGAACTGAGAACTGAGAATTTACCTTGCCCCATACGTTGCATTCTTGTTGTCTTCATTTTTTTTTTTCCTGATTAACTTTTGAGCCTATAATATATAAAGCCTCTCCTACCTGCCTGAAAACAGGGCAGTTTCCCTTTCAGACACCCCCTGCTATCAGGGAGTAAAGCCTTGCTTTTTTTCCTTCCATTTAAGTGGGCTCTTAATTCAGGACTCTCTGACAAGTGATGTGTTACTGGGTTTGGCTGATTCTTTTTTTTTTTTTTTAAGTTCTGGGATGTATGTGCAGAATGTGCAGGTTTGTTACATAGGTATACACATGCCATTGTGGTTTGCTGCACCTATCAACCCATCATCTAGGTTTTAAGCCCCGCATGCATTAGGTATTTTCCTAATGCTCTACCTTCTCTTACCTCCTACCCCCAGCAGGCCCCAGTGTGTGATGCTCCCCTCCCTGTGTCCGTGTGTTCTCATTGTTCAACTCCCACTCATGAGTGAGAGCATGTGGTGTTTGGTTTTCTGTTCCTGTGTTAGTTTGCTGAGAATTATGGTTTCCAGCTTCATCCATGTCCCTGCAAAGAACATGAACTCATCCCTTTTTATGGCTGCATAGTATTCCATGGTGTATATGTGCCACATTTCCTTTATCCAGTCTGTCATTGATGAGCATTTGGTATTTGGGTTGGTTCCAAGTCTTTGCTATTGTAAATAGGGCTGCAGTAAACATATGTGCGCATATGTCTTTATAGTAAAATGATTTATAATCCTTTGGATATATACCCAGTAATGGGATGGCTGGGTCAGATGGTATTTCTGGTTCTAGATCCTTGAGGAATTGCCACACTGTCTTCCAAAATGGTTGCACTAATTTACACCCCCACCAACAGCGTAAAAGCGTTCCTATTTCTCCACATCCTCTCCAGCATCTGTTGTTTCCTGACTTCTTAATAACTGCCATTCTGACTGGTGTGAGATGGTATCTCATTGTGGTTTTGATTTGCATTTCTCTAATGACCAGTGATGATGAGGTTTTTTTGTATGTTTGTTGGCTGCTAAATGTCTTCTTGGGTTTGGCTGATTCTTATAGTTACTATCCAATCTCATTCCTGGAACACAAAGCATTTCCTCCGTGAAAAATACTTCTGGCCCTCCCCAGGCAAATGAAACTCTCCAGGGAAGGCAGAAAAACAATATTTTGAAGGATGTGCAGGAGTCAGCTTTGGAGACTGAGTTCCCAATAAGATTTCTTCAGGTGTTAACTAACAGCATAGATGGCACACGGTTCATACTTTATACTTCAAAATATATGTCAAATAACATAACAGCATTGTCAAGTTTTTCTAACCATATCTCATTTTGTGACTCGATTTGTTTGTAATTTATCTGATGCATAGAAGTGTAGCATGGCAAAGAATAGGAGACTGTATGTACTCACACAGACAAGTTTGCATAAAAGCAATAGATGTTTTGAAAAAGAAAAATAATAGCACAAGCCAACTACATCTATTAGGTGTATTTTCACTTCAGTAAAAAGGACAATGGGATTAGTGTCTTTATGAAAAGCAAAAACAGAAAGAAAAAGAAAAGAAAAAAGACTACAGAGTCGCACATCCTGGGCACTAACACAGCCCCTGCCTTCAGGGAGTGCCCAGACCAGTGTTGATGGACTCCCAGGTGATGCTTTGGTCAGCGCGGCAGCCATCTTTGTTAATGTCAATCACATGTGGTCATCCAGTTGTGACTGAATATATTATAGGGACTGGAACCTTCTCTGGTACCCATTTCCTCAAGGACAAGTTAATGGATCAGCTAATTTTGAGTTTTGTATGCTGCTTAAAAAGTTAATATCTAGTACATATATAAAAGATTACCTTTGCTGGAGAGTGTACTTGCATTTTTATAGCAGATTTTTGTCTTTAGACCAAGTCATCGTAATTGTAACGTCAGAGACAGTGGCAGACCAATCAGAAGGCTATTTCTTGATTGGGGTAGAAAAAGACCTTTCTGTGCCCTTCCAATCAGACACCATAATTGGTTGTCTTTCCCATATAAAGGATTGGTCCTGCTCCCAAAAGATGAGTAATTGTGAAGAATAAAACACTTTTCTTATAAGAAGTCACAAAAATAACCATCTCTGCCATCACATCATTTCCCTTCCTTCATTCCACTATAATTTATGAAAATGATTTAAAACTTTGGACCTCAGTGAATACTGCAAAATCCGGTCTGCAATTAGTTTTGTATGTTTAAGATCTCCCTCATCAGAGCAAATCATAATTCTTTGGAAGTAAAGTTAAACCCTGAAAAAGATATGAATCTGCAAGTTTTCGTTTTTAGAGAAATTGACTTATAAGAGAAAGGGCCTTTAGTATGATTTTCTAAGTAGAAAACTCCCTAAAATAAACTTTGGGGAAATTGGCACAAATTCACGTTCTCAACACTTATGATCCACTTGTATTATGCGAGGTGCCAGGAACTGTGCTGGACACTTTCACACGCATTAGGCCATCAGTCCTCGGGTACTAACTTGGTGTAATCTAATCTGCAACATTGAGAATAAAGTGAAGTTCAGGTCTGTGAAATAATTCTTAAAAAGGCACTTCAAGTCATGATCTTTCTACCATTCTTGCTTATACCTCTTTTTGTCTAGCACGATGCTTGCCATATGATATTAACAGCTAATGCTTATGGAACTGAGCAAACACTATATAAAATCTGAAGCCTGCAGCCTCCACATCTTCTCCAGCCCTTCAGAAGGTTGATTGGGAGCCAGTATGTGCCCTCCCACAACATTCTGTCTTGGTGATTAATGATATGGGAGATGATTAAACATTCTCAAACTTGGAGTCTTTAATACATTAGTAGTAATCTCTTTAAATAAATCACATGTAAGCAATAAGTTAAGGATGTCATTCAAAAATCACAAAGGAAGTCAAAATCTATTTATGGAACTCATCAGAGCTGTGATTTATTCTTGTTATCAGAAATGTGATACCAGATTGTATTTCAAACCTGCTTCTTGAATGACTAGTTTGTTTTGTTTTGATGATAGCTGTGTCTTAATGAACATAACAACATTTGGCGAGAAAACAGCTAAATCTGCTTGCAATACATAGATTTCATGCTGTATTACCATATTGGCTTCCACAGTCACATCTATAAGGCCAAATAAAAAGAAACAAACAGCTTGAGAGACAAAAGACCACCATGACTTCCTGAGTTAGTGTAATGGACTGTGGGCATATTCCTTGCTTTACAGACCAAATTGAATAGCATCTAAATAAGATTATTTGCTTTTATAGGAAAAAAAAAAAATGTGTTTCTGCCCAGAATTTCAAGCTGTTTTAATACAAGAGATTTAGAAAGTCCCAGATTAGCAGTGACTTCGGATATCTTATAGAGATTTATAGTTAGAAAATAGAATTTCTGCTCACCTGGAACAGAAAAGCAGACACGGGTAAGTTACCTTGTAACCTCTCCCAATGTCCTGCCAGTACAGTGCCCTTGAGAAGATTTCTCTGGCCAGTCTTAGAGTGGTATTTCCTTATTTCTCATTATTTGCTTTATTTGTTTTTCTACATATGTTTTTTGAGAGCCTACTCTGTTTCAGGTGCTGAGAACACCGCAGAGACCCAAATCAGATGAGGTCCCCTCCCATCAGGGAATTTACATTTTAGTGAGGAAGAGAATCATAAGAAAATATCACAGTCAACATGTCAAACTGCCTCAAAGGGGGGGTAGGGCAGACCCACCCCTGGGGATTGGATCTAAACAAGGAGGCAAGGAGGGACCTGGAGGGGAAATGGTCATTTATTCTGGAAGTGTGGAAACGGAACATGTGTTGAGTAATCCAGGAAGAAGTAATCGCAGGTGCGGAGTCTCTGTCTCTGGAAGGAGTGTGGTGACCACAAGGGACGAAAGGAGGATAAGCTCGTAGCTGAGACACAACTTAGGAGAAAGAGCATGGAGCAAATGAGGTGGAGAGGGGACAAGAACCAGACTCAGCAGGCCTTGCACATCAGCTTAAGAGTTCTGTCTGTATCTTACGATGGGAAGCCATGAAAGGGTTTCAGGCAGAGAGGTGTTATGATCAGCCTGGGCTTTTTTAAAGATGGGTGCAAGGAGGAGAACAGATTGGAAGGTGGCCAAAGTGTCTGTTAGCAGATCAGTGGGAGGGCTCACCGTCCAAGCAGAAGATGACAGTGGCTTAGACTAGGGGGTGGCAGTAGTGGGGAGATAGAATATTTGAGAGAATTTCTCCTATTCTGTTTCTTTTTTTTTTTTTTTTTTTTTTTGGCCCAACCTGCACCCTCCATTCTAAATAGCTGCTCTTTTCTCTACATTGATTTTCTTGCCTGCTTACTGCTCCCATCTGCAGTACCAGCTTTTAGTGCTGTGCTTTATAATAAGGACTCATTGTACGTTTGCGTTATGAATGAGTAGTTCCCACTTTTATTATGCTCTTCCCCGCACCATAAAACTCCTGCAGTTTAATCTGTCCTAGAGCGTGCCATGTAGGCAAACACACCGAGAGGTCACAAAACTGGCCCAGGGGCCCCAGGAGCAAAACACAACAGTCTCCCTCACCCCATCCCCAAGCCTCAACCTTAAATCCAGGTGCCAACGACAGCCAGGCTGGAATGAGCGGTCCGGAGAAGGCTGAGGCTTGGGGAATAGATTTCAGGTCTCTGAGAAAAGTTTTCTGCATAACATCTGCTGCTGTTTCATCAACTTCCATCTCTTAAACCACGTTTGATATGATTTCCGTAAGTTGTCAGCACCTTTTCTAGGACTCAAGTGGACTTTTCACAGTCTAGTAGTCTCTTTCCCAGACTATATGATACCCTTCATGCTATGAGACAACTTGTACCTTACTAATAATAATGCAGATAAAAGACCTTTTAAAACTTGTTTTCTACTGAAAACATGCCACTGCATTACCACTTTTGACCCTTAAAATAACCCTATGTGTTTTCTTATGCCTATAATCCCCACACTTTGTGGATCGCTTGAGCCCAGGAGTTCGAGACCAGCCTGGGCAACATGGCAAAACCCCATCTCTACAAAAAATAGAAAAATTAGCAGGGCATGGTGGCACATGCCTATAGTCCCAGCTTAGGAGGATCACCTGAGCCTGCGGTAGTCAAAGCTGCAATGAGCTAAGATCACACCACTGCCCTCCAGCCCGGGCCACAGAGTGAGACCCTGTCTCAGGGAAAAAAAAAAAATGTAAACCATGAGGTCATCAAGACTGGGACTAATGCCCCAGAATTGGCTTAAGAATGCAACCAACACTTTTAAGCAACAATGCAATGAAGCAGTTGCTTGTCGGACTAGTCAGGAAGATGGAATGTGACCTCATGAAGAACCTTGCTCAACCCAAGTTTAGGTTTCTCACACTTGGAGGGCATCCTTCTGTCTTCACACATTCTTCCTCTCAAGGGTGCTTTGGTTCCTGTGATACTTGAGAAAGGTTAACTTGATGCATTTCACTTAGACAATGCTCTGAAACTGGAAATAACGTTCAAAGCTTTTGTTAAGCATACCCAGATTCTCCCAATGTCCGGACATCGTTTCCTCTGGATTTTTCTATCTACTTTGAGTTTTAAAGAAATTGAACTTCCACTTTGGAAGAAATTGGAGCCCACTTTTGTCTCAAAAAGTATCTGTGGGGTTTTCATTGATGGATGTGACTGAGTGATGACACTGAGAAGCTACTGCCATTGAAAGATGTTTATTACTTACCTTTTCCAGAAGGAAGGGGCATGTCCCTCCACACAAGACCCAGCGTTTGGTCAGAAAGCCAAATGGGTGAGAAGAAAGCACAACCCAGGGTCTGTTACTGCTACTTCCATGGGAAGGGCAAGCATTTTAAAGTAAATGGGCTACTGATCACAAGGGAGCTGTTCTCTTGCACTAATTACAGAGGCAAACATGGATGGAGGATAATATAATGGCTTTGACACTTTCTCTGACTAGTAAAATTGATGATAGAAGCAAGAATCTTAGAGTTAGAAGGGCCGTAGAGAGCATGCAGTCAGTCCACACCCTGGATGACTTTGTCTGTATCCATGTACAGTTGCACGCGCAAGTGTGTGTGCAGAAATGTTACATCTACGTTGTCCTTTTGGAAGTTCAAAGGTTTGTGCCAGTGATGTTGCTATCGTTCAAAGCAATTTGGGAATCTTTTCTTTGGGAACCATCTTCAAAGCCCGTTTACAAGCTGTAGGAAAAAAGTGATGTCTTTGCCTTAAAGAAGTCGTGGTTCGTTTTGACCTGGAACAACTTCAAACTGGCATCATAACGACAATGGCATTTGTCAATAAGCAAATCGATCCTCAAAGAATAAAGATTTGCTGCCACTGAAGACTATCAAGAAAATGTGGCTACAGGTATTGCAGGCCATCAAGTCCCTCCCAAAATGTCACAGCAGCATCGCTCTCGTGGGTGTGGAGCCTCTGAAGTACCTCCCTGGAAGATATCAGATTCACCTGGACGTGGAAGTTCTAGTGTTTCTACTTCCAAAAAAAAAAAAAAAAAAAAAAAGGTCTGCTGTCCTATTAGTCACTCTTTGTTTTCTTTCTTTCTTTTTTTTTTTTTTTTTTTTGAGTTAGAGTCTCGCTCTGTCACCCAGGCAGGATGGAGTACAGGGGTGCAATCTCAGCTCACTGCAACTTCCACCTCCCAGTTTCAAGCAATTCTCCTGCCTCAGCCTCCCAAGTAGCTGGGATTACAGGTACGCGCCATCATGCCCAGCTAATTTCGTATTTTTTAATAGAGACAGGGTTTCACCATGTTGGCCAGGCTGGTCTCAAACTCCTGACCTCAGTTGATCCACCAGCTTCGGCCTCCCAAAGTGCTGGGATTACAGGTGTGAGCCACCGTGTCAGGCCATTAGTCACTCTTTGAATCCCACTTTATTTCCGCATATTTGCAGGGTTCTAACCACTATTGACATCTTTCTTCTCTGCTCACTCAGCAATGTCTGTACCAAAGGGCAAAGTGCGTAAAGATGACTTAGTTGATCATGGCAAAGCTTGGTGACAGGCATGAGGAAAAACCCAAAGAACCGTGAAACCAATGATGAAGTCCCTGTCTAACGATTTTAATGTCTGTGTTCACCAACATGTGGGAAGTGGCCGTGTATTACATCAATTGATTTAACCATAAAGATTAAAATACACGTGACATTTAAAGTTGTCCACGGGCAATTAGGCCAGTATTGGGGCAGGAGGAAGAGCACAGAAATTGTTTATCTTAACCAAGAAACTTTGATTTTCAGTCGTATTCTAAAAATAAATTAAAAAAAAAAAAAAAACCTAGAGTGGACCTTCAGAATTGTTTGGGAATCACATCTCTTCTTGGCTTATCCCATCTCAGCCAAAAATAAATCTCTGTGTCCCATCATTTTACTTTTAAGAATTTTCAAGTAAATAGGCAAGGATATTCACACGTTATCTAAAAGTATGCTTACCATAAAAATATTTATGAGAGTGAGAAAATGAAAATAATAATCCAGATCAGGATATAACACAACAAATAAATTACTCTATATGTATGTAGGTACAATATTGTGCCACCTCTAAAAATCATGTTAAAAAAAACTCTTATTTTAAGTTCAGGGGTACATGTGCAACATGTTTGTTACATAAATAGATTTGTGCCCTGGGGGGGTTGTTGTACAGCTTGTACAGATTATTTCATCACCCAGATATTAAGCCTAGTACCCACTAGTTATTTTTCCTGATCCTCTCCTTCCTACCACCCTCCATCCTCTGATAGGCCCCAGTGTGTGTTGTTTACCTCTTTGTGTACATGTGTTCTCATCATTTAGTTCCCACTTATAAGTGAGAACATGTGGTGTTTGGTTTTCTGTTCTTGTATTAGTTTGCTAAAAATAATGGCCTCCAGTTCCATTTATGTCCCTGAAAAGGACATGATCTCATTCTTTTTATGGCTGCATAGTATTCCATGGTATATATGTACCACATTTTCTGTGTCCGGTCTGTCATTGATGAGCATTTGGGTTGATTCAATGTCTTCACTATTGTGAATAGTGCTGCAATGAGTATGTGCATGCATGTGTCTTTATAAAAAAATGAGTTATATTCCTTTGGATATATACCCAGTAATGGGATTGCTGGGTCAAATGGTATAAATATCATGTTTTTATAAAGAATTTAATGACAAGGGGAAAGGCTCTTCTCAGCCCCCATGATCCCTAAGAAGCAGAGAGCTCAAGACCCAAGCATCTTTCCATTGAGTGAGTCACCCTCTTCCTCAGAGGCCACTTTTGTCTCAAAAAGTATCTGTGGGATTTTGATTATGGCTGTGACTGAGTGATGACACTAAGAAGCTAATGCCATTGAAAGGTGTTTATTACTTACATTTTCCAGAAGGAGGGGGCATGCCCCTCCACACATGGCCCAGCAGGGAAGCACCAGGTTTGGTCAGAAAGTCAAAGGGGGCTGTGTGCGGTGGCTCACGCCTGTAATCACAGCACTTTGGGAGGCTGAGGCAGGCAGATGACTTAAGGTCAGGAGTTCGAGGCCAGCCTGGCCAACGTGGTGAAACCCCATCCCTACTAAAAATACAAAATTACTCAGGTATTGTGCACAGCTGTAATCCCAGCTACTAGGGAGGCTGAGGTGGAGGAATCACTTGAACCGGGGAGTGGGAGGTTGAAGTGAGCCGAGATAGCATCACTGCACTCCAGCCTGGGTGAGAGAGCGAGACTCCGTCTCAAAAAAAAAAGAAAAGAAAAGAAAAAAAGGAAGCCAAAGGGGTGAGAGGAAAGCAAAACCCAGGGTCCCTTATTGCTATTTCCATGGGAAAGGCAAGGCCCTGGCTGCTTAGGGCAGAAGGACATTGCCTGCTAGAGTGTAAGAGCCAGATAAAGGAGGTGGTTCAGAGTGTGAGCTCTCAGTGGGTTAGTTTGTGTATGAGAGACATGCTGCAAGGTGAGCCCTTTGCTAGCTCCAAGAATTGTCTAGCCCTGAGAGGGGCAGTGTCCTCTCACCCAGCAAGAGCACAAATGCTAGAGCACCAAGAATATAGAAATTTAAAAAATATGTGTGGTTAACTGAAGTTCAATGAAGAAGCAGCTGCTCCCAAAGCCTCTGGACCAAACAAAGCATTGTCTTATTCTAGCCATGCTTATCCTCGTCTTCTAAGTTCATTAGCTTCTTTCATGCCACTGTGTCCCCAGTTCTCCAATCTTTCCTATAAGACATGTAACTCTGATACAATTTATAGTCCTCTGCCTTACTACTTTCCCCCACTGGATTGAGGACGGAACCATCATTTTGTTCATCTTTGCATTGACCACAGTGCCTGACACAGTAGATGCTTCATGGAATATGAACACTTCAAAGGGGGCAGTTTTGACCACAACCATCTCTACTGACAGCCAGTGGATTATCAGGGATCCTGGTACAAGCACCCTGCAGAGTGGGGTGGGCATCAAGGGAGGGCCTGATACAGACATGGGTGTGTGCATTATTCCTGCCTGAACTTCCAAAGTTTTCAAAACCCTGTTACTCCAAATCCAGTTAAAAACCTGGGCTCAAAATAATTTTGCCAAGTAGCCAGATTGTCTAGATCAATTTTAGAGCATGAGATGATGGAAAGATTACAGGATGGAAGAAAAGGCAGGGTCAGATGCAGTAGGAAGGGTGCACTTCCTGCATGAAACTCAATCCTGGAATTGAGAGAGGACGATAAAAACCCTTCTCAACTGGGATATCCAAGCCAAGGCTCTAGAAGCTGTTTTTGTCTAACAGTTGAGAGTTGCGACCACTGAATGGGAACAGATGAGACAGGCGGACCTCATGTGCAATTAGGCCAATGTGGAGCCATTCACATTTGGAGGCTTGTTAGGCAATTTCACATTCTTCTGGGGCTAAGCCAACCGATGGGCTGTGATATGAGATAATCGGTGCCACCGATGTGTGAAGGTCTCGTGAGAGAGACAGACACACTGTGGAAACAGGCATCGGAGGGTCTCTGCCTGTGAAGCAAAAAGTATGAATGCATCTAATAACACGGTGCCCATCTGCGGCACAACCGCCTGTTTCAGCAAGCTGATAGTGACAGTTTTTCCAATATATTACTCTTAATGATTTGGGAGAAAACAATAAACTGCATTTTCTTTTTGGTTGTCAGCGATAGGTAGAGTGTGTTAAAGTTTTTCTGTATGAGAAGCAGTGAATATTTGGGGGTAAATTGAACTGTAACATTGTATTTCTTTAACTGAGTTTCACGTTTAAGATCATAAAAAAGTACAAAGGTAGAATGAAAATATCTATAATTTTTTCCCTACACTTTCACTGGACTCTGTATCCACCTTCTTCCAACTCCCCTACATCAAGGCAAGTCCTGACTGAGAAGACCCAACTCATGATTTTCATCTCCCCAGCTCTCATTCATTCCTCAGCCCACCCCAGTCTGGCTTCTCTGAATCTGCTGGGGTCAAGCTCACCACTGACCTCCTAAATGCCAAATCCAATGCACGTGTTAGTCCTACTTAACATATTGGTTACATTTAAAGTATTCGACTAACATGATTCTTGCTCCTAGGACCTTGACAGTCTAAGGACAAGTTATATCGGGAAGTCAAAGATGTACTTCAGGCTTCTGGAGGACCAAGGGTAAGAGAGCAAGAATAATTTCCAGCCCCAGCAGCCCAACAGGACACCCACCAAGACGGGAGGAGGGCTGAGTGCAAACTTCTAAAGCTAGATTTCCCGGAGGCACTGGTTGGTGAGGCAAGTACTGTAATTTTCCATAGAGACAGTACAAAATAATTATCATTCAAAACTGTTAAATTCTGCATTTTTGCATACACCTCTGTATTTTCTTTCAGAGTATTTTCACTCCTTCTATATAAAAAGAGCATGATTTAATTGAAAGGGTCTGGTCTACAAACATGGGCGAGGCCAATACCAAGATGGAGTTGTCTATCGCACACATTTACCAGCGAAAAGTTAACAGTTTGTGCTTTGAAATCTGAAAATGTCCCTGAGTCAAATCCAGTTGGCATGTAGCTGTCTTTGAACATTCTTTGAACATTTTTTGTTCAAATGCTGTTCCTCCTGTTCCCTTTCCCCTAGATAACTTCTACTCCTCTTCTTTAGTAAGTCTTCCCTGCCCCACCTCCCAAGCCTGGATTGAATGACTATCAACTTCTGCCTAACATGGCCCTAGAACTCAAAAAGAATCATGATTGCAGACTGAACTGAGTCTGTCTTGCCTGGTAGACTGTCATGGACAGTGAATGTGGTGGGTCTTACTCATCTTGCTCCCCAGGGCCTAATGCAGTGTCTAGCAATGAATAGTTACTCAATACATGTTTGTGGAATGAATGAAGGGAATACTATCATTGCTAGTCAACAATAGCACCAATGCAAGTTCACAAACATTCTGAAAACATTCTCAAATAGAAGTGCTGAACTATGTGACACAGTGAAATACGCAAGTAAATTACTAAGTTATTATCGAGAACCAAGGTGATTAATGCTGTACATTTAGGACATGCTCGATACAGGAAAAATATAAGTTCTAGAATTAGTTTAACGCCACTTGTGCTGATAGCACAGATCTGCTATCTGTCTTCATTAGCTTCATAGCAGTAGGTTACAAGAACACTATTTGAATGGGTGTCATATTATTTTATTGAATATTCAATAAAAGTGTAATAAAAATGAAATGCCAGAGTCCATAGGAAATATTGTACACCTTGTTATTTGTTCTACTTCAAAGTAAAATTCTATTTTAAAAGCATGTCTTTAGTTCTATCCCCAGCAGTGCTCAGTGCTATGTACAGACCCCCTGGAACCTCTAAAAAAACATGAGCATTCTTTGGCAATATGAGACTTTCGATATTTAATAAAACCATTATCTACCAGAAACAGGAGAACTAAGTAACACATACTTTTTTTTTTTTTTTTGGTTTGTTTGTTTTTGTTTTGAGACAGAGTCTTTTTTGCTCAGGCTGGGGTGCTCAGTTGGCTGCAGCCAGGCGAGGCGTGCAATCTTGACCTCCCAGCCTCAAGCGATCCTCCCCACCTCAGCCTCCCTAGTAGTTGGGACCACAGGCGTGTGCCACCATGCCCAGCTAATTTTTGTATTTTTTGTAGAGACAGGGTTTCACCGTGTTGCCCAGGCTGGTGTTGAACTCCTGGGCCCAAGTGATCCGCCCACCTTGGCCTCCCAAAGTGCTGGGAATACAGGCATGAACCACCACACCCAGTCAATATATATAGTCTTGAGAATAGCCAATGTCACTGGCCTTGGGAAGGAATGAGTATAGATCTGGAAGTGGGCACGCAGGGGTAATAAATAAATAAATGCACAGAACAAATCAGGATGAGTAAGTTTTCTGCTCCTCCAACCATTCTCTCTGCCCTTGTTCCCCAGCCTAGGGGGGTAGGGATCAGTAGAAAGAGTCCTCTGATCTCTCTGGCTTCTGTGAGACTCTTGGCCCTACCTCCAAAATAGCAACTCCTTTTCTTCTACCTCCTCAACAAATTCTATAGGTTCTCCTGAGGAATTAAACTTTTGAAAAACCAGAGGCAGAAGGACTAACAGGCTACTTCTACCTTCTACCCTACCACATAGCTCTCCTGAATCAAGGACGTGCCCAGCCAGGTGTCTGCAAGAAGGGGAGGACAAAAAATTAAAAATGCATCCATTAACATCTCAACATGTATCACAAACCACACATATAGATACGCAGAGATGGATAGGGAAGAGCACATAATCAGAGCCTTGGCTGTGGAGTTTTTATTAGCTGTGAAGATGCTCCCAGGCTTCTGAAGTCTGACTCAATGCAGCAATGCTGCTAGACTGCAAGGTGAGCACAAGAAATCCTAACCCGGAGTGTCCTCTCGGGGCCTCTGCTGAGTGAATCAGACAGCCAGGCAGTCCTGCCAGCAGGATGAGGACCAAAACTGCCACCCTGGCTGCAGACGGTAATCAATCCAATTTGCTCACCTCCCGAAGTGATCTGCCCCCTGCCACTCCTCCTCGGGAAGCGGAAATGAAGCCCCTCATGAGTCACCAGTATGATGGATTCTTCAGCAACTGGTAGCGACGGGAACAAGGCTAATAGCTGAGTGTAAACAAGCAACAAGCCACTGGAGCTGCGGCCCACTGCCACGGTCTCCTCTCGAGAATAACACACTGACGCCAACAATCTCACCTTCATTCTTCAAGTTTATTTAGTTATTTATTTTTAATGACCACATTGTCGTGGTACACATTTATGGGGTACAATGTGATGTTTCGATACGTATGCACGTTGTATAATGATCCAGTCGAGATAGTCAGTGTATCCTTTACCTTATGCATTTATCCTTTCTTTGTGATGAGAACATTCAAGAGTCTCTTTCTAGCCATTTTGTAATATACAGTATTTTACTGTTAGCCGTAGTCACCCTGCTGCGCCATAAACACCAGAATGTATTCCTCCTATCTGTCACTTTGTACCTATTGATCAACCTCTCACCGTCTTCCCCTTTCCCTCCCCTACTCTCACCTTGATTTTTAAAAGAAAATGTTAATCGTGGGGGAGAGTGCTGCTTATATCCATCTGCTTCTTCTTCTCAAACTGCCAGATGATTTAATCATCTTCCTTAATAAGCTGTGAAGAGCTGACCTTTAGAAAGCCTCCTGCAAGCAGGAATATTTAAAAGCAAATGCTTTCCAAGCAACAACCGAGCCAAATGTTATCCTTTCACGTCCTCTGCTCTATGGAATTTGTTACAATCCTGGGTCCAGCGTCCGGGCAATGGATGCGCCTCTGTGAGCCCATTCATGAAGGGCCGCTTCTATGCCCTGCTCTCTAGTTGCTGCTTTTCCACATCCTAGCTCATGCAATCTCCCAGGTACGAATTACCATCCTCCCTGTATAAATGAACCTTCTGAAGCTCAGAGAGGTGAAGTAGCTTTCCTAAGGTCACACAACCTGCGAGATACCACTAGGCAGGAGCCATACATGTCTGCACTTCTTATAGCACCTAACCTCATGCACCCAGGAGACTCCTGATGAAATTGTGAAATAGGCTGTTTTTCTTTCCCCTTTCCTACCTTTGCAGATTGCTGCCCCCATCAAACTTTGATAGCCACATCCCCAAGGAGGTGCAAACATGTCCAGCCACACACAACCTAATATGCCTCTGGCCAGAGCTTTTATGCACCAGTTTAAAGGAAGCAGGACAGACTTTAGGAGCAACGTCCCTACTTCATTTGGGTTCCTTTCAGGTGCTGGCTCTCGGGTCTTCTCATTTCACCTCTGCCCCACCATCAAAACGTAAAAATGTTTCACTGTCAATTCATCATAATACACATATCTGAAAGTTAGCACTGGAAGGGCTTTCGAGTTTTTCTAAAGCAACTGCTTCCATTTTAAGTAAGGGAAATAGATAAGAGACAGAGAGAGGAGGTGGCTTGGCTGAGGCCACCGAGTGGATCAGTGACAAAGCCAAGAGATAAGGCCATTCTTCCCAGCTCCAACCCCTTGCTCTGAGGTCACACCATTGTGTTCTTAGAGGGATGTGAAAGCCACTTTGTCCACTCTCCCAGGACACCCACATTCTCCCCTTTATCTTTAAACTTGGCATAAGGCATCAGACTTGGTTCATTTTAAAGGGAATTTCTGGCATTCACCATTAGCGTGGGAAGTGTTTGCCTCTAAAATCACACTATTGTGAATCTCGTGTCTTTATCACTGAGTTAATATGGAGCATCTGTAAAGAGCAGGCGTGAGGCAGGAGTGGAGGGAACAGCCAAGGTTGTTCTTCACAAATCCCCAGGCTTGCACCTCACCTCAGACTGCCAGGCCGCCCTCCTACTTAGAGTTTCTGAGTGGATGATTTTATGTCCCAATGTCAACCCAGAAGTATTCCCAGGGCCCCATTATTAGGTCCCAGACCCAATCTCATGCCTAATCCCAGTCCTCTGTTGGCCTAAGAAGCCTTGCACACATGCAGGCATAGCCTTCTGTCTAAATCCCTCAGCCCTATATGCCTCCATCCTTAATTAGCAGGAGACAGAAGATGCAGGAAATAGGATGTGCTGCCCAAGAAGAGGGACACAGGGAAAGGAGGGGGCGGTTCAAAGCACAGCAGGAGCCACAGTCCAAGGCCAGAGAAAACAGGGGTCCTGAAATATGTACTGTTTAAGATTCTGGGACTCCTACTTGCAGTAAGTGTGTGTATGTGTGTGTGCATGCATTGGAGCGCTATAATATGTATACATGCATATGTGTTTGTGTTCATGTTTGTGTGTTTGGGAGGGGGAGGACATCGTGTATGTGACCATTTATGTGTGTCTGACACATAGGCTCACTTAGGGTGAGCCTAAGTGACACTGGGAAAAACTGCCAATCAACCCTAATGCCATTATAGGTAGAAAAGCACTAACAATGATGAGAAAAGAAATTCCTCTAAAGGGTGTGAACGTGTGAAGCCATAGGGTGGGTGCCAGGGGAAAATACAGACTCCTTTTGAGCTGATAGGGTTACACTCCTGTAACACACAGATAATAATACTGTGTCCTGTTTAGGCTCATCATGATGTGTGTGAGTCTGCACTGAGTCTGGCATGCAGTGAGGGCCCAATGAATGTGGACCCTAAATATGCTTTGGGGCAGGGTAAGCAATTAGGAACAAGGAAGGAAAAGAGCACATCATCCTTTTTACCTTTAAATCAGAAGAAGGAAGACATCTGCTAATTTAAAACATAAAAATCTTAAACACTCTTTGTCTCTTAACATCTCGGAAACTGACTAGACAAACTCTCAGGAGCAAACTACGACCTGTTCCTTCTTCTGAAAAGGTTTTAGCAGCTGTTGGTGGTGGTCTTAGATGTCCCAAAGAGCCCACCCAGGGCAGATCGTGTGAAAGTCTAGGAACTCTGAGGCAGCTAGCAAAAGAAAACCCTTCACAGAGAAACACAGTTCTTAATAATTACCACTAACTAGGCTGTGAAAGGGAGAACACTCTTTCAATTACCAAATGTCAGCTCTAATTCCCACTTATGAGTGTTGGAAATAAAAGGATGCAATAATTACACAATCTGCAGGGAAACTGACAAATATATTCCCAATACAAACGATTTATTGAGCTTGCCCAGCCACAGTCCGGCCTCCCTCCTTAAAGAAAGCTGTAGAAGTGGTGGCCTGTTCTTTGATAATCACAGTGATTTCTTACAAACCACTGATTAAGCAATAGATGAGGAAAGCATTTTGGAAACTCTGAGATAGCTTTGATTTGTTGGACATCTTTCTAAAATGATGGTCTGTCGCCTAGGTGGCCTATTAAAGAACACACAATTGTTCATCAGAAAGGACCTTTTACAATTGAGGCCATTTCAGAGGTGAGAAAAGGTTAAACATTGCGTTAAGAGCATGCAATGGTAGAGCTGGAATGAATTCCAAATGTCCCAATTTCCAGTCTGTTCTATGATCCCCTATAGCCTGGACTATTAACAAGGTATAACAAATGTGGGTTATTAACCTCTATTACTTCCCATTTGAAAGCCAAGCCAATCAATACGTTACTATCATCAACAAGTTGATGACTTGGGAAATAATGATTTATGTATTAGGTGCAAAAGTCATTGCAGTTTTGCCATTGGAAGTAATGGCAAAAATATTATAGAAATAGTTTTTTTTTTTAATTTTATTCTTGGGCATAATATGAACAGGAAGATTTATGTGTGAAGCAGAGGGTCTGGTTGATGGCATTACCAGGGGGAGGCTTGTGGTAGAACCATGTTGTTCTCCAGTGGGATTATTGAAGCTCTTTGGATAGTCTGAAGTAGTAAGAGGCAAGTTACCTAGAGGTGCAGAAAATTGTAAAGTTGAGGCTCGAGAAAAGCAGATTGAGGAAGCAGGAAATTGTAGGAATAGAAAAGCAAGCTATGAGTGGTGGCTCACACCTGTAATCCCAGCATTTTTGGTGATCAAGATGGGAAGATCACTTGAGCCCAGGAGTTTGAGACCATCCTGGGCAACTTGGCAAGACCCCGTCCCTACAAAAAAAAAAAAAAAATTCCCAGGCATGATGGTGCATGCCTGTAGTCCTATCTACTTGGGAAGCTGAGGTAGGAGAATTGTTTGAGGTTGGAAGGTTGAAGCTCCAGTGACCTGTGATCATGCCAATGCCTTCCAGCCTGGGTGACAGAGTGGGATTCTGTCTCAAAAAAATTAAATAAATAGAAAAGCAACATGGAAAAGTAGATTCGGAATAAAAGATAATCTCTTCTTAAGTTATGAGGATTGTATAGGTTAATAAAATGTTTAGACTTACACATCATTATGAGTTTGCAAATTATTGAAGGTAATCCTAAACCAATATTACTCTATTTCTTATTTCAGGTAAATAATTGAGACTCCTTGAAGGAGTGATTATTAAAATATTCTGGATGAAAATTTTTAGAAAATTTGGTGAAAAGCTGTGGATTCACTCCCCAGATAAGTTCACATCTCTGCATATACATAAAGTGCTGGATACAGTTTGAGGCCATTCAAAGATCCTTCTGAAAGTCCACCATTGGATGCCAGGATATGACACGCTTTACTAGACCAAGAAGTTTTAACCAATTATTGAAGCATAAACATACACACTCAAAGTCCTGTTGTTGCTTCACCTTTTGTATATCTCAAAAGTCCTGTTCTGAATAACTCCTCTGCTAGGAAGCTTCAGGTACTTGAGAGGCTAGCCATCACTTCTCTATATTTTCTGAAATTTCATTGTGTGCATTATACATAGTCTTAAGCAATCTCACAATTGTTCAGCTCTCTGGCCTCTCTGGTTCTTGGGCACAAGCATCTCATCTTTCCTAGCCCTGTGCATGCATACATATGTGTGGTGGGGTGGGGGTGTATTTTCATGCCACCATGCACAGAGCATAATCTTTCTGTGTATCAATTTCCTTATCTGTAATATAGGGACACCAATACCTGTCATAGTCAGCTCAGAGTTGCTAAGAAATTGAAATGAGAGGCCGGGCGCGGTGGCTCAAGCCTGTAATCCCAGCACTTTGGGAGGCCGAGACGGGCGGATCACGAGGTCAGGAGTTCGAGACCATCCTGGCTAACACGGTGAAACCCCGTCTCTACTAAAAAATACAAAAAACTAGCCGGGCGAGGTGGCGGGCGCCTGTAGTCCCGGCTACTCGGGAGGCTGAGGCAGGAGAATGGCGTTAAAACCCGGGAGGCAGAGCTTGCAGTGAGCTGAGATCCGGCCACTGCACTCCAGCCTGGGCGACACAGCGAGACTCCGTCTCAAAAAAAAAAAAAAAAAGAAATTGAAACGAGAATATGAACGTGAGCATCTTTTAATTACTTATAAAGGACCATAAAAATTGGTGACATGTCATTATTAGTGTCATCATATTGTTATTATGTACAAAACTTCAATGCAATTTGCAGCCTTCCTTATCTTTTCAGGAAGTTACTTACAAATGTTTGTCCACTTCTAAAATAAAGATGTTATAACTTTCCAATCACATTACTCCTATTGGCAACATCCTCTGCTCCAGAAGAAGAAATTGGCCATAGCCTGGGTCCATCTTATGAGTTTAATGAATAATTCTGTGTCCCACAGGACTGACATTGGGTGAGTTCGCAGTGGCATGGCTGCACTGGCTGTCAGGCTCTAGCATCTTTTCTGACTGGTTGGTACCCCATTTATACAAGTTGTTAAATATTTTGAATATTGCCCATGACACCAGTTATGTGTGAAATACCATGCTGGGGGCTTCTGAAATAAAAGAGAGAGAGAGAGAGCGAAAAACAATGGCCCATATTTCCAAAAGGACAAGAAATTGATCGGGGAGGGAAGGCCACTAATAACACAAGGTGCTTCGTATTTGCTTCCTTGTTTTAAGTGTTTCATTAGGTCAGAAGAGGCCATCATTTCCGGAAGGGTTGATAGGAATGAATGTACCAATAAGGTGGGATTTATGGTAGTCCCAAGGAAGATCAATGTTGATGAGCCCAATGTTGCTCATCAACTATCCGCTCCACAAAAATGCGCTTGGAGGCCAAGAGAGAAACCCATCCTGCCAGCCAGCATTAAAGAAGGCCAGAGAAAGTGAGTCTTTGCATTTCATTTTACAGATGGCTTCTCCTTCTCCACCCCTATTTCCAGGCAGAGATTTAATTACTTTAGAAGGTAATTTGCAAAGTTCTTTAAGACCTTCAGCCATCAGGTGCTACAGGGAAGATAAGTGCTGGATCTATTTTGGTGCTGTGGGTAATGCGCCATTAGATTAGATCGACGCGGCACTCATTTCACGCTACCAATTTCTGTTCTATTAATTCTTTACTTAAATCTACTAAGCATCTCTTCATTTGCCTCACCACTGCTATAATTTAATATGTACAACCAGAGTTGGAGTTGAATTGTTTCTCAAGTGAACTAAAATCCAATATTTGTAAAATGCATCCATTTAAATGAAACCCCAGCAAGGTTCTGCCTCTTCCTGCAGCCCCCGCACTGATGGCTTTGGTTTGGCTCCTGCGGAGTCTCACTGCATCACGACACTGATTCCATTAGCCCAGCGAAGGCCAGGGCTGCCTGGGGACTGCCCTGCTGGTAGCTCTGCAGTACTCACCAATCCTGGCCTTTCTGCTCTCTCTCTCTCTCTCTCTTTAAATGTGGCAGGAAAAACATATTAATGTGTGAGCATCAACAGCCCGTCCCCTTGCCACCCACTAACAAGAAACTGGCTTTGCTTTTATAAATCAAGAACAAGGGTCTAGCTGCATTTTCACCAAATTGAAGAGAAACAAATTAAAGGAAAGAGAGTGAGAAAGATACAGAAACAAGGAAATCTAAGTAGCTGGAAGGGTATTTTGAGTGGGAGAAGGAGGGGACAGAAACCTGGCTGTGTACGGGAGTCTAAGAGAGATGGTGACTTTGAAAATTTGGCTCTGTAGGACGAAAGTAATCCCTCTTTGGCATTATCTTAAGACCGAAGTCAAAAAATTTAGATTACTTTTCAGGTATTATTAGATGCTGAACTGAAGTTTCCTTGAATGAGAATCTGCAAATAGGGTGGCTTGCCTAGCAGGCTCTTGGTGAAATTACAGTCACATGCATTTGCATTCCACATGGCAGGAGTGGAGCAGAGCAGTATCAGTGCCTTACAGTTCCTCTTCACAGGCAGGATTAGGCTAGCCAGACACAGCCTCATCTCATGCTCTTCGGAAGGCCAATATGTACATTTCAATCATGTGCTGGCAAGTTTACACATCTAGTTTAAAATAATTAGGTTGAAACTCAAAAGGCTCCAGCATCATCTTCTTAGTTTACACCACTTGCCTGACACTAACCTTTCTCTTTACTAACCAAATATCTTTGTATTTATCTCAAGAAATACCCTCTGGAAAATTCTCCTGTGCATCCATCATTCTTCCTTAAGGCTAGCCCCCTCCATGAGGTCTGCCTAGGTCACTTTGTGCTCAATAATTTTTACTGCTGAAAGCTCAAACATTGATTGTTTTTTCTATGACTCATGTAGTTATTAATTTATTGGAAAACTATTGCCTTGGGTGAGAGTCAGTAAGATGCAGGAATATGGCACGCTTTACTAGACCAAGAAGTTTTAACCAATTATACTAAATAATTGTGTTACATAACCAATTATGTTAAATAAGCCAGTCAGGGAGATGTAAAAGGTAGAGGTGGTTCTACATAAAGTTATGAAATAGTATCAGTAAAACTTAGCAACTAATTGGGTGTGATACTTAGACAGGATCTCTTACTCCTGGGTATCTTTGGCAGAATAATGGCCCCTCAAAGATATCTGTCCTAATTGTTGAAACATGTGAATATGGAACGTTATATGGCAAAGGAGAGGTAAAGTTGCAGATGGAACTAAGTTTGCTAACCAGCTGGCCTTGATCCAGGATTAATCAGTGTGCCCGATGTAATCACAAAGGTCCTTATGAATAGAAGAGGAAGGCAGAAGAGAGAGATCCAGACAGACGGCTGCATGAGAAGCACTCAATCTGCTGCTGCTGGACTTGAAGATGGAAGAAAAGAGTCATGAGCCAAGGAATGCCCGCAGTCTCTGAAAGCCAGAAAAGGCAAGGATACTGATTCTCCCTAGAGCGTCCAAATGGAATGCAGCCCTGCCAACACCTTGATTTTAGCACAGTGAGACCCATTTAGGATTTCTGATCTCCAGGGCTCTAAGATAGTAAATTTGTGGCTTTTGCTTTAAGCCACTAAGTCTGTGGTAATTTGCTACAGCAGTGATGAAAAAAAAATTAAAATGCAGCAGTCTAGAGCCCATGGCCCTGTCCTACCTTCCTAAAACCCCAGCCTCACACCACAAGTCCTACCATCAGGAACTTGGAGCTAGAGGAAATCGTTGCCCACATTTTACAGAAAGACTGTCTCATCTAAGCAGCACTAGCAGAGCCTTGTGGGGTCAAAAATATGGCACATTCAGGGTTTTAAAGGACGTTGTTGCCAAGACTTAAAATCTAATCACTAATCTCTTCATGAGAAAATAAACTCCAGTACTAAACAGCCAACTCTCTAATGAATATTTGACATTCCTCATGATGGTAAATTGATTACTGCCTATGATCTATACTGATGGTTAAATGAGAGCCATTGGTTTCAGACTCCAGATATGCAGGAGTCCAAATTATTACTCATTCTCAAAAGTTTAAAATCCTGGCTTGTGAGCTGATCTGGAAAATCAAGTTGCTTTAGCAGAGGCCTGTGCATCACAGGGACCTTAAGCCAAGACAGGATATTTCCACATTTTGCAGAAAGACTGTCTCACCTAAAACATAGGAAAGTGCATAAAAAAGATAGGAAGTGCATCTCTGAGTACCATATTGGAACTCCAAATCAATGTATCACATTGCTCAAAAAACACACATCTCAGGCTATTTTGTGGGGGAGCACATTGAAACACTCCTGGAACCTCTTCCTCAGAATTATATAAGCTAGAATGTAAATCCAGACTCACATTTCATCAGACAACAGGGGTTGGTATAATAAAACACTTGCAATATCAATGATATTTGGCGTTCAAATCTAATTATAAAATGGATATTAGAAAACATATTTTATTATCTTCTCTTCTAAGTAGCATGACCATATGTCTCCGTTTTCTTCAGTCTGTCCCAGCTTTCATCTGCTGCCTTCTTGTAATTATTAAAAATTTCCCCTTTCACTCCCAGATCTCTGCCAGCTTTACGACAAATTATATGGTCACCATATGTATGGTCACCACGCATATGACTCAGGCGTGACTTTCTCATACATTTTCGTAAGGCAGAATACAACGTTTTACAGTTTCTCCTGGGTCTAGTGAGACCCTGCATGTTTCAAGATTGACTCCATTGGGAAGGACAGGAAGAGAAGGAAGATTTTAACAGAAAGGTAGATGAAATGCCTGAATAGGCATTTCTCAAAATAAGACATACAAAAATATATAAGATTTTATATATATATATATATATATATATATATATACACACACACACACACACACACACACACACACACACACACACTCCTGGAACCTCTTCCTCAGAATTATATAAGCTAGAATGTAAATCCAGACTCACATTTCATCAGACAACAGGGGTTGATATAATAAAACACTTGCAATATCAATGATATTTGGCGTTCAATAAGTGTGTGTGTATATATATACATATATATACATATATACACACACACACACACACACACACACATATATCTCCCCCAAATCATGACAAAGTTATACCCAGCTATTACGTGGGTATGAGTGTGTGTGTCTGGGTGTGTGTGGCAGTGTGGGGGTGTAATAAAATTGCTTCCCATCTTTGCCTTGCTAAACCCCAGCCCTAAACCATGGGCCTTATCATCAGCAACTTGAAGCTACAGGAAATTCTCTTTCACTATTAGTAGGAAACATAAGCTTATTTTCCCAGAAAAAACAGCTAAGCAAAGCTCTGTGGGGTCAGTAACCACAGATAGATATAAAAATAGATCCAGCTATATCTGTATTTTTTTTTTTTTTTTTTTTTTTTGAGATGGAGTCTCACTCTGTCGCCCAGGCTGGAGTGCAGTGGCTGGATCTCAGCTCACTGCAAGCTCCACCTCCCGGGTTCACGCCATTCTCCTGCCTCAGCCTCCCGAGTAGCTGGGACTACAGGCGCCCGCCACCACGCCCGGCTAGTTTTTTGTATTTTTAGTAGAGATGGGGTTTCACCGTGTTAGCCAGGATGGACTCGATCTCCTGACCTCGTGATCCGCCCGTCTCGGCCTCCCAATATCTGTATATTTTATTATAGATATATCTATATATTTTATTATAAATATATCTGTATATTTTTGTGTATGGATATATATATATATTTTGTGTGTGTGTGTGTGTGTATATATATAATTTATGACACAATATGGTTAAATGGCGAAGCTACTCCTGGTGGTTTCTTTGGGTGAACTGTTAATAGAACACTTTTTTACCACAAACTGCGTTGAGCCCTAGACGCTGTAAAGATTTTCCTCCACTATTGATGCTGATGCAAAAGAGGGGAACAGGAAGACACAGATGATGACGATAAGAAGAACCTCTGTGCAAAACAGTATGGAGATTTTTCAAAGAACTAAAAATAGAACTACTATTTGATCCACCAGTCCCACTACTGGGTTATCTAACCAAAAGAAAAGACATCATTCTATCAAAAAGGTAACCTGCACTCACGCTTATCAGAGAGCGCTATGCACAATAGCAAAGATTCATTCATGTTGCTGCAAAAGACATGATTTTTTTTTTATGGCTGAGTAGTGTATTTTTCCACATTTTCTTTATTCTACCATCCACTGATGGACCCTTAGGCTGATTCCAGGTCTTTGCTAATGTGGTCTGTGGAATGCACAGTGGGCTGAGCTCCCAAGGGCAGGCACAAGCACCAGCTCTGAGAAGGTCTGAAGGACAGCAACCAAACACCCATGCCTGGACACGAGCAGAGAAACTGCCACTGCATCAAGTTCTCCACACAAGAAGGGAGGAGCAGCCCAAGCCCCTAATCCAAGCGAGCAGGTGCACTAAATGCCTAGAGATATGACCAGGTAAGGTGCGGAGAAACCACTGCTTCACCAAGTTCTCTGCACAGGAAGGGAGAGAAGCCCAAGCTCCCAATCCAGGTGAAGGGGTATAGGATCCACATTCCTCTCACTCCTCGGAACCAGAGGAGCTCACTCCTTCATTTGACCAAGGGAGGAAGCTGAGGCACCCAGCAGTGTCACATGCAGACTGGCCCCAGGTCGCAAAGTAGTTCTTCTTTGCAAATCTCACTGCGCAGACAAAATCACAGTATGGAGATCTTCAGCAAATCTCCCATTCCAGTCCTGAAAATGGAGAGAGTCAAACTCTAGCACCTAGAGCTGCAGTGCACTCCACACTGGCCACTCAATTCTTGCTGTGGGAGCCCTTCGCTGACTCCAGACCAAGCACTCCAGTCTCTAGCCTGAGACTCAAATTCCTGAAGCAACCCTTGCTGCCAGGCCACTGAACACTGCCCAGCTTGGGATAAACGCAGATTTAGAAGGGCATCCTCCCATTGGTCTCAGGACTACAATAATGCCTGCAACTTTTCTCAGTGCCTTTCCCTCCACAGTCTCTTGGCCTCTCCTCAAGTTACCTCCAAAGCGTGGGAGGGACAAAGTGCTCTTTTATGGCGTGGGTTGCAGGAATCCCTAGTGCAAAGGTGGATTACCGAGGGAGACTCCCTACCTCCTCACATACCAGGGCTTCACTCACGGGGCTCAGCCAAATGCCACCACAAAGCCTGCTTGCCAACTCTCTCTTCCCCAGGATCTAAAGTGACCTTCACTTTTCTGGTGAATTCCCAAGTTTCTTCTTGAATGGAAGCTCACAATGTAAATCTCTACACACTTTTTTGTTATTTCCAAGTTGGTGAGGCATGCCGATAAAGCCTCTAATATGCATCTTAGGGGCAAAAATCACTTTACTATGATAGTTAATTAAAATGCATATCTCTTTGCTTTACTAACTAAGCAGAGTTCCTCTGTTATGTTAAATGTAAGTAATGCAACCAAATGTTACTGACCAAATAAATGATGATGATAACATGTTAATGAATGTAATTCCCACAAAAGAATCCTGGCTTTGCCCTTTAACAGGAATTTAAAATGCCTCAATCCAAAAGATTAATGACGAAAATTTCAGGGGTATCTGAACAGGGTAGCCGGTGAGAAATTTGGAAGTCTTGATCAGAGCGTTTAACACGCACATTCATGTACATAACAGTGATTAAGGGTTCAGGCACTGGATTTATTCTGTCTGATCTCAATTCCTGCCCTGCTGTATTAGCTTGAGAAAGTTACCTAAATTCTTTACCATTCTGGGCTTCTATTTTCTTCCCTGAAAAATAAGAATAATAGGAGTGACATTCGTGAAAATGGCAAACTGAGGCCCTCTGAAAATTCTCTCCTTCATAAAAGCAATGAGAAATATTGAAAAAAATTATCAGCATCAACTCTCTCAGAACACTGGAAACTAACCAAAGGCTTACATCAATCCAAGGAGTTGTTATTCAAAACTTTAAAGTGACTAAATCTAGGTAAGATCAGTGGGCTCTAGGACATTTTAACTTTCCCTTTCCCCGTCCCTGCAGTCCATCTTCAGGATAGCCTTGACTTTTAGCAGTCCATGATTATGGTGCAAGCCAGCAGTGTGGCAGCCATGGAAGGGGCAGAGCAAGGTTGGGGCTCCTACAAAGCCCCATTCACAGAGAATTGTAATGATTTGATCTGTCTGGTGGTTCTTTGGAAGACCCTAGTTGCAAGGCTGTCATGCACCTTGCTCACTGTGAACAGTCTTTTCTTCTTGGCTATTTCTCAAAAACCATCATAGGCAATTGTTTAACTCTGTGGTTGCCTGAAGTGGTAGATAGAATTAGAGTAACAATAGGCTGACAAAAAGGCTTAAAAGGAAAAGCTGGGTAGTCAGGTGTCTATGCAGGGATTTGAACAGCTCTAACATATTTCTGATAATACAGAAGATCACATGTATGAGGCTAAGCTTGCAGGTAGAGCTGTACACATGCTCAAAAAAGACATGACAAAGACCTAAGCTCTTACCTCTGGATAACCTTAACACCCTACACAAGCAGGAGGTGAAGGCTAAGGTGTAGCTGTAAACTGCCTGTCTGATGTTAAAAGCATGCACCAACATGAGCACAGAGACCCCTCAGTAGAGACTGGAAGACTTACTGGCTCTAGTCATTCAGGAAGATCTTTGGCCAATTATTAGCTGAACACGAACATAACCAAGCAGAGAGTTCAGTAACCATATAAGAGAAAAAAAATACAGAGAGTATAATATTAGTTTTGAAAGTCAGTAAATAAACAAAAACAAACAACCAATAAAAAAAAGATGAGGTAAAAATATAATTTCCAGAATCAATACATTATATTATTTAAAAATTCAATTTTCAATAAAAAATTATAAGACAAGCAAACAAACACAAAATCATGGCCCTAAGAAAATAATCAAAAAATAAAATAAAATGCTTTTTAAGACTAAATTTAACCAAGGAGGTAAAACAGTTGTATACTTAAAACTATAAAACATTGATCAATCAATGCTTTATAGCTTTAACTATAGTCAAGAAGACACAAATAAATGGAAATATATCCCATGTTCATAAATCAAAATAATAATGTTAAAATGTACATACTACTGCAAGTGATCTACAGATTTCATGTTATCCCTATTAAAATTCCAATGTTATTCTTTACATAAATAGAACAAAAATCTTAAAGTTTATATAAAACCATAAAAAAACTCAAATTGCCAAAGCAATCTTGAATGAAAAGTACAAAGCTTGAAGCATCGCACTACCCAACTTCAAAATATACAACAAGGCTACAGTCATCAAAACAGCAAAATATTGGGATTTAAAAAACAGACACATTAGTCAATGGAATCAGATAGAGAACCCAGAAATAAATAAACATAATTAACATCCATGGTTAAGGAATTTTTAATAAAGGTGCCAAGAACACATATGTGGAAAGGACAGTCTCTTTAATAAATGGTGTAAGAAAAACTGGTTATCGACATGCAGAAGAATGAAATTGGACCCATATCTCACCCCTTATAATAAGAATCAACTCAATATAGATTAAAGACTTAAATACAAGACCTAAAGCTATAAAACCACTAGAAGAAAGCAAAAGGAGGTAGTTACCTGACATTGGCCTGGGCAATGATTTCTTGCATATGACCCCAAAATCACAGGCAACAAAAGCAAAGAGACAAACGGGATTGCATCAATCTAAAAAGCTACTGTATAGCAAAGGAAACAATTGGCAGAGTGAAAAGACAACCCTCAAATTAGGAGAAAGTATTTGCAAATCATACATGAGCTAAGGGCTCGTATCCAAAATACATAGGCAACTCAAACTACTCAACAACAAGAAAACAACTCTATTTTTAAAATGGACAAAGGACCTGAATAGGTATTTCTCAAAAGAAGACATACAAAAAGCCAACAAATACATGAAAAACAAAAGTTCAACATAGAAAATCATCATGAAAATGCAAATTAAAACCACAATGAAATACACCTCATACCTAATACAAGGTCTATTATCAAAAAGACGAAAGATGTGTGTTAGTGAGGATGGAGAGAAGAGGCAGCCATTATATACTGATGGCAGGGAGGCAAATTAGTACAGCTATTTTGTAAATAGTATGGACGTTCCCCAAAAAACTAAAAACGATCCAGCAATCGTGCTTGAAATATACAAATGGGATACTATTCTGCCTTTAAAAAGAACAAAATTCTGTCATTTGTGTCATTTGTGACAACTGGGTGAATCTAAAGGACATTATGCTAAGTGAAATAAGCCAGGTACAGAAAGACAAATATCACATGATCGCATTTACATGTTGAATCTAATAAAGATGAACTCATAGTGTAGAGAGAAGAATTGTAATTAACAGGGATTTGGGGAGGAGGAATAGAGAAAGAAGAATTTTTGGTCAAAGGATACAAAGTTTCAGTTAGACAGATGAAATGAGTTTTATTGCACAGCAAAATGACTATAGTTAACAATAATATATTGTATATTTCAAAATCACTAAAAAGGGGAAATTTAAATGTTCTAATCCCAAAGAAATGATAAATATGTGAGGTGTTGGATATGTTAATTCACTTGATTTGCTCATTCTACAACGTATACATGTATCAGAATGTCACATTGTACCCTGTAAATATATACAATTATTTGTCAATTAAAAATACAAATTTTTTTTGAAAGGGAGGCATGGCCCATACACAGACACACACACATACACAAAACACAAGGAGTCAATAGAAATTGTCCCTGAGAAAATTAAGATATTAGACTTAATTGAGAAAGACTTTTAATTAGCCATTTTAAATAAGTTTTTAAAAATACAGGAAACCATGTCTAAGGCACTAATGAATAGTATTAGAACATGTCTCACCAAATAGACACTATCAATAAAAATAAATTTTTTACATAGATAAATACAGATTTTGCAGTTGAAAAGTATAATACCTAAAATGAAATAATTTACCAGACAAGCTCAACAGCAGATTTGAGCAGGCAGAAGAAAAAATAATCAGTGAACATAAAGATGGGTCAATTTAAATTATCTAGTATGAGGGAGACAAAGAAAAAATATTGAAAAAACCAATGATACCTCAAAGGGCTTTGGGAAACTATCAAGTGGGCCAACAAACATATAAGGGAAGTTCCAGAAGTAGAGAAGGAAGAAAGGTGAAGAAAGAATATGTGAAGAAACAATAGCTGAAACCCTTTCAGATTTGATGAAAAAACATTAATCACACACCCAAGAAGCTTATTAACTCCAAGTAGGATAAATTCAGAGATTCACACCTAGGCACATAAAATCAAACCATCAAAAGCCAAAGCAAAAAAAATCTTGAAAGGAGCAGGAAAAACACAACTCATCAGGTACAAAGAATTGTCAAAAAGACTAACAGCTGATTCCTTATCAGAAACTATAAAGGCTAAAGAATGACATATTCACAGTGCCAAAAGAAAAACACTGACAAGTAAGAATTCTATATTCAACAAAACTATCCTTCAAAAATAAAGTTAAGTCATTTTCAAATAAACAAAAATTTAGAGTATTTATCACTAGCAAATCTTCTCTACCAGATATTCTAAATGTTGTCTTTCAGGCTGAAATTAGTGGACAACAGTTAATAATTTAAATCTAATGAAGAAATTAAAAGCACTGTTAAAAGTAAACAGGTAAAAGATAAAAGACAGTTTAAATGTATTTTTAATGCTATTTTATCTTTCCTGATTTAAAAAAGCAATTACATAAAGCAATAATTATAAATCTGTGTTGATGGTCACAGGGTATAAAGATGTAATTTCAATAGCAATATGAGTATGAAGGTAGGAAGAAGGAATAGAGCTAGACAATGTTTTTCCATAACATTGTTATTAAAGTGGTATTAATCTGAACTAGACTATTATATGTTAAGACATTAATTGTAATCCACATGGTGACCATTAAGAAAATAAATTGAAAAAAATAAAAATTAAAAATAAACATGGATATTAAAATAGTACACTAGAAAATATCAATTTAATACAAAAGAAAACAATAATGGAGAAATAGGGGAATAAAAAGCACATAACACATATAGAAATATAGCAAAATGGGTGATATAATTCTTATGTAAATCATATTAAACATCAAAGGATTAAACATGCCAATTAAAAGGCAGAAAATCAAAGAAGAGATTCATAAAAAAGGAGATTTATAATTCAACTATATGCTATCTAGCAAAGACAGTTTAGATTAAAGACATAAGTAAGTTAAAAGTGAAAGGATGGGAAAAATATACAATGTAAATAGTAATAAAAGAAGAATGGGAATAACTATTCTAATAGCGGACAAAATAGACTTTAAGTAAAAAAACAATACCAAGGACAAAGAAGGGCATTTTGTAACAATAAAGGAGTCTATTCACAAAGAAGACAAAATAATTATAAACATGCATGCACACAACAACAGAGACCCAAAACACATAAAGCAAATTTGTACACAATTAAAGAGAGAAAAACAATTTAATAATAATAATTGGAGAATTTATAATGTATTAGAAAAACAGACAGCAATAACTAAGAAAATAGAGGGATTGAACAACACAATAAACCAACTAAATATAACAGACATGTATAGAACATTCCACCAGCAACAGCAGAATGCACATTCTTCTCAAATACAGAAGGAACATTCTCCAGGATAGACCATATAATAGGCCATAATGAAAGCCTTTGTAAATTTAAATAGAATGAAATAATACTAAGTATAATCTCTGAAAACAGTGGAATAAAATTAGAAATCATTAGGGGAAAAAATGAGAATCAAAAATTGCAAAAATTAAGCTGCACAATTCTAAATAACTAATGAACCAAAGAAGAAATCACAAGGGAAACTATAAACTATTTTGAGATTATTGAAAACAAAATACAATATACTAAAACAAATGGGTTACTATGAAAATAGTGCCATGAAAATCTGTGTAGCTGTAAATACCTACATAGAAAAAGAAGAAAGATCTTAAATCAATAACCTAAGTTTCCACCCTAGGAAACTAGAAAAAGGAGAGCAAACTAACCCCAAGGGAAGAAGGGAGGAATCATAAAAATACAGTGAGAATTAATGAAGTAAAAAACAGAAAAACAATAGAGGAAATCAACAAAATCGAAAATTAGTTCTTTGAAAAGATAAACAAAATTGACGAATGTTTAACTAGGCTGACAAAGAAAAAAAAGAGAAATCAAATTAATAGTTATGAATGAAGGAAGGGGTCATTACTTTGGACCTTACAGAAATAAAAAGAATTATAAGGGAATACTATAAATAATTCTGTGCCAACAAATTAGATAACCTAGATGAAATGGACAATTTCTGAGAAAATCTCTCAGTACTAAAACTAACTAAAAAGAACAGAAATTCTGAATAGATGTCTAGCAAGAAAAGAGAGTGAATTAGTAAGCAAAAAACCTCACCCAAATGAAAGCCCAGGATCAGGTGGCTCTACTGGTACACTCTAACTAACACCTAAAGAAGTAATACTAATCTTTCACAAACTTAGCCAAAAAATAGAAGAGAAGGGAGCACTTCTCAACTCATACAATGAAGCCAGCATTATCAAAACATTAAAACTAGACAAAAACATGACAAGAAAGAAAATTACAGGTCAATAATCCTTATGAATACAGATGCAAAAACCCCAAACAAAATACTGGCAAACTAAATCCAACAACATTTAAAACTCATTATGCACATGACCAAGTGGAATTTATGCCAGAAATGCAAGGTTGCTTCAACATACAAAATCAATCAATTTAATAAAATAAAGGGCAAAAACCATATAATCATCTCAACAGATACAGGAAAAAAAATTTGACAAAACCCAATACTCTTTTATGATGAAAATGCAAAACAAACCAGAAATAGAAAGTGAAGTAAGCAGAATAATGCTCCCACATTGATGTCTACCCTATTGCAGAACCTGAAAAATATTACTTTATGTGACCAAAGGAAGACAAAATAGACTTTAAGTCAAAAAATAATACTAAGGACAAAGAAGGGCATTTTATAACAGTAAAAGAGTCTATCCATAAAGAAGACAAAATAATTACAAACATGTATGTGCCCAACAGAGATCCAAAATACATAAAGCAAATTTGTACAGAATTAGAGAAAAACAATTATATAATAATAATTGGAGAATTTAATACCCCACTTTCAATAATATATTGGAAAATTAGTAGATATGATTAAATTGAAGGTTTTGAGATTAGGAAATAATCCTGTATTATTTGGCCAGGCCCATTGTAATCACAAGAGCTCTTATAAGGGAGAGGCAAGTAAGTCAAACACAGAAAAAGGAGACATGATGGTGGAATCAGAGATTGGAGTAATGTATCTTGAAGATAGAGGAAGGAGCCATGAGCCAAGAAACACAACCAGGCTCTGGAAGCAAAAAGAGGAAAGGAAATGGATTCTTCCATAGAAATTACAGAAAAAATATGCAGCTCTGCTAGCACCATAATTTTAGCTCTTAAAGCCTACTTTGTACCTCTGATTTCAAGAATTGTAAAAAAAAAAAAATTACAATGTTTTAGATCAATTAAATTTGTGGTAATCTGTAACAACAGCAATAGGAAACTAAAACAGAAGTGAACTTCCTTAACCTGACAAAGGATATCTATGAAAACCCATAGCTACTTATCATACTTAATGATGGAACACTGAAAGTTTTTCCTGTAAGATCAGGAAAAAGATAAAGACGATAGCTCTCATCATTTCTATTCAACATTGTACTGGGAGTTCTAGCCAAGGCTATGAGACAAGAAATAGAAATAAAAGGCATCCCTATTAGAAGAGAGGAAGTAAAACTTTCTCTATTTGCATATGACATGATTTTGTATGTAGAAAATCCTAAGAAACACACAAAATAAACAGACTACCACAACTAATAAATTAATTCAGCATGGTTACAGGATACAAAATTAATGCCTAAATATCAATTGTATTTCTATACACTAGCAATGAACAATCCAAAAATGAAGTTAATAAAATAATTCTATTTTGAATAGTATCAAAGGAGTAAAATACTTAGGAATAAATCTAACCAAAAAGTGGAAAATTAGCACATCAAAAATTGCAAAACATTATTGAAAAAATTAAGGAATACTTCCAGTTTCTAGTTTAGCTTAGAGCCACCACTTCATTCTAACAACAAGAAAAAGGTAAGCAAACTGAAAACTCAACAACCTTCTTAAATGCATAAGAGAATTGAGGTCACAGGGTAAACCACTGCCCCTCAAATTGGAGAGATGAACAGGCAGATACAGAGAATCACAACTTGCCGAAGGAGAAACCCACAATCAGAAACCTCCTTGGGAACCAGTGCTGGGGTAGGAAAACCTGAACTATAGTTGGTAAATTGCTGGAGGCTCAGTGTGAACAACTCAGGGAGTTAAAAACCCCAGGGGATCTAGTCACAGGGGCCCCCACACTTTTCTGAGTTTACCTCCAGAAGCTCTACCAGGTCCTCATAGTGTATATAGGAGAAATATCTCCTAAAGTTTCTGGCAGGGGAAGGGGAAAGAAACCATTTTGAAACATGACAGAGCATTCTATTCCTAACAACTCTGCCTTCAGGAGAAATAATTTTACCAGAGCTGAACCTTCTGGGGTTTTATTAGAACCTAACCTACCAGAGGGAAGGAAAGTACTCAACTCCAGTTTCATCTGTCCTTCCACATAGGTGAAGGGAAATAACCAATTCCAGGCCTCTCTAGTTATTCTGTCCCTCCTAAAGGTAGGAGTGGTGGGGACTGAGAAACATTGGTGAGGTTCACAGTCCAGAGGCACAAGCTCACCAGAAGACTCAGAACTAAAAATAGGACTATAGAACCTTTCCCCTCCTCCCACCTGTTACTACTAAATTATTACAGAACATAACTAACAAAGAATTGTTATCCTGAATGAGCAAATAACTCTTAAAACTCAATAATAAGAAAACAAAAAAAACTTGATTTTAAAACGGGCAAAAGATACTGAACAGACACCTCACCAAAGAAGATACACAGATGATAAATAAGCACATTAAAAAATCACATGTCATTAGGGAATTGCAAATTAAAACAACGAGATACCACAACACACCTATTAGGACAGTCAAAATTCAAAACACTGAAAACATCAAATGCTGGCAGGATGTGGAAAAACAGAAACTCTCATTCACTGCTAGTGGGAGTACAAAATGGTACAGTCACTTTGGGAATACAGTTTGGTAATTTCTTATAAAACCAAATAATATTCTTGCCATGTGATCCAGCAATCATGTTCCCTGATATTTACCCAAAGGAGTTGAAAACTTGCCCACAAAAAAACCTTCACAGAGTTGCTTTATTCATAATTACCGAAGCTTGAAAGCAACCAAGATGTCCTTCAGTAGATGGACGGATAAACAAACTGTGGTACATTCAGACAATGGAATGTTATTCAGCACTATAGAGAAAAGAGCTATCAAGCCACCAAAAGATATGAAGAAAGATTAAATGTATATTAAGTGAAAGAAGCCAATCTGAAAAAACAGCATACTGTATGATTCCAACTGTATGATGTTGTGAAAAAACAATCCACAAAGACAGTAAAAAGTTAATAGTTACCAAGAGTTTAGGTGAGGGAGGCATAAACAGGCAGACCAGAGAGGATTTTGAGGGCAATGAAACTATTAGCATGATACTACAATGGTGGATACCTGTTGTCATACATTTGTCAAAACCCATAGAATGCACAGCACCAAGAGTGAACCCTCATGGAAACCGGGGACTTTTGCTGGTAATGATGTATCAAGGTAAGTTTATACATTGTAACTAACGCACCACTCTAGTGGAAGATGTCAATAGTATGGACAGTTGTGTATGTGTGGGAAAAGAGGCTACACAGAAATGCTTACTTTCTGCTCACTTTTGGTATTAATCTAAAACTCCTCTAAAAATAAATTTTATTAATTAAAAAAATTAAGGATCACCTAAATAAATAGAAACATATCCATATTCATGGAGTAGAAGACAATAGTATCCAGATAGCAATACTTTCCAATTTGATCTGAAAATTGACCATGACCCTTATCAAAATCCCAGCTGCTCTTTTGAAGAAATTGACAAGTTGGTCTTAAAACTCATATAGGAATATTATGGATTTAAAATAGCCAAAACAACCTGGAAAAAGAACAAATTTGAAGAACTCACACTTCCCAAGTTCAAAACTTAATACAATAATCAAGACTGCTTAATACTGCGTAATGGCAGTCACATATTAATAGAATAGAATTCATAATCTAGAAATAAATGCATATATTTATGGTCAATTGGTTTTCAAGAAGGAAGCCAAGAAATTCAACGGGGGGAAAAAATAGTCTTTTCAACAAATAGGGCTGGGACTTCTGAATATCTGAATATCCACATTCAAAAAAATTAAGTTGGACCCTTATTTTGTACTATACACAAAAATTAACTCAAAATGGATGAATGATCTAAATGTAAGTACTAAAACTGTAAAACACTTAGAAGAAAACATAGGAGTGAGTCTTTGTGACCTTGGATTAGACAATGTTTTTTGGATATGAAACCAAAGGCACAAGCAACAATAACAAAAAAATAGATAAATTGATGTGATAAAAATTAAAAACATTTGTGTTTAAAGAACACTATAAAGAAAACATGGTGAAACCTAGTCTCTACTAAAAATACAAAAATTAGCCAAATGTGATGGTGTGCGCCTGTAGTCCCAGCTCCTCAGGAAGCTGAGGCAGGAGAATCGCTTGAACCCAAGAGGCGGAGGTTGCAGTGAGCTGAGATCACACCACTGCATTTCAGCCTGGTGACAGACTGAGACTCCATCTCAAAAAAAAAAAAAAAAAGAAAGAAAGAAAAGAAAATGAAAACACAATCCACAGAAAAGAAGGAAATATTTGTAAATCACATATCTGATAAGGATCAAATATCCAGAATATATAAAGTACTGTTACGATTCAACAATAAAAAGCCAAATAACCCAATTAAAAACTGGGCAAAGAATTCAAATAGACATTTCTCCAGAGAAGATGTATAAATGGCCAATAAGCTCATGAAAAGATATTCAACATGATTAGTAACTAGAAAATGCAAATAGAAATTGCAATAATATGCCACTTCACATCTACTCAGATGGCTATAATCAAAAAGGGACCATAACAAATCTTGGCAATGATGTGGAGAATGTGGAATCCTCATACATTGCTGGCAGAAATGCAAAATGGTGGCCGCTATGAAAAACAGTTTGACAGTTCCTCAAAAAGTTAAATATATAATTATTAATATGATATGACACAGCAATTTGTCTTCCAGGTTTATATCCAAAATAAATGAAAACTTATGTCCACACAAAATTTTGTACATGAATGTTCATATCAGCATTATTCACAATAGCAAAAGAGTGGAAAACCCCAAGACCATCAACTGATAAATGGGTAAACAAAATGTGATATATGTGTACAATAGAATGTTATTCAGCCCCAAAAAGGATTGAAGCACTGATACATGCTACAAAACAGAATAAGCTTGAAAACATTATGCTAAGTGAAAAAAGACAGTAACAAAAGGCCACATACTAAATGGTTCCATTTATATGAAAAGTCCAGAACAAGCAAATCTGTAGAGAAAGTAGATTAGTGGCTGCCAAGAGCTATGGAGTAGAAAGGAATGAGGAGTAACTCATTCGATTTCTTTGGGGAAGCCTGATGAAAATGTTCTAGAATTAGATAATGGTGATGATTGCACAACTCTGTGAATATACTGAAATGTACATTTTAAAAGGATGAAGTTTATGATTCCTGAATTGTATCTTAGTTGTTTAATGTAAATAAATGAGAATAATTGTAGCATCTCTCTCAAAATGTTGCTGAATATTAAAAACAAGGAAAGATACATAAAGCAATTAACATCGTGCCAGCCTAGAAGATGAGACTGATGATGACGGTGGTGGTAGTGGCGGTAGTAGTGGTGTCATCCTGGGGAACAAATTGTGTTCACAGGTTTAAAGCCTAAATTTCAAACATCAAAGTGATCCATCTGCCCTCTACCTTGTTCGTCCCCACTACTCTTTTTCCCCAAACCCCCTTCCCTGCTAAGCCAACCTTTCTGGACCTGGTTCTCCTTTCAACCCCCACTATTTAGCTCAATCCAGATAACAGTATCTACTCCTGGTCATTGTTACAGCCTTCTCTCTTGCTTGACTTGCAAAGTGAATGTGTCTCAAAATTTTCCCAAGTAGCTGCATCTTCTGACACGCAGCACTAGCACAGAGACTGGCTCAACACCCCACCTACACAACAAAACTGAAACTTCAGTCAGTCGTGTGAGGAGAGGGCATAATTTTGGAAAGTAGGAGCCTATGTCATCATTTTAATGAAGTAAGAACAGATTTTTTGGTTTGCACCCATTTGCAACATGACTGCTCACAGACAAGCTTCTCGGGGAAAGTGATTCATCAGTCAGCCATCCCATTTCAGGCAGTGGAGAAACAAATCACCACGCTGCACACATCATAAAAATGGAAATTGAGGAGGCTGTTCATTAATGCAGATTAGTTTTAAGCTTGGAATGGCTTTGATCTGCCGAGATTAATACACGCACAAGAAATTCTCAGTGGGCCCTGGGTCCTTGGTAATATATAGTCCTTATTACCTTGCTGACTAATGAACCTTCAAGTCCAGGAGGAGCAACTTCTGATCATCCATAGTCAGACTAGCCATCCTGCAGACAGGCCAGGATTAGAGCTGCCTGAGACAAGCTTCCTGTCACACTGTCTTTCCCAGCCACTGGCATCACAGGTCTTTGCCATCCCTGAGACAGGTAGGGATTGCTTCAGTTGATTTATTCTTACCAAAACTAAGGAATGATTTTGTTTTCAGATTTTTCTCAGCTACTTTTCAAACAAGCAACTGAACACCAAGTAATCTAATGAGCTAATTAATAAAACTAGTTAATGGTTGAAGCTGGCTTAATGTGTTGCCCCTCTGAGTATCAAGCTAGAAATATATTTTAAAGAAGGCCTCAAATCCCATAATGTGAGGGATTGGTTAATGGGAGAATTTTTGGCCTTGAGAAAAACTGAGAGGGATTTTTTTTCTTTTTTGATCATAGGGTGGAGCTTTTCAAACGCTTCAGATGCAGGCCACTGTCTATTACCATCAGATTAGAGCTGGTTTCACCGTCAAATCTAACTCAAGATTGTAGGCTAGCTTTGAGCAGGCACTATTGGCTACATGGTAACCTACCTCTTCTCTTCTCTTTTCTTTTCCTTCCACTCTTTTTTTCCTCTTTTGTGGTCTTGTTCTCTCTCTCTCTCATATATATATATATGGTCACAATGTGCTACCCTAATATGCTACTGTGCTTATTCTTTCTCCATGGAATTTGGATGACAAAAATACAAACAATACGCACACACACACACACACACACACACACACAAAGATGTGTGTCTTTAAGAACACTAACCACAATAACAAAGGCAACCATTTGGAAGTATTCCTTAAAGAGCAGGCTCTGAAACTGTGGTCTCCAAACCTTTCTGAATGTACCCTTATATAAGTAATGTACCCTTATATAAGTAAATTACTTTTAAAATGTATTTCCAACATGTATATATGTTCTATTTACAAGTTGTATACATTTACTATCATTATATACTATAAAAAGTACAGTATGAAACATTCAAAAAATTTAAAACACATGATTAAACTGGGGGCCAGCAAACCTTTTTAGGGTACCAGATAGTGAATATTTTAGGCTTTGCAGGCCATGTGTCCTTGACATACTACTTAACTCTGCTTTGCAGCATGAAATTATCCATTGACAACATATAAACACATGGGCATGGCTGCATTCCACAGCCTTATTTACAAAGACAGGGGTTAGAGTGGATTTAGCCCATGGGCCATAGTTTGCCAACCTCTGAATTAAAACATAAACATTGCTAAAAATCCTAAATATTTTCCCATACCCTCTTGGAGGTCACTGCCCAAGAACAGAAGAAGGAATATGACCAAAGACCTTTCTTCCTTTTCCAATTCTTCATTGCTACTACAGAGCATAATTTGTTCTGTTATTTCTATATATGAGACAGAGGGTACAAAACACAGCTAGGTTGGCATACAAATACTGAGCTGTGGGCTGAGTTCATTTCTAGCTATAGAATTTACTCAACAAATTATACTATCTTACTACACAAGTTTCTCAACAACTCTGTGGTTCGAATTCACACTTCAACAAAATGTCAAATTACTGTGTGTTTTGAACTTTGGAGATTCTGCCAAATAATCGAAGACATAGATATCAAATTAGAAAATCTGAAGGCACTACTAAATAATGGAAAATAAAACTCCAGCTAAAGCCCTAAGACCTCTGTGAGGGTGAGAGGGTGTGTGTGGGTGTGCATGTGTATGCATGTGTTGGTTAAACAAATACTGTCATCTTGATCTTTAAAAATATTATTGTTGCCTGTAATCCCAGCACTTTGGGAGGCCGAGGCAGGCAGATCATCTGAGGTCAGGAGTTCGAGACCAGCCTGACCAACATGATGAAACCCCATCTCTACCAAAAATTCAAAAATTAGCTGGGAGTGGTGGCTGGTGCCTGTAATCCCAGCTACTCCGGAGGCTGCAGGAGAATTGCTTGAACAGAGGCTGCAGTGAGCCGAGATTGCGCCATTGCACTCCAACCTGGATGACAGAGCGAGACTCCATCTCAAAAAAAAAAAAAAAAAAAAGACGTTATTGTCTACTGTGTGTTAAACACAATGTGTCTCCTGATTGGTCTGTAAACAGAGATCTTGGAATTTTTTGACAAATTACTCAAGTCATCTGTATTAAATCCTGTTGAAATTGGAAAAAAAAAAAAAAGATGAAACTAACAGCTTTTGAGTATCAGGCTGGATTCATTGAAAATTTTTTAAATCTTTCTCCAGTGGTGTAGAAAATCTTAAGGCTATATTGACATGTTCAGAATGTCAGCGCAGTCAGCCCTCTTGACGCAGAGCCCTCTCTATGAGACTCTAGTAATAACTTCACCAAACAAAATGGAAGAGTTACTTTAATCATTTTAGTCAAATTGAATGTGTCAAGTAGAAATACTAGGAATAGAGGCAGCACTAATTCAAAAACATGCCTTCAACCCCAATTAACGCAAGCAAAGCCTAGAAAGGAGATTCCACAGCCCAAGAAGAAGATGTTAGCAATCAGGAAACCTTGGTTTGAATGCAGTTTGAATGCAACCCCTTTCAACACTCTGAGCCCTCATTTCCTTATTATATGATAATAACACATAATTTACAAAATTATTGGGAGAGTAAAATGCAATCACATATTCAAAATTGTTTCTTACAATGCCTGGAACACAAAGGCACTCACTAAATAGTTTGCATCTTTTTTCTCCTTTCTTCTCTTGAATCAAAAAACCTCTATCAAATTTACGTGATAACTATGAAGATCCAAGAGATAATGAATGAAAAAGATGCCTTGTGAAATGGAAAACTCTCGACTCGTGGAAGACTTGGGTGTAACTAAAACTAGTTCAGGCTATCTTGATATGTTGCTATCCTGTAATACTTCACATAGGATGTCTTTTGGTCACCTAAAGAAAAAGAAATTTGCTACATCTCCCCCTCAGAAGAGACTGCTACAGTTGGATGCTAAAAAAAAAAAAAAAACAAAAAACAAACAAACAAAAAAAAAACCCTCCTCTGAACAGGTACTTTTCATATCTGTGGGCAAAAGGCTCTTCCCTGTGTCTTTTCAAACACCATACAAGGAGAATATTATGCCTCAAAGACGATTTCTCTGTATGCATAATAAACATCAGTCTTGACACATTCAACCCAAATGCAAGGTGACTAAAACAAAGCAGAGATGCAATTGTTTCTCTCTCTGTTTCTTTAACATCCCAGGATATCACCAGAGTCCTCCAAAGTAGTTACATTTTTTAGCTGGAAGTGGCACAATGTAGTCATCCATGTCGTATGACTTGAGGATGGCCAAAGAGCCTGTATGTTCAAAACTGATATGACCATATATGGTCATATATGACCATATATGACCTCAAAGATCATTATCAACTTTTTTAGTCATGGATAAATTCACCAAATATGCCAAGGCACATGGCAGGATGGTTCTTCTTACTCTCTCTCTCCTGTGGTTAGGTGTGGCTATGTAACTGGCTCTTACCAATTATTGGTAATTGGCAGTCTCACATGCATTCCCAAGCTGGGGGATCTAAATGCCACTGGGAGACCTTCCAGAGCTCTTTCTCTCCACTAATATGATGACCTGCAACATTCAAGATGGTGGCTGCTCTGACAACCAGGGCGAGGCTACACAACCAAAACCCATGACACTTCATTATACATATATGGCAGAAGCACAGAATAAACCCCTGTCATTTTAAGTCACTAAGATTTTGCAGATCATTTGTTAATGCGGCAGAATACAACTTATCCTTACAGCTGCACAAACAAAACAAGGTAGATTTTCACTCAACTGTTATCAGTAATTAATATACAATCAGCCAACAAATTATCCTTAAGAAAGCAGATTTTTAAAGAAATAAAGCATGGAAAATTGCTTTGCTATTTGACGATACAGAAATCATTAACGCGCAGTATTCTGAAATACAGCACAATGCCAAGGAAGACAGACCAGAGTGAGACCATGTTGGAAATTCTTTTGTGCACCTAGTGGCCTGAAAGCTATAATATATCAAGAGTCAATAATGATTATCATAATAATTGCAAATATTTAATGACAACTTACTATATGTTTGTTAAGCATTGTACTAAGTATTTTACCTCAAATATGGTATCCTGTTTAATCCTTACGATAACCTTATAATGTAAAAAGCTATTTCAATTTTACATGGATAATAAGAAGGCAAAAAAAAAGATAAGCAACTTGCTAGTTACTTTTAGGTCTGTCTGGCCAAACTGGTGTCTCAATAGAAATAGTAGTAAATAGGCCGGACGTGGTGGCTCAGGCCTGAAATCCCAGCACTTTGGGAGGCCAAGGCGGGTGCATCATGAAGTCAGGAGATTGAGACCATCCTGGCTAACATGGTGAAACCCCATCTCGATTAAAAATACAAAAAAAAAAATTAGCCGGGCGTAGTGGCGGGCGCCTGTGGTCCCAGCTACTCGGGAGGCCGGGGCAGGAGAATGGTGTGAACCTGGGAGGTGGAGCTTTCAGTGAGCCGAGATCACGCCACTGCACTCCAGCCTGGGTGACAGAGCGAGACTCTGTCACACAAAAAAAAAGAAAGAAAGAAAGAAATAATAGTAAATATACAAATGATAGATAAATTGAGAGGTGGAAGGGAGGAAGATAGGGAAATAATATAGTTATAGATATAAAGTCTATAAGTCTTTTCTTATTTGGTAATACTGAATATTTACATTCCAGGTTCTTGCCAAAGAACATCATTTCAAATTGTCTGTTCTTTGATCCTTATCTGAAGCTCAACGATAAGAAATCATTTTTCCTGGATGACTGCCTAAAGACCATGCACTCTACCCTTTCTTTGAGATCAATAGCTCTTAATAATTAGGGAGAGGGCATAGACCTCCTTATAAATCTTATGAAATCTTTGTACCCTTTTCCTAGAAAAACATCAGTACACAAAATTTCAGAAGATCCTCAGACAGTCCTTTCAGACCCAGTATGGATTCTCTGGCAGACTATGGTTTCTAAATGGTTTTTTTCTAGTGGCTACCCATGAGTCACTGGACCCTGTCTCCCATAGTCCCACACTCCTAATCACGTGCTGGGTCCTTGTGCCATTGCAGAGGCCTGGGAGGAAGCTTGATGGAAAAGAGTGCTCTGGTCCATGCATCTTATAGAAACTGTGGTTTATTTAGATAGGACCAACTGATGTATTCTCTGCAAAGTCTATGAGGAGGTGTCAGGCAGCAGGACATTTGGTGGGTGCAACTTAGCTCAGGTGATGGTATCTTCTGCCTGTCTAGGGTAAAGTCCAAGCAGCTCAGGGGAAACTGCTTTGTGGAACTTCTCACAGCCTAAACATGACAACTTAAAACATGAAAATAATTACTTAGTAGGGTTGCACAAACCGCAGAACGTGCCACATTTCATACTCCCAAAATGGTGCTTTTAGGGGCCAAATTACCTCCTGGCTCTGGTTTATCCCACCCCACAACCAACAGTCTAACCTTGCTTATATCCAATTCTCACAAGTCTCGATACAAAGAATGTGACTCCTTTCCACGGCTGATGAGAACGGAAGGCCTCTCTCAAGATGGGTGTCAATGTGACATTAAGGGAGAAAAGCAGGTTACAGTTTTACATGCGAAATAAGTAATTGCTCCATCACTGTTTATAAAAAAGTAGAAAAAATACCAAAATGCTAATATTATAGATTATATATATAATTAACTAGAGATAACTAATCTCTAGTTATCTCTAGAGAGTGAGATTGAGAGTTTCATTTATCATATTTGCTATTTTTTTTTTCAGATTACCTATATAAGCTTACATTTTTAATGTTCGTAATCAGAAAAAAGTACACAATATGAAAAGTACATGAGAACTGTCAGCTCTTGCTAGCAACTCCAAATACAACTGCTGGTTCTTACCGTAGAGGAAGACAAGGCAATGAACGTTCCTGTGCTAACAGCTTCATGCTCATTATTTCACTTAATCTTCATGGCAGGCCTATGACATAGATATTATCCACCTCGATAATGGAAAGGAAAAATTCTCTGAGACTTATGACAATTTAATCCCATAATGACCTGGCTAGAAAGCAGCAGTGCTGAATTTTCGTCTCAGATCTATCTGACTATCTGATCTATCTGACTTTTACAACCTGGACACTTTCCCATAGAGTAGCACGAGTCAAACAATGAAATGATTGAAGTGGGTTTTTTCACCTTCCAAGTCCCAGATATGATTGTTTAAAAAAAAAAAAAAGTCTGTATTTTGTGGACTCTGTCCAGGCTAGGGAGGAAGTCAATGTTTGTCTCTTATTAAAGCCAAGACTGTCAGTCCACTGGACGCACTGCTCCTCTCTGTGGAGCACAATAAAGCTTCAGAACTTGCGGACATGTGAGAGCAGAGCCCAGTAATCAAGTAAGGAGCCGTTACAAGGAAATAAGGTCCCTGCCTGCAGCCACAGAGCAGACCAAGACCCAGCAGTCAGTCACTGCTCTGCAGTGCGGGCTCCCATGCAGGCCTGCTCAGCTTTCCACTATCTTCCCAGAGATTCCTGGAGAAAAACAATGTTTTCTCTCATCGCAAGACTGTAGGGCCATGCCCAGGGCCAAGAGTGAGGCAGGATTTGGCTGGAATCCGCATCAGATGGCTGCACAACTGGTACAGTGGATAGGAGACTGAAGCTTATAACGCCAAGGTTGCTGTTTCATTTCTGTTATCTTTCTATGAAGAAAATCTTTGCACAATCTGCAGAGTCTGCACTGCTAATCTCTACCAGCTGTCTCACAAATGCCTGTGTTGGGCTAACGTGAGGCTTTGGGGAGGCTGAGGGAAAGCCAGAAGCATTACTTGTGATGGGCCATCTTTGTCAACTGTGACTTTAAAATACCAAGACTTGTGTGTGTGTGTGTGTGTGTGTGTGTGTGTGTGTGTGTGTGAGACAGAGTCTCGCTCTGTCACCCAGGCTAGAGTGCAGTGGCACGATCTCGGCTCACTGCAACCTTCGCCTCCCAGGTTCAAGTGATTCTCCTGCCTCAGCCTCTGGAGTAGCTGGGATTGGATTACAGGCATGTGCCAGTACGCCCAGCTAATTTTCGTATTTTTAGTAGAGACGGGGTTTCACCATGTTGGCCAAGCTGGTCTCGAACTCCTGACCTCAGTTGATTCTCCTTCCTCAGCCTCCCAAAGTGCGGGGATTATAGGCATGAACCACTGTGCCCAGTCAAAAATAATGAGACTTTTTGAGACCTTCTGATATCACTAATATGAAGAGAAACTTTCATCCTTCCTCAAATTTACTGTGTGATGATAAAAAGATAGAAAAGAGAACAAGCTCATAGGAGCACTAAGAATAGGAAGGGTGGATCACTGACTGAGAACACGTGTGTGCAGCCTTCCAGAGGGTGAAAAGGAGAAGGGAGTGTCCTTGTTGATAATGAGATGGAGGAAGCTACAGCACAGAGTATGCTGAGGAAAAACGCTGTGGGGATGGAAGTCAATCATCCCTTCACCTTTGCACAATTTTTCCATGACTTGCCGTGTTAGTTTCCTATTACAGTTGTAACAAATTACCACAAATTTAGTGGCTTAAAACCAGGCCAATTTATTTTCTAACAATTTTGGAGTTCAGAAGTCTAAAATGAGACCCCAACACTAAAATCAAAGCCTGAATTCCTTCTGGAGGCTCTAGAGAAAAATCTGTTTCCATGCCTTTGCCAGTTTCTAAAAGCTGCCCACATTCCTTGGTTTGTGGCCACATCACTCTTACCTCTTTGTTCATTGCCACATCTCTTCTGACTCTGACCTTGCTGCCTTAAGAACCTTTGTGATTAGATTGGGTCCATGCAGGTAATCTAGGAAAATCTCCTCAAGATCCTTAACATAATACTTTGTGAAGTCCCTTTAGCCTTGTAGAGTAACATATTTACAGGTTCCAGAGATTAGCATGTAAATATCTTTGGGAGTCATTATTCTGTTGACCACACTCGGTAAGGAGGCACAAAGAGTGAAGTGAGAAGCAAGAGAAGAAACAAGGCTTTACATGCAATAGTCCAAAGCAGCCACGGAGGGTGGTTCCACATGCTGCACTCAGAATAACTAGCAACAGAAATACGTACTCCAGAATAAAGCTGGATAAGCATTTGCCAATAAAATTGAACAGTCTGCCAAGGAAGGTCTTGGGCTCCCCTGCAAGAGGGAAAGATGTAGATGAACACAAGGAACAACTGATCCTGGAGGAAAGAGAGATGGTGTTACCTGGTGTTTAAAAAAGTGAATGACTAATAGTGGTGAAAAGGCTGAATAGATTAGGGCTCACCCACACCACGCCTTTTGAAAGAATGAATATCAGTCGTATGAAGAGGTTTCCATAAGATGTTCTTGAGTGAAAAATACCAAGCTCAATAAAAAAACATGAAGACTCTCCCAAGAAAGTAAGTATTTCCCAAACTCCCTGCTTTTTCTTGCACTGTTCCTTCCACTTAAAATATCCTTCCTCTCTGCTATTCATCTCCTATCTCTGTCTAGCAAATCTTTTCCTTGTTGAGTACAAATTAGTTTAACCTTTTTAAAAGAACAGAACAAAAATATGATTTAAAATATAAAATGTGTAACCATTTGACTTAGAAATCTTTTTTCTGTGAATTTACAATGAGGAATTAAATCCTTAAGTGGAACATGAGGCATATATAAGGAATTTTATTGTAGCAAAAAAAGATGAAAGCAATCTAAATATTCGTTGCTGGAGGATTAGACAGTTGGGGTATGATTCAAATGCTTGCCAGAATATTATGCAGCCATTAAAAATGATGATGGAGGTCATATTAAACATAAAAAATATCTAGGACGTATTTGCTGTGTAAGTGATAAAGATCAGTTACAGAATATATTATGATCCATTATGAAATTAGGTCTATCTGTGATATATCCATATTTATTTATAGAGAGATTGGTGCTGAAAGGATTCTGTAAAGCATTTTAACAGTGCTTATCTTTTTCAGATTTGAGCTAGTTTGAGTGTCTTTTTCTTCTTTATTTGAGAATACTGATTCCCAAGGGTATGGTATTAGGAGGTGGGGCCTTTGGGAGGCGATTAGGTCGTAAGAGTGGAGCCCTCATAAATGAGATTAACGTTCTTATAAAAAAGGCTGCAGGGAACTGCCTTGTCCCTTCCACTGGGTGAGGACACAGTGAGAAGCTCCCATCTGTGAACCAGGAAAAGGGCCCTCACCAGATGCCAAATCTGCTGGCACCTTCATCTTGGACATAGCAACCTCCAGAACTATGAGAAATAAATTTGTTGTTTATGAGTAACACAGATTTTTTTTTTTTTTTTTTTTTTTTTTTTTTTTGAGACAGAGTCTCCTTCTGTTGCCCAGGCTGGAGTGCAGTGGTGCAATCTCGGCTCACTGCAAGCTCCGTCTCCCGGATTCAAGTCATTCTCCTGCCTCAGCCTCCTGAGTAGCTGGGACTATAGGTGCCCGCATGATATTTTCTTATAACAACCTGAAAACACTAAGAAGCATATACTGTTTTAATTTTTACCCATGATATATTACGTTTTACAAAAACAATAGTGCTCTATTCTAAAAAGGAGACCATAGCTCTGTAAGTTCCTGATTTTAGAATGTCAAATTATGTTTACTAGACTTAATAAAATAACAACAGGCATTTACTAAGCATTTGCAATATACCAGACCCCATCCTAAGTACTTTTACATTTATTTACTTATCCTCACAACAAACTTATGAGGCACGTTTCCCATTTTGCAGGAAAGGAGTTGAAGCATAGAAAGGTCCCTTTAGAAAACTTAACTGTGGTATTTTACAAAGATCTTGAACAGTTTTGAAACAATAACAAAGTTTTCTATTTAACAGCACTCACCTCATTATCTAGAAGTGACCATTGTCCAGGACCTCTTACTCAGTCTTTAATTTCCTAAGCAATCTGACTTTTAGCATACAGCTTTAACTCTCCATTCTTAACTAGGTGCTCTCTCCCCAATGTATTTTCTGCCACCTTTTAAAGCACACCATGATGCAGCTTTCTGGTTGTACTTGGTTGTGGCCATTTGCATGCACCAGTATTCTGTGTGATTATTTGCAAAATTTTCTTTTATGCTGAGACGCTCAGAAGGTAAAGGGGGTCAAGCGCAGTGGCTCATGCCTGTAACCCCAGCCCTTTGGGAGGCCGAGGCGGGCAAATCCCTTGAGGTAAGGAGTTTGAGGCCAGCCCAGCCAACATGATAAAACCCCCGTCTCTACCAAAAACACAAAAATTAGTTGGGCGTGGTGGTGCGTGCCTGCACCTAGCTACTCACGAGGCTGAGACAGGAGAATTGCTTGAACCTGGGGACCTGAGGTTGCAGTGAGCCGAGATAGCACCACTGCACTCCAGCCTGGGTGACCGAGAGAGACTCCATCTCAAAAAAACAAAAAACAAAAACAGAAACAAAAAGAAAAAACAGAAGGTAAAGGAACATGATAAACAACTCACACTTGTTTAAATTGTTGTCATACAGAAAAAACAATTCAGCAAACACAGCAACCTAACACCTGGGCACTCCACATTTCAGAGCACGCAGTGGAAGAGATGTAATTACTATGGTTAATTGGTTCCTGGTAGAATGTCACTGAGAATGAGAACTCATTAATACATCATTTCAGCCAGTAGAGACACCAGGTGCTCTTACTTAGGGTCTGCTCTGTGGTATTCTGACATCTTTCTCAGGGCTACTTCCCTGTTTGAAGGAGAAAATGTAAACATCCATTTGTATATTATGATTTGGAACGCATTCCTTACAATTTCTGTAAAAAATAAAAAACCATATAAATTATCTAGCCAGGTAAACTGCTACATAATGCAGGGAACTCCATGTGAGATTTCTGCCTAAAAGCCTGACCTTTAAGCATTAAGTAGATGGATGAGTTTGACAAATATAAATATAGACTAGGAAAAAATACTCTCTTTGGCTTGTTTTTATGGATATTATTTTGGAAATTTATTTTTAAAAACTCATAGGACTGACAGAAAACTTTTCATATCAGAAATATCTCACAGGTCATATTTCCACATCCAAGAATTCAATCAGCCCTAGAGATGAGAATAGTTTAGGAAAAACTCCTAAATATATTCCACTAATTTTTTAAATTGTCTCTTCAGCTCTCATGTGCCTCAACATTCATATAACTTTGAAATCTCTAAGAAATTGAAGTTGAAAAGGGAATATTGATGATAATGATAAAAAATGATGAAGGAGAAGAAGGAGGAGAAAAGGAGAGGGAAGAAGAAGAAGAAGAAGAAGAAGAAGAAGAAGAAGAAGAAGAAGAAGAAGAAGAAGAAGAAGAAGAAGAAGAAGAAGAAGAAGAAGAAGAAGAAGAAGAAGAAGAAGAAGAAGGAGGAGGAGGAGGAGGAGGAGGAGGAGGAGGAGGAGGAGGAGGAGGAGGAGGAGGAAAGGAAGGAAGGAAGGAAGGAAGGAAGGAAGGAAGGAAGGAAGGAAGGAAGGAAGGAGGGAAGGAAGGAAGGAAGGAAAGAGAGAGAGAGAGAGGGAGGGAGGGAGGGAGGGAGGGGAGGAGGAGGAGAGGAAGAAGAAAGAGGTGGAGGAGGAGAGAAGAAAATGGTAGTGGTTTTGATGGTTATGATAGTGATGCTGATGATGGTGAAGATGATGGTGATGATGAGATGATGATGATGAAGGTGGTAGGAAGATGATGGGTACCTTTTTGCCTTAATCACTACCACTACTGTTCAGATTCTGAACATACCTAAGTACCTTAAAAAGTCAATCTTTGGGACAGAAAAGGTAAGCTACATCTCCACATTAAACATGTTGCCTTCTTACTTTTTAGTTATTCTTTTTTGCACCAATCTCTGTATCACCTTGACAAGAGATACTTGTTGCATCTTCAAACTGGTAAATTTTTTTAGCCAAATAGGTTTGGCCTCCAAAAAAAAAAGGAGGGGACAGAGAGACCTTCTTACCAGAAAAAAAAGAAATTGTCTCTATGCTAACAGTACTCCTTCTTGAAAAACATTTGTGCTATTTCAAATGAGTGTTTATTAACAAGGACAATTCATCTTGAAATGTTAAATGAGAAAAATCAGGTTACAAAACAGAATGCACAGCACGATGCTCATTTTGTACAGCGATATGACATTAATATGTAGTTTCCCCTGGGTTGCAGAAGTATAAATGATTTTATGTGTTCTTAGAGTTTGTGATTTGCTTTTCTTATTTGCCAAACTTTATTATTTTTTTTTGCAATGAGCATGTGATACCTTTTGTGATGAGAAAACAATATTTATGGAGCCTATGCAAAGAAAGAGGATTTATTTTTTTTCTGGCTATGGCTAGAATACTACAGCTGTAAATGGAATGCTTACATTGAGAAGGCAGTGAAACCTGAAAGTACAGACCTGACCTACCTGCTAGAGCTGAGCTTACAGCAGCGAAGGAGCTCTCAAGGAAAAAAAGAAAAGAAAAGATAACACGAAGTGTTAAAGAGGGAACATTTCTAAGGGTCAGGGAGAGGTGTGTGAAGGAGAAAGAGTTTGTTTCAGCTCAGCAAATACCTATTTATCACCTGCTCTATACTAAGCATTGAGCTTCACAGCAAGATAGAGAATAAGAACATGCATGGACCTACCCCTGGATGAAAGGAGAGAGGAGAAATGAGAATGTTGATGCCGTGGGAGAAGCACATCATGAAGGTGGCACCAAACTAGTTTCCATGAAATCCCAGAGAGGCCTGCGAGGGAGGATGTGAGGGTGGGTTCCTCAGAAAGATGGGTATGGAAGGACAAGTAAAACTAAACAAGGGGAAAAAAAGAGAGAACCTTTGAGGCAGAGGGAATGACATTCACAAAGGCACAGTCAGTAAACAGCAAGGTATGTTTGCAGAGCAACACGGAGGGCTGGATATGAGGTATGTGAACATCGCCAGAGTGACAAGCAGAGCAGAGAATGCTGATGAGTTTGGGAAGTCAGACTCCTGGACATCAGACAAGGCAGGTTAGAATTTAACTTGTAGGGGTGGAAATCCATATATAGATTTATGGATTTATGTGGGTTGACAATGTTGAGCCCTGTGCTCCCAGAAAACAGTGATGGTTAAGAAAACCCCCATCATTTTGTGTTCCTGAAATGGCTTACCATAAAAAAAGCATCCTCTTCCATGTGACTTAAGCAAGACTTGCCATCTACTCTTTCTCAAGACTCTCAAAAGACTTGTGGGTGCCTCTTTTATTTACCTATGACAAGGCTGAACAGTCCTCTGCCCCTTTGCTTGACCCTGTTGCTAAGGCCAGAAACAGACTGTACTAGTTTCTTAGAGTTGCTGCAACAAAGCACCACGAATGGGTGGTTTTAAGTCAACTGAAGCTTATTATCTTCCAATTCTGAAGGCTTGAAGTCTGAAAGGACCACGTTTTTTTCCAGGGTCTAGGGGAGAATCTATTTCATGCTTTCCTCTGGCTTCTGGTGTCAACAGCAATCTTTGACATCCCTTGACTTGTAACTGTAACTCTAGTCTCTGCCTCTGTTATCACACGGCATTCTTCTCCCTGTGCAACTCTACCTTCTCCTTATCTTATATGGACCTATAGTATTGGATTTGTACCCATCCTAATGACCTCATCTTTTTCTTTTCTTTTATTTTTTTTTCTTTTTTGTTTTCTTTTTTTTTTTTTTTTTTTTTTTTTTTTTGTGGAGACGGAGTCTCACTCTGTCACTCAGGCTAGAATGCAGTGGCACAATCTTGGCTCACAACCTCTGCGTCCTGGATTCAAGCAATTCTCTTGCCTAAGCCTCCCTAGTAGCTAAGATTACAGGCATACGCCACCACACTGGGCTAATTTTTGTATTTTAGTAGAGAAGGGGTTTCACTATGTTGGCCAGGCTAATCTCAAATTCCTGACCTCGTGATCTACCCACCTCGGCCTCCCAAAGTGCTGGGATTACAGGCATGAGCCACCGCACCTGGCCCATGACCTCATCTTAACTTGATTACATCTACAAAGACCCTATTTCCAAATAAGGTCACATACACAGGTACTGGGAGTTAGAATTTCAACATATATATTGGGAAACACAATTGACTTATAACACAGAACCACCCAACTTCACATTCCTTATCTCATGAGTTATTAGCTGAGATTAGACCTGTTTGTGCCTCTGAGACTAGCCAACCGTAGGGGGGAAAAAAATCCTGCCCAGATAACTGAGACCTTTCCTGTTTGCAAAACAATCCCAGCTATAAACCATCCCTCTTGCAATATGCTTACCCCTCCTCATAAAAGTCTAAGGCAAAACACCTTGCTCAAACACTTTAATCTTTGGATCTCGGTGCTCTCCCTATTGCAATAACCTGAATAAAATCAGTCTCCTTGCTTGTTCAGTTACCTTCTTTGACAGGGTAGGGTGTCAAAGCCAGATGCTCCCATGTAGTTTGAGTAACAATCCAGAGGTGGGCAGTGAGGGCTAATAGTAGATGCTGGCTGGCATATGCTGTAGTAAATACCGAGGTGCTCAGTCCAGAACGCCCCAGAGGACCACCAAACTCACACCCTGCCAGTGCTGAGAATGTCAGCTGCTGATGGCTCACAGCTACATCCCTCAGGGGAAAGTGCCTCTGTTTACTCACTGTTAGTGCTCTAAGGACTAGACAGATGTGACAGAATGATATATGTGTGGCTTATCACTTTTAACTGTAGGTATTCCTCCCACCCCACCCCCACCCCCACCTTCAGAAATGCAAAAAGGAATTCAAGCCTGATGTCAACTTTTCTTGTGTGCTTTGGGTTGCAGGGATCAAAAGCTGATGTGCACTCAGGAGGTAACACTTCCCCCATGAAGGCTTCTGTAGCCAAGACCCACGGCTCCTGAAAGCAATGAGACTGAATGGTCCTAGAGCAATGGAGTTGGGTTAGGCAGTGCAAATGGAAGCAGCCACATCAGGAGCAGCTGTCATCTTTTTAAGAGAATCTGAAAAGCAGACTATGTTTTTGGCCCCTTAAAGTGCTAGAAGAGGTGCTAGAGTTAGCTCAGGGGTGCTGGGAGATTACACATCAAGAGAGGTGCCCTTGGGAACAGCAGCCAAAGATGCCACGCTAATGCTCGACGGGAAAGCAGTGAAACCAACCACCTCCAAATGGACCACATAAGTTTGAACCACGAGAATCTTAACCATCACAATGATGCCCTACAGACCAGAGGCCCTTCTGCCATTCCCACTCCCCTGATCCTTGTGTGCCTGCGTGGAAATGGAATGGTCTTCCAAAAAAAAGGCTGAGATCTAATTTCTCACCCACTGGAGAATTAAAGTCAGGACAAATTTGATTTATAAAACTAAGGCACTTCTTACCACCCCCCGCCCACCCCCCCAAGAGTGCAGATCAAATGTTTAACTTCTATAGAGGCAAACGCAAGCCAGGCATACAGAAGTACATAAACAAGACAGCTATTGATTGCTGATTTGAGCACTGTGTGTCTCCCCAAGCTCCAGCTTAGTGATCATAATTAACGCCCTCAGGAAATCCATTCATAAGGGAATTTAGGTGGATCATCCTTCTCAATGCCCTGCAAACAAGAATACCTCCCTGTCTCCTACTCGTTCTTCATTTGCTTTGTAAACTGAAAATTAAACTGCCACGTCTGGGTCCAAACTGATTTAAATCAATTTGGATACAAGCAGATACTTGGTACAAATCCCTGGAACGTGATACACAAAGGCAGGATCAGCAGGTCTTTCCCACCCTCATGGTGACTGGAAGAAAAAGGAATAGAGTGTCCCTCCTCCCAAAAATCCCCCTCATCTGGGTGTCTGTTTCCAAACAGCTGCTGGATAATATCATGAGAAGGCAGACTCTCAAACCCACCTGGCCCAACAAACCCAACCGGCACAGTCAGGGAGAGATGCTGGCTGGCTACAGGGAATGCTCAGGATAGGAGGAAGAAAAGCCGTAGGAATTGAAATGGAGTCACTTGTGCCAAGACTTTAAAAAAATGGAATCGGGAGGAAGGGTTATTGTGCAGAGAATGAGCCCCTCCCAGGGAATCTGCTTGAGTTGTAGAATGTTCCTTTGTGTTCATTTGCTTGAATCTCCTGTTGCTGCTCATTCCCTCAAGAATGTGGAGGTCCTAGCTCAAGTCCTCTGCAGTGGGACACAGTTTTCCTCTCAGCCTTGTTCCCCACCATCCTCTCCCCTTCCACCGGGTGGAGTCAGGGAGGTTCCTGAACACTTCGGGCCCACCCTATCCCGTTCTCCCTGCTGCTCCTCCCTCTCCCCAGACTCGCCTTCCTAGTCTCCTCGTGTGTCTGTAACTGTTTACTGGCCCTTGTTGGGTGCCAGGGAAACACCCTTTGGTGGAACTCTGCAGCCTCTCCCTTCCACGCCCCTTGACATCTTAGGACCACAGCTGTCCAGGGTCTCTCAGGCATAAGAAAAGTCCCATCTGAATCGTTCAGACTCACCTTTCAGGAACTGAAAAGTCCAGACCAGTATCAATTAAAATCAAACCTCACCTTCAATGCAAAGGCTTTCTCATTCCCCTAGTCCATGCCTGACTTATACAGAGGCAAAAGGCCTGGTCTGGCTCTTCACTCTTCCTCCACCTCCATCTCTCTCCACCTGCTTCCGCTTCCTCTCAAGATCAGGAGCCCAGGAGGAGGTGAGAGAAGGTCATGACACTTTGCCTAACTGGTGTCATTCTCCTTCACCCAGCAACCCCTTGGCGTGACAAGTATTCCACTTTGGGGCTACATGTGAATTTTTGGGGAGATCCTGGGGGACTCCATGCTACTGTCAACCTAAAACAACAACAGAGAGAGATTTGCCAAAGATAATGAGTTTATTCCAGAATGGAGAGAGGGATTGCAATCCAGGAATATGTGTGCCATGGCAGCCCATGGGGGACCATGGCTGCACCCAGAGAGGCAAGGGAAGGAAAGGATTTTTAAAGGCAAAATGAAGAAGGTTACATAAGTTGTTTTGAAATAATTATTCTTGGCTACAAGGATCAATAGCAAGGGTGGCACCAGGCCAAGATCGAACAGGCAGTTGCTGGGGCAGACGTCCTCTCAGAGGCATTTTCTGTGTAAGGCTGTGGTGGCCTTTCTTCAAGGTGATGGTTTTCAGAAAGTCCTTGTAATCGTTGTTACCATAGGCATGTGTGCATGAGAGCCCCTCCTTTATGGCTTCCCGACTCCATTTTTTTAAGGCTTGGCACAAGTGACTCCATTTAAATTCCTATGGCTTATACACAACACAATACCTGGACAAAGAGGAGAAACCCCTCATGACTTCCTGTCTTCTCCCTCCCCTCACCTCTCACCCCTTTATACATCCATAGCTTTTGGTGGCTGAGTCCTCGCCTGTCGGACCACCCTCTTCAGTCTGCCCCCATGACGGCCCAGGACGACCTGTGTGCCACATCATCCAGGTGGTCCCCAGGAAACTGACCAATCCCTGGCAGTTCAAGTGGTGGGAATGCAGGCAGTCTCATAGCCCTGACATCACAGGCTGCTCCCACTAGCACCCACCTTCAGAATTACCCCTGCAAGAAGCAGGCACCAGTCTTTATGCTCATAATGCCGTCTCACTTCCAGGGGTTTGTACAAAGTTCACACAAGAACCCTCTCATTATGTTCTCTTTGGGGGGCAACTTTGGACCAGGCCTACATTTCAATTGCTTAGCAAGCATCAGGCCCAGGAGGAGACTGTGGGGCTCTTCTCTGTCTTGTCTTGGGGGAGGAGCATGTCCCCTCCCTCTTTCAGATGGAAGGGAGAGGACGTGCCCCACCACTTTCACTAGGCAGACAGCATACTAAAACTCCCAGCAAGGGCCTCTTCTTGCAGCCTTCATGATCTTCTGCCTTTATAAAGAGGTGGGAGGACATAGGGAGTACAGAAGTGGGGAGTGGGCAGTGAGGATCACAGGATGTCCTGGCCACCTCTAAGGAAGCCCTGTCTATGTCTGACAGCTCCTTGGTGAGCCCTTTAGACTGCAGGAATAATTAGGTCATGTTGTTCTCAGCTTTAAGACTTCTGGAGAGAATCTGAAACAACAGAAAAGTTTTGCGTGTGATCTTGCTACATCTTCCAACGCTCCCAATCCTTCAAAGCCCCACATCAGCCCTGGCCTCTCCAAGAAACCTTTCTGTTCTGACAACTCAGGCTCTCACTGAGAACTCCTTTCTGGAACATCCAATGCACTTGATGTCAGCACAACACATTCTGATGAGTAAATATATTCTGTCTCATGTTGGTCTCTTGCTGTTTCTCCATGTTGGTCCCAATAGCACAGCAGACTTTTTGAAGCTGGAGACTGTGCTTTATGCTTATTTTGTATCCCCTATGGCTTTTACCACTTTACTGTCAACATAAAGGTGCTCAATACATTTTGAAGTGAGTTGAATGGAATTTTCAATCAGACACATGCTGGATGGAGAGAGAGCCTCGGTGTGGTTAGGGCTGGAATACATGAAGCAGAAAAGACAGATTGCACATGAAGTTTCTTTCCGAAATTTAGGCATTGCAAAATGGAACAGAGACTTTGTAAAGACAACATATGCTGCCATTCCTGGGAGTTGGATCATGTTGTTTACATATTTTCGGGAATAATAACCTGGCGTCAGGATCCAATGTGTTAGGTTCATTTGTGTAGACAGCCCCCGGGCACTAAGACAGAGAGGTGAAGGAAGGAGAGAACTAGGACGTGGGCTTCTTCCATATCCCAGCCCAAGCCCCTGGCCACCAAGAAGTTATAGTGATGAGACAGGAGTGGCCAACACTCAAATATGGTGGGAAATCCCTGTGGTGCTGTAGGTTTGATGGGCATGACCCCTTCTCCTCTCCTGTTCTCCCTCTCCTTTCTCACACCCAAGCACACAAGGACATGCACATACAATGCACCAGGAGAAAGTTTTTTGCCAAAATGCAAGTGAACAATACTGGCTGAGCCAGTTCTCTTCATTTACCTTTTCCCACCTTCTCCACCAGTGGAGAATTTTTTTCAGGAAAGACTGTAATACTGTTCAGTCCCATCAAGGTGCACTTTAATCTATTTAACTTTGAGATAATACTTTGGATAAATAAAAGAGGAGCCTGCAATCTAATGCGTTCAGAAATACTTCAATTAACATCAACACCCAAAGCAGTATAACTGCATCCCCATAAGCCAGAGCAAGAAATCCAGCCTTAATGCATTCCCCACCTCCCCCACCCCACATGGTTACCTATATAGTTATGGAAACCCTGAGGCATGTACTATCACTTCATTCCAAAGCTGATGGAGTTAGAGGTCCTCAGCCTCAGGCCCTGATAGATGTACAGATGTCCCACGTCTTCCTTTGAATCAGGGAGGCAGCACAAAGACCCTCATATGCTGTTACACCTGCTCCTCCTCCACTCTTCCACACTCTGCAAAGGGGCAGTGGCCATACTTTCCTGGACCCACTGGAACAGGAGGTCCCTCTTCTATGCCAATCAGGTGTTTTCTTTCCCTGAACACCCTCCCAAACTTCTCCCAGGGCTCAAAGGTTACTTTGGAATAACGATTATGGTCATAAGATATAATGATATAGGTCATAAGAGTGAAACTGATTTAGAAGCAGTTGTGGATCATTTATACTTGACCTGTCCTTCTTGGGCCACAGCCAAAAAACAAAAAGTAGGGCTAAAGAGAAGACACTGGGAGCTCTTCTCCTCACCCTCTGCATCCAGTTAGCATCCTCCAGTCCTGCAAAAAAAGGCTCTAAGGGTTAAATATTAACCTGAGGGAGTGGAAGCACCTGGGTCGCATGAGTTGTATCTCTGCTTGGTCCTATGGCTGATGGCATCATATTCTCCAATGTAATGATTCTTTTTATGTGACAGGGAGTTGAAGAAAGGGATGCTGAGCGAAGGAGTCCATATATTCTCCATAACTCGAATTACTACAATGAATTGCTCCATTACTCACCTTTGCACTGGACATTAATCACAAAAACAAAAAACTGCAGAGCCAGGAAGTTAGTGAGGATGTGCTATTTCAACCCTGCACCCTGTGCCAAGTGGATGCAGCTGCAATGAGGAATCTGCAGTGCTCCCCTTTCCCATCTGTTTTTTAAACCATTAGTGCAGAAGTTTGTGGGAGAAACTCACAGCCGTGACTGGGATAGAGCTGGACTCTTGGGAAAGGCTTGCTGAAATTCAAATCACTTGCGAGTCACCTGCCCACAAAGGACATACTAGGTCCACCTCTGGCTCCTAGTGTTTCCCATTCGCCCTGCCTGCACAGGCTCAGGCCTGATTATACCAAACTGCTTGAAAATCTGAAATATTAAAAACATCCATACTAAAGAATATTATGGAACCACCAAAAAAATAAATTAAAAGTATTTGATATCACATAAAGAGATAAATTATTAATGTAAAAAGCAAGTTACCAGAAACTATGTAAATGTAATCTCACTTGTCTGTATGTGTGTGTATATATATATTTTATTACATAAATGTTATACACATGTTATATATGTGTGTATATATATATTTTATATTTTATGTTAAGATATCTATATATCTTAACAAAATATATACCATTCTATTTCCCACAAACCTATGGGAGACAGGCTCAAATTTGAATCTAAGTATGCATACAGAAAATAAATACACAAATAATATGAAAGTTGATCTTTTTACTAAAAATGAAAAATATCTTCTTTCTCTGTCTATTGGAATATTCAGCCAAGTGAGTATTCTGTTATTTTTTCAAAGCTTGACTGAAGCATTGTTTAGGAATAAGTGACCAGGAGGAGTAAAACAAATCTACAGGCACAATAGAAAATCATAGAAGATTGTCTGAAAATTTTAAACCGAGAAAAAGTTTTCAGAAATTATAGCAATCTTTATATGTTTATTGCAGCCATGAAAGAATATGAATTTGAGGATGTTTTTTGTTTTGGGAGTTTCTTTCCTCAAACTTTGCTGTTTCAAAAGCACCAGGAGTAATGCCGATCACCACCGTCATTGCCCAGCAAACTCAGAGTTTGTCACACACCAGGCACTGTTCAAAGTCCTTAACATATTAGCTTAATCCCCCAAATAACATTAAGAGATAGTTATTTAAATTCGCATTATTTTAATGTTTAAACAATTATAATCACTGTCCTTTTCCAAGCAGATCTTGGTCTTCAGCACTGTCGGGGTGGACAGCACCCTCTTCCCTGTCGCTTTCTCTCCCACTACTTCCCCATCCTGGTATACATCTACCCCTTTGCAGTCAATTCCTGAAGTCCTCTGCCTGCCTCTACCCTGAAATCTGATTACTCTTTTCTAATTGGAAAGCAGAGAGAAGATGGAGAAGAAGAAGGAGACCAACGGGAGAGAGAAGACATGATACAGGGGTGAAGGTTGCCGGATAGCTGCCCCTACATGGCCTCTCTGACTGGGACTGAGGCTCTTTCTGTTGGAGGGTGAAGCCCAATTGCTGGAGAACCAATTTTGAAAGGAACCTTTCTGGGACTGTGACATCAACAGGATAGAAAATCCATAGCCCACCCTCAGGGGAAGCTTTTCTCTCACCATCTGCTCACACAGCCCAGTCCTGCCCCCAGACCACTAGAGACCACTGCTTCAGAAACATCAGGAAGAAGCACCCTTACCAGGGTCACCAGTGTTCTTAAAATAGGCACCATCAGCGGCATCTTTAGGTGAGCTGGTGGAGGAAATTGATCAGTAGGAATCAGGGTAAGAGAAAAAGAGCTCAGTGCCTGTGTCACCGAGGCTTCCAGATGTAGCGAATTGTGAATACATCAGTATATTCATACGGTACAAAAGAAACACCTTAAACATACAGAAAGGAAGATTCTGTTTGAATAGGAAGAGAATATTGTGGACATGGCTACCCTAAACCGGCCAGTAAAGATGCTGTTTGGACAACATTTACTGTCCTTGCCTTTAGTTCTACTTCATGTATTAAGCAGGATGTCGAAAGCCAAAGTATGTCCACGGAGTGGTGACCAAGCTGAGAGAATACCCCGGTAAGGAGTGATCAAAGTTCTCTACACCTTCAACCTTAAAAACGAGAAGACATGGTAACTCTGTTAATATTTAAAGGGCTGTCAGATGGAAAATTAATTGCACTTTTTCACCAGTACCCAGGGAAGAACTTGAGTCTGTGGAAGAGTTTATGGAGAGTTTTCAGCACAGGATGAAGAGGTTCTGATCATTCCCAGTCTGACAAAGGAGTGGGCTGTCCATTCCTGGAAGGGGAGAAACCATAAAAAATGGCTCTGTGTCTGTGATGGCTGGGATGTGATATGCACATTGCCTAGGAGATTGGATTGGATGACTTCTCAGGTGCTTCCAATGCTGAGATTTAAAACCCAAATATCTCAGAAACATTATTTCCAATTCTTAAGGAATCTGATTCAGGCTTTGGAGTTTTCCTATCTATAGAAGTCATTGATTACATTAAAATGCCTTCACATAAATTGAGCATAATGAATAGGGTGTTATCATGAAGACAGCACTGAAATAGGCAATTAACAAGCCTGGTTCTGCTCCAGAATGCTCTGCATAGTCACTTGAAAAAGAAATCACTTAGGGTCTCTGAGTATCAATTTCTTCATCTGTAAAATGGATACTATTGGTAAGAAGAAAAACTCACTGGCAATAGATCAAACGAATCCCCAGCCACTGGAGCATTCTGGGTGCTCCCCAAAAGTCAGCACTGGCCCATCACAAATCCAGGAGGCAGGCAAAAAGCCCCCTTGGTGCTTCCGCTTGTCCCTTTTCACAGGCATTTCCTCACTTCAACTACATCCTTCCCCTCAGAATCTTGCACCCACTGCTTCCAGTTCTCCCCTGTCACAGAGGAAAGGAATCTGGAAAATTATTTCAAATAAAGGCATTAGAGACTTTAATATGCTCAACCTTACAGACAAGTTGGTTTTTAAGAACAAGCATCCACCAGGCAGAGGCAACGCAGAACCCAGTGAGTGGGACTGCAAACTCCATGGCACCCAAAGGTGGGGCTTTACATTCAGAGAGAAATCTTCCTGCCATGCCTCCGAGAGGCAGGTGGCTTAAAAATTTCTTAAATGTGGACCCCAGAGAATTTTTTCTCCCTTACTAAAGGGACTCATCTTCGAATTGAAGAGTAATTGAATGGAGCAGCATCAAGCATCACCTCCTAATAAATGCAGCTTCAGAGACAGCTAAGCAATGTGAATTTCCAGCCTGTTTGGCCAAAGCTGTTATCATCTAAGATATCACTTAGGTGAAACACATTCTCTCTTAAAACAATAATCAATATTAGACACCTGCAGCCTTCTCATTCAAATCCTGTGTGATATGCAGAGATGTGCTAGTTGATGAAATCTGGAGAATAAGGCTTTCTGGGCTTGTTTCATCACCACATGGGCCAACTACAGGAGCCTGGGTCAAGAGCAAGGGAAAAGATGGTCACTAGTAAGGTCAGCTGTGAGGCAGGAAAGGGTTCATGCCCTTCTTTCCCTGCCACCTCCACCGTGTGTGTGTGTGTGTGTATGTGTGTGTGCGCACGTGCTTGTGTATGGCTATTAGCATAATAATTCCTCAAAATTATGCCGCATGGGACACATTATTAACACAATTAAGTGTTGTTATTGAGATGGTCCATCTGAGACATTTGAAAGACCAATATTGATCACAGAAGAACTGATCTCCACCCTCAACCACCTCTGGGGCAATGGACAATGGCCTTCAGCTTTGAGCACTTGGAGTAATTTGGCATAATAAAGTCAGTAAGAATGGAGGGTATAGAGGGAAGGAGGCAGAGAGCCCAAGGAAGAAGGAGTTCTGACACCCCTGTGAACCCCTCCTCTAACTGTGACTGCCTCCTGGTAAGACAGCGTTCACCTAGTCACTGGGAATATCTGCCCTACAGGCAGCGGGACTTAATACAGGGTCACCCTCCCTGCCAGGGAAAACAAGTCCTTGGACTCAGAACACTAAACTAGGTTTCAACATCAAGTGCACCATTTTCTCTAACAGCTCTATGACCCTTAGAAAGTTCCATCATTTGTGGGAACCTCTTTTTTTCTCATCTGTAAAACAGAAATAACATTTTCTCAGAGTTAAAACCCCAGGTCATTGGTTGAACACTTACCAAATTCAAGCAACAAATTTGTATTGCTTAGTGATCGTGGTTGGTATCTGGCATGCTTAATCTCTGCTCTATATTTGTGCCCAAAATGTGGTATTTTGTTGGTGAAATACCAAAAACTTTAATTTAAAAAATTTTGAAAATTGTAATGCAAAATTATCTGAAAAGTTTTATAGAGCGTTAACATTTTAATTTGAACGATTCAGAAAACATACTTCTCTTCCCCCCATAAGTGGAAAAAATGACAAGGAACAACACAAGAATTATTGTAAGAGTATTTCCCATTCCGGATCAAAGACTCTGTGTAAATAGAATATATACAGTGTGATGGTGTTAAAATTGATACGGGTCCTCTGAGGAGGAATCTCCATCTATACATAAGAAAACAAAGACAGACCAGAGTACCTTTCTTTGAAACAAAACTAGAGCTAAGTAAAAATAAAACACAATGCATTTCCTAAAAAAGAAAAGTTCAGAAAGATCTCAACATGTTTACAAAAAGGAAGAAATTGGCCGGGCGCGGTGGCTCAAGCCTGTAATCCCAGCACTTTGGGAGGCCGAGATGGGTGGATCACGAGGTCAGGAGATCGAGACCATCCTGGCTAACACGGTGAAACCCCGTCTCTATTAAAAAAATACAAAAAAATAGCCGGGCGAGGTGGTGGGCGCCTGTAGTCCCAGCTACTCGGGAGGCTGAGGCAGGAGAATGGCGTGAACCCGGGAGGCGGAGCTTGCAGTGAGCTGAGATCCGGCCACTGCACTCCAGCCTGGGCGACAGAGCGAGACTCCGTCTCAAAAAAAAAAAAAAAAAAAAAAAAGGAAGAAATTATTTGAAATTGAAGGAATCAGAAGAAAATATCTGAAGTTAACTTGTAACTGTCTCCTCTCCACATCTTTATCTAGTATGGGGTCCAAAAAGGGTCATTTCATCAGGTGGAAAATTTTGCACAAACCTCACTTGTCATTGACTCAGTGATGACCCTATTAATACACTTCGCTGATGTTTTTAAGTTGTTACTTTCTAAAAATATTTTAATCACCTAATTTTTTATTTTAAAATAAATTTTCTTGCATTTCGTGTAATTCATGTAATAATTCCTTTCTTATCCTACTTTATTGCATTAGTTTTGTCTGCTAATAATTTAAAGTAGAATGGACATATGTTTATCATTTACATTTTATTATATTTTTACTTTGTGTTTTATAATATATTTACACATTTTCATATTTGAAATTAGTTACGTGTTTGGTTTAAATGTTATTCTGTGTTTCTTAAATTCATTTTAATGTAACATGATGTTAAAGATACCTAAGAATTGCATTAAATAAACACTTAAGCACCATAATGCTGCTGTTGATGTTTTGCCTTGGTGTTGTAATCACTTTTATTAACTGCCTTTATGTGCCAGTCACCATATAAATGAGAGAACAATAATGAACAGGATTCTTAAAAAGCTTACAGTCAGTTTCTTCTATTCTTTCTTTTTTTTTTTTTTTTTTTTTCAGATGGAGTTTTTCTCTTTCCTCCCAGGCTGGAGTGCAATGGTGACATCTCAGCTCGCTGCAACCTCGCAAACTCCGCCTCCTGGATTCAAGCAATTCTGCTACCTCAGCCTCCCAAGTAGTTGGGATGACAGGTGCCCACCACCACACCGGGCTAATTTTTTTTTTTTTTTTTTTTTTTTTTTTGCATATTTACTAGAGTCGGGATTTTGTCATGTTGACCAGGGTAGTCTCAAACTCCTGACCTGAGATGATCCACCCACCTCGGCCTCCCAAAGTTCTGGGATTACAGGCGTGAGTCACAGCCCCCAGCCTCTCATACTTTCAAATATGTGTGTGTCAGTCTGTGTGTTTGTGTGTGTGTGTGTTTGTGTATAAATTACCGTCAGACTGAGACAAAAGAAACATAAAAATTATTTCAGTGGTTTTCAAACTATGCCACAGGCAGCATTTAGAGCATGTAGGTCCTTGGGTCCCCTTGTTCCCCATTGCAACATCCATATTCAATGTCTTTGGAGGGGTTGTTGGAAAAGCACGGGGTTCTTCCAAAGTTGTCTCTATTTTTGTTTTTAATTATGGATGTGTAGCTAGAATTGGACCAGTTAGAAAAATCTTAAGACATCTTAATATTTAAAAGATTTTCTTGATAAAGTTCATAGAAAAAGTCATGCTAGCAATAACATGATTAGCAATGGAGGGAGACATGCTGAATCACCTTGCAATCAGAATCAAGGGTGACCAGCAGGAAGGCTGTTTTCCAAGCATTTGAAATTGATTTTTTTCTCTCTTTCAAGTCTTATTTTTTATTTATTTATAAAACATAGAGATGAGATCCCACGGTGATGCCCAGGCTGGTCTTTGAACTCCTGGAATCAAGTGATTCTCCCACTTTGGCCTCCCATAGTGCTGGGACAACAGGCATTGTAAGAGGCCCTTGAACCAGGATGACTCCAAAGGGTAGGGTAAAATGAGGCTGAGCCCTGCTGGGCTGCATTCCCAAGAGGTCAGGCATTCTTAGTCACAGGATGAGATAAGAGATTGCAGGACCGGTATCATAAGATACAAGTCAGAAAGACCCTGCTAATAAAACAGGATATGATAAAGAAGCCAGCCAAAACCCACCAAATCCAAGACAGTGACGAAAGCAACATGGGCATCCTCATTGCTCATTATATGCTAATTATGACACATTCGCATGCTAAAAAGACACTCCCACCAGTACTATGACAGTTTACGAATGCCATGGCAATATCCAAAAGTTACCCTATACAGTCTAAAAGGAAGAGGAATCCTCAGTTCCAAGAAACGCCAGAAAACTCATGAATAATCCACCCCATATTTAGCGCGTAATCAAGAAACAACCATAAAAATAGCCAACCACCAGCCCTCAGTGCTGCTCTGTTTATGGAGTAGCCAATCTTTTGTTTCTTTACTTCTCTAGTAAACTTTCTTTCACTTTTCTCTATAGACTCATCCCAAACTCTTGTTCACAGGACATCCAAGAACCCTCCGTTGAGGTCCTGATGGGGACCCCTTTTAGGTATTAGAGTGAGCCACTGTGTCTGGCCAAACTGTATTTTTTCCCCCTGGAAAGAATGACTTGGGCATGGAGCAGAAGAGTCTGGGTCATTCTAGAGAAAGGAGAAAGGAGAAGGCAGCAGGAAGCAGTGAGTGTGGATGAAACGAGGGGAAGTTTGAAGGGGAAAACAATCAGGGCCAAGTTGAAAGGAATCTTGAAATTGTTTAACCAAAGCTCCTGATTATTTTTCCCTGTGTGTATCCAATGCAAAAATAAAAGAAAAAAAAACCAGTATTAACAAAAAGCATGCCACAGCCCACCATCAAATGCCTCAGCTCATCCCAACACTGCAGGCTGGCATCTCCCTGTCCCCATGCAACATTAAGGTCGGTGAAACAACAAGAAAACCAAGAACTAGTTATAGAATGATTTGTCTTGACTAAGAAAAAATGTAAATTAAAAAAATTTTAATACATTTCTCTTTCTTTCCAACATCAGCAAAAACATCCAAGAGGCCTACATAGTGCTTCCCAGGTTATTTACCAAAGACAGTTGCAAAATTTGCTTTAGTTAATAAAAGAGAATTATTTTTAATCAACACATCAAAGTGGAGATACAAGTAAGTGTCTCTAGAACATTTACTTTTCTTAACAGCTTGAACATTAATCTCTTTATAATGTATAATTCTACATTATTTATCTTAGACACTTGTTATTTTTAGGGGAAAAATATAAGCATCTCAAAATATCATCAATTCTAAATTTCCAGAGGTCCAAATTCGTGAAACCAATATGAGGAACACCCTTTACTAAATGTAGTACCATGTGACAAGCCCTTCTTGAGGTCTACATTCTACCTGGAGAAACAGAAAATTAAAAGTTAGAGCTTAAATATACAGTATATCAAATGGCAATAAATTCTAAGGAAAAAGTAAAAAAGGAAAGGGGTATTATGAATATGAGTGTTAGGGGACGGTCTTCATTTTTAGTAGGATGGTTGGGGGAGGGAGGTTTTATTCAAAAACAGCATTTAAGCAGAGGCCTGAGTTGATGAGGGAGCAAGACATATGAAAAGTACCTAGTGGAAGAACATTTCCGCAAGTGCAAAGGCCCTGGGGCAGAGTGACCTGGATTTGCTTGAGGAAGCCAACCACGCAGTGGGCATGGCCGTGCACTGCCCAGGATGGTCAGCTACAGTATCTACTGGTCAGGTCCTTCAAGGGATGTCTCAGCTGCAGAGAGCTGCCTCATGCCACTTCCCACTGTTTTCAGGACATCACTCATCCCATGGCTGACGAGAGGGTGAAAAGGTGTAACTTTGGGCCTGACGAATGACAACCCTGAGAGGCCATATATGCACCCATACTCGTTGCAGAGCTGCCTCCAGATTTATTGGACTGACTTCACAGTTCACATCCCCTCTTCCCCATCCTGCCTTACCCCACTTCTGCAAACAGGTATTGATCTTCAATAAATACCCAGCGCAACGAACTGCCTCTCAGCGTGTGCCATACAAAGAGCAAGTGAGGGAGCAGTTGGAGATGAGTTCAGAAAGGCATGTGCACCCTTGACTTTGGCTCTCTTTTTTTTTTTTTTTTTTGAGAGTCTCACTCTCTGGGCCAGGCTTGAGTGCAGTGGTGCAATCTCGGCTCACTGCAACCTCCATCTCCTCCAAGCAATTCTCCTGCCTCAGCCTCCTGAGTAGCTGGGATTATAGGCACCCGCCACCACACCTGGCTAATTTTTGTATTTTTAGTAGAGACGGGGTTTCACCATGTTGGCCAGGATAGTCTCAAACTCCTGACCTCAGGTGATTCATCCACCTCAGCCTCCCAAAGTGCTGGGATTACAGGCATGAGCCACCTCACCCAGCCCTGACTTTGGCTTTGACTCTGACAGAGGGCTGTAGATGGTTAGGAGCAGAGAGCTGGCTTGATCTGATTTACACTTGAAAGGATTCTCCAGCTGCTCTATTGGGAATAGAAGGGAGGAGGACAAAGGTGAAAGCAGGCAGGGGACAGCACTAATCCAGGTAAGAGGATGGATCGGACCAAGCAGTGGTGATGGGGAGGGGGTGGTGAGAATTAGGGGGACTCTGGGGATATTTTGAAGGAATATATCAGCACTTGCTGATGAATTGGATGTAGAAGAAGAAGGAAGAGACATGTCAAGGATGACTTCTTGGTTTTAGACTCTGTGACAGGAGGAGCAGGGTGGCCCTTTCCTGAGGTGGAGAAGATGTGGAGGAAGTGAGTTTGCTGGAGAAGAGTGAGAGTTTGATTTCCGACTTGTGACAATTGAGATACCTTTTGGGCAGTCAAGTAGAGATGTCAAGACAGTAGAATATATGAGTCTAGACTTCTGCGAGAGGTCTGAGATTGAGATATAAATTTAAAGTCATCAGCATATGAATGAATAGTATATAAAGCCATGAGTTGCTGGGAAGAGTGAGTATAAAAAGAAGAGAAAAGATGTCCAAGGACAAAACCTTGGCGCTTTCATTGCAACAATGCGCTGTCCCCTTGTGGTCATGGTACCGCTTTCTTAATGATGACAACCATACTCTGTGATAAGCAGGGGTGTTATCAGAAGAGACAGGTGGGTTAGACGACCAGTGAGGACTTCACCTCAATTTGAGATGCTTGCTCTCAAAAAACCTCACATTCTCTTTCTCTTAGACTGTCAGCATTAAAAGTATATTATTTCTACTCGGAACCAGCCTTTACTAGACACCCTGGTCCTTTTGACGTCCAGGATTGACAGATCAACCCAATGCCCAAACTATGTTAACAAGCATGTTAGCTGGGGAAGGTAAAGAAGAAATATACCAAGACAGAAGGGACTGAGATCATCATCCTGTTTACTAAACAAGGCATTTCAGGTTTACAAAGCACTTCAGGCTACAACAGTACCTCATGCTGGGAAACAAAGAACAGCAATATTAATCAACCAAGCTTTGACCCTGGACCCAAGGTACTCTTCCTTAAAACATCATGCCCAGAATAGATCCCCTAATCTTCATTGAAACAACCTTTGTCAATCAAGTCACAGTTTAATTTTCGTTGTCACTAAAAAGAAACTTAAGCTGTAGATCACCTGAAAATGACATGGCTTCTACTTTCAATGAACAAACAATTCACATTAAGAAAAGTGACCGTAGAGCTCTGCAAATCCATTCCAGTTAAAATACAAAGGCAGGAATCACACATGTACATACGAGTTCTTAATAGAAATCTTTATTTTTCTGTGTATGCCTGCATTAGAAAAGAAAAACCAGATGCAAAGGCATGTGCAAAAATAGGAAAAGAGTTTTTTTAACTCAATGTTTCTCAAACTTAAGGTGTAGATGAATTTTATGAAATCTTGTTAAATGCAGATTCTGATTCAATAAGATCTGGAGTAGGATATGGATTTCTGAATTTTTATCAAGCTCCCAGGTGTGCTAATGTTGCTGGTTCACAACCTCCGGTAACAACACTTTAGTTAACATTATCTGATAAGAGAGTAAATTGACCATGTGACAGAGAAAAAAGCCCTGCAGACACTTAAGCTCACTGGAAGATCTTGAACATATGTGCACATTTACAGAGCAGGAAGATGTTTCACTATAAGCAGAAAGATTCTAAGTGTATAATACCTGTTCAAAACTGAGGAAATCAGAGAGAAAAAACACAAAATTTTAGAGAAGAAAAGGTCAAACAATAATTGAAAAACGTAGACCATTCCATTAAATTGGTACCTAATTATACAAAGGTCTTTCTATTTCTTTGAATTTTACAATCTTACCTAATTTATACATCCTATTTAAAGGTAATGCATATGCTGGGTTTTAATAGCTCACTTCAATGCTTTGGGGTTTTTTAAAAAAAGATTAATTCTGTGGGGATGGTTTTTATATTTTCTTTGATTTCATTGTCTAAATGGTTCACAATCCTGGCTGCACATTATAACCCGGAGAGTTTTAAAAGTACGGATTCCTAGTCCCACCCCTAGAGAATATGATTTTATTACTCTAATGATGGGTTCTGAGCCTCTGTAAAATTTAAGCCTCCCCAGGTGATTCTAATATGCAGCCCAGGGTGAGAACCGATGAACTTAACCAAACCTAAGAGATCTTGTGGGCTCCATGAGCCTATAACCCAGGAAACATCATCCACGTAGTGGTAGGGTAGCAGCAGGAAATGACTTGTGGAGACTAATCTTGTAAACCCAAACTTATAAAGTTATAGCAAACATCATAAAGGATTAACCAAATCCTTTGATCTCAAAACTTTCTAAAAACCTAGTCACTTATCTTTCCCCTTTCCACTTTTCTAAATCAAAGGTTTCAGACAGATTATCTGTAAGCAGGTTTCAAAAGACTCCCACTGAAATTGAAATGTTGGTCCCAACAGATATCAGAATGAAACTGATATCAAGAACTGATATGAAGTGTCAGAGTTACCTATTGATCCTATAGTGCTTTAAAATATACAGAAAGGAAGGAAGGGAAGAAGGAAGGGAAGGAAGGAAAGAAGGGAAGGAAGGAAGGAAGGAAGGAAGGAAGGAAGGAAGGAAGGAAGGAAGGAAGGAAGGAAGGAAGGAAGGAAGGGGAGGGAGGGAAGAAAGAAGGGAAAGAAGGAAGAAGGGAAGGAAGGAAGGAATGAAGGAAGGAAGGAAGGAAGGAAGGAAGGGAAAGGAAAGGAAGGAAAGGAAGGAAGGAAGGAAGGGAGGAAGGGAGGGAGGAAGGGAGGAAAGTGAAGGAAGGAAGGAAGGAAAGAAGGAAGGAAGGAAAGGAAGGAAAGAAGGAAGGAAGAAAGGAAGGAAGGAAACGAAGGAAGGAAGGAAACGAAGGGAAGGAAGGGAAGGAAGGAAAGGAAAGACAGGAAGGAAGGAAGGAAAGGAAGGAAATAAAGGAAGAAAAGGAAGGCAAGGAAAGAAGGAAGGAAAGAAGGAAGAAGGAAGGAAGGAAAGGAAAGAAGGAAGGAAGGAAGGAAGGAAGGAAGGAAGGAAGGAAGGAAGGAAAGAAAGAAAGGAAGGAAAGGAAGGAAGGAGAGGAAGGAAAGGAAAGGAAGGAGAGGAAGGAAAGGAAAGGAAAAAGGGGAGGGGGGAGGGAGGGATGAAGGAAGGAAGGAAGGAATGAAGGAGAAGGGAAGGGAAGGAAGGAAGGTAGGAAACAAGGGAAGGAAGGAAATAAGGAAGGGAGAAAGGGAGGAAGGAAGGAAAGAAGGAAGGAAGGGGAAAAGGGATGGAGGGAGGGAAGGAGGGAGGTAGGGAAGGAGGGAGGGAGGGAGGACAGTAAGCTCCTTTGAAATAATACTGTACTTTTTTTCTGTAAGCTGATTTTGAGCAGAAATAGTCCAAAAGAGTAGTTTTTATGCACACCAATGTCTAAATCTGTGTCTAAAGGTGAAAGGACAAATTAGTATAACATGAATTTTTTTTCCTTCAGATTTCACAGTCCACATGGAACAGGCACTATAAGGATAAGACACTAGGAGAAAGCCTTATGGGTTAGCCTAATTTACTGAAAGCTAACAACAATAAGATAAAGGTGAATAAGATCTCCATGTAACTCAGCTCATTTCCGTCTATTCTCCAGTCACAGACAGCACTCCTGAATCCAACCAGCCATTTAAGAAAATGTGCTCATCTAAACAACAGGGAAATTTAGCGAGAATCAGTAAATGGCTCAGGGCAGATCTATCCCACTAACCGAAAAAATGAATCACCTTTATATATGAAGAATGGCACAGTTCCATAGCATTATCTTTGGTTCTTCCATCTGTTAGTGAGAAAAACAAGAATTTGCCTTTCTACAATGGAAAGTCCAATGAGAATCTAAGATGCAACCCACTTCTTCTTTCTCTTTGACTTTGTTTGGGTTTTCACAGACAGTCAAAGTGTGGTATGACAAAGACTGTCCAAAAACAATCCTTGGAGTTCACATGGGGTTTCCCAGACAAGGAGCCAGTATACACCGAGGGCTCCTCCCTTCTCACAGTGGGGGACCTGCACCCACATTCAGCTTCCCACAACAATGGTGCCCCTGGCAGAAGGGGCAGCAAGCTCCCATGGGCCTGAGGTCACCAGGTGCTTGGCAGCCGACTTTCTAGAATAGTTCCTAAAAGAAAATCTGGCACCTATTTCTGGACTAGCTAGCATCCAAATAGACTACTTTTCCCTTCCCTGACAAAGTGATTATCCCAGTTACTTATAAAAAGAGGATAAAACGGGGGGCCAATGTCCCTCTCCTGTAACACAAACATGCGCCCAGCAAGCCTCTCTATGAAAGGAAAGAAGTATCCAAGGATCTCTGTCTTCTCTCACTGACGCCAGTTCATCTCAGCTAGGCTTCCTCAGATGTCTAAGGTCAGCTTGCAGCTGGGCGAGTTAGCATGACTCACCACGAGTCTGGCAGCTGGCTGGCTTTTGACTAGGGTACCTCAATTCTCTTCTACTGACATCTCATCCTCCACTAAGCTGGTGCCTCGGCCTGCTGCAGCTCTCACAAAAAAGTACCAGACACTGAGTGGCTTAAACAATAGAAATTGCATTCCTTACAGTTCTGAAGACTAGAAGTCCAAGATCCAGGTGTCATAAAGATTTTTCCTCTGAGGGCCTCTCTCCTCCACTTGCAGATGCCATCTTCTCCCTGTGTCCTCACAGGATCTTTCCTCAACATGTGTTTGTGTCCCAATCTACTCTTCTTATAAAGACACCATTCATATTGGCTTAGGACCCATCTTCGTGAGTTCACTTAACATGAATTACCCCTTTAAAGACCCTATCTCCAAATGCAGTCACATCCTAACATACTGGAGGTTAAGATTTAAATGTATGAATGTGTAGAGGACATGATTCATCCCATAGCAGTTTGCCATGGGCTCATTTACCTGTGTTCCAGGCACATCAAGAGAAAAAGTTCGAATACTTCTGCTTGTATTTCAGTTGCTTAATTTCCATTGGCCAAAGCTAGTCTCAAGGCCAGAGTCAATGTGGGGTAACACTACCAAGGGATGTGGATGGAAGGAGGGGGATAATTTGCAGCCTTTTTTGTAGTCTACTACATGTTGTGATAGAAATATATAAGAATTTACCTGTTCTTGCTCTTGAAGAATTTCTTCTGAGTAGAGGTTAAGTTCAGATACCTCTTGCCAGAAACAGAACTTCCCAGTATAATGCAGTTCATATTAATGGACTATGGCTTGTTACAATGTCAATATGAACAAGTCTTGCAATCTTCTTACAAAAAAGGAAAAGTAATCCTCATCCTTCCTTTTCTCACACAGACCTTATGAGATCAGAGTGAAAATTCTTTGGAAGAAATATGATCTCAGTCTTTCAGCGGCATATGTATTAGACTGGCCAAATTTGAGTTATCTGAGCTCAAATAATGTGAATATTTTGAATCAATGCAAAGTCATTTAATAGAGATATGCTGCCTTGGGTGTTGGCCTCTCTCTGAAGTTTCCCCAAACATTGCCTTTTAACAAGACATTTCAAGATGCAGCCTAAGCCTTTCAAGTGACATTCCTGACTCACTGCTAAGCCTCTGTCAAGCTTAGCTCCTATCCAGTGGTCAGTAAATAGCATAAGATTTGCACAGTTCATTTGCTCCATCTCAATTTGACTGGTGTCAGAATCTTCAGAGCTTCCAAGAACCAATGAGCACAGAAAATGAGTTTTTGTCATAAATACTTCATAGGAAAGAACAAGGTCAGACGTCTATCTGCGTCCAGCCCAGGCTTTTAAAACACAGCTCAAGCCCTTCCTAGTCCATGGTACTTTCTCTGATTATCCTCACTCACAAGTACTTGAACATTTTGGCTGGTTATTGTCCCTCCTCCTTTGAACTTCAATAATGCTTTATTGACTAAACCAGACTTAATTGGGAACAAGTGAAAACTAGCTTTATTTTTCATCACTTTTCCCCATAAGTTTGATCAACACAGTTATTCTTTACCACCTCTTTGATGAAATTTTGCTGTATATTCCCATTGCTTTGGTCACTTGCAGATATAAAAATGTCCAACGAAAAGTAATAAGAGCAGAATATGAGCCAGATCTAATTGTATAATCACACAAATTCAATATAGGTCCATACAATGTAGCAACTCTTATTTAACAAAGCCCTTTCCTCTCCCTCATCTGGCACCTTCCTCAAGCTTGGAAGCCTGCCATGGAGAAGAGGCAGTGGTTAACTCTACCTTTCCTCTTTTCTCTGCTCCACCTCCTCTTCTACTCACCAGCTGCTGTCATAGTTGAGATCTGGAGATAGTACCCTTCGGCCACTGCAGGTGTCTGAAGTGGACTCTTCCTTTCCTGATGTGCTTTGCTGTTTTCTAGAGATTTTCTTCTTTTGACTCCAGTTTTGTTGCCTCATGCAATGCCTTTCTGCTTTGAACTTCCACTTCTGCTTCCAGGGACTCATCTCTCAGTTAGGTCATATCAACCTTCCAGGTGACCTTCTTAGGTGACCAAAAGGATTCATCTAAGCCATCTCCCCCATAAGACTCACTTTCCCAGACAATGTATTTCTTTATCCCCCTATTGGCAGAATTTCAGCTCACTCTCACTTCAGCTGTCTCTTTCTAGATTTCGCTGAATCTGGACTGCTGACCAGACACAGCCCCAGCCACCTGCCTGTATTCATTTTGGATGAGAATAAGATGTCAATCTCTAAGTATACCAAATTAGAAGGAATGTGGCTGGCCTTTCTGAGTAATTTCCTTGAATCCCTTCTTCATTGGCTTAAAATCAGTGGAAAGTACTAATAAGGGTGGAAGAAATGCACAGAACCCTCTCAACTCTCTCCAAAGAAATTCTCTTTCCACTCTTCTTCCATCTCTGTCTCCTACAATTGCTGGAAGTGGGTGGTAGGTCAGTGAGCACAGAACCAACTTCACAGCCTCCTTGCACAATCTGCTCAGGTGGTCTCGTCTAGCACACTGTCTTATGAGTGTGCATACTTGGCAGTAGATGGTTTGTTCTCAGCCTTTGGAATCTTCACTGAAAATCTGAGATGAGGGTAAGAATAACATTTAACAACTTGTTACTCTTCTACATGTATCATCCTTAACAAAATTGCCTTATTTTGCAGAGTGCCACTATATGACCAGCCATATTTAGACCTTGGGAAGATGAGAGTTTAGAGAGAATTAAACAAATGAGAAAGAGAATACAGTTTGTATTCTTGAGGTTAAGACAACCTAGTGGAGACTATAGCAGAAACTTTTTAAAATTATCGATCTGTCCCAATTGTCTAATGCCCCATCTCTTCGGAAACTCACGCTCCACTTTTCAGAGGGTCCTCAACAGCTACCTTTGCATGATAATGCCACTCACTAGCCACAGCCCACTGGACCTATGCCTGACATATTCCTCAAGATAGGCCAGTTCTATTACTCTTCTGGGAATCAAGAATTGGACTGAAAATCCTATCAAATGCTGTAGCTGGAAAGGTGGGCATATTGAATAGAGGAGCAGAGAAAATCATTCTGCAGAGAAAGAGTGAGAATGGGGTAAATACAAAGACACGGACAGAGAGTGATTCTGTAAACTTTCTGCTTCCTGGTTATCTTCCAATTGACTGACTGCATCCCTGCCCTTGGGGCTTATGACATGCTCTATATCCATACACAAATTATCTGTTCCCTTAGATTAACTAAAGTTAGTTTCTGTTCTGCAATCCAAAATATCCTAAACAACACAGAAACAATACATAAAAGGGAGTTGAGAACACAGCAACAGCATATGGGCAAATATAGTTGATTACTGAAGGCATCACAGAGACTCATTATCTGGTGTAGGCCTCAGAAGATGAGTAGAATTTTTATGAAACAAAATTGAAAATATTCCAGCTAGAGAAAATAGTATAAGCAATAGCAAGGGGGTAGAGAACATTCAACCTTTAGCTGAGAGGCCTAATGTGTCAAGAGAAGTCACCGGAAAGAAAATTAGATAAATAGATAAAGGAAAAATTTTAGAGAATCATGAAAACCATTCAAAAGAAGTAAAGAAATTCTTAAATTTCAGCTGAGGGTAACAGGATAGAATCTGTGCTATAGATGCTAATTATTAAACTAGTACTTAGGACAAAAATCAAAGAGTAAGGGGACTGGAGACACGGGCAGCAGATAGAAAGCAACTGCAATAACCCAAGAAAGGAGTACTGAGGGATCCATCTAGGACAGTGGTAATTGGAATAGGAGGGGAAAAGGCCAGTTTGACATTTTGGTGCTGAAATCAGAGTAGGGAGTGAGTGATAGTCCCAGGGCAGAAATAATCTCAGATCTAAATGGTGCTAAACGTGGCCATGTCTGAGACGATTTAATGAGCTGCTTTCCTGGTAGGCTAGGCTACTGGACAAGTTGGATGGATGCTGTAGCAGACAGGTGCTGTTTCCCAACTAGCAGCATCTTTCCCCTTCTTTGGGTAGCATCACTGCAATTTATTTCGAGGAATTGGATAAGGAATATCTCCTAAACTTACAAGATCCATCTCACCTCAGAACTTTAGACATGACACAAATATCAGTATCTCTGTAATGTCTCTGTCATGGAAAGAGACAAGTGAAGCAGTATCAGACTCTGCAGCTCTCAACCCTAGAAGTAAAGAGTCAGGTTTACAAAAACCTCACCCTGAACTCACCTGTTGTGTGATTCCCACTCCAAGTCAGACATCCTTGGTGAGGAAGGTGCTCTGTGGGCATCAAACAACTGTCATACAATTAATCTTCCAAGGCCCCCTCTTGCTACATTTTGCACCGCAGAGTCTATAATGTTAGAATTTTGACTCTCCCATTTGCCAACTGTGCAACCTTGGCCAAGATAATTAACTTCGTTTTGATTCATCATCTTCATCCGTAAAATGGGAATGACAGTCATGACCTACCAGATAGGTATTATGAAGATTAACCTAAGACCCACAAGGTGCTTAGGACACTGCCTGGTACATGTAGAAGGCTCAAATAAGAAGCTAATAGTATCAGAAGTACTTGAACGTTTTGGCTGGTTATTGTCCAAAAAGCAGCTCAGCTTCTCATTGCGCAAGGGCTCAGGTAGTTGCATTTGGCACATTATATCCAATTTCTCATACACAAGCCTGCCCATAAAGTAATTTCATGGTCTACTTAAGAGTGCGCTTCATGGAAAACTCATCCTAGTGGGCCTATTCCAATGATGCAGCTAAATTTGAAGTCAGAAGTTTCACGGAGATTATTCTAATATCCTTCTTTGGTGAGTGAAGTGTTTGGATGGTAATGTGTGCCCTCCACTTTTTCAAAACAAATAATACAGACCTTGGAGTCTAAACCATATACCTTTGCCAATGATTTTTACATCTGCTGTATTTTTTCTTTTAACAGAAAGGTTTCTGTCTCTGGTTTGACTAATACATGGCCCACATGCCAGCACTGCTTTTCCCCAAGCATCTATCACCAAGCATCTCTGCCAAGTTCACGTGCAACCTCAGACCTATCTCAGCCCAGAGGAAGACAGCCTCCCTGGGCCTTTTAAAACTAGATGATGTAAGACCCATTTGCCATGTAGGGTAACTTTTGTCAGGGTGAGGACCGAAAACTTATGTTTTCAACAGAATGGTGAGCTTGTCTCTCCAATCACTTTTTAAATTTGTTTAATTATTTTATTTTATTTTTTGAGACAGAGTCTTGCTCTGTTACCCAGCTTGAAGAGCAGTGCTACAATCATAGCTCATCACAGCTTTGAACTCCTGGGCTCAAGGTATCCTCCTGCCTCAGCCTCCCAAGTAGCTGGGACTACAGGTCTGTGTCACCATGACTGGTTTTTTGTTTGTTTGTTTGTTTGGTAGAGACAAGGTCTCACTATGTTGCCAAGGCTGGTCTTTGAACTCCTGGTCCCAAGTGCTCCTCCCACCCTGGCCTCCCAGAGCACTGAGATTATAGGTGTGAGCCACCACACCTGGCCTCCCTAATCACTTTAATCAACACTGCAGAATTTTCATAATACTAAGAATCAGTGCTGTAGACATTTGCTAGATAATTTGATTGTCAATAGACTGAATATTGAGAGAGCCACTGTAATAGACAACCAACCACATGATTTCCTAGGACCTTTAGGCTGTCTTCTTATTAGGTCATCAGAAAGCCAGAGATTTGGACCTTACATACATAGGGCAAGGGGTTCAGGTTAGGAGCCCTGGCTCCAAGTCCCAGACCTACCACTTATTTGTCATGAGACATAAAGACATTAATACATGTGCTGTTGACCTCCAAAGGGTTCTTATCATGAACCAGGGTGATCACGTGTGTGTGCACATGCTAACACCCTCGCACGCTTGCTCTCCAACTTGTTACCATAACATAAACCTCCAAATATCTGTGGAAACATCTTTGGTAAGGTATGCCTCAGGGATAGGCCTGATGCAACGTGCTGTCATTCATATTTAAAGACATTGCTCACTAATGACTAAATGCTCCTTTTAAAGCAACTTGTGGGTAAATTCCACCTTGAGTTTAGTCCCAGGGAACATTTATTATTTATCAAAATTTTTGAAGGATTTCTTTTATCTGACAAGGAAAATTATGTAATTTTAGTTCACTTTTTGGTTTTGATGTAGAAAGCTTGAAGCCAAGATCAATGAAAAACTGTTAAATTAGCACATTCTAGGTGCCTGGGAACATCTATTCCTGTTGTTCCTTTTAAAGCATGAGTTCTACTGCTATTTTTAACCCAACTCTTCTACATTATATTGAATTTTATATGAAAGCTCACATTCTTTCACAAGGAGGAGTACAAATTAAGGCGAAATCAAAGATGAGTAACTGAGGAAAACTGCACCATCATTCACCGTGAAGATCTTCCAGAAGGAAACAGACACCTGCCCAGCAGGCCAGACAGTCATCTACCCGGAGGTACCTTCTAGGGGCCTCTTTCAACTCGGAGATTCCTTCACTCCATCTGCACCCATGGCATTGTGGCAACAGTAAGATTATTTAGGACAAAGACAATCAACTCAAGAAGCCTACCTTGATCCCCAGTCCACCAATAACCCTTCTCCAGGTCCCAGCAAGTTCCCCACTGGAACCTAGCGAGAAAGGCCCAAGGTGGCTCCTCTCCCAGTCCCTTGGGCTGAGGACAACAGAGGCAGAAAATCCCAGGGCATACACAAGCATCCTCTTTTTCTCTTGGTGTATTTCCAGAGAATTACTCTAACGTTACTTTGTGATAAAGTTAGCAAACATGTGCGTTTTACCCACTATGTGCCAGCAACACATCACAGGGAATAATATAAGAAGCAATTCCTAATCCCAGGGAGACCAAGTGTTGTGGTGGAAAAGAGGCCAGTGATGATACAACCACAGTAGAGGACAGAGTAGCTGCTACACAAAAAACATAAATCAGTTCTGAGACAGTGTGACAAGAAACAGAGAGGTGGAGCGATCAACAGCCTGGACTCCGAAGCCAGACACTATCTTGGCTCAAATTCCTCCACTGCTGTTCACCAAATCCGCGGCCATGAGCAAGTCATTTAATCTCTCTGTGCCTCAGTTTCCTCTAGGGTCAGGATAATAAGAGTGTCTACATCTTGGGTTGTTATGATGACTAAATGAGTTGATCTATGGAACACACTCAAAATAGTACTAGACATATAATACATGATGTATTGGGGAGAAGGAGTGACCCAAGGGAGGATCAAAGAGATGTAAAAGAAGGCAGTGACCAGTCCAATCTCCTCGTTAAACAGACCCCATGGTCAATAGTCTATGATCCTTGCCAAAAGGGAGACCCCTAGAGCCAGATTGCTCTTGCCTCCTGACAAACTGGCTCCTTTGATCATATTGTCTAAGATACTCCATGGTCACTGGGGCGATGACTCTGCATTAAATACTGAGTGTCAACAACACTTTCTTGTGCCATTAAAATAAATCTAAATAATTTTAAAGCATTAAATTAAATCACTGAGTGTCCCTTTCACTGATTTTGTTCAATAATGGTAAGTTTCTCTCCATTTACTGTTGGGATTCAGCTTCCATTTAAAACTTTTCACCTTTTAGTGATTAGTCTCACTTAGTAACCTTAATTTCATCTCAAATATAAGAAATAAAGGGCATCCTAGTGTCCCCAAATAGCACTTGGGGAAGAGAAGAGTTGGAAAGAGAGAGTAAATGCAACAAATGTTGCTCCTTCAAACTGCCCATAACCAGCCCCTTCCCTACGTGCAGGGAGGAGGGATCAGATTCCACAAGCGTAACGTAGAGCGTATGTTAGGAGTACTCTGCCCTCACCTTAAAAGAGACCTCAAGCTCCATAAATGTGTGAGCATAGCCAGCTAGTTATCATAAATAATAAAGTGAGATGAAGTTTGGATAGATAGATGGATGGTTGGATGGATGGACAGATATGTGTGTTTTTAAATATCAAGAAAGCTTTTACGTTCTCGAATATTTTCCCCAATCTAAGATTTACTGTGCCTGAAATTCCACTGTTAACTCGTTTTTCATTAAGCCTCGCTCTTTGCAGACATTATTTAATACATTCGAATAGTTTCAAAATGGGTAGCTCGCTATGTCTCCGATACCTTGGCATGAGCCGTCATCAGATTGCCCTCCGCCTAACTGGAAGAACAAGGATGGTGGGAGATGAAACCTGCAGAGAGTTCTTGAAAGGCCAGCAGCAGAGCAAAAAGGTAGTCAGTGCCCAAGACAAACTTTCTGCTCTCAGTGTTTTGCTGAGAGCTAGTCTTAGATCCCTGCCTTGTCCAATATCATTATCTAACTTAATAAAAAGGTCAGAAAAAGATTTGTCCTTCAGTCTTTGCTGTTGCCTTGTAACTGGAGCTTCAGGAAAGTGACGGTTGGACATGCCTCAGTTGGTATGTCAGTCGTGACTTGGTTAGCACACTTTTTAATTGCCAGATAAAATAAATAGTTGAATTATAATCAGTGATGACATTGCTCTGAACTGCTTGGGCTGCAAGAAGAGAAGTAAGTGGGAGTGAAGATGCTGAAAGAACAGCATCGTCATGGGTATTTCAAACCCAATCCAGTCAGCCAAATCAATCAGGGTAAAAAAAACTGGCTAAAGGCCACCCTCTAGTCAATCCAGGAAGAGAAAACTGTAGCAACATATGTTCCCTTAAAAATGGAAAATTGCAATTCATTTCCAAAGTAATCATTTCTAATGCCTGCCCCAACTTTTTATGCCTCTCTAAAGAGCCCAAAAACTTTCTTCCTGTGTGTGTGTTCACGCTGTGTTTTATTTGCATTGCAGAATATCACTGTAGCCCTCCCAGTCCTTATAAATTAAGTTTATTTTGAGATGAGAGAAATGGAACAGAAGTAGTCCCTGCTGTGACTTAATGTTGTAAGAGTTTATTTCTTTGTTTTCCTTGGGAAACAATATTGATGGGACAGGAGGGGAGAAAAAGATAAAATCCCCTTCCTCCTACTCCATGTCTGTTTTCATTCTCATTTTTAAAAAGCAAATGTATTCAAATAATCTCTTTCCAGATGTACTCAGATCAAATGGGGACACTGAATAATTGAGAAACAAGATTTCCATCTGCTCTATCCATTGAAAAGCAAAAAGTGGGAAGGCCAAAAAAAAATTGAATCAATTCATTCTTGCCCATGAGCACTATGAATTGATGGTTGATCCAAATGCTCGCGGGGCTGAGCCTCGCTGAGATCCCTGAGTGACTGACAACTGCAGCTCCTCCTCAACCATGCTGAGTGCCTGCATTCTCCAAGGCTTTGACTCAGAAACAGGCAATGCCCCCCCCGGCGTCCCATCCCTTTGGTTGTCATGTGTCTCATGCCTCACCCCCATTGGCTGCTACAGTTTCTTTCCCCATCCCCATTGGCTATCATACATGCATTTATTCACCTATTGAACCAATATTTTGGAGGCCCTTACCACCTCACTTTTCCTCACTAATTTAGGATTTCACCACCGCCCTACGAAATGCAGATGGACACCCACTTTGTTTTCCTAAAGTATTGTTAACTCCCACACTGTATTAATCTTTTCAGATATGTATATTTTGTTTTTCAAGCTATATTGGAAGCTTTCCAATAGCGGGAAGCTTGCTTTTCACACTTCACATTCTCCATATTTCCTTCTAGCAAAAAGCCTTGTAGATAACAACCAGAAGTACAATAAATCCAAATGGAAAAAAAAAAAAAAAAAAAGGTTGATTTTATTTCATCTCAAAAAAGGAAATGGTAACTATGTGAGGTGATGTATATGTTAACTAACTTGGTTCTGGTAATCATTTAACAATGTGTGCATATATCAAAACATCAAGGCCAGCCATGGTGACTCATGCCTGTAATCTAAGCACTTTGAGAGGCTGAGGCAGGAGGATTGCTTGAGGCCAGGAAGTCGAGGTCACAGTGAGGAGCTATGATCATTACACTGCACTCAGCTGGGTGATAGCGAGACCCTGTCCCAAAAAATTAGGTTTTACACCTTATATATATACAATTTATATTTGTCAATAATAGCTGGAGAAAAAATAGCCTCAATAAAACTGGAGAATAAAATAGACCAGGTGTGATGGCTCACGTCTATAATCCCAGCACTTTGGGAGGCCAAGGCAGGCAGATCACCTGAGGTCAAGAGTTTGAGACCAGCCTGGCCAACATGGTGAAACCCCATCTCTACTAAAAATACAAAAATTAGCCAGGCATGTGGTGGTCACCTGTAATCCCAGCTACTCGGGAGGCTGAGGCAGGAGAATCATTTGAACCTGGGACGCAGAGTTTGCAGTGAGCTGAGATTGTGCCACTGCACTCCAGTCTGGGCAACAGAGAGAGACGCCACCTCAAAAAAAAAAAAAAAAAAAAAGGAAAAGAAAAAGGAAAAAAAGAAAGAACTATAATGGTATGCCCAGCAAAGCAGAACTTCATCACATATGAATTTATGCTTTTAATTAGTAGTGAGGAACTGACTTTCTCGAGTCTCAGCCCTTCCTATCACAAGCAGCAAAAAAATCCATTTTGGAGCAGATCATTGTTTTGAGAAGAAGCATTTCAGTGGTCTCTCTAAATTATTCAGGTTAAGGCAAGGGCCCATTCATTCTGGAAGAAGAGTATAACTGGATGTTTTTGTCTTAGCAAGGAGCAGAACTTTGCTATGACAGGTAGAAGTCTGTCTGTGCCCTTTCCTGGTGTTTATATTTCCCTCTGCTAATTTAACCCAGGGCCCAGAAGTCTTCTGGTAGACAGGGGAGTAGGGCCCAGTCCCCTGCCTGTTGCATTTAAAGTTATTGAACATGTCCATGGACTACGGTAGCAGCTGTTGAGAAAGAACAATGGTAGCAGCTGTTGAGGCTTCCGAGGAGAAATGTGTCATCACTGGGGAACATTAATCAGCTTAGGTCCTGCCCCTCATTGAGGAGGGCTGGGGCTGGCCCTGGTGGATTCCCTCCAGATCTGCCTCCATCACTGAGAAAGACACTTGTGGAAAATGGCCACATGCATGTTGTCATGGACTGAATTATGCCCTCCCAAAATTTTTATGTTGAAGCCTTAACTCCACAGTGTGACTGTATAAGGAGACAGGGGCATTAAAAAGGTAACAAAGATTAAATGACATCATAGGATGGGGCCCTAACCTGGTAGGAGAGTTCTTTCCTTCTCTCTCTGCCATGTGAGGACACGGAAAGAAGGTGGTCATCTGCAAACCAGGAAGAGATCGTACCAGAAACGGACTCTGCTGGATCATGATCTGAGACTTCTAGCCTCCAGAACTGTGGGAAAATAGATCTCTGTTGTTTAAGCCACTCAGTCTATGGTATTTTATTATGGAAATATGAGCTGCCTAATACAACTATTATCATTCTTATTTGGTGGGTAAAAAAACTGGACTCAGGAAGATTAAACAACTTGCTCAAGATCATACAGCCAGTACGCAGTAGAGTCACTCTTTTCATTTTGCCATTCTTGGAATTCTCATGGAAAGCCACATTCATGTTGATCGATGCTGTTACTTAAAGGGAGGTAGGCTGTTTATCACATAATAATGAGAAATGTATAAACCATTGTAATAGCTTCAGGTGGCCTGAAATAATAGAAAACAGCAAGGTCTACCAAAAACCCTTGCTGAGTGAGTTAATGGATGGATAAATGAAGTCTTCCAGGCTGGAGCTAGCAAGTCTTATGGAAGAGGTGACAATTAGGAAGCTGGCATTCTTTCTTCAACACCTTGGACCTTCCCTTAGTGAACATATTCCTCACTGTCACATTCTCTGAACATTGATCTGTCTCTAGTCACACACCACTGAGAGACCTGGGCTTTGCAGACCTAATCTTCTCTGCTTATCCCTACAACATCTTGCACGGAAATGACAATTAACAAATACATGCTGGTTGGTTGCTGGCAACCTCTTCTGCTCTCATTTTTCTGTGTTTGTACTTTTCCTGCCATCCAGGTAGAAGCTTCATATCTTGATATGAATTTTATGGTTTTGTCCCTATATCTGTGCACATGTCTTTTCTCCTGGCCTCCACTTTGCCTGAGATATACGGTTGTTGTATAGAGAGAATGAATGTCTATAAATTTTACTGCTAAAACAGCAGGAGATCTGAGATAAGAAGGCCTAAAACAAGTATATTGTGGTATTATGTACCACCACTGGATTGGACTGAGAATAGAGAGAAAAGAAGACCACCCTGCTCCAACTCATTCTATCCTCAAGGAGACAAGAAGAGGGTCACCAGGAGGGAGGGCCATAAGGTTTGACTTCAAAGACTCTCCGCCACTTGCATGAGTCTGGAAAGAAACAACATTTATACAACATGTCAGGCAAAGCAACAACACATCAGGCAAAGCAAATTTACTACTCACGGACAGGCACCAATGATAAACAAAAGCCTAGGATCCACGGAACCAGTACCCAAGAGCTCAGGAAAGCTGCCCGGGGTGGATAGGGTCTCTTCCATGCTCATCCACATTATATAGCAATTGAGGCACCCCAAAAGTGCTCCCCCCTGAATTTTATACTCTGGGAATAACTGGAATTGCTGAGCTCAAGCACCACAGGACATCCTGTTCTGGGAGGAATGAGGATATAGCCTGAGCTGTTTTCGACACTTCTTCCTTGTCTCAGGACATTGCATTCTAAGTGCATTCTACAGTTATTCTGAGAACTATAAGCAGGAGGTTGTGGGGAGCTGCAAAGGTCAGGGCCATTCAGGGATCCATCCTCTTACAGAAATCTTAAAAGAGATCAGGAGGAGATATACAGGTTCTAGTCTGGGAACCAGGGTGAGAGGAGGTGCAGCTCCAGAGTCAGGCCCCAGATGGCTGGTACCAGGGAGTGGCAGGGGAGCCTCGCCAGAGGGTAAAAGCCAAACCAGCAGCTAGAGTCGCGAATTACCACATAATGTGCCATGCTGTCCACATGAGAAGCCCCATTCGGTGTTTATCGCGTGGTGCTGTTGGAGCCTTCCACCCTCAGCAGCCTGTGCTCTGCCTGTGTTCAACACCAGCTGAACCCCACCCTCATTGTCTTGTGTGGATTTTGTTTGTATTCAACATTAAGATACTAGTTAACCATAGAGCTTACTGTGTTGTGTGTGTGCATGTATGTTTATATTAATTTATTTATTAAATCCTCAAAACAACCCTCAGCAGTAAGTGCAGTCATCCCTTGGTATCCTTGGAGGGTTGGTTCCAGGACCCCCACCCCATACCAAAATCCACAGATGCTCAAGTTTCTTATATCAAATGATGCAGTATTTGCATGTAACCTACGCCCACCTTCCCGTATACTTAAAAAAATCATCTCTAGATTACTTATAATACCTAATACAATGTAAATGTTATGTAAATAATTGTTTACTATATTTTTAAATTTGTATTTTTATTGTTTTATTGTTATTTTGTATTGCTTTTTTTCCCCAAATATTTTTGATCCATGCTTGGTTGAATCCATGGATAAGGAATACCACGGGTGTGAAGAGCCAGTTTTACTCTTGTATCATCTTCAGTGGGCCGATGAGGAAACCATGGCACAAAGACGTTAAATAACCTGTAAATAAATAAAGAACAGGAGCTGAGCTTCAAACTGAGGCAGTCTGGCTTCAGGTCCCTGGTTTCTACCACTGTATAACACTGCCTCTCATTACCCAGGATGCACCTAAGACTCCTAGAAATGGGGACAGGGGGACCAAAGCAGCAGTGGTAGGAAGTGGAAGGAGCAAGCCAGCAGGCTACTTCAGTGGCACTAGACAGTGGAGATGCCACCCCCATTACACGTGGGTCCACTCTCTACCTTGCATGGACTCTCTCTCTCATCATGGGCTTAAACTCTTCCAGAGCCAGAGCTCTGCCTTAGTTATCTTGATACATCCAAAGCCCAAGGATGATGTCTCGTGCATACAAAGAGCTGAGTGAACACTAGATATATTGACTTGCTAGAAATTACTAATAAAAGCTTTATGGTTGCGCATGGTTTTTGTCTTGAAGCACTGTGAAGGATGCATTTCTCAAAGAGGCACGTAATGACACCAGGAATGGAGCTGTTTAGGTCACAGTGCTCTTCCGCTGGGACCAACACCAGTCTCGTTCTCTCGACAGTCTAGAGAGAATAACTTGTTTTTAACAGTGCTTTGCACTTTTCACAATGTTTTTGAAAATACATCACCTAAGTTAATTTTCACCAACCCCAAATGAAAGGTAGTTAAAGATGATATTACACCTATTATACCTACTGCACGGGTTCATAAACTGAGGAGTTAGAGAGGCAGAATGATGGATCCAAGATTATGTAGCTAGTCAGTAGCAAAGCGAGGACAATACAATACCTGCTCCCCAGTGTCTGCCTTGGCATTCTTTCCTCTACATATAGATGTAGCCCTCAGTCAGTGAGTGTATTTCTCACCCTGAGATTCCATGAGCTTTATTCCACAAGTACCCTTTCACTGGGCTACAGACCTGCTGGGGAAGGTGTTATGTAGGGCAATTGGCATAGAGCCTTGCTAGTTAAACTACCCATTGCTCCTGCCACAGACAAGCTGCACAGCATCGCCTGGGAGCTTGCTAGAAATGCAAACTCTTGGACCCCTCTGGGACATATTGAATTGAATCCACATTTTTAACAAGATCCTCAGGTGATTTGTGTGCACATAGAGGTTCACAAACCACCCTTCCTGAAGATGTGCCCGTAAGGACTGTCATCAACAAATATAAAATAGTTGAATGCTCTCAGGTGTGTTCTGTGAAAGTTAAATGGGTATTTATATATTTGACTATGTTCCGATATTGACTTGGTAAGCATCACCTGGGACTCACACACGACCAGAATGAAAAGGGTATCAGTACGTGCCTTGGACTGGGACCAGGGAGAAGCTTCAGGCAGCATATGCCAGGGAATGCACAGATAAGTCTGTGTGCCTGGCAGTCTCTCCCACATTGGAAACCTGGGGGAGGGAACACCCGGCCTAAAGAGATCTATGTGTGGCTTTTCTGCTCATAAACAGAGTATTGGCAGCCACTATTGTCTTACTACATGCTCTCAGATGCCGCACTGGGGCACCGTGGGGCTCAGTGTTCTGAACACAAAGGCCCAGCTCTGTTTAGCATAAGCCAAAAAGGTGACTGTTTCCATTACAGAAGCTGCTGTGCCCTGAACTGATTGCTTGGAGGTCTGTCACCTTGTCAGCAGACAGGTGGCGGGCTGAATTGGAAGCCTCCTCTGCCCACCCCGCCGCTCCTTGCCAGCTCTCATGCGAGACAAAGTCTGAACCAAACACTGTTTTTGACTTTTTGTAAATTATCTCTACAGAATGGTGTTCAGGCTATCACAGGCAGAGTGTTTTACAGAACCAGCTTTTAAAGTGTGTCTAAAAAATTTAAACATCTTGGTAGGTTTTTCTTAACAGGAGAAGTAATTGCTGAATCAATATGAATTTGTTGATTAACCTTAATGGTGCTATAGGGGGTTGAATAACGTCCCCCTGGAATTCATGTCCACCCAGAACCTCAGAATATGACCTACTCAGAAATAGGCTCTTTACAGATATAATTATTTAAGATGAGATTGTACTGGACAAAGGATAGGCCCTCAGGCTAATAGCTGGGGTCCTTATAAGGGCAGGGAGGTCATGGAGCTACGCAGATACACACAGGTGAGAAAACCACGTGAAGATAGAGGTATAAGTGGGAGGGATGCAGCTACCAGTCAAGGGTTGCCAAGGATTGACAGTCACCAGCAGAGCTAGGAAGAGTCAGGAAGGAGCTTTCAGAGGGAGCGTGTCCCCACCAACACCTTGATGTTGAACTTTTAGCCTCCAGAACTATGAGAAAATAAATTTCTATTATTTTAAGCCTCCCAACTTGTGGTACAGTTTTAAGCAGCCCTAAGAAACTAAAACGGTATCTAAGAACTAATGCCACTACCATTATTTTGAGGACTTGCAATGTGGAAGGCTCTGCTCTGAGCACTTCACATGTATTTACCAAAAACAACTTCCGCAAAAGGTACAGTTATTCTCATCTTACATGAGGAAATTAGCGTGAAAAACAATACTGAGTCACTTGCCCACACGTTGTCCACTAGACAGGTGTCAGAGTAGGCTCTACCCCAGCTGTACAGGCCCCACACAGACTCTCCAACCTCGAGCTCTGAGAGTTGGGAGACGAACACATGGGCAAGAGATTGTGTGAACACACAGCATGCCCCATTGCTGCGCCCCCTCCATCCCACTGATGGAGCAGGAACGAGTCCCTGGGGACAGGCCCCACAGGAATCGGTAGGAAAATCAGGAAGCTTGGCCACCCAGCAGTAGGAATTAATGCCATTTGGTTTCTAGGAAATGGAGTCATTAGCTAGCGCTTTCAAAAAGGAAAGAAAGAAAAACCCTCTAGTGTAATAAGCTAAGCTTAAGAGAATTTAGGGCTCTGTAACCAACATGCCCAGGACTATCAGCAGGACGGAAGTTTCAAAGAATACTGAGAGTTCAACGAAGACTCATTTTCACTCCTAGACTCTACAGTGAGTGCACTTACAGCAGCAGTTGGGAGGGGGATTACTAAATAAAGAGCAACATTGCTGAGTTCAGATGTTAAATTCTTTGAATAAATTTTCCTTAAGTCTGTTACAGCGTGTACTAAAAAGTATTTCTAAAATTACCGTACTAACGTACAGATCGAGTTGGTTGAAAAGGTAGGCTGGTAGCTAGAGTCTTTCAAATACCCACTTTCAAAGAAGGCCCCACGGATGGACCACAGACTAGAAAGAGCTAGATGCCATGTGGTAGCAGACAGTTCTCACTGTAAACACAATGCCTGAAGCCTTAAAAAGGTGTGTGGAATGAGTGTATCCAACAAAGTCTAGAGCAGGGATTCTCAGCTTCGTCACTTGATATGCTAAGCTGGATGATTCTTTGTTTGGGGGCCATCCCCCACATGACAGGGTGTTCAGAATCATTCTTGGCCTCTACCCACTACATGCCAATAGCACCACTGCCCAATCTGTGAAAACCAAAAATGTATCATCCAGGGGGACAAAATCACACCTCCCCCCCAATAGAGAACCACTAGTCTATACAGAGAAACAGAAATATGACATCACCAACTTGGGAAAACTTTGTGTTTACAGACTAATTAAATGGTTCAAGGCAGGAATAGGACAGCACTCCCTGTATGTCAGCTCTATTCACACACTCTTAGCCCAGAATTGGCCACAGCCCCTAAAGTCTTATTTGCTGTATTTTTGTTTGCCTTCCATTGTTTCTCTAGCGTCTCTCTCTCCTTTGTTTCATTTCTGGCCCTTTCCATTCTCCTTTGTGACTGTTTTTCCTTTACTTGCTCCTAACTTTGGTGTTCTACAAAGCTTTACCCTTAACCCTCCATTCTGCCTTTCTAAGTTTAAATTTCACTTATCAGGCTGGGCATAGTGGCTCATGCCTGTAAACCTAGGACTTCGGGAAACCAACGTGGGAGGATCACTTGAGGCCAACAATTCAAGACCAGCCTGGGCAACATAGTGAGACCCCATCTCTACAAAATAAAATAAAAATAAAAATAAAAATAAAATAATTAGCTGAACATGGTAGCATGCACCTGTAGTCCCAGCTACTCAAGAAGCTAAGGCGAGGGAATTACTTGAGCTCAGTAGTTGGAGGTTACAGTGAGCTATTATTGCACCACTGCACTCCAGCCTGGGCAACGGAGCAAGACGCTGCCTCAAAAAAAGTTGTGCTTATCCTGTGACCTCATTTCTCACCTATATGTTGATGACTGATTTCTAAATCCATATCTTTAGCCCTGACCCCTGCACTAAGCTTTAATTAAAACGTATAATTAAGTAGAAAAAAAACTATTTAAGTATAAAAAAGTACTAAACTAGTATTCTATTATTCCCAACTAGATATCTGTATATATTTCACAGATATCTTAAAACAAAATATCTAAAACTATAAAAAAGTTGTTATAAAAATTTTAGGCAGCTTAGTCTCCTATCACCATCCATCTGTTCAAAATCTTATCAAAATTATGAGACACATCTCTCCTGCAAGGCCCCTCAGTCAACAGGTCACCAGGCCTTGTTGCAGATTCACAGGTCTGGGCTCTCCTCTCCACTTCTGCTGCTGTCACCAAGGCCCAGACACTTTTTGGAACTACAAAGCTGGCCTCCACATCTCCAGGCTTTCTCCCACTGCTGCCTGAGGCTCCTTCCAAAACACAGTTAGCATCCAATCCACCTCTCCTCCCTGTGCTTTTACCACAATGACAGACTCGGTGATCCAGCCAGCTACCCAAACCAGAAACCTGAACCCCACTATTGACTCCTCTCACCCACGAGGCAGCACAGTCAGGATCTACCCACCTGTGATCCATCCACTCCTCTCTTTCTACCTCTCCTACCTTAACTTAAGAAGCTGTTATTTCCCTTCTATTCAACACAGTACTGGAAGTTCTAGACAGAGTAATCAGACAAGAGAAATAAAGGGCATACAAATTAGTAAAGAGAAAGTCAAACTGTCTCTGTTTGCTGATGACATGATCGTACACCTAGGAAATCCTAAAGAGTCGTTCAAAAAGCTCCTAGAATTGATAAACGAATTCAGTAAAGTCTCAGGATGCAGAATCAATGTACACAAATCAGTAGCACTGCTACACACCAACAGCAACCAAGCTGAGAATCAAATCAAGAACTTAACCCCTTTTACAATAGCTGCAAAAAAATAAAAATAAAATACTTAGGAATATATCTAACAAAGGACATGAAAGCTTTTACAAGGAAAACTACAAAAACATTTCTGAAAGAAATCATAGATGACACAAACAAATGGAAACACATCCCATGCTCGTGGATGGATAGAATCAATATTGTAAAAGTGACCATACCACTAAAAGCAATCTAGAAATTCAGTGCAATTTCCATCAAAATACCATCATCATTCTTTACAGAACTAGAAAAAAATCCTAAAATTCATATGGAACGAAAAAAAGAGCCTACATAGCCAAAGCAAGACTAAGCAAAAAGAACAAATCTGGAGGCATTACATTACCCAGCTTCAAATTATACTATAAGGTCATAGCAAAACAGCATGGTACTGGTATAAAAACAGGCATATAGACCAATGGAACAGAATAGAGAAGCCAGAAATAAAACCAAACACTTACAGTCAACTGATCTCCAACAAAGCAAACAAAAACATAAAGTAGGAAAAGGAGACCCCATTCAACAAATGGTGCTGGGATAATTGGCAAGCCACATGTAGAAGAATGAAACTGGATCCTCATCTCTCACCTTATACAAAAATCAACTCAAGATGGATCAAAGATTTAAACCTAAGACCTGAAACCATAAAAATTCTAGAAATAACATTGGAAAAACCCTTCTAGGCATTGGCTTAGGCAAAGACTTTATGACCAAGAACCCAAAAGCAAATGCAAAACAAAACAAAACAAAACAAACAAAGATAAATAGATGGACTTAAACTAAAAAGTGTCTGCACAATGAAATAAATAATCAGCAGAGTAAGCAGGCAACCCTTTGTCTGTTTACTCAGAGTGGGAGAAAATCTTCTCCATCTATACATCCAACAAGGACTAATATCCAAGATCTATAAGGAACGCAAACAAACAATTCCATCAAAAAGTGGGCTAAGGACATGAATAGACAGTTCTCAAAAGAAGATATACAAATGGCCAACAAACATATGGACAAATGCTCAACATCACTAATGATCAGGGAAATGCAAATCAAAACCACAATGTGATACCATCTTACTCCTGCAAGAATGGCCATAATCAAAAAATTTTTTTTAAAAAGTAGATGTTGGTATGGACATGGTGAAAAGGGAACACTTTTACACTGTTGGTGGGAATGTAAACTAATACAACTACTATGGAAAATAGTGTGGAGATTCCTTAAAGAACTAAAAGTAGCCCAGATGTGGTGGCTCATGCCTGTAATCCCAGCACTTTGGGGGACCAAGGTGGGCGAATCACTTAAGGTCAGGAGTTCAAGACCAGCCTAGCCAACATGGTGAAACCCTATCTCTACTAAAAGTACAAAAATTAACCAGGCGTCGTGGCCCACGCCTGTAGTCCCAGCTACTGGGAAGGCTAAGGCAGGAGAATCACTTGAACCCGGGAAACAGAGGTTACAGTGAGCTGAGACTGTACCACTGCACTTCAGCCTGGGCAACAACAATAAAAAGAACTAAAAATAGATCTACCTTTTGATCCAGCAATCCCACTCCTGGGTATCTATCCAGGGGAAAAGAAGTCATTACACAAAAAGATACTTGCACGTGCATGTTTATAGCAGAACAATTCACAATTGCAAAAATATGAAACCAACCCAAATGCCCATCAATCAAAGAGTGGATAAAGAAAATGTGGTGTATATATATCCCATGGACTACTATTCAGCCATTAAAAGGAACAAAATAAAAGCATTTGCAGCAATCTGGATGGAACTGGAGACCATTATTCTAACTGAAGTAACGTAGGAATGGAAAACCAAATATCGTATGTTCTCACTCATAAGTGGGAGCTAAGCTATGAGGATGCAAAGGCATAAGAATGACACAATGGACTTTGGGGACTCGGGAGAAAGGGTGGGAGGGGGGTGAGGGATAAAAGACTATACACTGGGTACAGTGTATACTGTTCAGGTGATGGGTACACCAAAATCTCAGAAATCACCACTAAAGAACTTATTCATATAACCAAACACCACCTGTTCCCCAAAAACCTACTGAAGTAAAAAAAAATAAAATAAAAACAATAAAAAAGAAGCTGTTAATTTTTGCCTGAACTCTTCAATCAAGTCTCCCTACCTCCAACGTTTGCCCCATCCCATTTATTTTATACCCAGTCGCTAGAATGATCTTTAAAAATGAAAATCTGCCATATGATCTGGCAATTCTACTTCTGGGTATTTATCCAAAAGAATCAGAAGCAGGGTCTGAAAGAGATATTTGCAAACTCACATTCACTGCAGCATTATTCACAATAGCCAAGACATGGAAGCAACTCAAGTGTCCATTTATGGATGAATAAAGGAAATTAGGTGTACACATACAAAGGAATGTTATTCAGCCTTAAAAAGAAAGGAAATGCTGTCGCATGTTACAAGTTGGACACTATGTTAAGTGAAATGAGCTAATCGCAAAAAGACAACTGTGTGATTCCACTTATATGAGGTAACTTACATGAGGTAACTAGAGCAGTAAAACCCATAAACACTGAAAGCAGAATAGTGTTCCCAGGGGCTGGAGGGTTGAGCGAAGGAGAATTTGTTTTTCAATGAGTACAGAGTTTCAGTTTTGCGAAATGAAAAGGTTCTAGAGATCTGCTGTACCAACAGCTTGAATATACTTAAGACTACTGAACTGTGCACTTAAAATGGTAAAGATGGTAAATTTGATGTTACATAATGTTTACCACAATTTTTAAAAATTTAATTAAAATCTGTCTGTATAATTGCCTTGTGTAAACCCTTCCCCTCCCCTTTATCTCTTGCCTTTGCACAATCTGTCAGCTCTGCTTGGAACCAGCTTCAAAATACCTCCCTTCCCGCTTATGCTGCTCCAGGCAAATGCCTCCGGGTTCTAGGGGATGACTTCTCTGTCAATGCCTCCTGGCAGAGATGCTCACGTAGCCCCTCAATGTACCCCAGGGGGTACTCACACTAAGGAAGGGAAGCCCATTCTCCATGTATGCCTACCCTAAAAACCTATGACATCCTAACATAGCCACTTCAGCAATTTTTATCTGTGTCCCTGTGCTCCCGAACAAAACTGAGGGCCGGGCTGCTATTTCTTGTGGCCCAATAATAAGATGCAGATGAACTGGGGAGGAAGAGAGCTTTTTTACTTCTGTAACCAGTTACGAGGAGAAGGCCGGGAAAATATCGCCAGACCAACTCAAAATTACAAAGTTTTCCAGAGCTTATCTACCTTCTAAGCTACATGTCTACACGGAAGTGTGCATTCATCTAAAGACATAAGTGATAACTTCTTTTAATCTACTGTAACTAAGGTGTGAGTCTTGAAGACCTTCCCCTGGAGCCTCAGTAAATTTACTTAATCTAAATGGGTCCAGGTGCTGGGGTGATTGCCCTTATCCTAGAGGTTTAGGGAGTTCCTTCAGACCCCCGATAAACTTGTTTGTGGGGATCTGGGGAGTTTCTTCAGACCCCCCAGTAAAACTTGTTTAATCTTAAACAGGTCCTGTTAAGAATTTTTTCATTATCTTTTCATGCTTTAAGGCCCAGGAAAGGCCTGGGCAGAACTCTGGGTGGGCTTTTGTTCTATTCCAGCCTTTGTATAAGGGCACTAGCTCCTTCAACTTTTAATACTTAACTGTTCAGTCAGTACTAAAACAGTTGTTATGGAGGCCTGCGTTAGTGAGGCCTGGCCTGCCAGGGAACGAACCCATGGCCCAGCTCATTTGTCAAGGCATTCATCAGAACCCCGTGCTCTGCCTAAAAGGAATCTGTTGAATCATATATTTGCTCCACCTCATTCCACCTGCAACAAGTGCTTCTCTTTTTCCCCCAAGTGCCCCCTTCTGCGTAGTCTCTCTTCCCGTTGAACGTCCCATACTGCCTGGCCTGCCTTATCTTCCATCAGCCTTTTGGAGTTTATTTTCCTTATGCTTCTCTCCTGGAGCAGCTGGATTCCCAAGCTTTTCATCAATATATCCTTCTCCTCAGACAGCAGGCAGGATGACCCACTGAGCCATAAAAGTCTCATTTTAACCGAGACCAAATACGACACAGCAGTGGCCAGCTGGGATTATTTATATGCAGTTTAAGGGATAATCCTTCAATCCAATACTGTGAGCCATTGGAGAGCAGATTCGTGAAATCTTTTCCACCTCCCTGTTTTGAAACAACAGCTTTATTATTCCATTCTAGTGAGACAAAGAGATTAGGAGATGATTGCAATGGAAAAGATAATTTATTACTCACAGTTCCTAAGAGACAGTTTATTACTCGCAGTTCCTAAGACAAGGGGCATGCCACACCACAGGGGGTGAGGGCAACAGCGTATGCCCCAGTTCAGTCCAGAGGCTGGGGGGCAAGCAGAAAGTATGGGTGAGAGACTTAGGTTTTTGAGGGAAGGAATGGGCAAGGCAGGGTATCCAAGTTCCGAAGGTTTAGGACTGGCTAGTTTGCATAGTTTCAGTGGGCTCTGGGGCCTAGGGGCTGTCTTGAGTTGTCTGAGTTGTACCCGGCCCTGGGCTGATTGGGTCAGAGGGAAATTTGCCTCATAAAGGAGGTGTTCGGGGAATATGGGCTTTGGATTCATTGGTTTGCATATGGAAGTTGTTCTCACAGGGGAGTCATTTGCTATCTCTAGGAATTAGCTAGCCCCAGGAGGGCAGTCTCTCCCTAGTCAGCAAAGCCCCAAGATATCAAAGCATCATAAGATACATGGAATTAAAAGCATGATTAATACATTCTCCGACACCAGAATCAGAACATGGGGTATTCAGTATGGCTGCAGAGAGGACAAAGAAGGGGGAAAAAATAACGATAATTCCGCTAATAACATTGTGGGTACCCAGGCTACAGCAGCTGTTGACTCTTATCAATTTGATAAGAAAAATTCTCCCTGCTATAGATTAAAAATATCCATCCAATTTCTGAGAAGTCAGCTACTAAAACATTTGCTTTGGATTTCTTTTTATATGAAGTGATAAATACACATTTTCCCCCATGAAGAATATTTATGAAAACTTTTCTGGGAAACGTCTTTCTGCTATATATAGGGTCTCTAGAGACAGCTTGGGAAAGCAGCCTCCTGAATGTGCTGTCAGTTGTGACCTGCCAGTCTGAATTACCATATTTTTACATTGTAACTCACTTCCTTTAATGATATATATATTCTACTAATGGTGTGAAAGGGATGGAAACTGGCAGTTTTAATAGTGTGTGATGTATGTGCTCCCTCAGCGTTAAATGGGAGGTTTTGCCTGAAACAAGAATCGGCTTTGGTTGGTCTTCACTGGAGCACGGACTTGAGCGTGACACTCAGCAGAGGTGACTTTGGTGGTGACATGGAGTGTGAATCCCATTTCCTCAGTGCACAGTAATGATGATGGCCGGTTTGGCAACTTCTGAGCCTTTTACGCTCCCCTTTCTTCCTCCCTCCCTCCCACTTTGGTCCCTTTTTCCTGGCTCTCTCCTTTTTCTCTGTCTCTCTTTTCCTGGATAAGGCTTCTAGCCCTCTCAGCACTTACTGGAACTGATTGTGAATTCAAATGACTCCACCGTGGGGTCATCCTGCTGGAGGAGAGGTGTGACTGTTATGCATCTGCCTTTCAGAGATCGGGACATTTAAAAAGAACACAGGCTTATGCTGCAGGACCATCAGCCATTGCATGCCTTCATTACTGCCCACACATCTTTCCAGATGCCCCAGTTCCACAAACCCATCCAGTGAGGGCAAATACGTATCTAGAGCACTGGATGTACGTCCTCCCCGTGTTTCGCTCTGTTCCCCTTTGCCTGTCATCACAACCCTGACTTACCCAATCCCTCATCACACTTTGAACGCCCATCTGTTTGCAGATAGAAGAGGATGTCCTATTCACTGTTTACACTTCAATCTAAGGCTCCTCTCTCCCAGACATTTTACCCCTCATTTCTGACTGTGGAGTAAAATATGTAGGTTCTTCTCAAAAAAATTTCAGATGTGATCCAGTAGGGAGAAGTGGAATAATTTGACAGGCTAGGAAGCGGCCCTTTCCTGGAGCCCTGACATCCCATGATGTGAGCAGCCTACAGGCCCCTCCGCCCAATAGAGGGCATCAGTGCCTTCTCACTGTTTGGATGGCAGCAGGACAGGGCCCAGGCTTCCAAGCTTGTCAAGAATTTCCGGATGGGGCATGTCTGTTGCGATCATTTTCTATAACATACTTTGTTGACCCCAACAGAGATATGGATTGCACATGCGTCTTGAACCCCATGAGTATAATCTGAGACAACTGTTGTTGTTTCAGCTTCTACCAGCTCTGCTCCCTCCCTTCCTCTTTTTTTTGTTTGTTTGTTGGTTGGTTGTTTCAGACAGGATCTCGCTCTGTCACCCAGGGTGAGTGCAGTGGCACAATCATGGCTCACTGCAGCCTCAATCTCCCGGGCTCAAGCAATCCTCCCATCTCAGCCTCCTGAGTAGCTGGGACTACAGGCATGCACCACCACGCTCAGCTAATTTTTTATTTTTATTTTTATTTTCCTGTAGAGATAGGGGTTTCGCTTTTTTGCCCAGGGTGGTCTTGAACTCCTGGATGCAAGCAATCCTCCCATCTTGGCCTTCCAAAGTGCTGGGATTACAGGTGTAAGCCACCGCTCCTGGCCTCCTCTTCTTTCTTAAGAATGAAATCTGCAAACTCTCCTTCCCCAGCCCCATCAACTCTAACTGTTGTTTGGCTTCTGAACATCAAGTATATCAAAAAAATTTTAAGACAAAAATTTATACAGGTGTTTTGAATAAAATGCAAAAAAAAAAAGAAGGAAGGAAGTAATAAAGAAAGAACTGAAAGGATTATTCAAGAGAAACCTGACTGCATGAACATCAATCAAAAGACTATCATGCATAAGCCTAGTCCAGTATCTGTCTGTTACAGGTAGTAGTCCTTAAGAAGTGAAGAAACCTTGGTTTTTAAATCAAGCATGTAGACACAGGTAGAGAGTACTACATATTAAAGCATTCTTTACAAGCTTAAATAATTGAGGAGATACACAATGCATCTGTGTTTGCAAATTAAATCTTGCAAAGTCCTCGCAAGATGAATTTCAAGCTTTAAGACAATCTCCATCATATTCTCAAATTTTTTCTTCAAACATAGTATATATTAATTCTAAAGTTCACCTAAGAGAAAAAAAACAGGTAAGCATAGTAAAAAAAATAAAAAAATAAAAAACCTTAAAAAAGACTACTTAATTTATATAAAAGATACAGCCTAGAATTAGATTGTATTACAAAATAAGAATTTAACATAATACATATAAAAAGGCATAGACCAATAAACATAAAGGTAGAAATACTCAATAATATTCATTTTGCTGATTAGCATTAGGGGAAGAATGACTTTAGACACAATTAATATAACATATAAATTTTTCATGAATTAAGAAGTTCCATGTAAAGCTCCAATCATGAAAATACAAACACAGACACTCATATAATTGACAGTTTAGTACGTCTGGAAAGTTTGGAGGAGAAAAGACTTTCTAAGTACTATATATGTGATAAAATAAATTAGAAAGAACAATGAACAATTTGATAGAAAAATTAAAATGCCTACACTACAAGGAAAATTTTTAACAAAAGAAAAAATAGATCAGACAAATACAATATAGAAGTGATTGATATTTTTGAGGCATAAGGGTTAATGCTTTGATTGTTTTCAGAATTCTTGGTGAAAAAACAAGTTAATGCAATTTGGAATAAATGCTAAGACCTGAATAAATAAAGCAGAAGACAATAAGATAATAAAACTTATAAACACAAAAGAAAACATTGTCAATTATAAAAATAATGCAAATTAAACATTAAGGTACACGTTGTACCTATTAAATTAACAAAATAAAAGTCTAATGGTAATTTATATTGCCAGTAATTGTATATCAAAAATATTGTCATCTACATTGCTTGTAGCATTATAAATTGACATAATCCTTTTGGAAAATTATGTAGCAATATATTTCAGGAACCATATGAAAGATTATATCATTTGATTTACTAATTCTACTTTCATACAAAATGTGGGAAAAGCTATATACATGAAGATGTTTATCACATTATTTTTAATAGCAGAAAAAAAGTAAACAAATGCCCAATGAAAAGGGAACACCAAAACTAGTTATGGAACTGTGGCAATTTTAAAATATCTGCAAACTCTTCCTTCCTTCTACCACTGAGACATATTCCCTCCCTTTGTCAAGGCTGACCTTGATTACTAGTTAGCCAGTAGGGTACAGCCAAAATGGTGCTATGTGAAGGCCACAGAAGACAAAGTACCATCTGCCTGGCTTGCTAGAATATTTGTGCTGGAGCCCTGAGCCACCACATAAGATGTCCCAGCATCCTGAGGCTGCCGTGTTGTAAGGAAGCCCAAATTGGCCCATATGGAAGTACACACCGAGATGCTCTCAGACCACATAAAAAGACAGGAGGTCCCCCAGTCTCCAGCTGCCCAGGTCTAGTCACTCTATGACAGCAACTCTGTGAGCTCAAACCACCCAGCCAAGTTCTTCCTAATCCCCTGACACACACAAACCAAGAGAGATAATACAATGATTGGTGTGGCTTTAAATTGCTAAGTTCTGAGTGGCTTGTTGTATGTCAATAGATGCCTAGAACACAGATCTCTACTGAATAGAACAAAGTACAGCCGTTCACTCACTCAATTTAAAAGACTATGGAAAACCATAGGTTCTTTTTCATAATATTTAGTTTAAAAATACATAAAATGCTGTGTATATTATGATTGTAGCCATTAAAAATCAATATTAAAAAGGACTTGATTCATCACAGTGGTTCTTCCATGACCTGACAGTGACGTTAGTAACACTGATGTTACTAACAATGGTGTTAGGTCATGGAAGAACCATTGTGATGGCATTATTTTTGGTTATTATTGATGGCATTATCAATAATGCCATATTAATGGTACTATTTTTCTAATGTCTACACTTACTAAAATATAATTCTAATGATTGTATAATTAATTAATGAGAATTACCTGTCCCTCAAAGGAGAAAAAGTAAGAGTCAAGAAATTTTATCTTAAAATATTGCATGAGAAAAATGAAAAAATCTACAACTTTAGAAGCACAAAAGCAGTATGACCAAATTCACCTCTTTCCCAAGACTGATTATAGATTGAGAAGGAGCCCCTGAGGTTTGTGTGTTAAAATGTAAAAGTTGTATCCTCTGTGTTTCGAGAGTTTGAAGGGAGCCCATGAACATTGCCCACGGTCCAATATGCACTGCGTATTGGGGATCAGTTAATCTTATTGCTCTTATTTTCTTAAGACAAGTTAGACAGGTGTTGTGTATACAATGCACACAACATAGAAATGTTTGAAATGTCTGAAGAAACTGTGGATTTAGAGTCTTCTCTCTCAGGACTGGCTCACAGACATCCACTCACAGCATGTCTCCTCATGCCCGGGATCTCCAGAGATACTCAGTCCCTTCCATCAGGAACACATGTGGCTGCCCTTACTCAGTGGCCTATCAACTACAGGACACACACACATACACTCAATGTGCAATGATGGAATAAGACTCAATAACAGCAAATAAGACTATTGTCAGTAACAGAGAGGCTCGGGAAGCACATAGCAGTCACTGGCCATTGTAGTTCCTCAAATTCCACAGGGCATGGATTGAGAAGGCCCCTCCTAGCCTGTGGAATAAGTTGCTTGGTGGCCCACCAGTCACCATGTGTGTCACACTGGAAGAGTGGGGAAGGCCTTGGAGAGTGTACTTTCCTTGGAGGCTGCCAGCTTGCATAGCCTACTTTCTGCTGATGCAGGTTGGGGATCAGGGGCATTGCTGGAAGGATGGAACAATTACAGGCTTTTGCAGGGAAGATAGTGATTGCTTATAGCAATACAATTCCCTCAAACATTTGCTAAACTTCTTACTTATGTATTTGCCTACAGTCAGTCACTCTGTGTGCAAGATCCTATCTAGACCTAATATTTATGCCTAAGACCCTAGTCTAGAGGTTGGCAAATACTTCCTGTAAAGAACCAAACAGTAAATATTTTAGGCTTTCTGGGCCAAAAGGCAAAATCAAGGATATTATGGAAGTACTTATGTAATAAGAGAGAAAACAAATGTACATAGATTTTTTTTTCATCATTTGTTAACTCAGGGCCACACCAAAACAAGTGGCAAGCTAAATTTGCTCAGTAGATTTGCCTGGGTTGCCATCCCCACTCTGGTCTGTTACTCACCAGCCCCTGCATGCCATACCCTTCTCTTTCATCTTCATACTGGCCACCATGAGGCCATCTGAACTGTAGGCTGGAGAGGAAAGACAGCACCCAATCTCATCTGTGCTGCCTTTTGTCTTTTTTTTTTTTTTTTTTTTTTTTTTTTGAGACGGAGTCTCGCTCGTCACCCAGGCTAGAGTGCAGTGGCATGATCTCGGCTCACTGCAACCTCAGCCTCCCAGGTTCAAGCAATTCTTCTGCCTCAGCCTCCCAAATAGCTGGGAATACAGGCTCCTGCCACCACACCCAGCTAATTTCTTGTATTTTTAGTAGAGACGGGGTTTCGCCGTGTTAGCCAGGATGGTCTCGATCTCCTGACCTCGTGACCCCCTCGCCTCAGCCTCCCAAAGTCCTGGGATTACAGGTGTGAGCCACCGCGCCCAGCTGTCTTCTGCCTTTTTACTTTGCCGATGGTGGTGTTTGCCAGACAACTCTCAATAGAAGATGCTTGAGAAAAACCTGCAACCATAAACTTATCTCCTGGTCAAGCTGCCCCCTCAGTCATGAGCCACTGCTTCAGTTTGCACTACAAATGGAACGGGGGCTTTCCACTCTGCCAGGTCCCCAGTTATTAGACTCTCAGTTGACTTAGATTGTCAGACGTCGCCAGCTGTGGCCAGAGTTCATCTGTGTTATGTCAAGTGTCAAGATCCAGCCAACAAGCACGGCATGCCAACATTTCCCCACCAGTCTCCTAATGCTGTAGACCCAATCTGTCCTGGTCTGCTCCCCACACACTCAAGGAACAGTTTTTACCAAATGTTTTGCCACCACCTAGCAAGGTTCACCAGCTGGCTGGCCTGCAATATCTGTGGTTTTTTAACTTTTCTGTTAAGTTCAGAGGTACATGTGCAGGTTTGTTCCATAGGTAAATGTGTGTCATAGGGGTTCATCGCACAGATTATTTAATTGGCAAGGTATTAAGTCTAGTACCCACTAGTAATTGCTCCTAATCCTCTCCCTCCTCCCACCCTCTATCCTCTGACAGGCCCCAGTGTGTGTTGTTCCCTTCTATGTGTCCATGTGTTCTCATCATTTATTTAGGTTGGTCCAAAAGTAATTGAGGTTTTTTGCCATTACTTTTAATAGCAAAAAACACAATTACTTTTGCACCAACCTGTAGCTCCCACTTATACGTGAGAACATGCAGTAATTGGTTTTCTATTCCTGTGTTAGTTTACTAAAGCTAATGGCCTCCAGCTCCATCCATGTCCCTGCAAAGGACATGATCTTGTTCTTTTTTATTAGCCTGCAATGTCCGTATCTTCACACCCACTGCCTGGCCACTTCAACTAATCCTATGTCACAAGCTAAGGTTCTGTGACTTACAGCCTCCACTTCAGGGATCAGATTCTATTTTGTAGCTCTTGTATTCTTGGCCTTGATTTCATAATCTGAGATTATTGTATCCGCTTCCACAGAGGATAGAGGAAGAGACAAAGTCAAAAAGAAAAAAAAGGGCAAGTTCAAGATGCCTTTTAATGAAGGATCTTATGAGTTGCTAAATGTTGCTTTTGCTCACAGATCATCGGCCAGAAGGTATAGACATGGCCCCATATCTAACTAAAAGAGGGGCTAAGAAATGTAGTCTCCATCCCGAACAGCCATATGCCTAGTCAAAAAATGGGGTTCTATCAACTGTGTAAGTGAGAGCAGTAAGTAGGGCTGACCAGCAGTCTCTGCCATAGAAAGATACCAGTATAATTCCCATCTTGAAGATGACAACACTGAGGCTTAGAGAGGCTAAGTGCTGCTTGAGAGTATGTGATAAAGCCGATTCCCGCCGGTGCCACCTGAGAAGTCTGTTCTTAACAAAGGGCCAACTGGCTTGTATGTAGTCTTCACACAAACAGCTTGGGGGTGCTCTTCCAACCTACGGATAAGGCCGATGCTGGTAAAGGAAACAGCTGTGGGTTTCGTGTCTCATGGCTTTTGAAAGGTTGACACTCCTAGCAGAGTTCTCAGACTAAGTTTGAGAAAATAGGGGTGGGGGGAAGAAAGCTATGGTTCATCAATGGAAAAACAAAATATGCTATATCCATAAAATAGAGTATGATTTGGCCATAAACGGGAATTAAATATTGGTGAGTATTACAACACGGATGAACATGAATAATATGCTAAGTGAAAGAAGCCAGTGACAAAGAAACACATACAGTAAGATTTCATTTCTATGAAAGGTCCAGGGTAGGAAAAGCCAGACATGGAAGGTAGATCGGCGGTTGCTTGGGGTCAGGGAATGAGGAAAGGAGAGTGACTGCTAAGGGTTTTTTTGGGGGGAGATGAAAATATTCTAGAATTGATTGTGGTGATAGTTACAAAGCTCTGGGAATATACTAACAGCCATTGTATTATACCCTTCAAATGGGTGAGTTATGAGATATGTAAATTTTGTCTCAACACAGCTGTCACCAAAATTAAAAGTCCAGGGAGACACTGAAACAGTAAAGTTACCTCAATGTAGTAGCTTGATGTACATGTGAGTATTTCATGTCCTTACAGAAATATTTTGTAACAGTTCATGAAAAATTATGCAGTAGGGGAACATGTTACAGTAAAGCCAGCCCATGTTAGGAATCACAAGTTGTAGTTGCCATGAAAAAGATTAAACGAAAGGAGAAGGAAAGAAAGAAGGAAGAAAAGGAAGCTATGACAATGGCGAAGAGCAGGATGAATGAAATTTCCCTTAAAACTGTTAAAATGTTTTTTGCTTGTTATAGACTGATAAACCATCCTTAACATGTTTCATGACTCAATATAAGACCAAACATTCTGCATTTGCACTGAAAAATCATGTTAGAAAAAGGAACTTTCTTTAGCAGCATTGACTTGTTCTGGCAACACAGATGGTGTCAAGCACTCTCCTCCACTTAAGGCCTGGAAAGAATTACTCAAAATTTCACCTATTACCAAAACCAGACACCTCAGAGGTCACCTTCTCAGTAATTAGCCTCAGAAATTAATCCCTGCTTATTTTACAGGTTAAGCAACTAAATAATCTTTGTGTTCAGTGATTTTTCCAAGGTGATGAATCCAATAGGAGCGGATCTTCTGATCCCCCAACCCCTGGCCAATATATAATCCTTTAATCCATACCAAGCTCAATCCCAAAATAGCACTGAAGAAACTCAGTGAAAAGCTTCAAAGTTAAGAAACCTTTGTTTAGTGTAAGCATTCTCAATAACTGTAGCTCATAGGAATGAAAATATTACTGTAAAACAAGAACAACAAAGGAGCATGTGTAACCATTCACTGTGGCCTCTAAGAAGAAAGAATTCCTTCAAGCCAGGTCAGCTTCTGGGCTGTCCTGCAAGTTTAGAGATTCCGAATAGGACAAAAGGGAGAAGAGAGAGAAAAAATTACACTTTCAGGTGATAGTTTTTAGGGATAAGGAAGTGAGAGTAGAAGACAAAGGCTTTCCAAGAGACATCTGCTACCCTAGAAAAGGACATTAAAAAGAGAAATGATGGGGAAAGTATGTTCAAGATGGTGACTGTGTAATAAGAATGAACTAGCCTTGCCGGGCGCGGTGGCTCAAGCCTGTAATCCCAGCACTTTGGGACGCCGAGATGGGAAGATCACAAGGTCAGGAGATCAAGACCATCCTGGCTAACACGGTGAAACCCCGTCTCTACTAAAAAATACAAAAAACTAGCCGGGCGAGGTGGCGGGTGCCTGTAGTCCCAGCTACTCGGGAGGCTGAGGCAGGAGAATGGCATAAACCCGGGAGGCGGAGCTTGCAGTGAGCTGAGATCCGGCCACTGCACTCCAGCCTGGGAGACAGAGCGAGACTCCGCCTCAAAAAAAAAAAAAAAAAATGAACTAGCCTCACATATACACTATGTGAGGAATACTATGCAGTCATAAACAAGAGTAAGTCTGTGTCCTTTGCAGGGACACGGATGAAGCTGGAAACCATCATCCTCAGCAAACTAACATGGGAACAGAAAACCAAACACTGCATGTTCTCACTCACTAGTGGGAGCTGAAAAATGAGAACATATGGACACAGGGAGGGGAACATCACACACCAGGACCTGTTGAAGGATGGCAGAAAGGGGAGGGAGAGCATTAGGTCAAATACCTAATGCATACGGGGCTTAAAACCTAGATGATAGGTTGATGGGTGCAGCAAACCACCATGACACATGTATACCTATGTAAAAAACCTGCATGTTCAGCACATGTATCCCAGAACTTAAAATAAAATAAAATAAAGAACTAGCCTCTTTTCCATTTCAATAAAAAATCAAGTAAAAAAGTGAAATATTTATAATCACCTCTTGGCCACTTTATTAGATATGCCTAACATTCTGTAATGGAATTACCAATGTGAATATCCTACCTTGAGTTTTAATAATGTTGCAAGGCAGGGCAGTGGAAAGAGCTTTGGTTTTAGAGTCTGGGTTCCTAGGGGGATGTGGACCCTCTCAGCCTCTACTTGCTCGTCTGTTGGATGGAGGTCATCATTTCTGCCTGTATTAGTCAGGGCTCTCCAGAGAAACTGAGCCAATGGGATATATACACGGAGAACTATTTATGTTAAGGAATTGGCTCAAGGGGTTGTGGCCGCTGGCATGCCTGAAATTTGTAGGGCGGATCAGCAGGCTAGAAATTCAAGTCAAAGTTGATGTCTTGAGTACAAATTCTGCAGGGCAGCAGGTTGGAAGCTCAGGCAGGGTTACTATATTACAGTGGTAAGGAAAATTCCTTGTTAGTCTTTGGGAAACCTCAGTCTTTGTTTGGGCCTTCAACTGATTGGATGAGGCCCAGTCTCATGGTAATGGGTAATCTGCTTTGCTAAAGTCAGCTGATTGCAAATGTTAATCACATCTTTAAAAATATCTTCATATAACATCTAGACTAGCGTTTGACCAAACAATTGGTCATCATAGTTCGACCAAGTTGACACATAAAGTTAATCATCACACTGCCCTCCTGCCTCATGAGTCATTAGTAATGCATCATTCTTACACATTTTGTTTACTGATTTCTCTTAAGCACCTATTTAGTACCTGGCACACAATAGTCACAGCATAAATACTTAGTGGATATATGGTATGATAACACTTGGAAATTACGAACAAATATATATGCTAGGCTTGACCAGTGTGGTTTGGGGGAATATGTATATTTTTGAGCATACACACTGAAGTCTCACCCATTCATGCCTTAAATTCACCATTAAACTAATACACCAGCCCAGCTCTTCTACTTCCAGAAATTATTTCTACAGATATACTCACACAAATGTAAATTGGCTTAGAAACAAGATTATTTATTGCAACACGGTTTGTAAAACAAAGGTTCAAAATGACCTAAATGTCCATCAATGTGAAATTTGGCTAAATGAACTCAACAGAATTTGAAGGGCTGAAGAAGCTTTTTACATACTGCTGTGGAAACATCTATGAGATAGATATACTGTTATGCAAAAACAACATGGAGCATAACAACAAGGAGAGAATGATACTAGTTATATAAAAGAGTAAAGAAGGACTATATAAAAAATATAAATGTATCCTTTATGCATAATAGATATTCCTAAATGTACATAATAAATTAATCATATTGGAGAGAGGCACTGGGTATCTGGGAGAAGGGGGTGGGACTGAGACACTTTACTAAATGTCCACTTACATCTTTGTAATTTTGAACCACATGAGTATACTGCTGATTAAAAAATTAAATTTAAACAAGGAAAGAAAATGAGTTCATTTAGTACTTGATTTAAAAATAAACAAGCAAATAAATTGGTTATTTTTTTCCTAAGCTTACTTATACCTACTTTTGAACTTTATGCTATCTCTTCTGGGGTCTGAGAATGACTATCTCATGGGATGGGAGGTATTGAGAAGACTAACGTAGGCTCAATTTCAGTAGGGGGAAGACTTAAATTTTAGATTTGGTGATTGATGTTTGACTTGTAACAGATCCTCCTCTTGAGGAAGGAAAGAAAGAGAGAGAACAAAGAGTTAGCTCAGAGGAATATTCCAGGAAATCGATCTGAGTCAGAAGCAGCAAGAAAAGTTTTTTAAGAAAGCAGGTGAAGGCCGGGCGCGGTGGCTCAAGCCTGTAATCCCAGCACTTTGGGAGGCTGAGACGGGCGGATCACGAGCTCAGCAGATCGAGACCATCCTGGCTAACACGGTGAAACCCCGTCTCTACTAAAAAATACAAAAAACTAGCCGGGCGAGGTGGTGGGCGCCTGTAGTCCCAGCTACTCGGGAGGCTGAGGCAGGAGAATGGCGTAAACCCGGGAGGTGGAGCTTGCAGTGAGCTGAGATCCAGCCACTGCAGTCCAGCCTGGGGGACAGAGCGAGACTCTGTCTCAAAAAAAAAAAAAAAAAAAAAAAAAAAAAAAAAAAAAAAGAAAGCAGGTGAAACACATTGGCCCAAACATAGCAACAGTGTAAAAAGAAATCCTAAATTATTTAGTTTAAAGACAAGATTCCAATGTCTTTACTGCATGCAGCCCATCAGAACTAAAACAAGCAAATCAGGAGAAGACTTTAGAAGATATTGTAAAAGGTGTATCCTTAGAAAACTAAGCTTGCAAACTTGCAACTCTCAGTTGGCCAGAGGTCGGCAGTTCAATCTGTGAATCCAAACTGATTTTTCATCTCTTTCAGGTCCCTGCTCTCTGCTTTCTAACATTTCAGCAACTCTCTCAAGCCTGAGAGGGAGCAGATAAAGAAAATCTGAATAGTTTATCCAGGAATTTGGATTACGAGAGTTTTTTTCTAATTCCTCTTCCAGTAAACTGATACTTCTCTAGATCACAATCTCTACTATTTGTCAACTGTGTGGTCCATTTCTTGCTGTATCCATCAGGATATGCTGGGTTATACTGCAGTAACAAACATCCCCCAAGTCTCAGAAACTTTAAAAAAACAATGGTTTATTTCTCAGTCATGCAAAAGTATAACCTAAGTTTTTGCACCTTCCAGACACTGTCTTCACTGTAGCACTACCATATCACCATCTACTTGCACGGTCACTGCAGGAGGGAAGAGAACCACACACCAGGACCAGCTCTCAAATACTTCCAACTAGAAGAGACCTGCCCCTCCTCCACTCACATTCCACTGACCGGAAAAATCACATAGAATGTCCATCTTCAGAGGGGAGAAGTACAATCTTACTGTGGCTAAAGGAGGACAGGAGGAAACACTGTCTTTCTCACTCTCTGCTCCTAAATATAAGAAGCCTTGCTATTATTGGGGTTTTTGTTGTTGTTGTTGTTGTTGTTGTATTTTTTTGAGGTGGAGTCTCACTCTATCACCTAGGCTGGCATGTAGTGGCGTGATTTTGGCTCACTACAACCTCCACTTCCCAGGTTCAAGGGATTCTCCTGCCTCAGCCCCCCAAGAAGCTGGGATTACAGGCATGTACCACCACACCCAGCTAATTTTTGTATTTTAGTAAAGATGGGGTTTCATCAGGTTGGTCAGGCTGGTCTCGAACTCCTGACTTCAAGTGATCCACCTCCCTCGGCCTCTCAAAGTGCTAGGATTACCGGCATGAGCCACTTCACCTGGCCTTGGGTTTTATTTTAATTTTTGAAACTTGTGTTATAGAGTTTTTTCCTGATGCTTGAAGATAAGAGTGCCTGAATGAATTAACTTGTGAGACACAAGTTTGGCCACTCCTGGCCTGCTTCTTCCCTGACATAAACTACCATTTGAAAGTTCTTTTCATACACCAAGGCAACCCTAAAGGCTCTATTAGTAGTAGTTATTCCATAGGTTTCCATTTTTGTGAGCCATTCTCATTCCTTTTGTCACTCTTCCTTGTCATTAATGACAAAAATTTGTGAAATTAGAGAATTCTGTTATCTTGGAACCAAGTTTCAGAAAGTCTAAACTGACAAGGCCCTTAGGAAATGCTTCCAACTCACCAACTTCCCACTGCACACTACAGAGGGGAAACCTGAAGTCCAGAAATGGAAACGACTTGCCAGAAATTACAAAGCAAATACATGGGCATTGTTTGAAACCACTAAATACGTAGTAATTTGTAATAAAGCAATAGAAAACTCATGCAAAGTTGTGATCTTTCAAGAGTACTTTTATTTTAACTAGGCCCATATTAAGACCGAAAGCACCAATAGACACTAAAAGTTATCAAAAGATCTTGGCATTCCACAGTTGCTTCTGTGTGTAACTCAAAATATAATGTTATTTTTTTGAAATTAATAGCTTACACCGGCCGGGCGCGGTGGCTCACGCCTGTAATCCCAGCACTTTGGGAGGCCGAGACGGGCGGATCACGAGGTCAGGAGATCGAGACCATCCTGGCTAGCACGGTGAAACCCCATCTCTACTAAAAAATACAAAAAAAAAAAAACTAGCCGGGCGAGGTGGCGGGCGCCTGTAGTCCCAGCTACTCGGGAGGCTGAGGCAGGAGAATGGCATAAACCTGGGAGGCGGAGCTTGCAGTGAGCTGAGATCTGGCCACTGCACTCCAGCCTGGGCGACAGAGCGAGACTCCGTCTCAAAAAAAAAAAAAAAAAGAAATTAATAGCTTACATGTATGGTGTAAAATAAAAAGTTCCTTATAGATTTTCTGATTACAAAAGTCTGAATCTTCTCATTAAAATAAAACTTTTCTCCTTTCTTTCATTTCACTGGCTAATCCACCATTGATTTTTAAGACAAAGAGCCTTAAATGAAAATGTCCAATTATAACATTTCAAAAATCAGGATAGGAATGGATGGTAGGGAGAGAGACCCTCCTGGGGTCTGGAAGTCACATTAGTCTCAGTTATCCTCCCAGTCAACAGCCCGACTTCGTGGCAGCAGGGCATTGGCAAATGGTACTTGTACTCCCGACTGGGTTCTCTCGCTTCTGACGTGCTTCTGACAGATGCTTCTACTGCCATCCCCTCCAGCCATGCCAGTGAATTTAACAATCCACAATGAAATTACCGGATGCTATTCAAGCCACAGGCAAAGCTACTTTCAGGTTGCCACTGAGGGGAGAAAAATCAGTGAGGCTGATGGACTGTCCCAGGGACCAGGGCTGCCAAGGTCAGCTGAGCAGCCTGCCAGTGCTCCACTACAAGAGCGGGAGTCCCCCTCGTCTGCGGTTTCTGTTACCCACAGTCAACCAAAAACATTAAGTGAAAAATCCCAGGAATAAGCAGTTCGTAAGTTTAAAATTGCATGACCTTCTGAGTAGCACGACGAAATCTCAGGCTGTCTTCCCCCATCCTGCCAGGGATGGGAATCCTTTTTTGGCCCAGCATTTCCACACTGTCTGTGCCACCTGCTCCTTAGTCATTTAATAGCTGTCTTCAATTATCAAATTGACTGTCCAAGTATCACAGTGGTTGTGTTCAAGTGATCCTTATTTTACTTAATTATGGCCTTAAGCACAAGAATGGTGATGCTGGCTTATTATTATAATTGTTCTATTATGTTATTATTGTTGTTAATCTCTTACTGTGCCTAATTTATAAATTAATCTTTATCATAGACATGTATGTATAGGAAAAAAGAGGGTATATATAGGGTTCGGTGCTATCTGCAATTTCAGGCATCCACTGACAGTCTTGGGAAAGATCCCCTGTGAATAAAAGAAAGCTATTGTAAGCCAAAAGCTCCAAAAGCAACTTCCCCTTTCAGGGTAGCCATTGCTATTCCCTTTATTCGATTATAAAGGGGTGATTGAGGAAGAGGCAGGGAGAGAGAATGTAAAAGAGGAGGTGCTCACACCTGAGTAAAAGAGCAGATTTCAGGTCACTAAGAAATAGAAACTCAATTCTACACACCTTGAACATCTACAGAAGCCATGCTGGCAGCCCTTAAAGCAGTCCTGTACAGGCTGAGTGATGGCTTTGACTGCCTGCCTCCAAATCTTTCCACCCCCTTTGCTACCTGGTACCCTGGGCCGGGCACTTGACTTCTCTAAGCTTTCTTTTCCTCACCTGTAAAATGGGGCTAAGAGCAGATTCCTCATGATATTGCTTTATGCATTGAATGAATTAAAATATATAAAGTCATTGGCTCTGTTGTCTGGCAGATAGAAAGTGCTCAAAATTCTATTACCAAGGCACTCTGTTTCTGTTTTCTGTTTGTTTGTTTGTTTGTTTGTTTGTTTTTAGAGACAGATTTTCGCTGTGTCACCCAAGCTGGAGTGCAGTGGCATAATCATAGCTCACTACAGCCTAGATCTCCTGGGTTCAAGCAATCCTCCCAGCTCAGCCTTCTGAGTAGCTGGAACTACAAGTGCATAGCACCTCACCCAGCTATTTTTGTGGGTTTTTTTTTTTTTTTTTTTAAGACAGGATGTCACTCTGTTGCCTTCACTGGAGTGAGGTGGCATCATTTCAGCTCACCAGACCCTCAACCTCCCCAGGCTCAGGTGATCTTCCCACCTCAGCTTCCCAAGTAGCTGAGACTACAGGCACATGGCACGCCACCACACCTGGCTAATTTTTGTATTTTTAACAGAGACAGAGTTTCTCCATGTTGCCTAGGCTGGTCTCAAACTCCTGAGTTCAAGTGATCTGCCCATCTCAGCTTCCCAATGTGCTGGGGTTACATGCGTAAGCCACCATGCCTGGCCTAATCTTTTTATTTTTAGTAGAGATGAGATCTCACTATGTCGCCCAGGCTGGTCTCAAACTTCTGGCCTCAAGCAATCATCTCATCTCAGCCTTCTCTTTCTAATCATTAGTAGGCTTGCTGTCACCATGGAAGAAAAAAGACAACCGTTCTCCACTTCCCTTCCCACACCCAGCAAGAGCCTTGGTCTTGTTTAAGAGAATCCACTTCCCTTGCTTACAAGATAAAGGCTGGTAGCACAGCTGTAGTTTTCTCTGTGTTTGGAGGAAGCGGCCCTACTTCAACCATTAGTTATCATCTCGCCCCCACTGAGCTGCCTGCCTTCCATGCAGCAGGCCATTCATGTGGGCAATTTATTTATTTATTTATTTCTTCATTTGGGGCTAGAGGCAAGTAGCTTTCTCTAAGCAATGGAATCATGGCTCTGCTATTTCTCAGTTGAGAGGAGGTCTGGACTTAGCGTGAGGAGAAGCTGTGTCTCTTGCCCATTCCAAGTTTCCCAGAGAATGAATCACCTCTGCTTGAAGGTAAATACGGATGGCCAGCCCAATCCAGCACACATGTGCAGCCTCTGCATGCTGGTGCCCATCTGGAGAGGGGAAACCACAGATCATGCCTTGCCCAAGGCATTTAGCAGAATGCAGGCCAGCTCTCAGAGCAACAATAAAAACCAATGAGAAGAAACAGAAGCAAAAAAGATTATGGCTTTAAGCTATGTGGTCTTTATTTGAAGAGGAGTCAAGGAAGCAGCTTTGAACCCAATATGAAGGGGACAATGTAGGAGGCTGGTGGAGCCACAAACTCAACCAACGTTTGAAGCCAACTCGCAAAGCTGCATCATACTGGAAAGAAATTACCCGGAGGGCCTTTAAACTCACAGTTCAAAAATGACATTCCTTTGGTCAACTTTCCAGCTTAGCCTTTGGAGGGCCTTTCTCCTCTGAGCCCTGGTGCTCAGGATACGATGAAAACACAAATAAGGGCCGGGCGCGGTGGCTCAAGCCTGTAATCCCAGCACTTTGGGAGGCCGAGACGGGAGGATCACGAGGTCAGGAGATCGAGACCATCCTGGCTAACACGGTGAAACCCCGTCTCTATTAAGAAATACAAAAAAAAAAAAACTAGCTGGGTGAGGTGGCGGGCGCCTGTAGTCCCAGCTACTCGGGAGGCTGAGGCAGGAGAATGACGTAAACCCGGGAGGCGGAGCTTGCAGTGAGCTGAGATCCGGCCACTGCACTCCAGCCCGGGCGACAGAGCGAGACTCCGTCTCAAAAAAAAAAAAAAAAAAAAAAGAAAACACAAATAAGAGATTCCAGTGAAGTCTTTGGTCCCCACAGGGCTGGTCTACTTGGCCCACATGAGCTCCAACATCTCTGAGAAAAGTTGTCTGTCACTCAGATTCACAGCTGGAAAACTCAGATTCCAAAAGCCCCACGGAGGAGACACAACAGCAGATACATTATCAGAGCAACAGTGAAGGGATGTTTTCCTATTTTCCGTGTAGAATCATTATCTCATGGTCTAAACATCCTGGTTAGAACATGGGGAGTCATTTATTCTGAAATGTGCCTGTTTCATTTGTCCACGAAGTGGATTGTAATGGACTCTTTCCCAAAGGGAGCAAGAGCAAGAACGGAAATGTAATTTATTTTTTATTGCTGAGTTGGGCCTTTTCAAATGATTTTTGCAGACATATCTTTAATAGATTTTCAGACATATTTTATTTGTTGAAAAATTTCCATGCCCTTGCATAATTTCAATTATTCAATGGAAACCACAGTTTGGGGAATTGTTCCAGTCATTTATTCAGCCCTTGGAATAAGCCATATTTATTACTTAAATTGATTACTTTGTCCATTTGGAGATTAGCTCAGATGAATGGGGATTAAGAGAGAACGTGTTTGAGACCCCTTCCCCCTGCAGTCACCCAGGGGCCTTTTGCTTTTTGGAGTAGCTCATGAGCAGCTTCAAATCTGGCCTTTCTCATTGGTGTGGTCTTGGTGAAGGGGTTCAGGAGAGCGGGGAGTCTTTGAGGGCGTGGTTTCACTGAAGATGGTGCATTCAGCTGCAAGCCACAGAAAGCCTGACTGCAGAGCATTCCCAGGCAGGAGTCTGTTCATTCACAAAACAACAACTCTGCAGCTAGACAGTCACTGCCCTTTGTTCAGAGGTTCAGCTTTGAACCCAATATGAAGAGACGATGTCTCTACATGTGTTTTAGCCAAAAATGGCTGCTGCAAGTCAGAGCGTCATGGCCATGAAGAAGAGGAAAGGCAGAAGGGCCACTTCAGCATGGCCTGTCTCTTTTTATTAGGAAATCAAAACCTTTTCGAGAAGCCTCCAGCTGATGTCTGCTTACCTCCACTACCACCCTTGGTCCGAGGTGCCATCATATGACCCAGTGCCTAGGATGGCTCCCACCTTCTTCCCTTCCCCATTCTGTCTGTTCTCAATACAGCAACCACAGTGAGCACATTGAAGGAGAAGTGGGGCCGTGCCAGTCCTCCGCTCCAAACCCTCCAACAGCTTCCCAGCACACTCAAGAGTAAAGTCCAGGCTCCTCAGTGGGGCTTAGGAGGACTGTGTGATCTGGCCAGCCCATCTCTGCGCTGACTTCACCCCTACTGCACATTCCTGTCTCTTCCTACTGCACATTCCAGCCTGGGCTCCCACTGCTCTGTCACAGGCCAGGCACTCTCCCTGACTAGGCTTTTGCACTTGCTGTTCCCTCCGTCTGGCATGATGTCCGCCTCTAACCTCCCAGTTTACCCCCTCGCCTCCTTCAGCCTTTGCTCACATTTCAGCTTTGCAGTGAGACCTTCCCTGACCATCCTATTCATCATTCCAGCTTCCCTTCCCCCATCCTTTCCATGCTTTACTTTTCATAGCATTATCTAATGCATATATAGTCATGTGTCACTTAGCAGGGATACATTCTGAGAAATGTGTTGTTAGCCAATTTCATCATTATGTGGACACCTTACATTTTACTTACACTAACCTAGATGGTATAGCCTAGCATGCACACCCCTAGGCTATATGGTATGACCTATCGCTCCTGGGCTACAGACCTGTTCAGCAGGCTATTGTACTGAATACTATAGGCAACTGTAACACAATGATAAGTGTTTCTGTATCTAAACATATTCAAACATAGAAAATGTACAGTAAAAATATGGGCTTCTAATCTTATGGGATCACCATCATATATGCCAACTGTCATTGTCCAAAACATCTTCATGTGGAGCATGACTGTACCTATTTCTCTTTTCTGCCTGTCTCCTCTGTGACCAAAATGGTGCCTGGCACATATTGAATGTCCTCATACCCTCTGTTGAGCGCTGCATAGAAGCATGAGAGAATGGATGGGGCAGAACTGACTTGCATGGCCTTTACAAGCAAGTGTTTGGTGCTCTGGCCTCTGAGCAAGAGGCCCGGAGGGGAAAGGAGATTGGGAATGACTTTAAAGTTGTCAAGAAATAGTGTGTGCCTGAAGTCAGGAGATCGAGACCATCCTGGCTAACACGGTGAAACCCCGCCTCTACTGAAAATACAAAAAAAGTAGCCGGCCCAGGTGGCGGGCGCCTGTAGTCCTAGCTACGCGGGAGGCTGAGACAGGAGAATGGTGTGAACCCAGGAGGCGGAGGTTGCAGTGAGCCGACATGGCGCCACAGCACTCCAGCCTGTGACAGAGCCAGAACTCCGTCTCAAAAAAGAAAAGAAATGGTGTGTGCCATGTAGATCCACCCACACTTCTCCATGAAGGCGAATTCCCAAACTGAAACCACTTGCAAATGTTCATAGCAAAGCTGCTCAGATTAATTTTGCTTTTTCTCATTAAGTGAGACTCCAAAAGGTTAGTTAGAGTATTAGGTGTAGGGAAAGGATTAATAAAAAATAAGTGGGTCAGAAACATTGATAGACGCCTAGACCCCTCATGTGTTATTTTATTCTTTAAATGCAGAAGACAGCCCTGTGAGATGGGTTTAGCAATCTGCATGTCACAGAGGAGGAGCACGAGGTTCAGAGATGCTGAGTAATGTGCCCACAGACTCTCAGCTAGCATAGAAAGCTGGGGGTTTAGCCTCCAGGTTCTGTGTTCTCAACACTGTCCCAGGTGTTCTCCTGACAGATACACTGACGTCCTAATGTTTGTATCTGCAGCTGAAAACTTGTCTTCTAGAAACCCAGAGACCGTGGCATCCTCACTGCTGCCTGGAAAACAGTAAGATTGAAATCCTGGGCAAATTGTAAGTGTGAGTGCAGGAAGTCTAGGAAGACCCACTTGCCCTCAGCTCAAAATATGCCTCACCTATGTCCAAGCTGCTGCCTGACACTCCTCCAGCCAAGGATAAAGCTTTTATGAATTTAAATGCTAACTGATTGTATCTAGGCTCACTCACAAATTACTCCTGAAGCTATTTTGATTTTTGTTTGTTTGTTTGTTTGCTATTTCACTGCTTGTTCGCCTATCACAGGCTTTTGCATGTCATCCTAGAGCGTAAGCTGTTGAGGAGAGAACCATGTCCTGCACACCTGGCATAGCATTCTTCCCCACCTGTCAGTCTTAAACACTTGTTGACTGATTATTGTATAAAGTACAAGACACACATCTCTGGGATCTATGTGTTTGCAGAAGTGTACTGTGGAGAAAGCAGGGGCCTTGGGAAGCACAGTCACCTCAGCTTCCATCCTAATTTGGCTACTTATCACTTATTGGATCTTCCACCAGTGTCTTCATCTCCTGAGCCCCCATTTTCTTTTTTTATTATTATTATTTAAAATTTTTGATCTCCATAGGTTTTTGGGGGAACAGGTAGCATTTGGTTACATGAGTAAGTTCTTTGGTGGTGATATGTGAGATTTTGGTGCACCCATCACCCAAGCAATATACACTGAACCCAATTAGTAGTCTTTTATCTCTCACCCTCTGCCCACCCTTTCCCCCTGAGTCCCCAAAGTCCATTGTGTCATTCTTATTCTCATAGCTTAGCTCCCACTTATGAGTGAGAACATACGATATTTGGTTTTTCATTCCTAGGTTACTTCACTTAGAATAATAGTCTCCAATCCCATCCAGGTTGCTGCAAATGCCATTAATTCGTTCCTTTTTATGGCTGAGTAGTATTCCATTGGATGGATATATATACATATATATATATATCAGAGTTTCTTTATCCACTCGTTGATTGATGGGCATTTGTGTTGGTTCCACATTTTTGCAATTGCGTGCTGCTCTAAACATGTGTGATCAAGTATCTTTTTTGTACAATGACTTCTTTTCCTCTGGGTAGATACCAAGTAGTGGGATTGCTGGATCAAACGGTAGTTCTACTTTTAGTTCTTTAAGGAATCCCCACGGTCTTTTCCACAGTGGCTGTACTAGCTTACATTCCCACCAGCAGTGTAGACATGTTCCCCTTTTTACGGCATCCACACCAACAGCTATTAACTTTTTTAGTTTTTAATTATGGCCATTCTTGCAGGAGTAAGCTGGTATCACATTGTGGTTTTCACATCTGTAAAATGGGGCCACAATACCTGTCCACTGGTTTATTAAGAGGAATGAATTGCAAGACTGTACTTTCAGGGATTATTTCTATAGTTTGCTGCTAGAGAAGTTTCTCTGAACAGGTAGAGCCCCGGAAACCACCGGATGGAGGCGCAGGATCCTCTCCTAAGCTGAAGCCGGCTGTTGGTGTTGCTTCACTGCAACTACCTTTTGCCATGGATGATCGTCCTTCTCCTCCTCTGGCAGAGGGAGAGGGAGAGGATGTAAGTCTGAGTGGTAGCTCAAAAAAAAAAAGTGGGGAGATAAGTTGGGAATGTTTGTAAAAAGCCTGGCACAGTGTCTCACCTTTCTGGTCAGAGTCAGAATCAGAATGAGCGCCCCTTGATTATGGCCACTGCTCTATGGCCACTGCTTTAGCTGACTGGGACAGCCTATTGGAAAGAGCTCTCAAGAGCAGTTCCTTCTTTTCCTGAAGTGCCAGAGGCTCCACTGTGGCATCATCTCAGAGAAGCATTGGAGCTCTAGGAGCAAGAGAAAAACAGGCAGGAGGACAGGGTCACTCCAAGCCTGCCCCGAAGGAAGACAGAAGATAGTCACCCTTCAGCGAACAGAAGCCACAAGGCTTGGCTCCATCCTGGGCTCAGAACACATTCAGAATAGATTCACTGGGCTAGAACAAGAAGCCAGAAACACTGCGCCTCTGGACGCAACAGTCTCTCAGCCAATCACCGGTGAGAGGGAAGGTGAGTGATGCAGGATGAGAGAGCACCAAGGTTTCTCTCTGAGCCCATTTCTAAGCACCAAGCTTGCCCTCTCAACTGTTTCCAGGAGTGGCGACCCACCTTCCCACCACACCCATCTATTCCTTGGGACCGGTAGCAGAAGCTTCTCAAATCTCTTCTCTACCCCTCCAGATGTGACTCTCCCACCCTTCCCTGCAGTGCAGTAGATTACCTCTTTCCCTGACCCACCCCTCAGCTTCTACAGCAAACGCGGTTGTCACCCACTCCACTCCTCAGCTTCCATCCTGATTTGGCTACTTATCGCTTATTGGATCTTCCACCGGTGCCTTCATCTCCTGAGCCCCCATTTTCTTTTTTTTTTGTTATTATTATTTAAAATTTTTTATCTCCATAGGTTTTTGGGGAACAGGTGGCATTTGGTTACATGAGTAAGTCTTTGGTGCACTGTGGTTGACAACTGCAATCATCTCAGATGTGTGGCTCCTGAGTGTGTGAATCATGGCTAGTCCGAATTCAGATGTTCTCTAAGGGCAAAATGCACACCGGATTCTGATAACTTAGTGTATTCGTCCATTTTGCGTTGCTGTAAAGGAATACTGGATGCTGGGTTATTCACAAAAAAGGAGATTTACTTGGCTGTCACTTCTGAAGCCTATACAAGAAGCATTGTGCCAGCATCTGCTTCCGGTGAGGCCTCAGGAAGCTTCCAATCATGGTGGAAAGTGAAGGGGGAGCAGGTATGTTACATGGACAGACAAGGAGCAACAGAAAAGAGGAGGTTCCAGGCTCTTTCCACAGTCAGATCTGGTGGGAACTAATAAAGCAAGAACTCACTCATTAGCATGAGAAGGGCACGGTGCCATGCATGAGGGATCTGCCCCCATAACCCAAATACCTGCCGCCAGACCCCACCTCCAACAGTGGGGGTCACATTTCAGCGAGAGATTTGGAGGGGAATCTATCTATCACTTAGCATTTTTTAAAATGCAAAATATCTCACTAATGCCTTTTTAGATCGATTACGAATTGAAAGGATAATTTTGACTACAGTGGATTAAAATAAAATATACTGTTAAAATTAATTTCACATGGGGTTTGTTGCTGTTTTACATTTTTAAACATGGGAACTAGAAAATTCTAAATTACATTGGAGGCTAGAATCCATGGCTCACATAATGCTGCTGTACAATGCTGGTGTGAACTATCACGACACTGTTATACTATTATCATTTGTTTTATCTCTGCCTCACTCACTAGACAGGGAACTTAAGGAGAATAGGAAGAGTGTCTTCCACGGCTATGAGAGATGCTTAATACATGACAAATATTCCATAAATACTTGTTGAGGGAATGAAGCTATGATGAAAAAAAACTAAAAATATTCAATGATTCTGAAATATTTTAAAAATCACTCAAAATCATGTACTGTATTGACTTGCCCACAACACTTGTCTCCTTGGTGTAAAGATAGCATTCAATTCGTGTGCTTGGTATATGCTAGAGTTTGGTTTGTTTGACCCCTCCAAATCTCACTTTAAAATGTGATTCCCAATGTTGGAGGTGGGACCCGGTGGGAGATGTTTGGGTTATGAGAGAAGATTGATGAATGGCTTGCTGTCATCCTCAAGGTAATAAGTGAATTCTTATCCTATTCATTCCTGAAAAAAAAGCCTGGCACCTCCTTCCCCACCTCTCTCTCTCTCTCTCTCTCTCTCTCTCTCTCTCTCTCACACACACACACACACACACACACAAACACACACACACACACACACACACACACAATGTGATCTCTGCACATTGGCTCCCTTTGCCTTCCACCATGAGTGGAAGCAGCCTGAGGCCTCACCAGATGTAGGTGCTGGTGCCATGCTTCTTGTATAGTCTACATATCTGTGAGCCAAATAAGTCTTTTCTCTATTAAACTACCCAGCCTCAAGTATTTCTTCATAGCAACACAAACAGACGAAGACAGTATGCATGCTCATATATTTCCACAGGTGTAAAAGAAATGAATCTTCCAACACTACACTGGACCTCATGCACGTAAACTCAAGCGTGACTGTTGCCCTGGCTCAGAATTTGACTGACAGTTGGCTGCCCCATTTACTTCCTTGTGGCCCTATGGGCAGTCCTCGAAACAGTAGCATGAGCACCACCAGGGAGCTTGTTAGAAATGCAGAGCTTCCAACTACACTCCAGACCTATTGAATCAGATCAGAAGCTTCTCTATAACCAGATCTCTGGTTAATTGTAGGTTAATTGTAAGCCCTTAACATTTGAGAAGCCTGAACCATGTGTTTTTGTTTTTCAGCTCTAAGGAAGAGAGTCACCTGGAAACTTGGCTATTATTCCTTTTTATTCTCCACACATTTTTTGCTAAAAAACATCGTGAGCATTCACTTTGCGTAAGGTGTTATGAACCAGACACATGGCTCTTGGTTGTGTGACTTGTGTCACCCATTACTGATGAGCTCTTACTGTTCGTGGAGGCAGCTGGACACCCTGGATGCTGAATGCCAGACAGCTCTTCAGGAGGGCTCTGAAGAAGCCAGAAATGGTACAAAATGGCCCTATGCCTGCAGAGAATCTATACACAGCACTTTTATGAGTCTTGCATTCTGAGGGCGTCCAGAGGAAAGAAAGCAGCCAACACTGCCTTTCTCCCAAGAAGGAAATTTTGCCAGAATCTGTTCGTCTCCATGGAGACCCCAAGAATCTGCAAAGCCTCCATCAGCGTCCTGGTCCCCAGGCTCAAGTTCAAGCAAGCTTAATTCCCCTTTGTCTGGGTCTCTGGAGTAGCATGAATTTTGTTACTTTGGGGGAATGCAGATTTTTTTAGTCACATCTGTGTGTTCCTGGAGAGTAAAAGCAACTCAAACTGGACCTGCAGCAGTCTTCAGACACTCTGTGGCTGGGGAATTGCCGTGAAGCTTCAAGGAACTCTCACCTGAAAAATCAGAAGATGCAGTGACCAGAATTCTTTCCCTCCATTTCTATAGTTACAACTGCATTCACCTGGTCAGTTAAATGTATTGAACACCTGTGGTGTTTACCATAAAGCATACAGAGATCATCCTGTCCAAGCAAGAAAAACTGATGTGTCAACAAGCAACAGCTTGAAACACTGGCACAGCCAGGCACGGTGGCTCACCTTGTAATCCAGCACTTTGGGAGGCTGAGCCAAGCAGATCACTTGAGCTCAGGAGTTCAAGACCAGCCTGGACAACATGGTGAAACCCCATCTCTACCAAAAAATACAAAAATGAGCAGGGCATTGTGGTGCATGCCTGTAATCCCAGTTACTCAGGAGGCTGAGATGGGAGATTCACTTGAGCCTGGGAGGTCAAGGCTACAGTGAACCAAGATGGCACCACTGCAACCCAGCCCGGTGATGGAGCAAGACCCTGTCTCACCGAACACAAACAAAAACAAAACACAACAGAGGAAACAGCACTGTCTTCCCCACCAGCACCTGTCTGGCTTTCATTGCTTCACATCTGGTAAATAAGCCAACAAACTCTTGACCCACTAGGCTCTGGGTTCCAGACAGGCTCTGGTCCATCTCACCACCTCCCTGCTCTCTGCACTCCAGCACTACTGGCTGCTTCCTCCCTAACAGCCTTTATCTGGACACCTCCTTTCCCCCTCTTCTTACCTAGTTCAGCCTTTATCTCTCAGCTCTGGGATCGCTTCCTCTGGGAACCTTCCAGATGTCCAACAGCCTGTGTGAGCAAGGCCCCTGCCCTGTGCTCCTGGAACCCCTACCTTTCTCCTTCCTATGTTCTCTTCAGTCATTTCTGCAGAGATCCTGAGTGACAGCCTTCATTCCATAGGCTATGGAATCTGAAAATGTTTGAGCAAGGGAGAGATAAGATTAAAGTTTGGGAAAGATGAGTTTGGCAGCTGTCAAGAGAGTATGTTCAACAAGAGAAGAGACTGCAGGCTCAGAAAGGAAACTGGAATGATTATCTTTTAAATGCCAGACCTGGGGCTGTTTTTTGAAATATTTTCTTATTTGTTTTTCAAGATGTATCTGCGAGTAAGGCATTATTGTCCCCATTTTTTAGTTGAAGAAATTGAGACTGAGAGGGGTTTAGTGACTCGCTCAAGGCCACACAGCTGGAACTTCCGGGCCTGCCTGGTTTCCTAACTCTGCCTCCCAGAGAAGCTGTTGGAAAAATTCCTTATGGGAAATAATAGAAAGGAGAGGACTGACCTGGTAGATGTCATAGGGAAGAATCAACAGAACGCATAGAAGATGGTATGTGGGGCTGGAGCGTTGGAAGTCAGGAACTCATCCAAGATGACTGAAGTTCTCACCAGGCCACTTCCTTCCAGAACCTTCCCCAACAACTCTCCCACATGTTTCCTCAGCACTCTGTGTTTTCCCCATCAGAGCACTTTTCGAGGTGTTTTATAATTCCTGGTCTGTTTGGCTGTCTTCCCCACCAGCACCTGTCTGTGGTGTTTACTGTTGTAGCCCCACAGGGAAGCAGCGAGCCTCTAAGAGCTCAGTGAAGTCTTGCTAAATGAATGACGGAACCAAGGACTGGGTGATGGAGAGTGAGGACACCTGTGGTGGATTTATAGCGAGAAGTGCTTGGAGCCAAACACGGCATCAGCCAGCCAGAGCTAGTGGGGCAGCTCTCTGGGGTGCACCTGGAGCATTCACCTGTGAGGACCTCTGTGCCTTCTTTTCACTAAAGAACAGGATTCTTCCAGGTGAGAGTGAGGTGACTGGACAGGGCAGGGCTGCAGCATGCTGCCTCAGAGGAGACCCGGCTCAGTGCAGCCAAGGCTAGGTACAAAATCGATAATTCCACAATTGCAGATCTCAGAGAATCCTCTCAGTGATTTATTGGTCACTGCATTTGGCACTTGAAGAACAATTTATGTCATAACTTGTAAAACTTTAACAACATGAAGCACTGGTTTCCCTCGAGAGTTTGCAAGGATGCTCTGCAGAGAGGGAGAATCCTTGTCTTGGCACTTAAAATGGCATCTACCTCAAACTTTCTCTGTCCCACATCTGGGGAAGGCTCAAAGAGCCCTGCAGATCTGTGATCACCACTTTCTCCTCTCTGGAAGCTGTAAAAAGTCCTCCTCACGCTCTAGGGGTGTCTTAATATCTCCCCCACATCTCTCTGCCAGCTCTAATCAATGTATCATCATCACCTCCTGAACAAACTGTGCACTCACCTCCTTCTAGTCAGCTTCCAATATTTCTTCCATCCTCACCCGTGCCTCCATATTATTAGTAGATTAGTTTTTCTAAAAACTGGTCAGAACTAAGAGTTAAAAGCACAACTCCTTAAGCTGGCATGCATCACCCTCCATCCTCTGGGCTGTACTGTCTCTCTCTGGACTGACCTTCCACTGTGCTTCTGCACATTCACCATCCACAGCCAAGCTAACTCCCAACGCCTCCTATCGCTCATCCTCTGCCTTCCAGCCATGTTGGCACTCCCAGCCTAGCATGCCTTCTCTCCAAGTTCTCCTGTCTAAATCCCTACTGGCCTTCTGGAATGTGTTCAAATGCTATGTCCTCTCTAAAGTTGATCCCAGTTCCCTCAGTGAGAATTAACTTCTCTCTTTATATGTTCCCGCAGTGCCCTCTTTTTATCTGTCATAGAATTTTCCAGTAGATTGTCTGGTATTGGAGTTAACTCCATGAAAGTTTGCAAAGGCAGTCCCACTGCATTACAGTCTCATTTTGTATGTCACGGGTAAGTTCTGTTGATAAATAGCAACCCACCCATAATCAACACATCAGCAGGCTATTCCTATGTTCTTTGCAACCCAAGGGTTTCTGTATTTAATGACTCTAATTAAAACTCTTAGCATATCAAAGGAATTTTTTAGAAAAACAGCAATAATTAGCTTTGGAAATTTCCACAATTTGTTACTTTGTCAAGCTCAGTAAGCACTGGTTTTGTCGTTGGTGTTTTTTTGTTGTTTTTTTTTTTTTTCTGCTTGCAAATGTTCAAAAGAAAGCTTTGAAATCCTGAACCTTACCATCTAGCGAGAAGCAATAGCAAGGGAGACCATTTTGAAACCTTTCTTTCTTTATTTCCCTCTCCTCTCTCAAGTGAAAGAGACACTGTATATAGTTTTTAGGGAGAACCAACTCAAAGACTTATTAATTGTTTCCTGTCTTCTGGATGATTCTTATCAACTTTCAAAAATATACCAGAATCTTCATATTTAGAAACCTTTTCTTAACCTAGTTTCTCACTCCAGTAATGGCACCAGCAAAACTTCTTAGAAGAGATTGTCTCTACTCCCTACACTTACTGCCTCACTGCTTGTTCTCTAATTATTAATTTGTTTATATTTACATTGCATTAGAAATATAGATCCATTGTGCAAAATTAGAAAATACAAATAAGCTAAGTGGAAACTTAAAGTACCCGTGTGGCAAAACAGTTAAACCCATGGCAAATGATACTTCCCAGCTTCCCTTACCATTGGGGTGAACACTTGCATTTCACTGGTGAGTGAAACACATTATTTCTACCCCCTTGTAACATACAAGTGATAGTGATGTGTCCTACTTTCCGGCAAGGTCAATAAAATCCCCCATGGACACCCCTCTGTACTCTTTCTTCTTCCTGCAAAATCGAATAGTAAAGACTACAGCAAGCTTGGAAACCATGTTTTTAAAGTGGCATAGTCAATATTAGTCTTGGTCTGTAAATGACCTCTGGAAATGGACTTGAGTTTACCCTAAGCCAATGAAGAAACATCTACTCAAGAAAATATATAAAAATTCCATACAAAATGTGAAGGTCTGTGGTATTTGAATCAAGACTCCTTTTATCTCCCTCCCCACAGTTCAGCAACGTGGAAACTGCCCTCCAGACTACCATAGCCAAGAACATAGGGCAAGACTGTCACATTTCTTATTCTGCCCTTAGCACCTTGTTGCCAAGGCCAAGTCTTGGGTGACTGCAGTCAAGATGTAGGGTGCTCTCTGTTTTCTTCCAATTCCCAGCCATGAAATGAAGGCTTCATTTTAGATGTGGCACACTGAGAATACTGGGGCCTGATAGCCCTTGCCTTCATTCATGAGACAGTGGCTCCACACCAGGACTGGGAAGCTGAGAGAACCCTAGGCTGCAGCCCACCCGCTAAGCTTCTGGAGTACCAGTGTCACTCAAAAACAGGCTTGGCACTGTCCCTACCCCCAGCTCCAGAGTCCTGACTCAGAGATTTTTGCCTAGAAGGGAAAACTGGCCATAAAACAAATAGCTTCTAAACTCTTCCCAAAGGAACTGACTTTATTTGCAACAGAGTAAGCCTAAGAGCACTCTCAAGAACATTGGAGATTGTAGTGGGAAGAGATTCATGGATCTAATGAAGATATAGCCTAGACTGTAGACTGGCTAGTTTACAGGAGAGGAGTGGGGAATAAGCAGCTCGGGGGAGCCCTAATGTTAGAACAAATATTAAACACTGACCTCAGAAACTATTTCTACAAAGAGTGACATCAGCAAGGTGGTAGACTAGGAAGTCCCAACCCACATCCCACCACAAATGCAATGAATGATTTAACAACTAGCACACACAGAAATAATCCAGGAAATCTCCAAAGCACAGTGAAGAAGCTGCAGCAACCCAGTAGAGAAGAAAAACTGAGAGTGACCACGTAGAAAAACATAGGAAGCATTTTACCTGCATCACCCCATCACGCAATCTGGCACAGATCGGCAGTGCCACCACAATTTTTATCACCAGGGACCCCCACAGTCTTTGTCAAAGCTGCACTAGTGACAGAGCTGCCCAGAGTCCACACTGCTCCCCCTCCCCTGAGCAAAAGCTGCTACTGCACCATCCCTAGTGCCAGAGTTGCCACATCCCACATGCCAGCCCTGACACCACCTCACACACACCTACACTCTGGAACCCCAATGCTGTCATCACATACTACACTCTCACCCCCAAATCCTGTTGCCAAGGAGGATCCCCTCAGCCATCACTTCCCTTTGCAGGGGAAAAGGAGAACAGGAATTCACTTCACAGCCAAAGAAGTGTGACAATGGTTTCATGTTCATGAAATTCACTGGTCTTACCATGTTTCTCGTCATTTTGAAGCAGCTGGCTTGCTAAAATTGTGGAATGTCATTTTGAAGTCACAGATGCAGCACAGCTAGGTGACAATATTTTGTAGGGCTGGAACAGATTTCTCCAGACTGCTAAATATGCTCTGAATCAGTATCCAATATATGCTACTCTTTCTCTCATTTCAGCATTCATGGGTCCAGGAATCAAGGAGGGGAAATAGAAAGGCCACCACTCACCATTATCCCTAGTGACCCACTAGCAAACTTTTTGCTTCCTATTCCCACAACTTTATGCTCTGCCAGCCTAGAAGTTAGTTCCAGAAGGAAGAATGCTTCCATCAGGCGACACAACAATGACTCCATTCAACTGAAGGTTAAAATGCCACCCAGCCACATTGGGATTTTCATGTCTCTGAGTCAACAGGCTAAGAAGGGAATTACAGTGTTGGCTGGCATGATTGATCCAAACTACCACTGGGAAATTGGACTACTATTCCACAGTGGAGGAAGGAAGAGTATGTCTGGAATAGAGGAGGTCCCTTAGGGTATCTCTTCATATAACTATGCCCTGTGATTAAGGTCAGTAGAAAAATACAACAATCCAACCCATTAAGGACTACAAATGAAATGAAGGTTTGGGTCACTCCACTAGGTGAGAAAACCATCACCAGCTAAGGTGCTTGTTGAAGACAATGGGAATACAGAATGGATAGTACAAAAAGGTGATTATCAATACCAGCTATGACCATGTGACCAGTTATAGAAATAAAGACTGTAACTGTCATGAGTATTTTTCTCTATTTTGCTTAAAAATATGTTTGTGTGAACTGTCACAAGGACAGAAAATCAAACACCGCATGTTCTCACTCATAGGTGGGAATTGAACAATGAGAACACTTGGACACAGGGCGGGGAACATCCCACACCGGGGCCTGTCATGGGGTAAGGGGATGGGGGAGGGATAGCATTAGGAGAAATACCTAATGTAAATGATGAGTTGAGGGGTTCAGCAAACCAACATGGCACAAGTATACATATGTAACAAACCTGCACATTGTGCACATGTACCCTAGAACTTAAAGTATTAAAAAAAAGTTTATGTATATATATACATATATTAAGCAAATATCTTTGCTTTATTTCCTCTCCTATTCCTTTATCATGTAAGATAAGATGTATTAATTTTATATCAGTATTTAAGTATTGCTAATTTTATGTCATAGTATTTAAATTATGGACTATCAGGAGAAGAGTAAATATCCCTCAAGGACTTTACCTCCTCTTCTCAGGAAGGGTTTGGTGCATTTTCAGGTGTATCATGTTAGGTTGAACTATGACCTTGTTATTGTCTTCATCTGAAGATTAAGTATGGCTTAAGGAGATACATGTGGATGCCAAGTTGACAAACAGCGAACTTGTAATGGTTAATGTTAGGTGTCAACTTGACTGGGTTAAGGGATATCTAGATGGCTGACAAAGCATTATTTCTGAGTCTGTCTGTGAGGTTGTTTCCAGAATAGGTTAGTATTTGAACTAGTGGACTCAATAAGGAAGATCTACCCTCACCCAGATATGAGCAGGCACCATCCGATCAACTGAGGGCCCTAATAGAACAAAAATGCAAAGGAAAGAATTTGCTCACACCCTCTCTCTCTCTCTTCTAGAGCTGGGAAACCCATCTTCTCCTGCCCTTGGATATAAAAACTCCAGACTCTCTGGCCTTCAGGCTCTGTGACTTTCATCAGTGCTCCACAACTCAGTTCTCAGGCCATCTGCTTTGGACTAAGAGTTACACCATCAGCTCCCCTGGTTCTCAGGTCTTCAAAGTTGGATGGAGTCATGCTACTGACTTTCCTGTTCTCCAACTTGCATATAACACATTGTAGGACTTCTTACCCTCCATAATTACATGAGCCAGTTCTTCTGACAAATTTCCTTTCATATGCCTATATCAGACAGATAGATGATAGGTAGGTAGATAGATAGATAGATAGATAGATAGATAGATAGATAGATAGATAGATATGCATACATACATATTTATTCTATTGGTTCTGTTTCTCTGGAGAACCCTAATACCGATTACGGATGGTTAAAATAAAAAAGTCATATAACAAGTGTCGATGAGGATGTGAAAAAATCAGAATCCTCATATGCAGTGGAAATTTTGAATAATACAGCCACTTTGGAAAACAATCTGGCAATTCCCCACACTATCAAATATACAGTTACAATATGACCCTCCTAAGTACATGTATTCTACTCCTAGGTATACACCCAAGAGAAATGAAAACATATGTCTTCACAAAATCCTGCACATAAGGCTTCATAGCAGCATTGTAGAGCCAATAGGTGGGGGAAAAAACAATGTCCATCAACTGATGAATGGATAAACAAAATATGGTGTATTCATACAATGGAATATTACTCAGTCATAAAAAGTAATGAAGTCCTGATACACGCTGCAAAATTAATGAAATTGAAAATATTATGCTGAGTGAAAGAAGTCAGTCACAAAAGATCACTGCTATGGTTTTAATATCTCCTCTGAAACTCGTGCTGAAACTTGATTCTCAGTGTGGCAGAGTTGAGAGGTGGGGACTTTAAGAGGTGACTGGATGATGAAGGCTCTGCCCTCATCAATGGACCTACCCATTCATGGATTGACAGATTATATGGGTTATCATGGTTGGCCTTTTAAAAGAAGAAAGAGATATGTGAGCTAGCACATGAGAGCACCTTAACACAGTCAGCCCCTTGGCATGCCAGAGTTCCCAACAGCAAGAAGACTCTCACCAGATGTGGCCCCTTGAACTTGGACTTCTCAGCCTCCATATTTACAAGAAATAAATGACTTTTCTTTACAAATTACCCACTTTCAGGTATTCTGATAAGCAACAGAAATGGAACAAAGATAACCAGATATTATATGATTTCATATATGTAAAATATCCAGAATAGAGAAATCTGCAGAGACAGAAGTAGGTCCAGTGGTTGCTTAGGGTTGGGAGGGTGGTAATGCGGGGGTTAGAGGAATGATAACTAAAGGGTACAGAATTTCTTTTTGAGGAGGTCAAAATGTTCCAAAATTGACTATGGTGATTATTGTACATTTCTGTTAATTTACTGGAAAACACTGAATTGTACACTTTAAGTAGGGTAATTGTATGGCATATGAATTATATCTCAATAGAGTTGTTGGAAAACAGTTTGAACTCATTAAATATTGGGGTCTATTTGTTATAAGACTTCAGCCTACCCTAAATAATATAACCCATAATATCACAATCCAATGATAAGCTTATTTTGATGTATATATTCTATGGTTTGTTTTGCTTGGATATAACTTTTTAAAATTAGCAAACCAGCTAATATTCTGTAAACTGTACTTTTTAGCTTAAATGATTGTAACTACCTTTCTATGTCAATAAATATGCTTTTTTCATTTCATTTAATACCCAACACTAAAAATTTTCTATTTTATAGTAGCTTAACATTTTGATTTTGACAAACTACTAAACTTTATCTTTCATTTTTATTTTATCAAAGCAATGTCAATTTTTTAATTTTTCTTTTCTTTTTCCATCTCTTTTTGTTCTTGTTATGTTTTACATTCTGGAAGATTTCCTCAACTTTCTGTGCCAATTATTCTATCATATTTTAAAATTCCAATCCTCTATCTTTTTCTCTGGTCCTTTTTAATAGTACCCTCTTCTTTTCCTATGTATGTAAAATCCCCTCTTATGTCTCTGAAAATATTAATTATGGTGTTTTGAAGTGTTTGATCTCTACATTGTCTGTTTTCTCTGGGTTTTTTTCTCCTGTTTGTCAGGTTCAGTCTCTGTATTTCACAGTAGAGGATGCTTCAAATGTATGTTCTTCACTGGGTTTCGGTACATGTTTTAAAGTAAGACATGGGAATGCAACCAGAAGGCATGGGTGTGGGAGTGCAATATACTGACTGGTGTGCCTCATTGTACAGTCACGGGGTGGGTATCTGGCCCCTTTGTTTTGGTTCCTCAGATGTCAGTATCTGGAGTTCTTTTGTCTTCACTAGACAGTTGCTCCAGACAAAAGTCCCCCAGACTCCTGCCTTGCACACATAGGGATGGCTGCCAGTATCGTGACTGCTGAGAAAGCCGAGGGCGCTGGAGGTTGCCCTGCTCAGTACATCGAGTTTCCCTTGGTCTCTTTTTCACCTCCTTGCCTTGCTTCTCGTCTTAGCTGTGTGACTGACCCAGGCCCAGAGTTTCTTCATCTCAGTTTTCCCCCAGAGCGCTATTCTCTCCTCAGCCCACTGTACTCAGTTTTCCATCATGATTTCTGACATGAAGACCCTCTTGCCCAAGTCCTCAAAGGCTTCCACCCTGCTGAACCCAGAGGATGATTTTCTGCCCTCATCTTACTTGGCCTTTCAGAAGAATTCAGCATGGTTTTAGTGTTCTCATATTCTAAAAATTCCTTATTGATTTCATAACAGGCAATTTCCTGGCTAAACTTGGGATCCATTTCCCACAAACTTTTGTAAATGTAAAACAGTCATGTCACTCTCTGGCTTAAAACACACTAAAGCTTCTCATTGCCCTTTGAATGTATCCGGTTTTCCTTGCTGTGACCCACAGACTCCGCATCATCTTTCCCCACCTGCCTCCAGCTCATCTCCAACCTCCCTCTGTGTGATCAAAAAAAAAAAGTGTGATCAAAATGCCCCACTGGCCCTCTTTCTGTGGCTCAAACATACCCAACTTAGTCCTCTTCAGGGGTTCTGCATTTACAGTCTTCTCCACTAAGTAGCATTTCCTCAGATCTTCCCAAGGCTGGCTACTTCTTAATTATTATTCAATTCTCAACTCAAACATTAACTCCTCAACCAATCCAATGATATATCCTCCTACCACTTCCCTGGTCACACCTATTAGATCGATATGTTCTATTGCCACCATGACATTTACAATCGTGTAATACCATCTTGATTTCTTTTTTTTATTCTGAGCCCTCTACAAGAACGAAAGCCCCGCATGGACAGAGGTGCTGTCTGTTTTGCTCCCAAGTGTCATCAAACAGTGCCCAACACATAGCAGATCCTTGATAAGTGTTTACGGCATGGATGAATGAAGTGGGTAAGCAGTCATATGCTCAGCCCTGCATGGGAATCACCGCAATACTACTGAGTGAAGGATCCATTGTCAGCTCAGACTACCACCTAGATGGACCTCTTCCCACCAGAATAGATTTGAAGTACTCCTCAACCACCGTGGTACCCAAAAGTACTCATCACCTCAGGGAGCACAGAAGTTCTACCTAGAAAGGCAGAAGACAGACCTCACCGTGCCATTTTTCATCTGCAGAAAAGCAGGCGACTAGCAAGCAATAAAATCTTCCAACGAAAACACTTAAGAAAAATTCAGTACATTAAGACAGAACATTGAACAACTGAGCAACTAAATACTAAGAATTTAGCACAAATAAGTGCAGCATGTGGAAAACAGAAAAATATCTAAAATAGCCTTTACGAGAGATTATTCTCTTGGCCCCACCAGTTATGGATTCTAGTCACTTCTTTGATGTAAAATAACTAAAAGTTGCCATCAGAATTTGCTCTAAATATTTTAGTATTCATGTTACATAAATATGCATAGTGAGCTGCATACAGGTCTCAATAAAATGGTAATGGATTAGTCAATAACCTAATTCAACAATTACCTAAGTTAACAAAGTCTAATTTAAAGATTATCTCTCAGTATTGCATATATATAACATACAAACAAGTGAATACTAACGACGCTTTCTTAAAAATGTGAATACTTTTTGATTCTGCAATTCTACTTTAAAGAAGTTAACTTAAGCAACTAATTAAGAATACGAATTAATTTGTGGCTATAAAGATAGTCCTTACGATATTATTTATAATAGCAACCTAAATATCCAACAATAAGAGATTGGTTATAGCCATTTTAAAAATTATTCTATGGATATTTATTGGCATAGACTGTGTTCATTAGATTGAAAAAGCAGGTTACAGAGCAATGCAATCCCGTTTATTTATTATACACACGTGAATGTGTAAATATATGTGGGAATATGTAAATGTGGAAGAGACAGAATAAAAGAGCAAGGAAGGGCATACACGAAACAGATTTAGTTAGGTTGGTGCAAAAGTAATTGTGGTTTTTGCCATTGAAGGTGATAGCAAAAGCCACAATTACTTTTGCAACAACCTAATAAAAGCAGTTTCACTGAATAGTAGTATTAGGAAATATATTTCTTTTACATATTTTTGATTTTTCTTTATCCTAATCTAATATTTTTCTATAATAAATAGTTGTCACCACTGTAATATGAAAAAAACTAAATTTTTAATCAAAACTATGTTGGTGATCAGAATGGGTGTTTGTTAATTCATTTATTCCACCTGAAAGTGCCACATATAATACACACATGGACAACACCACAAAACTTTAAGCACAAAATAGACCTATGAGCCCAATGGACACCCAAAATCTGTATCTTTTATTCACACAGTTCAACTGTCATTTCTCTTTACACCAGCCTAATTACTTCACCTCCATGGAGCTATTATGCCCTGCTTCTCCCCTTAGCCTGCTTGTTACTTTTTTTTGTTTGTTTGTTTTTGAGACAGAGTTTTGCTCTTGTTGCCCAGGCTGGAGTGCAATGGCACAATCTTGGCTCACTGCAAACTCTGCCTCCAGAGTTCAAGCGATTCTCCTGCCTCAGCTTCCCGAGTAGCTGGGATTACAGGAACCCACCACCATGCTCAGCTAATTTTTTGTATTTTTAGTAGAGACGGGGTTTCACTATGTTGGCCAGGCTGGTCTCAAACTCCTGACCTCAGGCGATCCACCCACCTCAGCCTCCCAAAGTGCTGGGATTACAGGCATGAGCTACCGCCCCTGACCTTGTTAGTCTTTTTATTCTTTTTTACAGGCTTCTTGTTTCAGTCAATTTGGGCTACTATAATGAAACACCATAGACTGGGCAGATTAAACAGCAGAAATTGTTTCCCACAGTTCTGGAAGCTGAGAAGTCCAAGACCAAGGTGCCAGCTGGTTTGGTTCCTGGTGAGGGCTCTCTTGCTGGCTTGCAGACAGCTGCCTTCTTGCTATGTCCTCATATTCCTTTTCTCAGTTTATGCACATGAAGAGAGAATGAGACTTCTCCCTCTTCCTTCTTATAAGGCCACTAATCCCATCAGAAAGGCCCCATCCTCATGGCTTTATCTAACCCTAGTCACCTCTCAAATCCCCATCTCAAAATACCGTCAAACTAGAAGTTAGGGCTTGAACATATGGATTCGAGGGGAACACAAACCTTCAAAGTCCACAGCACTTCTCTTCCTCTGATTAAATATGAATGTTTCACAGGGCTCTGTCCTGATGTTCTACACATCCTCCACCCTTCACACACACTGATGGTTTTCACCACATCTTTTTAAAATCTCAAGTATGTACTACTATCCCAGGGAGACCCAAACTTCAACTCCAGACCTAAATCTCTCTGGGGTCCCACAAACAGCTCAAGCAAACACACCCTAAAGTTTCTTCCCTTATTGAATCCTATCTCTTCTTTGTGTTTACCATGGGGGTGAATGAATGGCACAACCATGTACACATTCACCTGAACCAGCAGCCTGGGAGACCACCTACACTCTTCCCTTTATGATACAAAGCTTTGTATCATAAGCTTTGGCCAGTCCTACCCAGAGAAAGATCACAAAATAGATAAGAAGTGTTCAGGTCCAGAATCATATGGAGAGAAAAGAGAAATTGCTCAATCCAGAACTTTAAGACCCAGAATTCAGACTTTAGTGTGAGGAGTGTGACCTGCCTTGCATGGAACTATCAGTGGTTCTAGGTGCTAATGTAACCAAGCTCATAAAACTCACAGTTCTTAGCCTCTCTGGCCTGGTGGACATGTCACTTACGTGGATTACCAACATCTGCAAAATATGGGAAACCTCTAGAAACAAGAAGGGCAGTGGGAGGCCTTTGTTCTGATCCCACAAATGGCATTAGTTTGCTGATTTGAGGTTTTGTAAGCAAACCAAAGTAAATGCAACCTTGAACAGAGGTGAAGTCGTACTTCTCACTAGATTTGGCTTGCCTCACATTGATCCTATAGATTTCTCAAATACATCTCAAATTTCCTTTTTCCATTTCCTTTATTAGCTCATGTTCTAGCCATTTCTCTCCAAGATGAGGGCTCAGCTCCTAGTTTTCGCCCTCACTGAAATCTTCTCCGACTCTTACCTATTCTCCACACTGCCCCAGGAGCCATCTTTCTAGCATGTTGCCCATTGAAAATCCTGGAATGGCTTCCCATCTCCCCCTGAAATAGAAGTCCTCTCCCGCAGGCTCCTGCTGGCCTGTCCACACCTTTGCACCTGCATCCTCCACACTGTGGCTGCACTTGCCATTCCCAAGCACTCTACTCTCTGTCTCCTCCACTCAGTGCAGGTGCCTTCACTCACCCTGGCTCTCCCCCTGCCCAACCTCCCAACTCCTCTCCCATTGAGAACTTCCCTGGGAACACTCCCCAACACCAACCCCCAGAGGTTTCAGAGCTCCTTCCTACTTGCTCCCATCATTCTTCCAGGGCATAGCCTCCAGGGTAGCCAGATCTCGCTATATTTTATAGCAGGTGTTTCTTGACCTCTCTCCACCACACTGAAGGCACTTAGATAGGCATGGAGGCTTTTCACCTTTCTTCTGACATGTAATTTGGGGCTTGGACATAAATATTCAAGAAGTATTTCTGAATAAATGGTTTAAATAAAATGAACAAACCAAAGAATGACTGAATGGCGCTGATGATAATAGGTATTCACCTCTAGGAATCCTTGCCTTTAGAACACTGAAATTGGATAGTGATGTTAGCCTTGTGAAGCTATTTGGGTTATGTGGAAATCAGGGGAGTCAGGATAATCCAAAGAGGAAAAGGCATAAGAGACCGGCCTGGAGAGATTTTCAAGTTTCTGCCATATTAGGGTTTTTCCAATAGCCGCAAGAAGATATTGCAGCGCAAATCCACCTTTTCTTAGCAAATAAGCTCCAAAAGATGATCCAGAGAAAACAAATTCCATTGAAAGCAATGTTCCATTAATCAGGGGCTCTGAGATGTGACCTGCCCAGGCAGCTGTTGGCCTCTTCTGCCATTTTATATTTCCTCTTTAATCAAATCCCTGGATGTTACAGTTCTCAACTTGCAGAGATTTAAAAGGCACTTTGATTAATGGACTTGATCAGTGTCCGCTCTTGTTTAACCATGGTGCTCTCCTCTGCGTTTCACACCCACATCACACCATCCCCTTTTATTACAGGAACTGAAGAATGTGATGGCCTGCCAGACAGCAGAGTAATTTATGAAAAATATATTTTTAAAGGGAGAGTGTATTAAAGCTTGAAAAGAACTCAGAGCCTGTTGCTATTTTAATTTTAAATAGGCTATGCAAATAATTAAATGTCAGGTCATATTGACACCATCAAATTTAGGAGAGTATAGATGGTATACAACCCCAGAGTCCTAGAGAATATTAAATCAGATCTGTCAGGGCACTGCATCATATCCTGCTTTTGACATGAAACAACAGTATCTATTGGGTTAAAAATGAGCCAATTTTCCAAAACCTCTACCTGCTACAAACGTTTTCACATATACCACAGCTCTTTAAAAAGAGATAAAGAGAAATTGAGACGAATTCATAAATATATTTAAGCACTAAATCCCTCTTTGGTTTTTTTATTTTTCTTAAGCCTCTCCTGCCTCACAAAAGCCTATTTCAAATATTGACTTCAAGGAGAAGATGGATAAGAACAGCCAATATTCAGGGCTAAGGTAATGGATGCTGCTCACCCTACTTTAGAACAGTTTAATTTGGATATTTACCTGAACTCTGCTCATGACTTTGTACACCTGAGTCTCAATCAGGCACACCAACGTGTACTGTGTACCGTGAGCTATATACTGTGTTCTGTGGTGCAGCTCTTTCAGATTAGCAGGAAAGTTTTTAAAAAATCCTCTTAAAATGACATTGAGAAAGCACAAATTGTCAGTGAACAAATATTTATTGTGCACCTACTATGTGCTAAGAATTCTGCAACATTGTAGAAGTGTCATGACGAATAAGACAATGAGGAGAAGAGATAGCAGAAAACATGCCTTTCTTCTTTTCAGTTGCCTAACTAGTGATTCTGGGAATTCTTCCTTCCAGAGTACCTAATAACTGGTTATCCCACAATGGCCCAGCATCAAATTGAATGTCAAAAGGAAACCAGTCTTGCATCTGGGATTGGTTGGTTGCCCAATAAACACCAGTGACAAAAGCTTTGCATTGACCCTGGTAATTTGTCTCTCCATTGCCCATGGCAGACATCACTAATCAATTACAGCATTTGGCCATCTACTCCACAATTATTTATTGAGTGATTCCTACATGTCAGCACTCTAACAAACACAGCAGATCCTGCAGTGGACAAGATAAACAAAGTCCTTGCCCTCTTGGAACTTACATTCTCGTGGGGAAAAAAGGCAATAGACAAGAAAAATAATTTTAGATAATGAGTGGTGATAGGATACAATTAGGCAAGGAAATACAATTAGGCAAGGAAAGGGGATAGTGTGTGCCTGAGGGAATGGGGGAGAGAGAACACTTTTTAGCTAGGGTGGTCAAAGTTATCTCAGTAGAGGTCACATTTGGAGAGAAACCATGAGATCTATTCCACTGGCTCCTCCTCAGGACAGCACTCCAGGCAGCCATTACCAGTCAACTGCTGATCAGACATTTATTTGCTATGAACAAGCCCTGAGTAAGGCATAGTAGGGGATGGAGAAGAATCCAAAGTAAAAAGCATTCAGTGTAGCTATGGGATACATATTTAACAAAATCAAACATTACAAGATTGAAAGAAGACTTGAAATACTTGGATTCTGGTCTTATTTTAACCTTTTAGACTCTCAGTTTCCTCATTAATGAAATAAGAAGGTTGGATGAAATAATCTATACAATTCCTTTCAGATCCTATGGTCAATAATTCTAAGAAGTAAAGTGGGGTTTTAGACAACTGGAGAGAGAGGGTAGATTAAGTAGAGAAGTATTTTTGTAAAAGAGGTCATTTGAACAGTCAGAGGAGAAATGAGACGTAGCTATGACTTCCTGGAGGCTTCTGGATGACCAGCAGAGCCACCGTCAGCTTCTGGTTTTGCAAACAGTGTCAACTACTACCATCCAAAGCAGTTTTCACCTTGAATTCTACATATAGGCCCATTGGTGTGGTCTTCTCAGCCAGATGCACATTCAAAATCTCCAGTATCCCAGTCGTCATCTGCTCATCTCCGAAAACAAAGATCTACACAAAGGCAAATCATCATGTTGTGAGACAAAGAAGAAAGGGTTATTAGAGATTCGTCGGAAAGAATCTGCCTTTCACTGCTGACTGCGACAGGGGAGTCAGCACTTCAGAAGTGCCACAGGAGAGAATTACAGGTTTGCACAGTCATGATGGGTCTGGATCAAGAATCAGGTATTTATTTTGTAAATTCTTGATTTTGCTCCACAATAGCATTAAAAACAGGACCCAAGTGCATAAAAATGTCCTCTTTTTATGCAGGTAGTACTTCAAGTTTGGGTCCTTAGCCATAACCCAGATACTTATATGTTACTACGATACTGTGAGTGTGGATGATAAATGACTCAAATTTATTTTGTGGGTACAAAGTGCTTCATAAATACTTAATCTCCACAGTGATTTCAACTTAGAATTTCTGACTCTATTTGGACTTCTCTTTATCCAAGTCACACCGGGTCCTTGTTCTATTTGTAAATATGCAATGTTCTGCACCACTCCCCCTGCTGCTGATGGATGCTGACTTGGGTCCTGCATCCAGGCAGCCTGAGAGATGCAAGAGAAGCCAGGAATGGCCTTTTGAGTAGCCTATGATCCCAGAACAGCCCCACTGATTTACTGTATCTCCCATTTTCCATGCTCTGGAGCAAAGACGGAACCATCTTTGTGACCTCTGCCAGACCACAGGGTTGGATATTTTCATGAGAGGATACTCTCTCCAGAGAAAAGCACATGATAGCAATCCAGTATTCTGGACCCACCAATTGTTCATCCATCAAATCACAGTCCCCACCCTTCTGCCAGGAGTGAAACAGAAAGGTGATGAGGGACTTGCTTTCTCTGGGAACATACTAGAAATGGCAGTACAGACATCATCTCTTCTATTTCCCTCCTAAAATAGCACTCCTGAAGACACTCGGCATGGCTTTGGCCTACACTCCAGAGACCCTTGAGGATCAGGCTGGAGTCTACTGGCCTGAAAATGCGTGGTTAGTTACAGAGCACAGCAGCAAAACGACTTAATCTCTCTGGTCTTCAGTCTTCCCATTTATAAAATGAATGTTTAGGTCTGTCTCTTAGGCATTAACCTCATGGTAGCCTATTTGATGAATTAGCCTGGTTTGAAATCCCATCTGGCACTTACTGCTTGTGCTGCCTGGCCTCAATTTACTTGTCTGTATAATGGAAATAATACTCACTTCAAAGAGTAACTGTAAGAAAGAGATTAGTTAAGCACATGACACAATTGTTAAACTGCAGTGAGCTGTCTCACCTTATTTCTGTAGGCAGAGTCCTCTTACCTTACCATCCAACGGAGTTCTCTTTCCCACGGAGGTGCTCACTAAACCTGAGCACCTCCAAATCCAATTTGACAACAAAATTGCAGTGCAGCCCAAACCCTGTTTGAATGAAGAGCTTATCTGGATCGTTTCTGTTGAAGATGAATATCCCAGGCTCATCACACCTCCCAACTTGCGAAATCGGTGAGAACAACCAGGCATGCAACACAAAATGGGGAAAGGAAAAGCAGGCCCCCAGGAGAGAGTGTTAAGGGCATATATATCTGCTCTATTATCTTAGTGACTTAGGACAACAACCATTTTAGCTTATCTCGTGATCTTGCGGGTCAGTTTCAGGGACAGTTTAGCTGGGTGATGGTATCAGCTGAGGTCAGTCTGTGGTATTTAGATGTTGAGTGGGCTGGACTGGAGGGTCCAAAACAGTTTCACCCATGGTTTGGGGGTGGGAATGGCTGGAGGGCTGGGCTCAGCTGGATCCGTCTACCGGAGCATCCACCCATAACTGTGCCAACATGGCGGTCTCAGGGCGTCAGACTTCTTACACGGTAAGCTGACACTTAGAGAGAGTGTTTCAGGAGACCAAGGCAGGAACTTCAAGGCTTCTTCTGATCTAACCTTGGAAGTCATGCACCATCACTTCTACCACATTGTAATAAGCAAGTCCTCAAGGCTGGTCCAGACCCTAGGAGGGGAATAAGACTTCACAGCTCAATGGGACAAGCAGCACAGAATTGGCAGCCATCTTTAATCAACCTCAATACCTGAGCCTCAGTTCTGCTCTGTAGAACGGGCTGTGGTTAGACGTCTCCCATCTTTGCATCCATTCCAGTGTCACTGCCAACGTCTTTAATACCTAATGAGGAAGCCAAACGCGAGAGGTCACAGGGCAACAAAAGACCTCCAACAAGTAGGACCTAGAGGCTCCCCTGACTTGCCACCATCTCAAAATGTCTGCTGTGTTCAGCTGCCTTTCATCAGCCTGGAACCCGGATAGCCAAAAACTCCTCACAATTTCTGCTTCACAGAGACCTGTACTGTGGATGGGAGGCTGTCTGGAGGCTGGCGCCCCCCGGAAGCTCTCTGTCAACTACTGTTTTCCTGATGTGAAGCCTGCTGACATGTGGAGGGGAACTCCATTTTCTCAGGAAGGACAGGGAAACTGAGTGCCTGAAATGGGCTGTGTGCTTTTGCAGCTGATAGCTATTGTGCAAGAAGAACTCAGGCCCTGTTAGGGTTCCCAGGGTCCCCAAGCCCTCCCCATGAATTGAGAGCATCCAAGGGCTCGCAACAACAAAAGGTTAATTTTTCATATGTTGCCTTCACCGTGAGTCAGTTATGGCTTTGTTCTGCATCATCTTTACTCCAGGACCAGGACTGAGAAAGCAGTTTCTGTCTGGGACAGTGCCAGTTGCTGTTACAGAGGGAAAGGTAAACACAGTGATTCTTAATCCTTCTGCTCAGAGGCTACACCTGTCACTTACATGCATGTGTCATTGGTTACACCTGTCACTTACATGCGTGTGTCATTGGTTACAGCAAGTCAAATGGTCACACTGCATTCAACAGAGCAAGGACGTAGAATCCTCCCGCTGCAGGGAGAAGCCCTGCAGAGGAGGGTGACACAGTATTTGGTGAACATTCGTATGATCCTCCACAGTCTGTTCTCTGGTTACCAAATACACAGTTCTCTCCCCTCTTCTCACAGTAGATCACACTTACTGCTCCCCAAGGGACACAACCCAAAGCTCCCCTCCAGGCACTGCTCAGAGCTGAAAGTCCAGGATCTGTGCCAAAGCACAAGCCTGTCTAGAGCAGGTTTGGACACGCCTCCTTTAGATGGGGACACCAAAGAAATAACAAGGCAAGTCACCTGCTCCCACACACAATCCCAGTATGCAGCTGGGGACAGGGACACAATAAACACTCTCATTTGGAAAGAGAAGCGTGGGAGGCACACAGGAGTCACTGACCCGTGTCATTTTAAAGTCCCCCCAGGGGACAATTGTGAGCAGCCCTTTTCCTAAAGGTGGGGAATATTCCTTGACCAGCCCCACTGATTGTTTTCCCTGGGAGAAACTTTCTGCCCCATTTTTCTCTCTGGCCCCAGGCTCTGCCCACTGGGAGGGCCTCTCAATTTCCTACCTGCCTGAGCTGTAGCTGAAAAGGACCTTAAAGAATGTGCACTCCCTGGGATGCCAAGCTGGCCTTCAGCCTGCTTCCTACCTACAGATGTTGGAGTCCACAGGCTGTTTTAAGCCTCAGACAGGCACAGTCTCTTCACTCCAGCCACTGGCTCCTTTGCCTGTGCAATTCTCTTACAACGTAAATTGGTTTCTTCTATGTTTGAGTGTAGTCTGTATCTAGAACCATGAAAGATAATAATAAAATGAGGCTGGGCGCCGTGGCTCACGCCTGTAATCCCAGCACTTTGGGAGGCTAAGGCGGCCAGATCACGAGACCATCCTGGCCAACATGGTGAAACCCCATTTCTACTAAAAATACAAAAATTAGCCGGGCATGGTGGCGCACGCCTGCAGTCCCGGCTACTCGGGAGGCTGAGGCAGGAGAATCGCTTGAATCCGGGAGGTGGAGGTTGCCCTGAGCCAAGATCTCGGCACTGCACTCCAGCCTGGGTGACAGAGCGAGACTCCGTCTCGAAAAAATAAATAAATAAAATGATTACTTTCGCTCCAAGACCCTTACTTTTAGGTTAGCTTGTTATGCAGCTCTAGATAACAGAAGAACATTGTTTAAAAAATACAGATACCCAGGCCCACTCAAGGCCGCTTCAATCAGAGTCCCTGGCAGAGAAGCCTCCGCAGCACTGATTCATTTCTCCAGGTGCTTCCATTGTGGTTGAGGGTTGAGAAGCTGCTGATCTTCCATAGGCGATGCCGGTGAAGAAACCCAGGGATCTAGGCAAAAAGTCATCTTTGGCTTCTCCTTACCAGAAACTACTTTTTAAATTTTTTCTCCCACTGCGTTCACTTAGTGAACACAGCCTGCTACAATTCGGTTAGTATATATTACCAATGGTAAGTAAAGTTCTGGAAACTACATCATATGAGGAAAGTGTGGTAAAAAAAAAAAATGGGGAGACACATAATCCTGAGAAGAAAAGATAAGGGAATGCAACATTTACTTATTTTCACATATTTAAGTAGTGTATGGAAAGCTTTTTTCTGCTCACTAGAAAGCAATGGTTAACCACTAGATAGAAATAACAAGGAAAAAGATTATGCTTAATATGAATTTCTTTTTTTTTTCTTTTGCCTTCACCCCCACCCTTACCTCTAATTTTTGTTTTTAATCAGATGGAGAAATCACTTTTTCCTAACAGCAGTTATGGAAATATCTCTAACCGTGGTGGTGATTTGGGCTGTTTACAGGTAACCTAGTGCTCACTCCTCCTGAGCACAGGTAGGACTTCATTTCCCCACCCCTTCCAGGTTAGGAATGGCCTCCTGGATAGCCTTGGTCAAAGACATGCGATGGGAAGTGCTGTGGATTCCTCCACCCGAAAAACTTCAAGAGCCGTTGTGCAAATTACCACATCCCCTTTCTCTCTTCTCGGATATTGACATGTGGAGGCACCGTTAGCCTGAGTCCTGAATGGAGGCACCGTTAGCCTGAGTCCTGAGTGAAGACATAGAGCAGACCTCTCAGCAAGATTGTCAGCTCAAACCCAGGATGTCCAGTTACATCTGACTAATTTTAGGAAAAAGTAATAATTTTTAGTATGCAATATTTGAGATATACCTATACTAAAAAATTCGCCAATCATCTGAAATTCAGATTTGAATGTCATGTATTTTTCTTTGCTAAATCTGGCAACCCTATCCTTAAGTGATTCACGGTCGTCGTGAAACCTCAGGAGGAAATAAACCTTGTTATTTTAAGCCACAGAGATTGGGGATTGTTACTGTCATCCGCGTCCATGTGAAGAGACCACCAAACAGGCTTTGTGTGAGCAATAAAGCTTTTTAATCACCTGGGTGCAGGCAGGCTGAGTCTGAAAATAGAGTCAGCGAAGGGAGATAGGAGTGGGGCCGTTTTATAGAATTTGGGTAGGTAAAGGAAAATTATAGTCAAAGGGGGTTATTCTCTGGCGGGCAGGGGTTGGGGGGGTCATAAGGTGCTCAATGGGGGAGGTTTTGAGCCAGGATGAGCCAGGAAAAGGAATTTCACAAGGTAACGTCATCGGTTAAGGCAGGAACAGGCTATTTTCACTTCTTTTGTGGTGGAATGTCATCAGTTAAGGCAGGAACCGGCCATCTGGATGTGTACGTGCAGGTCACAGGGGATATGATGGCTTAGCTTTGGCTCAGAGACCTGACAGTTACTGCCAAATAACTTAGCCTATCCTGACTTAACTACTTCCCATCTCTGATGAGGGAATATGTTGAAGAGGCCTAAATGTAGCCTCAATATTTGAAAGGAAGAAGACAGTTTCTGTACATAATAAAAGAGAAACTTGGGAGCTCTGGGACATAATTTGAGAAGGAAGGACGGGTATAAAATTGGTATAACACAGCCTCAGCCATCGGAGAACTTCATGGCTACCTGGAAAATAAAAATTAAAAAAAATAATAATAATAATGGTAGAGAAAATTCCTGAAAATAAAGAGGCCATGTGGGTTTGGAGCAGGCATGGAAGGACTTCATGGGGAAAGGAGGTTTGCCTGGCCAGGAGATAACCAAGTAAGTAGGACTGGGGTTGTAGAAGGGCTGAGAGCAGCCATTCCCCAGGGAAATGAGTAATCATGGTTTGTCTGTGAGATTATTGTCCAGAATTGCCAGAGTCTACAAGACCAGCTGTCCCTGCAGGGCTGGAGATACAGTGCGAGGTGGTGTGGAAGTTGTAAGAATCAAAACGGAGTTACTAACGTCTTTTCTTAAAAAAAAAGCAAAAACAAACAAAACCCAAAAAAACTCAACAGGCTGTGTGCAGTGGCTCACACCTGTAATCCCAGCACTTTGGGAGGCTGAGGTGGGCAGATCACCTGAGGTCAGGAGTTCGAGACCAGCCTGGCCAACATGGTGAAACCCCATCACTACTAAAAATATAAAAATTAGCTGGGCGTGGTGGTGGGCACCTGTAATCCCAGCTACTCAGGAGGCTGAGGAGGGAGAATCGCTTGAACCCGGGAGGTGAAGGTTGCAGTGAGCCAAGATCAGGCCACTGCACTCTAGCCTGGGGGACAGAGCAAGACTCTATCTGGGGGTGGGGGGAAACTTGACAAATAGAGCTAGGGAAGGCCAAGAAGAAAGGGCTCCTAAATTTGTATGCCAGATAACAAAAACCAACACAAAAGACTCTGCAAAACCACAACCTTGCACAAAGGCCATCACAGCCTTCCACATTAAAAAAAATAAAAATAAAAAACCTCCGCAAGGACATCCGCCCAGCAACTGCCCGTCTAACCTTGGACTGGCAACCCCTTTGTTATTGATCTTTGTAACCAAGGATAACCATTTCAAAACAAGTATGAAATCTTCCTCACTTTTTATGTGAAAACCTTTCTCTTCCTTTCTTCCTTTGCCTCCTTGAATATGCACATAGTTTACTGTGGCATGCATATTACCATTGCAATGCTCTGCTCCTGCATAAATGCCTTTCTTTACAGAGCCTCTCACTGTGTGGTTATGTAGGTTGACAGGGGCCAGCTGGACCCAAGTTTACTGCCTCTGGCAGGCAGTGGTGATAAGAGGGAGTAAAAGCACCTTGTTGGGGAGTTGAAGGGAAAGACCTTTCAACGCACAAACCCAGGAACTTTCACTACCTTTTGTTTGAAGCATCGGTGTTATAAGAAAATTCCTTGGCAGCAAGGGCCTGGCTCTCTTCTTCTCCATGTGTCCGCATGCCACATGGGTCCCATGCTTAGCCCACGGCGAGTGTTCAAAAAGCATAGAATGTATGGCGGGATAGGGCGCACTGTGTATACACTGTGACGCCCTTTTAGCCGCGACAGTAACTCCCCGTGGCCACCAGGGGGAAGCAAGGTGCCTCAAACTATAAACGGCTCCGGGCTTCAGAATCCGGGCGGGAACAGTTAGTGATTCGCAAAAGCCAGTTGGTGCCTGGATGCCAGTCTCTGCCAGCATTTTCATGGGATCACGGCTAAGGGGGGTAGAAAACAGCAAAACAGTCATTCTCTTCTTCCATAAAGCTATGTGCATCTAATGTAAAGGATTATCCTACTTGGAGATTGTCGTTTTCACTTTTCTGTCATTCAAACATCCTTTCTTTTGTGAATGGTGGTGACTATACGTGGTAGAGTTTGTTTATTGTTAATATTCTTATGTAAGTAAATAAATAGTGGGAACCTTTTTGCATTCCAGAATGTTTTTAGAAAACTACTTTTTAGTCTTGTAAAATCAAAACAGAGACCCATTAGCGTGGAATGTGGGGATCAGCTCAGCATCGCGGGGCTGGGGGCAGCGACCCCCACCCTGGCTCCCCAGCCTTCTCTCCTGCCACCCAGGCGTCCCTCCTTTCTGCTTACTCCTCTCCTGATCGACAGGTCAGCTCAGGGTCCTGCTTCCAACCTCCTCCTCCTAGTTGAAGCTGGTTCTCGGGAAAGAACCTGCCATCCGCAGCTTACACCTCGGGGAGAATTTAAATCACTCTTTTCCCGTCCCAGGAAACTTTGCCTTTCCAGTCTTATCTCTGATTCCAGAATGCAGGTCTGTGTGGCCGTTTCAAGGAATTTCAAGCATCAGCAGGCAGAGGAGAATACCAGAGTGGAAGGCAGCCCACAAGGTGTTGAAAGCACGCCACCCAGGGAGCCTGCAAATCCCACCCCTTCTGTTAGAGAGTTTGGTGGGGAGCACTTCCAATGCAGGGAACAGAGTCACTGCAACCTCCACCTCCTGGGTTCAAGTGATTCTCCTGCCGCAGCCTCCCAAGTAGTCGGGATTACAGGCGCGTGCCACCATGCCAGGCTAATTTTTGTATTTTTAGTGGAGAGGGAGTTTCACTATTCTCTTTTCTCTCCCCAAGCCGGGCAAGTTGTATCTATTTACCACATGTTCTCCCACATCTATTCGGTTTTACCTCTGTAATACCTGAACTCAAAAGCCAAGAAAAAACCTCTTTCTCTATAACTTTACCTTTTCTGACATATGCCTCCCTGGCAAAATGAAGCAGGGAGATCTGGTAAGCAAATGCCAAGAATAAAATGATTAATAATGTGAAGATATTCAAATTGCCCAGCTCACTGAACCTGCGTGAGGATCCAGCATTGTCCCTAGTGTGTACAGCTCAGTGCACCGAGATAACCAACCGCCTGGGTTTGCTTTACTGTCAGTGCTAAAGGCAGGAAGGCACCTGCCAAACCAGGACAAGGGGGTCACCCCATGGTGAACATCAGTTACCCTCCCCAGCCCACACAGGCAGACAACCTGGGGAGACGACGGCTCAGGGCTTAGAACCCAAAGGCCTGAACAAATGAGGAAGTTTCTCCAACAAAGGCCTTCTTTGACAGGGTAACCAGTCATCATTTCTGAGCATTCCAGGACTGCTGTGCAGACTCACAGGTACTTGGCAACCAGTGGGATAAAACAAAGATGCCATTGAGGATATTTACAACCAACCCCTCTCAGGAGATAACCTCAAGGTCTTTCCCTTGCACGCGGCCTTTCCATGACTCATCCACAGCAGCTCCCTCCCTCCACCACACAAAGACCCTGCAAATTCTCTTTCGTATTCCTGAGAATAAAAACACTGTGGGTCATCCCCTGGAATTGGTTCTCACCCATTTTCTTTCCTTTGACCGTAGCCAGGGCAGGCATCTGATTCTATAGCTTGTCCGTAGAGTGGAAAAACAATTTGGATTTTCACAACCTGAAACCTAATTTCTGGTAGGAAGGTACCATCTGGTGGATATTTGTGAAACTGCTCACGTCCTGTGTTTGAAAACGAGCATCTGGGGGCAGCGCGCCTCTCCGAATGTCAATGGGAACGTTGCTCCAAGAGGAGGAGAGTGCCACACTCAATGTGGCTGATCTTCTTAACTATGTGATGCTGTGTATGTGACGATGTGGGAAGCAGTGTCATCCCTGTTTACAGTTTGCCCAGTTCACAATGAATTCAAATAGCTACTCATTGTCTCTTCCTCTCAAGCATACTCCTTGCTCCTCTGTGACAGGCACATTGATCTATGAGAGTCGTCTCTTGAGAAATCTAGTCATATCGCATGCAAACATTGTCTAATTGGTGCACCTACCCCACTGTGGGCATGTTCACACCGTGTCATGGGCCCTTTGTGGAGGGCCGTCCCCTTTGTTCACCACAGTCTGCACCCCCTGTAGGAGGTCAGGGGATGTCTGCCACGTTTGTGGGACTAGCCCCCTAACAGCAGGGTGAGCAGGGTTGACCACTCGCTCAAGCTGGGCAGTCAGATTTTCACTCTCTTGAGATCTGGAAGCAGTATTCAGAAACCACGAACAAGTGCGGCTGGATCTGCGGTGGGGTGGATCCCGGCACTCAGGGGCCATGCTGCCGCTACCATGTGCACAAAGCAGCAGCCCTGCCTGGCCTGCAGCGTGAGTACCAGCCCAGAGCAGAGAGAGCTGGAGAGACCCTTCTGCCTATGCCCTGAGGCAGTCCACATCGCTGGGCTGCATTCTGGCCCTTGAACTTCATGGGTTATTCTATTAAAACAATGAATTCCCCTTGACTACCGAAGCAAGCTCTGGTGGTTACTTACATTTAGACACACACACACACACACACAGACACACACACACACACACACAACACACACCCCTGCTGACAAAGGTCTATCAGCAGATCCTGAAGCCTGACCCAGTGGGTCTCACAGAAATTTTTTTTAAAAAGCTTCAATCAAAAAAAAAGGTCAAAGGATTCCATGTTCCGTATACATCTGCAGTCAACGGGGAGATAAAGCAACCTGCCCCCAGCCTGTTTGAAGGCTTCAGCAAGGGGGGCCATTAAGCCTCTGCCCCAGCTGAAGAGCAGGCTGTCTCCACAGGAAAGATCATCGCCCGTGACGTAAACGGTTTGTGGAGGAAGCGCACGGTGCAGGAGGAAGGAGGCACTCCCTAACCAAAAGAAGGAAGTTGGAGTTTTGGTGTGGAGGGATGAGGCGGCCAGAGAGCGTCTCTGTGATGCTGCCTGGGCTCCCCGGAAGCCGACTCTGAGCAGAGTTCAGTGGCCAGGAGGTTTATTAAGGAGTGTTCTCGGATCCACACCTGTGGAAGGAAGGGAGACAAGGCAGGAGTGGGTAGAGGGAGGAGCTGAGCTGTGAGAGGGCACAGCAGCAGCCTCGGCCCACCCTACAGGGAGCTTTGGAGTTTTAATGGCCTGTCAGGCTTACCCATGTTGGGCTAAAATGGCCTGGCCTTGTCCTTCTGTGTCAGTCAGTCGCTGGATGTGGGTTGCTCCATGAAGGCTGCGACCTTGGACGAGGAGGGTCTCTACAGCCTATAGCTGTCTGCTATCTGCTAATGGGGTCCTATCAGTGTCTGCTGTATGCTGATGGGGTCCTAGCACTGGGGTGGCAAGTCCTTCCCTGTGGGAGTTCCTGATCTGTGGACCCCAGCTGGGTTCCTCATGAGAGCTCTACTACCTTGTTAAGGCCTCGTGCTCACTAGGAGATGGCATCGTTCCCGTTCTGTTCCTTCAATGAGAAATTGACAGAAATGGAGAGTTTAAACTATAGCCAAAAGGCCAGGGACTAGGTGAGGAAATACTGTGAAGTCATCATCAATCTTGTTCCATTTCTACTTTTGCTCCTTTGCCCCTTCCCTTTACATACTATTCCTCCTCTCCTTTTTGTTTTCTCCCCTCTCTCCATTCCTTCCTTCAGTTGTTTTTCTCTTCCCACAGGATAAGCAACAGGACGGGCTAGTTCATCCCGTGGAGTAAATGACTGCTGACTAACCATTCCAGTCCAGCGCCATCTTCTCCAGTCCTGCTGCAGTCCAGATGTGCATCATAACTGAATTTCATTCATGTCCTACCTGGTCTCCCTTCTCCATTTCTTCTCTAGTCTACCTTGACCACTGAAGCCATACGAAGCATCACTAAATGCCACCTTCATCGGGTCACTCCCTTGTTTAGGAGAGTACAGTGTCTCCCCAGTCCCTTCCAGGCCCGGTTCAAGGACAAGCAGCACTGGCCCAGGAATCAGAGGCCAAGGGGCCATGTACCCCAGAAGTTCGGAGCACAGGCCCTGGAGCCCAACCGCTGGGCAAGTCTCATTTCCAACATTTAGCAGCCCCATGACTTTGGGCAAGGTACTTACCCTCTTCTGTCTCAGTTTCTTCATCTGTCAAGCGAAAAGAAGCTGGTGTGAGGATGTGATTAATCTAGTGAGTACATCTAAAGCACTTAGAATAGGTGCTTCATCATCTTAGCCACTGGTTGTATTATTTGTACTATTAAATCACTGAGTATCAAGCACCTGAGTGACCCTGACCTCGGACAAGTCACTTCACCTTGCTGGGGAGGGATCTCAGTTTCCTCGTGCTTAAATTGAGGGGATTGCTTAGATCATCCCTAGGGTCCTGGCCAGCCCCAGGACTCAGTTTCTCTCATTCTTACCATGTCATTCAAGGCTCACCCATCCACACACATTTTCACACTATAGCTGTAATTTTGGGCTCACTCTTGTATCAGCCTTTGTTCCTACTCCTGTTCAGCCTAGCATTGTCACTGCTCCCTTCAGTGTGTTGTCAGTCTTACCAGATTATAGGACAGAATAGGTCTCTTTTATCTTTGTGTGCACACGCGGGGTCTGAATAGCTTCTTCTACATAGGTTTTCAGGCAATATTTATTAACCAAATTGATGCGGAGCACGGATTGCTTTTGGCCACTTTCCAGCTATTCATCTTGCCTGACTCTACCCCTCTGGAACCACTCCTCTAGCAGAAGCCCTGGAAACACTCTTTTTCAATTGCCAGTTTAATTTGCCACCATCTGTCACAGAGTATGAGTTCCTGGAGGCCTAGAGCACATCCTCTCCCAGAGGTTTAGCACAGTGCCCCATCCAACCCCAGGCAGAGGTAATTTATACGCAAAAAAAGGCCAGGGTCATTGTGGGAGAGGGGAAGGAAGGCTGAATTTGGAAGGAGACAAACCATTGCAGCCTTTAGTTTCTGAATTATTCCCACTCAGTTTGCATTGATAGAATTTTAGGAATTCATTTCTAAATGTTTAGAAAATGTTGTGTCTTTGAGTACAGTAATCTTCCAGAAAGAAGAGATCATCCCAGCTGTATTGTTTATTCTTTTGTATATTAACACCTGTGGCACCCACTGTAAGTTGTTTGGGGTTAGACCATGATAAGAGAAGAAACTGACAAAAATTCTTAAGATCCACAGGAGTGGGAAAAGGAGGTGGGAAGTGACACTTTCTTCCAGAGGTATCAGTGATAAAATCTGTAATACAGAATAAAGAAGCCACCACTACATGAGTGAGTGGGGCAGCTTTGGACCTGTGCCTTCTCCCTAGAAGGTCAACAAATACATTCCTATATGTTTAATAGATGTATATTTGGGCCTGTTGCACTGGGCGTACTGAGAACACTCACTAGAATTTCCAAGAACTGTAACATTCCTTTACAGAGTAGCCAGATTTCTAGCAACCACAGCCCTCCAGCACATAGCCAGGACTGTGGAGGTCAGGTAGAAAACACCACAGCATCACTGCTCCCCTGTACCACCAACGGATGTGCATTCAAGAAGCACAGAACAATTCAAGCCTGAGCAAACCGTGTGCTTGCAAGCATCATGTTAATTGTGAAGCCAATTCAATCTGCTGGGCGTCCCTTTTGTGCTGCAGATATAATTCTGAAAACGAGTGCAAACAAGTGCTTCTGAATCCAAGGTCTGGTATTTCCCACTTTCGCCTTGCCAACCTACCCAGCCAATGCTAATCTCCATTGTTAATGCTGTGTAGTTTGGCCTCTGATTAATCTGATCAAAGGACATGTGCCCAGTGTCTCTTATTAACGCTTCATAGTAAGGTTCCTAACCTTGGGCTTGCTGCCCTTTGCTATGAACACAATAGAGTGGTTACAGAATGACGTTTGGGGGATGATCTCTACTCTACCATCTTGCCTGTAACTGTTGGAAAAGGCCTCCTCTATATGTGCTGCTTCAAAATCCTGCCTCCTGGTCCTTAAAGGTCACATTTTATAAATCTCATGTATTCAGAGTAAATATAGCAAACAAAAAAAAAACCTCTTGAGGGGTTGTGGTCATGCTGGAGACAACCAGAGCTGGGACTGCTCCCTCCTCACCCTGGAATGTATCACCCATCCTCTTCTCCACTGCTTTCCAAGAAGAGGACTGACCCCTCACACTCTTTTCCAGGATTAACCTACTTTTCTCTCACTTTCCATCCCACCATCTCTTACCTCTTCTGGAAGCTTGAGTCAAACCCATCCCTTCTCACTTCTGCCTCCTTAGCCTCAGTGCACAGGTATGCTTGAGGCTTCCAGGTGAACGAACCCAAGCAACCTGTTTCCAACCTATCCTCCTGCCCTTTGAGCTTTTTAAGTGCATATTTCTTGAAAAAAAAAATAATAACAAAAGTTGTTTCCAATGATTGGAGCCGTCTCATTATTCTTACTCCGGGGCTCCTTGCAATCCTCGTCAATTCCCATTTCCCTTCTGAAGTTGATCCCTCAAAGTCCACCAGTGATCTTCCAATTGGGAAATGTAATGACCTTTTATTCAGTCTTTATCTTTGTCATCTCTCTGCAGGCTTTGGCGTTTCTGCCAGCTGTTTCTTTCATGTCCTTTGCTCTCCTGGTTCCCAGGACACCCTGCCCCCACGCACACTAACACTGTGGCTACCCCCTCCTTCCTTCTTTGACTCCTCTTTTTCCTTGGGTCTCCTGCATGTCATTCCCCAAAGCCCTGTTCTTATTTCCCTCCTTTACCTTTCCTTTCTCAAGGTTTCAGCATTCACCTCTTCATGCATTACCCTTCATCTTCACTTGCAGTTCTGAAGATGCTACTGAGCTGGCGGTCTGTTTCTAGATCATGGAAATTATCTCCCATATACCCCTCAAAATCAACAGGTACCAAACTGCACTCACCATTTTCCCTCCTAAATATGCTCCTCTTATTTTAGATACTGTACCAACCGCCATCCTTACCTCTATCCCAGGCACCTCGGTCACCTCCCAGGCTAAACAACTCAGCATTGGCCTTCCGCCACTGCCTTTCCCCAGGTCTAATTATGTCCTAAACCCCATCAATGCCACCACTGTACTAGCCTTCTCATAGCCCCCCTCCTCCCTGTTCCCATGCTCCACCCTAATCCAGGTCTTCACAGTCTCTTCTCTGGATAATTATGTGGCAGGCCAATTGCCTGAGATACTAACTTGTGTCTTTTGTGCTGCCTTTTCCCTTATCTATTCCACGAAAAAATGAGCACCCTGTGCATCCTTGTCTTTAGGTGAAGGCTTCCTGGCTTTTATTGAAGAAAGCACATTTAGTGTTTTTGAGGACAAGAGGAGAGGGAAAGACTTAAAGATAAAAGAAGTGGAATACTACTCAGCAACAAAAAAGAAATACTAAACAACAAAATGGTATGAACTATTGATTTCTACAATATGGGTAAGTCTCACACATACAATGTTGGGTAAAAGGAGCAGGACGCTACAGAGCGTATCCTGCATGATTCTATTTATATGAATTTCTAGAACAGGCAAATTAGTCTATGAGGATAAAATTTAGAAGAGTGACTGCTTTCAGGCGGGGAGAGGATGGACTGGAAGGAAGCGCAGGAGAATTTCTAGAGTGATAAGAATGTTCTGTATCTTGATTGGGGTGTGCTTACGTAAGTATTCATCAGAGCACATCAAACTATAAAATAAGGTCTATAAATTTCACTGAATATAGTTTACAAAGGTCAGAGACTGAGAGGGTGAAGGGAGCGACCTCCCAAGCCATACTGATGGCAGCACCCTGAAGAGGCAGCGCTACTTCAGAGGACATGGCTGTGTGGCCTGGTCCCTAGAGACCAAGCTCCTATGCCCCAAGCCACAGGAGGTCTCCCAGCTTCAAAGATGTCCGTGGCAACCACGATGGGATGGAAATTAGGAATCCTTCCCAGGACTCCCAGACTCCTAGTCATCTTTCCAGATTCGGGAACATACTTGGGAAAGCAGGGATACCAAATCATGATCCAGACTGAATTTTCTACAAGCCCAGCAGAATGGAACCTGAAACACAACCTGAAGAAAATAAGGAAATGGGCATTTCTTGCACAACAGACTCAGGTGACTGAGAGTCATACTCCCTACAAAAGTAAACACCTCAAATTTTTCTCTCAATTCTTCTCATCCACTTCTGACAAATTAATCTTCCTAATTATAGCTTGGGTGATGTCTTTCTCCGGATAACACTTTCAATGATTCCATATTCCTTAAGGAAGATAAAAATCTATATCCTTTAACCTAACATTCAAGGGCCTCTTCTCTCTCTCTACCTTTCCAACCTCATTAGCCACCACTCCCCAGTAGGGGAGAAAGAGAGGGGGACACTATGTTAAAAAGATTATTAATACCAGACAGAAGGAAATAAGTTTTAAATGCTTGTGGTCCTGTTATTAGAAAGCCACACTCTATAAGACCATAACTGGTTCCACACACCATTTGGCCCATGTTCAGAGAAAGTGAACAAATTTTAATATTTATCTAACCCAAATATAATCTTAAGTGTAAACTGCTCAAAATCTGGGGTTTATTACAACCACATTTTTCATAATAGCCAAACATAGTAAGCCCCCATATGCGTGTGACTTAGGGAACGAGAGACAAACGCAGGTTTGAGATGAGACACTGGGGTTTGAATCCCCACTCTACTGTGTTTGTAGCAGACAATGCTAGTGTGTATCCAACAATGAACATGTACATTCCCCATGTCTTCCAGAGAGAACTGGTTTTGTTCTAGTAGGACACACCCTTTCACTTGGTGTCTCACTAAGCCTGTCTTTGAAATCTATTCAACCTAGACACATGGTGCAGTTCCGACCATTAAGACATAAAGAACTCTTCTGGAAGACTTATAGGAAAATTTTCTTTCTCTTGCGAAGGGCCACCCAGGAAGAAATCTCTCTTCTTCACATGGATTTGATTATGTCCGGGCCTGAAACAGCAACCACCGTCTTGTCAACAAAGGGAGGAGGCAACCTAAGGACACAACCTCCACACTGAGAATGACAGAACAAAAGATGGGAAAATACTGGGTCCTTGATGATGCTGGTGGGCCACTAAATCAATCAGTCCTGGAGCCACCTACCTATAGACTGCTTTGAGGTGAGATGCCATTCTTATTTAATAATTGGAATTGGATTTTTCTGTTACTTGGATCCAAAAGGGTCTAGGCAATACTCTGTGTAACCTTGGTCAAGTCCTTTATCCTTATGAAGTGTCAATTTGCTCCTCTGTAAATGGAGTTAGCAATGCTAATTCATGAAATGGCTGCAGGATCAAATGCAAAACATCTAAAACATTGCCTGCCAGAGTAGGTGCTTGATAGTAATTTTATCTTTACCTACTTGGCAGCTTTGTTTTCCAGATGTACTTCTTTAGGTACTTTCTCTTATTAATCATTTTTTTTTTTTTTTTTGAGACGGAGTCTCGCTCTGTCACCCAGGCTGGAGTGCAGTGGCTGGATCTCAGCTCACTGCAAGCTCTGCCTCCCGGGTTCACGCCATTCTCCTGCCTCAGCCTCCTGAGTAGCTGGGACTACAGGCGCCCGCCACCTCACCTGGCTAGTTTTTTTTTTTTTGTATTTTTTAGTAGAGACGGGGTTTCACTGTGTTAGCCAGGATGGTCTCGATCTCCTGACCTCGTGATCCGCCCGTCTCGGCCTCCCAAAGTGCTGGGATTACAGGCTTGAGCCACCGTGCCCGGCCTATTAATCATTTCTAAACCCAATTTATCTTAAATAATTTAACTTAAATAATCTTTCATGGAAAAATGATCAAAACCAGACTTAAGATCATGACTGAGAAGCTTATTTTTAATTTAACACAGTGCATTCAGGGTTTGCTGACGCATGTAGACTGTTGCAGTCCAATGTGAGAAGAGGAGCTCGACACAGGCCTGACACTCTCTGGCAATGCATCTGGTCCTGAACACTAGACCCATCTCCCAGAGAAGGACTGGGGCAGGCAGGCCTTGGCAGAAGGTGGAGAAAGAGACCCAGTCAGGAAGAAAACCATCCTGGAGACCTGGAGACGTTCTGTTTGGCATCAGGAAACTCCATCAGCAGACACATAAGACAGTGATGTATAAAACAGTGGTTCCCAACTGGGGCAATAAAGACAGCTGCAGAGGGAGAGAGCGTTACCACCTCACAATAATTTTTTTCTCAAGAATGGTTCTCTCCCCTTCCCATGGTCCAAGGGAGAAATTCAGTTTGTCCCCCAACTCCCACCCACCCAAGAGAACATTTCCTGGTATTTGGAAATGTCTACGTTTTACCCACCAGTTGGAGGTCTGGCCAGCCTCAGAATTGAGAACCGAGGTTCACGGGTTTGCAGGCTTGTGGGGCTGCCACAGCGGAAGGGAGCTGTGTGTGCTTCAGCTGTGGCTGCCTCTCCTGGGAGGCTCATCACTGTCAGAGGAACTCGGGATGGCTCCGTTGTCCGGTCTTTCACCATCCAGCCTTAATAAATCTATAGCATTAGGAGTCAGATTGGCAGCAACAACTCATCACAGAGAAGAGAGCAAACTTCCCAACCTCTCACCCTTAATAGAACAGGAGTAGGGAACCGGGGAGAGAAGTCAGACCCTGGGCCTCAGCCTCGAGTTGCTGGAGCAGTCCCACCTAAGTCAGCTTGTAGTAAAGGATAGGAGCTCTGAAATGACTTCAGACTGCAATTGTAATATACTCATTAGAACACAAGAGTGGACTGCAATGGATTTAACAGAAGAGACTGGGGTTCACTCCCTCCTGTTTCCTTCAATGAGTTGGGCAGGGGAGGGGCAATAAAACTGTTACAGGCCGTTCTTGGCATGTATATATCTCTTGAGGTACTCTCGCTTCATTAAACCAGTTGGAGTCTAGAAGGATGTAGGAACAGGGACAAAGATAAGTCCCTTATCACTAGCTCAAAATATAATATAGTGGCACTTGTTAGGGAACAGATACCAGACAACAAAGCTTCAGAACTTCACATCAAGCAAGAACTGAGCAGACATACTATCTGGTAAGAGAACAGGCTAACTTAGAATGTTAACTTTATCAAATCCTTTTTGGCTACTCAAAAGCCTTTTTCTATTATTAATTCCCCACTTTTGCAGATTCTGAGTAGGTGAGGTCACTGCATACCCAAGTTTCAAGTAAGGAAAAGTGTCACTGTCAGTAGATCAATGACATAGATCCACTTCTAGCCATAGAGAGGCAGAGATTTCTGTTCTCCACTAATCCTCTACCTAAAGGGCATGGTCTGCCTTGAAGGCACATCCAGTAAACTGAAGCTGCTTTTTCTACGCTACTATATTCAGATCTATTGACTTCTTCAGTGGTATACTGAGCTACTTTTAATTTATGGTTTATTTTGCTATGCCATGACTAAGGTAGTGGGTGAACAAATGTAAACATGCAAAGCTTTGAAAAACAAATTAGATTGTGGTGAAGAACTGTCCATTTACTTCTGTACATTTTCAGGTGCAAATGACATTCTGTATTTCCTTACAGTAAAACCTGACAGCTTATGACCTCTTAGTTCCTATGCATCTATTTCATCTCTAACGACACTACTAACAAGGGTTATTTGCACTTATCACACATTATGACAAACACATCTATCCATTGACTTTTAGGTGACTGCAGACAAATGGAGCTATAAAAGGCTTCAATTGCACAGCGCCTCATTGCTTAAGAGTAATTTGTGCTTTATTAGGCAGAGGTGAAACTATGATGAAGAGGATGTCACTGATGATCTATTAGGTTTCAAACTTCGGGAAAGTTTCAAGGAAATTGCTAAGATGGGAAACTTCTTTGATTCAATGTGGAAAGCATTTACTAAATATTTACTGTGTATCCAATGCTGGCCAAGGCAATTTTAAAAATCAGGTGGAACTGGCTGAGCATGGTGGCTCATGCCTGTAATTCAGCACTTGGGAGACATAGTTGGGCAGAGCCCTTAAGGTCAGGAGTTCGAGACAAGCCTGGCCAATATGGTGAAACCCCGTCTCTAAAGTACAATTAGCTCGGTGTGGTGGTGCATGCCTGTAATTCCAGCTACTCAGGAGACTGAGGCACAAGAATCACTTGAACCCAGGAGGCAGAGGTTGCAGTGGGCTGAGATCGTGCCACTGCACTCAAGCCTGGGTGATAGAGCAAGACTCTGTCTCAAAAAAAGAAAAAAAAAAAAAAAAGAAAAATACACACAAAACCATTAAAAGTGGAAAACACAGGATAAAGGGATATATGTTACATATTATGTAAATACACATACATAATGCTAAATTGAGAATTACTGAAATAAAAAAAAATCAATACAGTTTTCTTGGTCTCATGTCTGCAGTATCAAATACTGTTAAAAACAGTGACAACAGCCAGGTGCAGTGGCTCTTACCTGTAATCCCAGCTTCTCAGGAGGCTGAGGTAAGAGGATCATTTGAGCCCAACAGTTCAAGATCAGATTGGGCAACAAAGCGAGACCCGGTCTCAAAAAAAAAAAAAAAAAAAAAAAAAGTGACAATAAATACTATGAATACAACTGCTTTCTTAAAGTGTTCCTGAACACTCAGTTAAAATCAATTTCTCTATCCTTTTATACTTTTCACTTGGAACGTACTTCTATCTAGCACCATCAGCCCAAAGCCTCTATGAACCAACTTATAGTCTGACAAACATGACCCATTATCATGAAGGAAACTATGCACAGAGTAACCACGGAAATTAAGGTTTAGGGGAGGGGTAAAATTCAAATGAATCAGCATTTCCATAGGCTCAGAACAAAGCAGGGCTGTGTCTAAAGGGATCAGGTGTGCAAGTGGGCCTAGCATCCTGTATCCGTGGAAACTGTAGTTTAGATGTAGAATGTGTATCCAAGAAGTCCTTATCTGGAGTTCTGCATTTCCTTTGGGAATGAAGGCTGCTTCTCTGTGTTAAAGTGAATTACATAAAAGTGGGATGTTTCATTCTTACTGAAAGAATTTTCAACAGTAAAATTTCTGATAGTCTATGATTTTAGAGAACAAAGTTTCTCAGTGAGTAAGAAGGCAATAGTCACTCGAAGGGAGTTAAGACAGGTTACAGCTGCAGCAGGTCCTTGGGAGAAATATTGTCTCCTGCCTTTATCTGTGTGTGATGAAGGACAAGGCAGATTTATACTTTCTCAGTCTGAGTTAATTTTTACTTACCCACTTCCATTACAACATTAAACACACACTGTCCTGCATTTTGTTAGTAATACTCAGGGCGTCTCCCTGGTAGGCTATAAATACAAAGTGCACTGTATTCCCACCAAGGTCTAGCACAGTGTCTCTCATATGGTACATACTTGGAAAAAAATTTTGGACTGAACCTGATTACCAAGAAGAGGCAGTATTTCAAGTTCATCAACCTAAAGAGGTTAGGTCAAGTGGCAGGTTAGGGAGCTCTTCTATAATTAGAAGAGCTTCCCACTTGCAAAACTGAAGGCAAGCCACTCCTCAGCTGGAAAAAAACATTATTTTAACAGTATTTCACTAGGAATCCATTCAACAAAGTTGATCCTACAAAGGGAACTTTTCAAAGGAAACAGCTATGCACACAGGACAGCCTGTGTAAATGCTGTTTACATAAATATACTTTCAAACCTGCACCTTTTAGATGTTGCTCTTTTTATGCATGATGACAACGAGCCTTTTCCGTCTTATCTTACCCTAGGCATACATTAACTGCTTAAAAAGGCATAGCCTATCGAGTTATTACTCAAATAATGTATGTTCAATCATCTCAGCTCAAATATATCGTTACTAAACAATCACACCCATTATAGAGAACATAATGACACCATTTGGAGTGGAAAGCTGTTCTCAACCCCGCGGTAAAGGGCTTTTGTGTCATAGGAACACTTTCCACTTCATCTCATCATGAAATGTTAATACACTGCAAGGAGTTGTTTGTAAATTAGTCTAGTGGGTGTAAACCAGAGAACAGACAGTACAAAAAGCTGTTGTTCAGAAGAGTGAAAGACATGAAACTAGAACTTCTCTGTGTTTAATAATTCTAGGGTAAACTCACTGGGATTTAGTGAACATGAGACGAAACTTCCCATCTGATAAAGCAGTTCAGCTCTGCACCAAAATATAATCAAGTTCATCAATGTTTAATTACTTAATTAAAACTAGACTAATACATGAAAACCATTCCTAAAGAGAAGTCCTTACCAAGTATTCAACCATGTCCTGTTGATCAGCAACCATGTCCTGTTGATCAGCCACATGTACTAGAACTGGCCCTTATCTCAGAGATGACACATAAGGTACACATTCAAAGGCAGCAGTGAGGACAAGTGTCAGGAAGGCCTCTCCATGTGAGACTGCTTTGTTTTTACTCTAAGTGTGGAGTCCCCTCTTGAGGTCAGGAGCGACATCACACATGCATTACTACAGCGGCTACTTAGAGTCAGATGTGTATGAGACATCTTAGAGCAGGAGTCCTACCTGGCACAATGAGATGCAGAGGGAAAGCTCCCCCACTCTAAAATAACTCAAGGCTACCTAAAAGACTTGTGTACTGTCAGAACACATATTTATTCTATTTTTCAAAATACTGACAAGCTTTCATTTGTATCTAACCTCAGGCAGCTTTTATCTCAATCTGAAGTGCTATCCCCAACATTCACAAACTGGGATGAGGATCTTCTTTATAAGTGTTAGCTTTAAGCTATCAATTTTGAGTCCATTTTGCAGGTTTGTAAGGATACTGTAAAAGAATCTGGCAGCACATGGAGGAAAGAAAGCTGCTTGCTTTCTTGATAAAGTATAGCTTCAGCTGGTTTACTACTTAAGCTAAAATGGCCTGCATCCACTTTCTTAAGGAACTTTACTTCCTTCTATAGTTGCTCATTTGTAAGTTTATAATAAGCCCAAAGAGGCCAGCTGCTTTGGAAAGGGTAATGATCTAGCCAAGGATAAAGTGACCCCGAGCACGTAATGCCTGGACCTCAGAACACCACACAATTTCAGTTAGTTCTTAACATAATTTTATAACTTTGAGCATTTTTAAGTTATTGAAATTTTCTGTGGAAAATAGCCAACTTAAATTGTTAGGATACAGAGGAGAGTATACCTTGAGTAAATATGTTTTGGGATATAAAATCAAAATCACAATCTTCTTTCATGGTAAAGTTCACCTTAGGAAAAAGTATCTTGGGAGTGGCATACCAATGTCAGTTCTGTGCTAAAATAATAAAGAGCAACTGGTTAAACCAATCCGTGCTATCACTTAGGATTCAGATTGAAACATGAAAAACACACCACTTATGCAGTTCTAGATCACATGTTGCAAATATGGAAATAGTTTCTCAACTTTCTTTTCCAGGGAAGAAACCTTCATGTATAGTACATACATTCTCAACGGACACATGTTGAGCCAGTTTATGAGCGCCTCAAATCTCCACGATGAATTAAAGCCAGTTATCATGTATGTGTAATGTAATATTAAGGGATAAAAATGTCTTACATGTTTCAGTAGACTATGCAATTAACTTCTCATCTTTTCAACTGCAGAAACTGTACAAAGTCTAACCTTAAAAGAAATGTAGAGAACACTAGCAAGTACTGTAATTTTAAGGGCAGAAAAAAACAAAAAAGAATCTTAGAATGTTACTCAATCCTTTACCTCTCCTGGATTTCATTAATGCAAGAATGTACACAATCTTATTTCTGATTTTGAAATTTTAACATTACTTTGTTGTAACCTGAATATACTTTTAAAGTTCCAGAATGCAAAACTCATGTGTTTCATTCACCACTACCCGCAGCACCTTGAAGAGTGCTTAGCACACAGAATGTTCCAAATCAATACTGCTGATAAATAAATCCCACTGCAAATTACTGTCACAGCCTAAAGAACATCTTTAGTTTTACTGAAGTCATGGGTATATGACTGAAAATGGCGTGCTTTAAATGGGAAAACGAAACGCATTATTTCTATGGTCCAGATTCAATTTGCTTTTAATAGTAAGCCTTACTGAAATATATTCACTTATAGATAAGGGCAGAAAAGAGAGACATCTAGTGGGTGGAGGGAAGGAGTAAGCTCAGAAGCCACATCTGCCATTCCTTCCATCTCTTGGCTAAATGTCTGAAAAAGCCATTTGTCAACTTTGTGAAACAGGTCAAAGGGATGTTGCTACTTCAATTTCAGAAAGAATACTAGAATACTAATGATTGAATGAAAAATCTTCCACTTGGGGTTTAAGAAGTCATTTCTCCTTGAGGGGAAAATACATAAAAGCATTTCATTCATTGTTCTAATACCCTGAGGAATATTGCCCCCAGAGTTGCAACCTTCCACTTTTTAAAGGTGTAGATAGATAAATAGAAAAAGATAGTACTGCCCAAACCAAATAATGCTATTTCTTTTGAGATATACCAGTGGCAGGGGACTCCAGAGACATTTAACTCAGATGTTATCTAAAGGCGATCACTAGCAGATCTTTGAGCTTGAGGTCATTAAAACATATATACACATATAAGGGCTGATCCATTTTTTCAGTGGACCATCTTAAAAGGAAGGTAACGGCCGGGCACGGTGGCTCAAGCCTGTAATCCCAGCACTTTGGGAGGCCGAGACGGGCGGATCACGAGGTCAGGAGATCGAGACCATCCTGGCTAACACGGTGAAACCCCGTCTCTACTAAAAAAAATACAAAAAACTAGCCGGGCGAGGTGGCGGGCGCCTGTAGTCCCAGCTACTCGAGAGGCTGAGGCAGGAGAATGGCCTGAACCCAGGAGGCAGAGCTTGCAGTGAGCTGAGATCCGGCCACTGTGCTCCAGCCTGGGCGACAGAGCGAGACTCTGTCTCAAAAAAAAAAAAAAAAAAAAAAAACAGGAAGATAACTTTATTCACCAAATGTTTAAGCATCTGCCACATGCCAAGCATTGTATTTTATAACATCATCACAAACTTCCCTTTTACTTGTAGCCTAAAAATGTTTTACTAGTCTTTGTAAGTCAAGTGAGGTACTATTTCATAAAAGATCCAGTTATGTCACTGGCAAGTTGAACTTTCAGTATTAGTGAGATCAGAAACGAGGTACACAAATTTAGCACCAACGTGGAGATACATAGCCAAAATGTGAAAGACCTCAAGTATGCTCCGTGGCAGAGCTAGATTAGGCGGTGTGAAATCCCCATGGTTTTTCTGTATATGGAATGTCATTTTTCTTTTAAGAGCTCATTGCCTATTCATAAAGTCCAATCCAATCTCAAATAGAGTGCTGAGTTTTAGGTTCCTGCATTAGTTCCGCACATTAGCCTGGTAACTGTAGTATCAAACATGACTTGGTCATCTGATACCTCCCTCTAGTAGTCTAGCACAGTAATGTTGCTATCAGCTTTCCCAATAGAATTAGTCAGAGAAAGTAAGAAATGTTGCCAAATTAATTTTGAAAAAACATTTAATAAACCATATGTTATTCAGTAAAATATCAAAAGAATTATAACCAATAAGTTCTATTCTGCCACTACTTGTGTGGTCTTTGCAGTCACTTTTTCCACAATGCTATTTATGTCAATCATGTCTGTGATTTCACCCTGAACTGCATCAACTTTTTCAGCCAATGTTTGTATTCAAGGGTGTGTTTGAAGGTGTCAGATATCCTTCAATCTTCCCTCCCACTCTTCTCCTAATTTAACTTCTCCTAATCACAATATTCTATTCCCTTCCCCAATTGCTGTAACTCAAGTTGCTTCTGCCATATCTAAAACATTGTCCCCACCTACTCTCCATCTACTAAAACATTCATCTTTCAAGGTCTGGGGTAAGAAAAATCAGTCTACTGCAGTAGAAACTACCCCACTAGTGCTTTAGTCATCTCATGAATATATACATTATTCCAACTAATCATTATGGCATTAAAAACAAGTCTCAGATTTTCTTGTTGTTCACGAATTTATTTGGGAAAGATCCCATGTACCCCCAATAAGAAAAAGACGTATGGTTCCAATTCCGGTATCAATTTTCTAAAATAATTCCAAATAAGATTAACAATCTACTGCAACCTTGAATCTTATTCATCAAAAATGGAGGAAGTTTAGAATTAAGCCATCTCTAAATCAAGTGGTTTAACATGGGCTCTGGACAATAAAAGAGAGTCAAAATTGATCAATAAAAGCCAGAGGTAGAAATTAGTCATGTTTCTACTGCTCATGTTGAATGTTACAAGACATTTCAGGACATTTCAATTATCCTTGTACAACGATCTGATTTAGAGCCCAAGATCATTTACACTACAGAGATTTGGAAATGACCGAAGACTTAGACAATTATTTAAGACCTACTTCAGAAAAGTTATGATCACTTAGTAATCCCCCACTATTTTACGCAGAATTTCACTTTTAAGGTAGAAACCAGTGAACAGAAAAAAAGTCGTAACTCGGTCATATTTGACAAATATGGGTATTATGAAGGAACAAAAGCTGTATACTCATGTAATTCAGTTTTAATTTTAACATGAAAAATAATTTTTATTCATTCATTCATCAAACACATCTACTGAGACAACTACTATATGCCAAGCAATACGTAACGCACTGAAAATATGAAATGAATAAAGAAGATGCTACTGTAGAATTACTTTCTTCATCTGTTGTTAGATGAAACATTTAGGTAAAAATTTTAGGAGCAAAGTACTCATTTTTAAACCATAGATCCACTTTTACAAGCCCCGCTTTCACCTTACACAGCTGGATTTCTCCCTCTAAACAACTATCACTACCATTTTTAGAAAGAGAAATTTCACACTTACTGTCTCTCAGATCTTATCTAGGCAAAATATTTGTCCCTCCTCTAAGAGTGCCTTTACTATTAGACTAGCCTCTAAGCCAAGGACAGAATATTAATTCATCTTTACACACAGTACTTGAACCACAGTAGACAGTCAATAAATGTTCTGGGATTGAAGGCCCAAAACTTGATGCAATATATAGGTAATATAAGTGAATGCTGGTGCTTGAATAAAAGGGAAACTTTAATTCAGCATCTTAGTTTTAATGTAATTATAAAGGTCACCAAAAATTGACAGAACACTAGAAAACAATTGCTAAATCAAAATAGACTATCATATACTTTTAATTTTTCATCTTTTTCTTTCATGTTTTTTAGTTGCCTTCTTTCCTAGATCATGTATTTCTATCGTTTCTTTTTTAATGTTCCTGTGACCACTGGAGCACTAGTAATAAATCCTTAACTCAAATAGGTTATATTTAATTTCAGCACCCAAGCTCCAAATGCATCAGCTAAAGTGGGTTATAGCATGGAGAATACCTCAGATGACCACATATTTTAATTTATTTTTGTTAAGAGTCTATCAAGACCAAGGCAAATTATAATAAAAGTTCTCATATAATAGAAAACAAATTATATGGAAAAGGATAAACATTTATACAGTATTGAAGCATTATCAACAATGAGTAGCAGAAATTCTTTTTCACTGAAGTCCAAAAGCCATGCCAGCCCTCCAGCAGATCCAAAGATTCTTGCTAAAGGTCAATTCAGGATATAGACCTAATATAGGAACCAAGCATTTACTGTCAAGATTTGCTATGAAAGTCCCACATAACTTGTAATAACTCTGTCTTTGGCCAACTATATATACAAGGTGCTGTCACAATGAAATATATTTTAAGGCACAGGATTCCAAACTGAGTAGAGCATTTTGCTCCCAGAGTTTGCATAGATTTTGGATTATTTATACCAGCTAATAGAATTAGTACCAATTAACCTGAGTTGGAAATCTGGGTGCTAACAGAGAGACTTCAGAGGGCTATCCAAGGTGCTCATGCCTAGTGACTATGAACTACGGAAGTTCAGAAAGAATGGGTCACAGGAATCAAGGTTGAGCTGGTAAGAGAAGGGGGAAAAGACTGGACTTCACTACTGACAGATTAGCCCAGAATGAAGGGAACAAAAACATTCTTTATGGTACAAATAAGTCTTTTACAACACAAATAATCTCCTCAATAATTTTATAAACATTCTAGTATCTGAAAGAAGTTTCTATAAATATATTCTCCAGTATTTTTCTGTAGAAATTAAGAATAAAGATCATAATTGGCCTATTATCCCTGTATTTCATATTATTTCTAAATATATTCCTAGAAATATCTGCAAGAATAGTTATTTTGATCTTTAAGTAGCTGTGAATATAAAGCAAAAAATTGTATTGGGGGGTCTGAATAACCACTTTATCTCTTACAGAAAAGAAGATAGGTAAGAGGGTGAGTACTTATAGTAGGTGCCATGAATTAATGTCTAAGGGTTAAGACGTGAAAATTGCTCACTTTTTGAAAAGCAGGCATCAAGTTAAGATAATGACCATTGATTTTATTTGTCCATTACTATTTCCCACTTGATCAAAGCACTGCCTATTAAAAAGGATAAATCAGATAACACCTTTAACTACTACAAATGAATCAACAGAAAAGGCTAGGTTTTGCAGTCAGAATCTACTGCACTACTAATATTGCTATTATTAAGCTACATTATATTCTAACAACTCAAAGAAATTGCAGGATAATCCAGCATAATGCCTTTACCTGATATATAAATGGAATTAAGGTCCAGAGAGTTCAAATACTTTGTCCAAAATAATAAAAATATATTTTCCAAGTTTTAACAAAAAACAAATTTCGAGGAGCTATATCATCAATTATCGGAAACAGAATTAAAAATTCAATCACTGGCTTCAGTTGGTGCTTTTCCAATGTACCGTGCTCATGTTGCTTGATATCTAATCAGTGTTACAGACTTTTTAGTTCACCTTGGTCAACCTCTACATATTTCCAACTGAAGTTGCTTTAAGTTGGAAAAACGATATACAATCACAGGAGAGAGATATAAAGAAACAAGAATGCTGTTACCATCCTATTAGGGTTCACTCCTCCAAAAGTAGAGCAAAAGGGGTATCAGGAAATACACAAGAAAGGCTGGAGTTTTGTCTCCCCAAATAAGTGTAAGCTTAAAGAAAGTTTTTGACCTTCACGTTTTTGTAGCAAACAGTTAAGAACATCTCTGTATTAATATGCCTGAGATTGTCATCAAACAGCTTTATACACATGTCTTCCTAGCTTATTCACTTACTACCCAACCATCGCCGGTGGAAAAGACATTTATGACGATGCTAACAATATTTTATTGGGCCAGCAGCAAGACATCTTTACTGCTTATCAATATAGTTCTTTATCAAAAGATCTTTAATAAAGCAAAGTGCAGAACAGTATATACAGTAAGTTCCTATTTGTGTAAAATAAGAAAGCTACATTTATTTCTATCTACACAGAAAATTACAATACAAGGACATCTAAGACATTCCAAATAGTCTGTGTAATGATGTAAAAATGAGACAGGCTAGGGAAAAAAAACTTACTTTTGCTAATCTACTCTTTGGTACTGTTTGAATAGTATTTTTATAATGTTTGTGGAATACTTTTTCCAGTTAAAAAAAAAAGGGGGACCTTTGATACTGACGATGATACTACTATAGGATATATAGTTTGTCTTTTACAATTCCATACTCAAAGAAGGAAGATTCACAAAAATGATTATAGGATTTTAAATATTCAGATCCACTCTAAACAAAAACTGAAGTTTACTCCCCAATTCTATCTTCATAGTAAAAACAAAAAACTAAACACTTTATATTATTTCACTTTTGAATAGAAGTATTCTAATCCTAACGTGTTATTTTCATGAATAATGGAGTTCAAGTGTTCACTGACAATTGCTAGTAAAAAGCCTATGAAACATTTCCCATTTTATCTTTCTATAAATAACTGGTAAAATTTTAAGGTCACAAGAAATTTTCCACCATACACATTACAGAGATTTCAATAACTCCCAAATCTCAACAGAAACAGATATCATATCACATACATAAAAACAAAGTAGAATTACATTACTTTAAAAAAAAAAAAAACATTAGAAAAGGTAATTCAGTTTTAATTTATTTTCATCACTTTTTCTTCATAATCCAGATATTTTAAAATGCAAAGAAAATTAATTTTCAATGGTATGTTCAGGGACTGGCACTAAAAAAAATTTTCAGACTGCAAATGAGTTATACAAATGAAAATATCAAATGGAGATCCAGTTATCAAAATGAAAGCACTCAACATATTAAAAGTTCACAAGTATTTGTATTGAGCACATTAAAAAAGTCAGCTTGCTAACAACTGTTGTGATTTTAAAGAACTATTGCAGAAGTTTGAAGAAAATAGATTTATTAGTTAACTTATAAAGAGATTAAAGAGCCTGAAACAAGTATTAAAAAGAAATTTGTGCCTTTATTAGAATGTTGTTAGGCTTTAAATATGCCAATTTTGATAAATTATTGTTGTTTTGTTTTTTATAAGAAACAACACTACAGAACTGCAATACTGGTCCAACACTCTTGTCTTTACTCTTCTTTTAAAGCAAGAAACAGAATGCAAGTAATCAGAAAGCACTAGCAGGCATCAGTTAATCCAAGATACTAGCTCTTAGTTCCAAAAGCACTTGCAAAGAAAACCTTTTTGGGGGAAGGGGTGGAGAGGGATGGAAGCACTCCATAATAACTGGAATCCCATGAGTGTGTATGCCAAGTCTCATGAGGCTATTTTTTGAATTTATCCTTTACTTGGTCATGGTTTTTTCCCTCAAATACAATTTTTCTTTGACTTTTTTTCCTCAAAGTATAAAAAGTATGAAATATAAACAAGCTCTTGCACTGCACACTTAGAAGTGTACAATTCAAGCATTATAGAGCTATCTACACACTGATAAATCCCATCAAATCTTGGATAATTCATTAATATACAAAATATCAGGGCACAGAAAGAACTAAAACCCACTTCTTTTTGTTACACATAAGATTCAAATATTCAATCTAAAGAAAAACACAATCACTTTCGCTCTCTTCTACATCTGCATGTTGATACACTTATTAAAATATTCCTGTATAATCATGTTTGGTGTTACTATTTCAAGTCAGGTTTAAAACCTCAAAACCAGCCATCCAGACAAAACAGGTAATCAGAAAGATTATCTCTTCCCCACCTCCCTAACCCCAATAACTATGAAGTCAATTTTACGACATGACTCCAAACACTGGATTGTGACGACAAATGCTAGGTCCAATTTCTTCATAGTCCTTTTTGGTGTGGCATACTTGGTAGAACTCAGGCTGAAAACAAAAAATGTGTATTTTTATAAAGGTCAAAAATCTACCATCTTCAAAGTATACTGAAATAAATTTTAAGAGTGATGCTTTAAAATAGATGTTAAGTCTAAAATGTTTATTATTAGTCCATTCATGGCATGAAAGCTTAGAAATTCTAGCAGCCATGACTTACAACCAGCTATAAATCTTTATCAGAACTCCAAAAGAGCAATTAACTCCTGTCCCCCTATCCTTGTCTCACACACCTGCCGCGAGGATTCTGAAATTTTGAAGAATGGAAGGTTCTCAAATGCCTAGTCTCTTCTGTTGAGACTTTCCCACACTTTCATTGCACCAATAATGTAAAGCAGCAGCATTCGCCTAACTACAGATAAACTACTCCTAGTCATGCTATGATCATTTTTCGTCTAGTTCTAAGAAACGTCTAGATCATTTGCCTTCCTCACTCAAGGTCTGGAAAAGATAGACTGTTCCATGCTGTGTTACCTCATTTCTCAAGGCAAAGTCACAAACTCAACTAGGTTATAAGGCCCAACTGAAGAAGACTAAAATTGAGGAAGAAAATAACTTTCACCTCCTATTTTGGAAATGGTTATAAATCCAAAGTTGTACAGTTATTCAATAATTCAGATAAAAGCTCCTTCATTTTAATATTCCATGCACTACCAGAACAAAACACCAATACTTCCTAGGTTAATGGTATTAGAACACTAGAATACCTTTTAAGGGGGCTTTAAAGACATTTTAATTTGGGGACAGGATTTAGAATAATTCCCTTTACTCAGTGGAGAACATCATACTTTCTATGCAATGAAACTTAACTTTTACCTTAATGTTTTTAAATACTTAAACAGAACAAACAAGGACCTTCTGATGACTAAATTACCAGCTTTAATAGAACTTTCCCTACAGATAAACTTTAAAACATAGTATAAAATGGTCACTCTAAAACAATGGCTAGCAAGCTTAAAAAAAAAAAAAAATTAAAATGACTTCCAATTAAATTTAAATTACTTCCAATTTTTAAAATACTACAAATACATATAGACAAAGTTTCCTATTATTTTTAGATAAAATTTAAAGGAATTTGCTTTGTTCTTCACTAAGTACAGATAGACTCTTCTATCTTAAAAAGTATTTATAAATTTAAACATAAGCTTCAGCCAGGCGCAGCAGCTCACACCTATAAACTCAGCGCTCTTTGGGAGGTTGAGGTGGGACGATCACTTGAGCCCAGGAGTTTGAGACCAGCCTGGGCACATAGTAAGACCTCATCTCAATAAAAAATAATAATAAAGGCCGGGAGCAGTGGCTCACGCCTGTAATCCCAATGATTTGGGAGGCCGAGATGGGTGGATCACCCAAGGTCAGGAGTTCGAGAGTAACCTAGCCAACATGGTGAAACCCAGTTTCTACTAAAAATGCAAAATTAGCCAGGTGTGGTGGCACACGCCTGTAGTCCCAGCTACTTGGGAGGCTGAGACAGGACAATCACTTGAACCCAGGAGGCGGAGGTTGCAGTGGGCCAAGATCATGCCATTGCACTCCAGCCTGGGTGACAAGAGCGAAACTCCATCTCAAAAATAAATAAATAAATAAATAAATAAATAAATAAATAAATAAATAAAATAAGAAAACAGTAATGATAAAATAAAATAAAAGTAAGCTTCATCACACTCACCGTGGAAGCCAACATTGATCCTCCAAACCAAACTGCGTATCGCTGCATGTGGTGTGTAATGACTTGTACATCAATAGGTTTTGGCTAAGAAAGACATAGTAAGATCATCTTCATAGTAAATTGAAATAACAATTTCTGTGTCATTTAACCTTAAATGTACATATACAAAAATACTATTTGTACTAAATTCGAGTGGTATCTTACAAACCAGAAACAACTGAGACTGGCTGTCTCAGAGAGAAGGGGTTGGGAACACTGTGGAAGAGACTGGGAGGGAACAGAGCAGAATAAATGGAAGGAAAACATCAATGAGTACACGTTTTATACAGTTCTGACTTGAAGAACCTAAACGTTAGTGTTTTACATATTTAAAAATAATATCTTAAAAGAAGGGGAGGCTGGGGCAAAACAAAGTACAGCAAAAGCAAATTACACTAATTGTACTTTTTTCAAACATAAGCATACTAAGGTGAGGAAAGGGACTAACTCAAGCAACTTGTGAACACAGTATTTTGCATCTTATAAGCCTTCAGGCTAAAGATAAAATATAAGCAAATACTGAACTCTAGTTTTGGGTCTATTTTTCACAGTATGGATTAACAATTCTGAAACTATTATATACATATTCTGGGATTAAGCAAAAACATAAATATACTATATAGATAACAGGAGCCAGGCTTCTCACTGTCACAGAAGGGCATTGCAATACTGAAGGGCAGAAAACTAGAGTGAACCCTCTACAACTGGAGACATCCGCAAAAATTCATGGTTTTTAATTTACGTAGAGAATTAGATGTAGAGACACACCCCTAACTCTAATCACTGAGAAGTCCTAGACTCCATGATACCCCAGTAGTAATGAGCACAAAGCTTGGTTTCTTAGCAATGTTCTCCACTAGAAGGAACAAGACAAAGATGTCTTGAAGAAAGAAAAGGGGGGAAAAAGGCTGATTCCAGGGCCAGAAAGAGAAAGTACAAGATCAGCCTGAAACACCTTGCTATGCCAGGAAGTACAGAGGTAGGCAAAAAAAGATGTGGCTACATCCAAAAAAAAAAAAAAAAATCTAAGAGCCATTTGAATAACTCCCACTGGTCAAATCTGGGGGAAAAAAAAAAAAAAGTGGCATTAAAATTAATGATGAGTGGTATTACTGGTATTATGATATCACAGTGATATTAAAGATACAGACCACAAAATGAGAAATCAGGAGTTCATATAGATATTACTAAAAGAATAAATGAATGTGGGAGAAGGGAAAACTCTTCCTTATAGTAAAACAAGACTTAAAAACATACAAGGAATGATGGAATTTGCAAAATGCCATTTAGCGACTACCACAGCAATAACTGTTTTAGGAAAGAATCACAATGGATGCTAAAAACTAGTGATTGAAACTTTAATGAGCAACAGGATAGTCTGAAGGTGTCTCCTCATAAGATTCTTATTAAATATAAAGGAAAACAAAATAACTTTATAGTGAAGAAATCTGGCAGACACAACTTCAAACAAATGCTCAAAATCCACACACAGGACAAATTCTATCATGTGTCTACTGATACAATGCACTAAAAATGATACAACTTCGATTCTGTGGCATCACTACCAAAACTACATAATCTGAACCTAGTCAAGAAGAAATATTAAACAAACCCAAGCTGAAGGATATGCTACAAAATAAATTACTGTACTCTTCAAAAATGTTACATTCATTCAAGAAAGACAAAAAACATTGAGTATGTAACAGACTGAAGCAACACAGTAAGTAAATGAAACATGCAATCCTTGACTGGATCCTGGATAAGGGGAAAAAAAAGGTATTTGGTTTTCCTTTTGTTATAAGGGACATTAGTGAAACAACTGGTAAAATTAGAATCAGTTCTGTAACTAGATAACACTGGATGATCAAGGTTATGTTCATGATTTTGACAACTGTAATATGTTCCTGATTTTAGAAATATACTAAAATGACTGGGGATAATGAACCATCATATCTACAATTCAGTGTGTTTGTGTGTGTGTGTGTGTGTGTGTGTGTGTGTGTACACACACATATTTATAGTAACAGAATGATATGGCTTTTTTCAAAGCTGTTTGGTTGCCATTAAAAATTACAGACTGAAGGAGAATGAAGCCAGAGATAGATAGATATATAAACACATGCTATTAAGACCTATAAAAGTTACTAGCAAGAAAAATTAAGGTGAAGAAGGCAGTCCTCCAGAACACAAGGTTTTTCATATACATGATGAGCATCCCAAATCTGAAAATCCAAAATGCTCCAAGATCCAAAAACTTTTTGAGCACCAATATGATGCTCAAAGGAAATGCTCCCGATTTCAGATTTTTGGATTAAGGATATGGAACCAGTATATAATGCAAATACTCCAAAATCCAGAAAAACTCAAAACCTGAAACACTTCTGGTACAAAGCAATTCAAAAAAGGGATACCCAACCTGTTTCTTTCGATATGTGGATACAGTACTGATCACTGGGTAAATTTATTTCTTATTTACAAGTGTAAAAAGAGTTTAAAAATGTTAAACGATCTTACTTTATTAAAATACTGTACTCAAAAACATACAGCATTGTTTTTTACTTATATATCTGTAATGAGTTATTAAAAGCTAAATGGCTACTTAATACATCCATAACCACACCATTAGGACAATCAATGTCAATCTCTTAAGCATTCTAACAAAAAAACCGGAATATGCACTACGTTCATTCACATAATCAATGTGATTAGTAGGATTCTCAGTACAGAGAATTTAAAATTATACTTGCAAAACCCAATGACTTCTTTTTTAGGTAGGAGGTAGGGTAGATAGGTATGTGGATAAGGAGAGTAGATGGATGGACAGATGAATGGATGAATGGGTGGGTGGGCTGGTGGTTTGGTTGGTTGGGAAGGGGATGCAAAAGCAAAGGCAACATTTTAAAAGTTTACTGAGTAGACTTCCTTAAGTATGAAGTCATGACGTTATAGAGACAGAGTTCAATATTTTGCCTTCTACCCAAAACACACACTTTTTACTGCATTCCTATGGCTAGGTTTACTCAAGATAATCAAAATATAGGTGCTGAAAAGAGTCAGCCATCATGCAATTTCTCAACAATCAGCAAACCCTACAGAGTTGTGCTTTACTTTTAAGTAATTCTGAATGATTGTGGAAGTCTCAGATAAAGTGCTCATTCTTGGTAATTTTCCAAGCAGAAGGTATTTTATTTAGCAACTTATCCTCTAAATCAATGTTCTGCTTCAATATTTAACAAGGATGAAAAAAAATGAAAAATCTATCTCTAAATATAGAAAGCAGACATCTGAGAATTTTAAATTAATTTTGATTTTTTTTACCTCAAGCCTAAAGGTCCAGGACATGTAATACAAAAGTTACTTTGCTAAACCACCAATTTGATTGCACACTTTGAGGTTGCTATGTGGTAGCTAAAGTCAGTTTTTGAGAGCAGGCTTGACTACTCAACAATGGTGTCAATCTCAACTCAGCTTCGTTGTCCTTCTATAGTACATAAAATTTTGTGGATCCAAAATTAATTTTATTGTTGGTGTATCCAAAGAAATCTACTATATTAATTATCTATGAGAGAGGTATAGAAAAAAAAGGTCTTTCCACAGATATTACTAAGAATTATTTTCCAGAAATACAGACAATATCCTAAAAGAATCAAATGATCCAGAATATCATAGACATAAATCTATAACATTAACCATTTCCATTAGAATACCTGACAGGTTCCTCTTATTTTCCTAAATCAGAGGGAATGTTGGCAAATATTTCTCATCCCAATCAAGGAAGGCACCCTCAACCTTCTCACCAATAATCAAAAAAACCAACCTTCAATCTACCGCCACTCAATTCCTCACTTAATTTCAGCCGGGCATCTACAGTTCTTTTTAAATCTCTTTGCAAGCGACGTCCAAAGTCCCTGAACATGGTTGAACCTCCAGAGAGGACAATATTCTAGTGGAGAGAAAATAAATATAAATATTTAAAAAGAAAAGTTTAAAGGTATACAGTACTGAAATGCTATTATATCCTTTTTATGAGAGGTGTTTAATATCAAAAAATGGACAGACTACATCAAAGTTTTTTTTAAGTTAGACCTTGAATAACAATTTTGCTATAAATACCTTGTAGAGAGGACGCCTGACATCAATAGGACAATTCTGAATTACTTCATCTACAACTTCTGAGATAGGCTGTGTAAAGTCTGGATTAGCAAACTGAAAAATAAGTTGGATATATAATAGAGATCATATCACTACTGACAAATATCACAATAAAAGGTTAAAGTCTTCAGTTCAAAAACAAAAGGCCTTTTAGAAACTATTAATACTAGTCTCTAACAGATTCAAATTGAAGACACTGAAATCAGAAAACTCAAAATTATGATGATAGATACCATTTTATAACTATCAGAATAGCAAACATGTAAAGTCATACATATACTATGAGCTGGCAAAAATCTGGGTAAATGGAAACTTTCATATAATGCTTGTGAGAGTATACACTGATGTAACCACTCTGGAGAATAATTTGGCAACAATAAAATAGTGACATGGTCTGGCTGTGTGTCCCCACCCAAATCTCATCTTTAATTGTACTCCCATAATTTCCATGTGTTGTGGGAGGGACCTGGTGGGAGATAACTGAATCTTGAGGGTGGTTTCCCCCATATTATTCTTGTGGAGTGAATAAGTTGCACAAGATATGATGGTTTCATCAGGGGCTTCTGCTTTTGCGTCTTCCTCATTCTCTCTTTGCCTGCTGCCATCATGTAAGACAGGACTTGCTCCTCCTTGCTTTCTGCCATGATTGTGCGGTTTACCCAGCCACTGGAACCGTAAGTCCAATTAAACCTCTTTCTTTTATAAATTGCCCAGTCTCAGGTATGTCTTTATCAGCAGTATGAAAACAGACTAATACAAATAGCTAACAAAATTATAAATGCACATACTAGTAACTCCACTTCTTAGGACAAACCCTGAAGAAACTCCTCAAACATGTATGCTGTCACATATGCATATTTACTATAGCCTTGTTTCTAAGAGGAAAAACCTGTAAGTCCATCAACAGGGGATGAAATAAATAAACGTAGTCTAAACTCATTATTCATGATTCCGTTTTTGTGAATTTACCTGCTCGCTAAAACATATTTATAACCCCCAAATCAAAATATGGTTATTCATGGACATGCACATGTGCAGAGCAACAAAAATTTGAGTCCACTGATGTGCACATTCCCAGTTGAGGTTGAACAAGATGATACTCTGCTTTCTAGTTTCAGCTCTCATACTATAAACAAGTATCCTTTTCACAGTTCTATTTAGTGACACAGTTTTCATATTTTTGTTAGTGGTTTCATTATTTAAAATGGCCCCCAAGCATACTGCTGAAGTGCTGGCTACTAAACACAAGGAAGCTGTGACGTGTCTTACAGAGAAAAAGCCAAGTTAGATAGCTTTGCTCAGACATGTGTTCTAGTGCTATTGAATATAAATGAATATACTAAAATAATATACTAAATGCAGTGCCTTTAAAAAGAAACATACATGAAACAAGGGTATACATTAATGGGATAACAAAAATGTTACCAGAGGCTCAAAGAAACCTAACACTGTATTTCCCCTAGGAGCAACAGCTTAGTGTTCACTAATTCAGTGCTCTCAAGAACTTTTTGGCACATCTACTTTGAATAACATCAGCTGTATATTCAAACGATGATATACCACAGTCAAAATAAACTTACTATTTCCAAACAGCTGGCACTAAAGAAAGACACACTTTTTTAAAAACTTAAAAAAAACAACAATAACTTGATGCTGGACATGGAGACTCACACCTATAATCCCAGTGCTTTGGGAGGTCAAGGTAGGACGATTGCTTGAGGCCCAGAGTTTGACACTAGCCTGGGCAACATAGTGAAACTGTCTCTACAAAAAAAATTAAAAACTAGCTAGGCACGGTGGCACACACCTGTAGTTCCAGCTACTTGAGAGGCTGAGGAAGGAGGACTGCTTGACCTACGAGTTCAAGGTTACACCGAGTTATCATCACACCACTGCACTCCAGCCTGGGGGACAGAGAGAGACTCTGTCTCTAAATAAATAATCAAAATCTAGCTCTAATTAGTCAAAAACAAACAAGTACTGTTTATCTCCTCAGCTACTCATTTTTATAATTAGGTTGTACTAATTGAGAGACAATATTCCTTTATTTATTAAACTGAGTCTGTAACTATTGATAATTAGTAGGCATGTGTCAATTTTTTTCCAGGTTTTTTTTTTTTGAAACTGAGTCTCGCTCTGTCACCCAGGCTGGAGAGCAGCGGCGCAATCTTTGCTCACTGCAACCTCTGCCTCCTGGGTTCAAGCAATTCTCCTACCTCAGCCTCCCAAATAGCTGGGATTACAGGCGCCCGCCACCATGCCCGGCTAATTTTTGTATTTTTAGTAGAGACAGAGTTTCGCCATGTTGGCCAGGCTGATCTTGAACTCCTGACCTCAACTGATCCGCCTGTCTCGGCCTCCCCAAGTTCTGGGATTATAGGTGTGAGCCACCATGCCCAGCCTTTTTCCAGTTTTTAAGATTAGTTTTAAATTATTTACAGGTTGTGCATACAATGAAAAGAGATTTAATGTTATCGAAGTGACACATACTAATACAAAATCTTTTAATTTAGATCATGTAAAACATCACTAAGAAAGATTCTACTGACCTTTATTATAATAAAAGAAAAGAACCTGGCAGTCAAAATCTATCTTTTTGAAGCATGCTGAGGAGTGTACATAAGGAACTCTAAGAGGAATACACACTGGGTATGAAAATGTGGCTCATATTGAGCCTTTAGAACCCAACCTACAGACTAGGGTAAACTTTATCTGTCAAGGAAAACAGAATAGAGCTCAACTCAGCTGGCTCTATAAGTAATTTAAAGACAAGCTCATGTGCTGGCAGAAAATGACTTAGTTACTGATTAAGTATAGTGAGCAGCAGAATCAGAATCCTAAAAATTTTATTTTCCATGAACACGTCCATGATCTTCAACAACCATTTTCAGTTTCAGACTGTGAAATCTTCTAAAGAGCCTTCAGTTCTCAAAACACTGTATTTTTATGATCCCAAAGTGACACTTTAACCTGAGAACCTATCATTTGCTCTAACTATAAAGAAAAGATTTACTTCTCCAAAATCTGTACAGAGAATATTAACGACCTGACAAAAATGTGTTCCATAATACTCATTTTTAAAAGTGTTATCAAATTGCTAACACAGAACTTGTAAATTTTTACATCGTCCTTTGTCGGCTGTACTCTTCAGTATTTGCCTAAAACAGTAACACACACACACGTTAACCTTCCCATAGTCCTTTTCCTACCTGTAAGATAGTTTATCTGCTATACCATGCTCAATTAAAAGGAAAAAATAAGATTATTCAGTACTGTGCTATATCTCTGTGCCCCCCTCCCTTTTTTTTTCTTTTTTTTGTTTAAGATGGAGTCTCGCTCTGTCACCCAGGTTGGAGAGCAGTGGCACCATCTCGGCTCACTGCAACCTCCGCCTCCCATGTTCAAGCGATTCTCCTGCCTCAGTTTCCTGACTACCTGGGATTATAGGTGCCCGCCATCATGTCCAACTAATTTTTGTATTTTTAGTAGAGATGGGATTTTACCATTTTGGCCAGGCTGATCTCGATCTCCTGACCTCGTGATCCACCCACCTCAGCCTCCCAAAGTGCTGGGATTACAGGCGTGAGCCGCCGCGCCAGGCCCTGTGCCCTTTTTATAGTAGTTTTTAATCAAGAACGCACAGAAGAGGCCAGGCGCAGTAATCCCAGCTACTTGGGACGCTTAGGCAGGAGAATCACTTGAACCCAGGAGGCGGAGGTTGCAGTGAGCCAAGATCGCGCCACTCCACTCCAGCTGGGTAACAGAGCAAGACTCCATCTCAAACAAACAAAAAAAGAATGCACAGAAGAAAAATACAGAACCTTTAAATATTAACATACCCTAGATCCACATACAGAAATGCTAATTTATTTTTTTAAAAAATGAAGTCTGACTTGAGTATATATTTGAAAAAAGTATAGGAACTACTGGACAACAGAACCCCAAGTGAGAACTGGTAAAATATAGAGTAAAGTAGTAAGCGATGACTATTTAGTACATAAATGAAGAAGAAAAAGAATTAACAAATTTAAAAAGTGATAATAAATTGTTAAGAGTATTCAATGCTTTAATACTAACAGATTCAACCTAGGGTCTCTCATACTATTTTTCAGGCCTTTTCTTTTACTGTCAGCAAAATAGTCAGTTCTGCCTCTAACTGCTCCCTGGTCAAGTCTTAAGACTACTGATGCTGAGAAAATTAGAAGAGACTATCAAGGAAAGAATATCTTTACCCTTCTCCAAAAAATACAGGAAGTAGCAAATATACCCAAATAAACACAGTAGTCCAAATATTTCCTATACCTGGAAACTTATTACACAAGTTTTAAAACCTTAGGATGATTTTCTTAAAAAAAAAAACAAAAAATTTCCTTTTAAAAACAAAATCCAAATGCCAAACCCACTTCTTCTAAAAACAGCTATTTCTAGTATTTGTGATGAACTTACAGAACTACAAAAATAAATTTCCGTATTCTTTCATACATTTTATCCTCAGCGCTGAAGTACTGGACAGTTCAGATGCCTACACTTTCATCTAGTTGAAACAAAAAACCAAGTGAATCCTTCAAATGACAGAGGAACTAGGACACAGAAGTATCCATCTAAAATCACCAAAAAAAAAAAAAAAAGTATGTATGACACACTTTATAAAATACAAAAATCAGGTCTATTTTGAGAAAACATGGTGAATAAACATATGTATCTAATTTTGTTCTCTTCCAAAACACTACTCTACACTATCAGTAAAGAGAATTTTTTTCTTTTTCTTTTTTTGAGACGGAGTCTCACTCTGTCACCAGGCTGGAGTTCAGCGGCACCATCTCCGCTCACTGCAATCACCGCCTCCTGGATTCAAGCGATTCTCCTGCCTCAGCCTCCTGAGCAGCTGGGAATACAGGCACATGCCACCACGCCCGGCTAATTTTTTTTTTTTTTTTTTTTTGTATTTTTAGTAGAGACAGGGTTTCACCATGTTGGTCAGGCTGGTCTTGAACTCCTGAGCTCATGATTCACCCGTCTCGGCCTCCCAAACTGCTGGGATTACAGGCGTGAGCCACCGCACCTGGCCTGAGAATTTTTTAAAGGAAAAATAAAAGTATTGAGAGCAAAGCAAAACCAGCAACAAATTTGGTAAGCTGGAAAGCAGATGGACAAGACGTTGCAAACACTCCAAAACAATAAGTCATCAGTAAAAAACAAGAACCAAGCTATTTTATACCAAAAATTCCCTCTCCACATTCCCCAAAGAACTGGCTGACCTGGGTAGCTTTGAATTGAGGTGGAAGGAGGCCAGGAAGAAGGACGGGTTGAAAGTCTCTCTAAGAAGCTGTTAAAGCTCTAGATCCTCTCCAAAGAAGCAACAAATGCCGCCTCCTCATCCAAAGAAAAAAGTGATGAATCCTATTCTTTACACTGAAGAAAAGAGTTTCCAGGACTGTAATACACAGCAGAAAGTACTAAAAGGGGAGTTTTACGTGAAGGTAGGCAACCTGCAAAGTCTCTTCCCACTTGGCTGCCAGCCGTTACCAGCAGCCAGGAGTCTTCTCCGGAAAGTAGCTAAAAAGACCTAAAGTAACACATATGTGGCATTCCCCCAAAGAAAAGGCCACAGTCAACAAGCCCTTTTTTTTCTGAAGTGGAGTTTCGTTCTTGTTGCCCAGGCTGGAGAGCAATGGCGCGATCCAGGTTCAAGCGATTCTTCTGCCTCAGCCTCCTGAGTAGCTGGAATTACAAGCGTCCACCACCACGCCCAACTAATTTTTTGTATTTTTAGTAGAGACGGCATTTTGCCATATTGGCCAGGCTGGTCTCTAACTGGCCAGGCTGGTCTCTAACTCCTGACCTCAAGTGATTCACCCACCCAAAGTGCTGGGATTACAGGCGTGAGCCACTGCGCACAGCCTAGTGTCCCCTTCTTAAATGACTAGTCTGCAAAAGTCTCTAGCAGGAAAAACATAGCAATCGAAACAGAGAAAAACCAACTCGAAACAGACTAAGCAACTTGGAAGAGACTATAGAAAGAAGAAAACTAAAAAACAAAAACAAAACAAAAAATAACCCTATGATTAATATCCTTAAAGAGTTAGAAGATAGACAACAATGAAATAGGAAAACGGTAGCATTTAAAAAAGAATATTCAAAAGTAGGGGTGGGGGAAGCTCTTGAGAATTAAAAATGTTGCCAGAAATTTTAAAACTCCAATAGAAAACTCAGTAGGTAAAGTTGAAGAAATAACCTACAGATTAAAACAAAAAGACAAAAACAAACAAACAAACAAAAAACCAGAAATGCTAGGGAACAAAGGGAAGATCCTATAAGCATCTGTACAGGATGAAAAAACAAAAAAACAGGTCCTATACATATAAATCAGCTTTTATTAACTTCATGTTATAATGGAAAGCAATTAAGCAACGGCTTCAAAATGCTGAAGGAAAATTATTTCCAATCTAGAATTCTAGAACCAAACTATCAACAAGCATGAAGATAAAATGAATACACTTCAGACACATAAGGTCTCGACATTTTCCTCTCTCATATACCCTAAAAGGGACTGTATTGGCAGATGATCACCAAAATAAAGAACTGGACAGTAGGAGTGAAAAAGACATAGGATACAGGAAAAAGAGATCCAACACGGGAGAGGGAAAGGGAATCTCTAGAATGATATTAAAGGAATACAGCCACTCTATACTGAGTACAGAAAGAAGCAAGTTCAGACTGGGATGTAACAGACACTTCAGAAAATTAAACTGATGAATAAACTCTATACATCTGAATATCCTGAGAAGAGATTTATATAACTAATGAAGAGGATCTGGAGGTGAATGAATGGTATTATTTTAGCACTAAGCAAACAGTTTATTAATAACTTCATGGAAAACAGTTACTTATAGGAAGGGAAAAGATTTCATGGTTAACTACATGGCTCAGATATGAACAAAATTTGTGGTCACAAAAACATAAGCACTGAATTTCAACCTACTTGAAATTATAATGTAACAAATGAGATGAAAAGGGAATAGAAAGGTTCTGTCTGTGATGATAGAAGGAGGATTAAAAAAAAAAATCTTCCTCTTCCATAGCTGGAATTAGACAGACAACGCCTAACACAGGGCTGGGCACAGTGACTCCTTCCTAAAATCCCAGCGCTTCGGGAGGCCAAGGTGGTGAATTGCTCCAGCCCAGGAGTTCCAGACCAGCCTGGGCAACATGGTAAAACCCTGTTTTTACGAAAAACACAAAAATTAGCTGGAAGTGGTGGCACATAGCTGTAGTCCCAGCTACTTGGGAGTCTAAGGTGGGAGGATCACCTGAGCCTGCGGAGGCTGCAGTGAGCCATGACTGAGCCACTGCACTGAGTGACAGAGCAAGACCCTGTTCCCAAAAGAAAACAAAAAAAGCGCCTAACACTGAAAAAAAATTTGAAGTTGCAATATAACCAAGCAATACATAGCTAAGGAGGCAACCAGCAAAAGAAGCAACTAAGAAGAGTTTGAAGTTGTTATCTCTAGAAATAGAAAACGGGGAAAGAAACATGCAGGGTACTCCTAGTTTTTGTTAGGATCTGTAGACCAAGACTTTTAAACCATGTGCATATATATAACTGAATTTTAAAAACAGCCTTTAAAAAAAGAGAAAACAAAACAGGTTTTTTAAAAAGAAACAGGTTTCTCATAGGAAGAAATTACTTATAAGGAACATAAAGCTATACACAATAGAAAATGTTTTAAAGTTAAAAAATTAACAAAAATTGGTGTATCAAACAATAAAGGTTATTCAAATTAATAGAAAAAATGATACATGAAACATTAGCAGCAAGACACATTTTCATCCAGCCAACTATATCTTTCCTAAGCAATATGAAACACATTTCATTTACATATCTAAAGCTTCAGGGTTACGTATTTATGAGACAGGGTCTTGCTCTGTTGCCCAGACTGGAGTACAATGGTACAATGCCAGCTCATTGCAGCCTCAACCTCCTGGGCTCAAGCAATACTCTCATCTCAGCCTCCCAAGTAGCTGGGACTACAGGCACACACCACATGCCTGGCTAATTTTTTGTGTTTTTTGGTAGAGATGGGCTCTTGCCATGTTGCCCAAGCTGGTCTTAAACTCCTGGGCTTGAGTGATTCGCCCACCTTGGCTTCCCAGAGTGCTGGGATTACAGGCGTGAGCCACCACAACCAGCCTACTTCAAGGTTTTTAAGAAACCAAGGCATCAGCTAAGCTCATTTGTCAAGCACATTCCATTCAAATGCTCATCTCCTATATCCCATGCTATTATCCATCTTGTGGTCATAATCCTATTTATGCAGGATATTTGTTCAGGATCTTCTGCAATTTTCTAATTCCTGTCCTCAACTTGGAGCTTTAATATTTTTCTCTAAGATTTCAATTTCATATTAATTGACGTGCCTTAACTGAAATGAGGTCTCACACACTTCTATTAATCTACTCACATATAAACAGTCCATACAAATATCTGTCCTAACTTCCAGCTATGTGTGGTTATCTCTCCAGTCTCTTGGAGAGACTAAACTGTCTCCACTAAAATGACAGCAAGAGAATTAAAAGGAAAGGTAAATGACCAAGGATGAAACGGGGGCAAAAAAACAATGAATAAAAGATTTCAATCCTGTTTGGAGGGCAAAAAGAGATACTAAAAGGGCATATTGGTAAGAAGTCAATCAAGAACCTTCTAAAGTCCCAGGAATTGAAGGTGTAACAAACCATATAAGTAAAGGTGAAACAAGGCTTGAAAAAAAAGAAAGAAACTGCTAAAATCCTCTAAATAGAATGAGACCCACCCTCCTCGGTTCCCTTCCAGACCTTGTATAACAAGAAAGTTAATTCGAACCCCAATAAATAAATGAAGGAATGAATGAACAAAATGAAGTAAATTATACCATTCTGGACATGGGTACAGGCAAAGATTCCATGATCAAGATGGCAAAAGCAAAAAATGACAAATGGGATCTAATTAAACTAAACAGCTTCTGCACAGCAAAAGAAACTATCAGCAGAGTAAACAGACAACCTACAGAATGGGAGAACATTTTTGCAAATTACACACCTGACAAAGGTCTAATATACAGCATCTATAATGAACTTAAATAAATTTACAAGGAAAAAAACAACCCCATTAAAAAGTGGGCAGAGGACCCGAACAATTTTCAAAAGACGACATACATGTGGCCAATAATCATATGAAAAAACTCTCAACATCACTGATCATTAGAAAAATGCAAATCAAAACCACAATGAGATACCATCTCATACCGGTCAGAATGGCTATTAAAAAGTCAAAAAATATTCTCACAACATCCCTCCTAAAAAATGAAGGAAAGAGAAAATATTTTTTAAAAATAAATAAAATTTAAAAAAAAAAGGTGCTGGCAAGGTTGGAAAGAAAAAGAAACGCTTATACTCTGTTGGTGGAAGTGTAAATTAGTTCAACCATTGTGGAAAACAGTGTGGCAATTCCTCAAGAACCTAAAACATAAATATTCAACCCAGCAATCCCGCATACCCAAAGGAGTATACATTGTTCTATCATAAACACACATGCATACATATGTTCACTGCAGCACTTCACAAAAGTAAAGACATGGAATCAACCCAAATGCCCATCAATGGTAGACTGGATAAAGAAAATGTGGTACATATACACCATGAAATACCATTCAGCTAAAAAAAAGAATGAGGTCATGTTCTTTGCAGGAACATGGATGGAGCTGGTGGCCGTTAGCAAACCAATGCAAGAACAGAAAACCAATTACTGCATGTTCTCACTTTTAAATAGCTAACAGATACTAGACTTAATGCTTGGGGACAAAATAATCTGTACTACACCTCCATGACAAAAGTTTACCTATATAACAAACCTGTACCTGTACCCCTGAACTTAAAGTTAAAAAAAAAAAAAAAAGAAAGAAAATGAAGCAAATGAATAAACAAGGTGAAAGTTTTGGAAAAGCTGAATTTTAAGGGAAAAGAATCACATTACTTGCCTCAAAAGTGAACAACAGTCTCAGGTATAATACTATAAATATCACAATACTAATGATTTACCTAATACCAATAACCTCACACGTGGGCAGGCTGGAGAAATAACTAATCTAAAAGGGGGCTAGCACTGAAACCACTAACAGTGACATATCAAGAAACAGCTCCATCCATGTTCCTGTAATACCACCACAGTATTTAGAAACCTGGGGGTTAATACCAAAAGCAGTAACTAACAGCTAAAGGATGCTCTATAGAACACAATGGCAGCAGGAGGGTGAAGAGCTGCTAATTTTAAGTCTGTCCGTGTTTTCTGACCTTTAAAGCTGTGTGTATACATCCTTTTTATTTTTTGAAAAACTGCAAACAAAATGTACCACCAAAAACCTTCACATTCCAGTATACTAGTCTGACCACAATTCCTTATCCTTCTCATGCTCACTCCTCTGCTACCAATTCACAATTATTATGTGTCGATTTATCATGATCTCCAATCCCTGTGTCCCTCACTATCCCTAGGTAATTCGGCTTTCAGGATTTGCTCTCTCCTCTATGCTGCAATACTTTAATCTCTGCTTTGTCAAAACCTTTTGCTCCTTTCCCACACCTGTCTGGGGGAGGGGACACTATTGTACAACTAAAAGTTTTGGGTATCTAATCTGCTACCTTGAGTAGACCACTCACTAGTCACCCTCTCAATTCCCCTCAACAGTAAATATGAAGTCATTATGCTTCACAAGCCCTCAATTTTACATCCAATCCCTTCTCCTAGAACATAAGCTTAATTCTACCTCACAAAAAAATTAAAACTATGAACTATGACGATGAACTTCTTCAACTACCTACCTGTGCCTCTGCCCTTCCTAGTTCATTTTCCTGTACCTATTCTTAATTCCTTCCCTCCTGTCACGGGAGTAAGCCCTCTTAAAAATTCAAACTATCGCCGGGCGCGGTGGCTCAAGCCTGTAATCCCAGCACTTTGGGAGACCGAGACGGGCGGATCACGAGGTCAGGAGATCGAGACCATCCTGGCTAACACAGTGAAACCCCGTCTCTACTAAAAAATACAAAAAACTAGCCGGGCGAGGTGGCGGGCGTCTGTAGTCCCAGCTACTCGGGAGGCTGAGGCAGGAGAATGGCGTAAACCCGGGAGGCGGAGCTTGAAGTGAGCTGAGATCCGGCCACTGCACTCCAGCGCGGGCGACAGACCGAGACTCCGTCTCAAAAAAAAAAAAAAAAAAAATTGAAACTATCTTGAGCCTTATTCTCGTAACTGAATTCTTACTAGTCCACTGTCTTTTTCTTTCATAGCCATCTCTCAGAATGTCCACACTACTGATTTCCAAACCTTCACCTCTCATTGAGGCAACAAGCTGCTCTAATGTATCACTCCATTGAAACTGTTCCCCTATGATCACTGACAACCTAGATGCTGAAAAACTCCAAGTACTTCTAAGGTTTCCTCTAATGTTACTTCACTGCAGCAACTGGCACTATTTACCTTTCCTTCTTGAAACATTCACTTCTCTCAATTTTATGACCATAATCCTTTAGCTTGGCTTCTACCTCTCTGTCATCTTCAGGATTCTTTGCAGGTTCCACTTAATCAGCCATAATGTGTCTGTGTTGACGAATGCCCTATTCTTCATCTTTCTATTCCACAGTCTCTTCTCAGCCAACCTCTTCCTTTGTGCCCCACATATGGTGATGACTTTACAACACCCAAGTGTTTGTTTCTGAACCTTTTAAAAGATGCATATAATAAACTCATCTGTGTCTATTTCACCTACTCCTCCCCTTCAGTATTACAAATCTCAATGGATGGCACATTGGGCTGCCCAAGTTACAAACCTGGGAATTATCACAGATTCCTCATATTCTTACTCCCCTCATATCTAAGCAATTACTAATTATGTTGATCCTATTTTTCTCTCACCTCCTTCCTCATTCCCACTGACCCACAAATACTATTCATCCTTCATCTAAAATACTGTAGTAAAATCATCTGTTTCCAACACAATTCACACCTCTGTTCCAACCCGTCCAAACCAATGCTGTGAGAGTAACCTTTCTAATACGGTAAATAATATTTTCTATGCTTAAAATTTTTGCATGACTACAGAATCCAGCTAATTCCCTTGCATAGCATACCTACCCTTCAAGACTTTGTCCATGAATACCTATCTGGATCCCTCTCCTACTAATCTGTCCTTTATACTTTTCTTATGTAGCACTCTCATGTCTAAGACCTCTGCCTAGCTAACCTTCTGACAAAAATACATATGCTCCCCTACCACACAACTGACAAACACCCATTCATCCTTTAAGTCTCAGTTCAACCATTATCTCCTCTGAGATGTTCTCCCAAGCAGACTTAGATGCTCTTTGTTCCTGTGCCCTCACCAGATACATGCACTCATTAAAGCATCTGTAACCCTACCTGTTTATTCATCTCTTTTATTCTTTGAGCTCAATAAGAGCAAGATAAAATGATTTTTCATCTTTGAATACCCAGTGCTTAATTTAAGCTGGGATCATGAAAATCCAAACCATTTAACATTTGCTGAGTGAATAAACAAAATTTTAAAAATAACTATTATTAACATTAAATAAGCAAAGTTCATATTAGTAATTCTATTAACAAAGTTACAATTCTGATACTAAGTTACCAGAAGAATTTTCCATTATTAAAAGCATGTACTTCTTAATTTAATAAAGCCTTTATGTTGCTAAAACTTCACAGAGAGAAGACTATTTTGCTACTAGTTCTATGTTTTAATGGTCAATTGAAGGTTCCTTGTAAAATGGTCATTTTACACAAATGGGGAGGGGGGAGCTTTCTATAACCTTTCCCAAAATATTTTATTTAAATGATTACAAAACTTTACCTGAGTCCACGACTGAGGGAAGGAAAAAAAAGTTTAAGGGCTCCCCTCTTCCCATGACCCCCCACATAAGCCTCCATATTTAAAAAAAAAAAAAAAAAGCTTTTTCTAAATCTACAAAAAATAGCAACAATTTCACTTGTTTAAAGAAAAGCAAAATTTTTCTTTAAAAATTTCATAAAACTTTTAAATAAAACTTTTCATAAAAATTCAAACAGTTTTTAGTATACTAATAAAAGTTTTTGAGATCAATTCTCTCTGAATATCCATTAATTGATATTTGCTGCTGAATATTTTTAAACAATTCCGTTAAAAAAAACTTACCTCTGGATGAAAAAATATTTCAGGTCCCAAAAATCTCTCATAACCAACATCGATAGAAAATTCTTTCTTTGAGATAGCATTGATTCCAGTATACTGTTTAATCCATTTTGACCCATCTGTATCATACTTGTTAAATTCTTTTACTAAATCTGGGCAGACATAACTATAACGCTCCTGAAAAACAAATAAACAAAAGTAACTTTTTTTGCCTATTATAGGAACAGTAAAAAAGAACGGCATGTTTTCAGTAAACTAGAATCAAATAAAAAAAAAAAAACTTCTTCAGAAAATAAAATTAGGAAATTAAGCTGGGAGTAAAATTTATGTTAGGATGTTATCATATGTGTAGTACAAATAAACATACTCATCTCCTACACATATTTTCTGACTTTAAATATAAATAATATTTGAGAGATTTGAGAGCTGATTTCTACTACTTCAGTGTTATTTCCTGAAAATGTTCATTAATGTCATTCAACATTTTCTGTCTCAGTAATAATGAATCTCGTGCTCTACGTAAGGAGAATAAATAAAATATAGAACTGAAGAATAAGTAATAATTATGATAACCACACAAATTAATTAGATCCTTAATATCTGAAACAAAACTGATTACAGTCTGAGTAAATAAATGAGCAAAGAAAGAACGCTAAAAATATAAATTACTCCATTTTGTTGCATATTTGGTTATATGACACCTAAGTAAAAGTTTTATCAAAAACATTGAAAAATATATTATAGATTATAACATCATATTTGTAATTTATAAACTCCCAACTGCCAGCCTATATATATATATTTTTAAAAAGCCTTCCTTTTCCAGTATTTTTATACATCACAGGCTCCATCCGAGATAGTTGCAAAAATTACTAGTAATAATCAAAATACACAAAGAGAAAAAATACTGGAAACGAATGACATTTGATTCACTATTTGAGGTCTTCTCCAAACCTTGGAAGTGGGAATGACAAGAAATGATACTCCTTTAAAGACATTCAGACTGACCATCAATCTTCTCTGGAATAGATTTAAATCTCTGGTGTTTTCTCATTTTGCTTTAATTTTACAGATTTCCCAAAGATGTTGAATCAGTAGTATTCACATTAACTTTTTATATATTTAATTCTTATGCCACCAACTTGGGGTAACTTTTGGCAGTCCTTTACTAATTTACTACCTAGGAAGTAGTTGATAAATTTTCATTCTTAAGCTCTGACGAGCAAGGAAAATCCCATAAACATGCAAAGAGGCCCAGGCATGGTGGCTCACAGCCAGCACTTTGAGATTCTGAGGCAGGAGGATTGCTTAAGGTCAGGAGTTCACGAACAGCCTGGGCAACATAACAAGACCTCCATCTCTACAAAAACTTAGCCAGACATGGTGATATGCACCTGCAGTTCTAGCTACTCAGGAGGCTGAGGCAGGAGGATCACGTGAGCCCAGAAGTTTGAGGCTGCAGTGAGCCATGATTGTGCCACTGCACTCTAGCTTGGGTAGCAGAACAAGATCCCATCTCTATAAAAAAGAAATCAATAAAAATAAGAAATAAAAAATTTAAAAATGTATAAGTGAAAAAAAAAACCATGCAAAGAGAGACAAATAAGTAAAAGTTACTTTTGCCAGGGCAGTTTTACTTTTCAAAACATGTGAGACCCACTGAAATTTTTTGGTTATGTGGCAAATAGTAAGTTTGAAAGATGATGTTAAAGTATTTTGATAGTTTGCATGAAGCATTGATATAATACTTACATGGCAGAAAAAATTTAAAAAATACTTTAGATAGCCTTAATGTTTTTCTATGTGCCCTATCACTTGAGTTAACACTGCCTCTATACTATAGCACAATGAATCAATTATATCAAATAATTTTTATGACAAAAGCTTTTAAAATTAAAATAAAGAATTCAGTGAAGAAATTGAGATGCAAGCACTTTACAGTGAAATAATTATTTTTAATAAAGAGAATCACAAAAATTTATGGAGAGGTCATTTGGTAAAATGTTCTTATATATTACTCCTCTCAAATATAAAATATGAAGAAAATAGACAAACTGTTGTAATAATAATTTTCTTGCAAGAAATACAGAGAAAATGTAAATATACTTAAGAGTAATAATTTATAACTGGTTAAGATTATTTTAAGTACTGTTCTTCAATTAAAAATTTCTCATGTTAATGTTATAAATGTGATTTTAATTTTTAACTAAATTACACTTCTATCTCACTTTTTACCTTTACTGCCTTAGCAGTTTCCAAGGATTGTTCTGGAGGGATTCCTACTTCTCGGTCTCTCAGCAGTTGCTGAATAAAATATGTTATATCTCGTCCTGCGATTGGAATGTGTTTAATACAGCTGCCAATCACATACCCTTCAGCCTAGAGGGGGGAAAAAGATTTCAAATTTACTTTCAATGCTTTGAAAATTAATATAACCTAAAAATATGAACCATTAAAGACCAATTTATCAAGTTAGTGTATTCATATTCTCAAGTACTGTTTTATCCCAGAATTCACCTTTATTCATCAGAAACGATAACTAAGAATGGCCAGCAACTTGAGATTTATTTTCCCATTGACAATTTATAACTATGACTAAAATAACAACACAGAAACAGTAAATTTCAAAATAGAAATATCAAATGGTTTAGATAGCAGACTTTATATCAGATAGTACTATTTTAAAATCATTTATAATTTCAGTAATTATAATTTAGAATGTGTCATAAGAAATTTGACAAAGTGCCTATCATTTTTCTAATGAAGTATGTATCCATTTCACAAACCTGAAGCTTTCCACACACCACCATAATGTCAAATAACTAAATTCTGTAGAACTGATTCACAAATTCACTGATGTGTCAGAAGTATAACAAATAGTGTGGCAAAATTAAATTTCATTAGGAAAGAATATTAAGGATGCCTTCAGCAGCCATGACAGAATATTAGGGACTGAACTCACCCTCTCAACTTAAATAAAGGACACTTTATAAGAAATAAAGGTTTTCAGACATTTGACAATTGGCAGAGTAGGGCAGAGATACTTTCTAAGAAAAGGGAAACAAATAAAGTGAACGTTACAAACACTCTATCCTACTGCCTAGGGAAAGTTACTAGGCCACAACAACGGGAAAGAGAACTAAAACAGAACTGGTCTCATTAAGTTAGGGATATAGAATTTAAAGGTCAGAAAGGCAAAAGTGGCTAAAGTTTGTAGGCCAAATTATTGGAGGGGAAGGAGTTGCACCAACGGAGAGCTGGCAAGATGTGAAGAGAGTATCTCCTTAACTGAATACTGATCAGCACACTCCTGTGAGGAAACCATCAAGGTGAGAGAAAGAACCTCTAGAAAAAAGTAGACAGAACAACCAACAGAGCTCACACATGGCCAGAAATAGTTCCTGATCCCACTAGCCAAAGTTGAAAGATGTTTTCAAATACAAGACAACAAGTAGAGTCCTCAGAGAAATATTGCCTCAAGAATGGGGACAAACCAGTCCTGGACAAAAACCTGTTATGGACCTGCTTAATAACATTTAAAAGAGCCCCTGAGAGGATCAAACCAATTCCTGGTATCTTAACTATGTCCCAGGGAAAAAAATCCTAAATACTTACAAAGAACTTCAAAAATACAGCACACAACAGTGGATAGCATACCAAATCAAAAATTATAAGCATGCAAGGAAGCAGAAAAACACAACACTTGACAAGAAGAAAAATCAATACAGAGGAATGACAAGGACATTAAAACAGCAACCATATACTCCATATAATGAAGAAGGTCAACAATAAGCATGAGGAAGAGAGAAGTGGAAGACATAAAAAGACCCAAATGGAACTTCTAAAGAAAAAAACATAGTATCTGAAATTTAAAAATCTACCAGATGACAAAAAAACACTAGATGACATTACAGTAGACTACACAATGAAGAAAAAATAGTAAATTTGAAGAGTAATAAAAACTATCCAAAAAAATAAAGAAAAAGATTATTAAAAAAATAAATGAACAGAGCATCAGTGACCTTTGAGACACTGTGAAGCAGCCTAATACACATGTGATCAGAGTACCAAAAGGAGAGAAAGGGGAAGAGAAAAAATATGTAATCAATAACAGACAAAATCTTTCCAAATATGATGAAAATTACAAATCTACATATACAAGAAGCTCAATGAACCCTACGGAGAAGAGACAAAGAAAACTTTACTTAGGTACGTCACAATCAAATTGCTAAAAACTGATGAACCAGGAATAAAATCTAGAAGACAGCCACCCAAATAAATATTACATTCAAAGAAACACACACAGGAATAACAGCTGACTTATTTTCAGAAACAAGGTAAACCAGAAGACAGTGGAGTGCCATCTACAGGAGAAAATTGTCAACCTTCTATACCAAGCAAAAATCATCTTTCAAAACTAAAAGAAAATAAAGACTTTTTCAAAGGATGTACAAAAGTTGAAAGAATTCAGAGCCAATGGATCAGCACTACAAGACATGTTAAAGGATGTCATTTTGACAGAAGGAAAACGATACCAGGTGGAAATGTGGACCTTCACAAAGGAATAGAGAGCACTAGATATGGTATGTGAATTAAAGAACTCTATTTCAAGGCCGGGCACAGTGGCTCACACCTGTAATCCCAGGACTTTTGGGAGGCCAAGGCAGGTGGATGGCTTGAAGCCAGGAGTTTGAGACCAGCCTGGGCAACATGGTGAAACCCCATCTCTACTAAAAAAAACAAAAAAAATTAGCCAGGCCTGGTGACACACATCTATAATCCAGCTACTCGGGAGGCTGAGGCACAAGAATCGCTTAAACCCAGGAGGCAGAGGTTGAAGTGAGCTGAGATCGCACCACTGCACTCCAGCCTGGGCGACAGAGCAAGACTGTCTCCAAAAAGTTATCTTTTAAAGATAAGTTTTTGTTACTGGCTTAAAATTGTGTTTTTCCTCCCTACCAAATTCCCATGTTGAAGTCCTAACCTCTATCTCAGAATATGACTATTTTTTGGAGATAAGGTATTCAAAGTAGTATCTAGTTAAAATGAACTCATTAATCCAACGTAAGTGGTATCCTTAAGAGGAGATTCAGACACAGACATGTATGGGGAGGACTATGTGAAGACATATAAAGAAGATGGACAGCTAGAAGCCAAGAAGAGTCTTCAAAAGAAACCAACTCTGTCAAAATCCTGATCTTTGACATCTAACCTCCAGACCTGTGAGAAAATAAATTATTCTTTAGTTACCCAATCTGTAGTACTTTATTATGGCAGTTCTAGCAAACTAACACACCACTCAAAATGAAACAAGTTAATAATGTATTATTGAGTGCACAACATATAAAAGTAAAATGAATGACAATAAAGGAACAAAGACTACAAGGTCAAAGCTGTTGTATAATTAGTTATGAAGTAGCAGAATGTTATTTGTAATTAGACAGTGATAAGTTAAAGATGTTTACTACAACCCATACAACAACCACGACCAAAAACAAACAACAGATATAGCATAGCTAATAAGCCAATTAAGAAGAGAAAATGGAATAATAAAAAATACTCCACTAATTCTAAAGAAGGAAGGAAAAGTAAACAATAAACAGGAATACCCACCCACCCCCCACCACTTTTTTTTTTTTTTTTTTGGAGACAGGGTCTCACTCTGCTGCACAAGCTAGAGAAGCTAGAGTGCAGTGGTGAGATCATGGCTCACTGCAGCCTCAACCTCTCCGGGCTCAGGTTATCTTTCCTCCTCAGCTTTCAGAGTAGCTGGGACTACAGGCATGCACCACCATGTTCAACTAATTTTTGCATTTTTTTTAGAGACAGGGTTTCACCATGTTGCCCATGCTGGTCTTGAACTCCTAGGCTCAAGCGATCTGCCCACCTCGGCCTCCCAAAGTGCTGGGATTACAGGCATGAGCCACCATACCAGCCAGAATACCCATTCTTAATGTCCTTACTAAAACTCATTCTGTTCCATGTTGCTAACTTCTATTCTGAAAATTACCTATTCTAATTATCAAGATACTGATAGTACTGCTCAGACGTGTAGGTGTTAAGAAAAGACTGAAGAAAGGCAGAACCAGGTCAAATCCTAGCCTCACTACCTATTATTTGGTGACCTTAAGCAAGACAATTATTTGCATTTTTATTAATGAATAAACTAAGGTACTCAAAGAGAAATATAATATTCATCACAGACTGATTTTCATATTTAAATGAGAATTTTAAGATGAACAATTATTTTATGTACCACTAAGAAAGAACAATAAACTGCCAAGCAAACCAGAAAAAGCTATCAAATGCTGAACACGTCCTAATTTCCAAGCTTACTAAAATACCTCCCAAGGGCTACATAAAATCTCATATATCCACACAACGAAATATTATTTGGCAATAAAAAGAAATGAAATACTATACATGCTATAACATGGATGAATCTTGAAAATGTTCAAAGTGAAAGCACCCAGTCACAAAAGACCACAGTGTTTAACTCTATTTATATAAAATGGCCAGGACGGCAAATCTAACACAGACAAAAAGTAGATTCATGGTTGCCGGGGCTAAAGGTATCAAGGGGAAATGGGTGGTGACTGTGAATAGATACAGGGTTCCTTTTCAGGGTGATGAAAATGTTCTAAAATTGTAGAGATGGATGGACTTTGTGAATATACTAAAAATCAACGAACTGTACACTCTAAACAAGTGAATTGTATGGTATATAAATTTTATCTTAATAAAGTTATCATTAAACAATGGCAGTTATTACTAAAACTATTATGACACATCATGAGGGTGAAAGTGGAGGAGGACCAGGAGTCTAATCCAAAGGTAGTCACCCTGAGGATGTAATCTTCAACAGACATTGCCTCATGCATTAAACACTGGAGTGAGAATAATTAAAAAATAAAAGTTCAAAATAATGTAATTCCTTAAATGATATTATAATATAAAAATTACTTTAAAAGATAAACCTTTCTATATATACCCATTTAATAATAATCAGTATGAATTCTAGTAGTCATTTTGAATTCATTAGGCATAATTTTTTAAAAACCTGATTTATCATTAAGAATTGAAGCACAAAGGCCTTGGAAGAAAAATGTTATTTGTGGCAAAAAATCTAATTTGATGCATTTTTCTTAATATGCTTTATTAAATACAACCCATAAAGTATCTACTAAAGTTCATGTACTTACAACTAACTGTTACACAGTTACCCTGTATACCAGTCTGAAATCTGTTAATTATGAATAAAAGAGGTCATCAAATGGTTAGCACATATCCAACTGGAAAACAGAATGAAAGCCATTAATATACTTCCATTCCAGATACTGCAATTCATAATTTTCTTAATTGCAGTACAAACCTACAGTAAAAGAAACATTTTGAAATGTTTATAAAATTTTTAAAAGGTAAGCAAAATATAGCTATAACTGAACAAAAGACCAAATTATAGCAAAATTTTAAAGTGTCATATTTAAAGTTTTTTAAAACTAATATTAATTCATATAATTTAACTTTGCCAGATGTGTTATTTCATGTTCTGTTCAGTAACTGTAAAATAGCCTTACCACAGGAATGACATGAGTGACACCATCTCCACTGTCTATTACTGTACCGGTCAACGTCCGTTCTCCTACTTGTCTTGAGGTCCAAGATGCAGCTAAGGCAAGAACAGCCTTGAGCACAAAGAAAGAAGGCAAAAAAACAAAAAAACAAAAAAACAAAGAGTTAATCGAAAAAAAAAAAAACTAGTTTCCTGGAGTACTTTATTCAATTTTAAATGTAGTTATCTGTGGAAAGAAAATACATAAAATTAATTTTGTATTATGCAATAAAATAGCTCACTCCCTACATTTTACTAAGACAAACTTACAGGTTTGTATTTGCTTTTAGGAGCATGTTTTATAAGATTTACATATTTTATAAAGGCTATTTCTGTCCTAAAGCTAAAAATGTGGAAGATTGCATTAAATAGTATAGAACTAACTTGCCAGAACTATGTCCACGTGGGCTGGCCTGTTACAAACTGCAATGTAAGGCGAAAAGTACACAATCACCCAACCTCCAGTTATTCAATACATATATGGCTATGAACAACTATTACCAAAAGATTACCTTCAAATTTTTTTTATTTTTATTTTTTGAGACAGGGTTTCTTTCTGTCACCCAGGGCTGGAGTGCAGTGGAGCAATCTCGGCTCACTGCAACTTCCGCCTCTTGGGTTCAAGCAATTCTCTGCCTCAGCCTCCAGAGTAGCTGGGATTACAGGTGCCCACCACCATGCCCGGCTAATTTTTTTATTTTCAGTAGAGACGGGGTTTCATCATCTCGGCCAGGCTGATCTTGAACTCCTGACCTTGTGATCCACCCGCCTCAGCCTCCCAAAGTGCTGGGATTATAGGGCATGAGCCACTGTGCCAAGCCTAACTTCAAATTTTTTTAAGGCAACATGTGTTTAGGACTATATGACATAGAGAAAATGCCATCGCACACTTCCAAATACTACTCTAATTTAATTACAGAGCAAAGTTGACAAAATTTTTCCATGAAAAACCTTGGCACAGACAATACAACACAATTCTTTTAAGTGTGAGAATTAAGAAATTAACATAGCTCATTTTTTAAAAACTAAATTTCTTATAATCCAAGACTCAAACAAAGTATATGACTAATAATTAAAAACAACTAAACTTATACTGGCCTTATTTTACCTACCTGAACTATAATAGCTAAAAGGGACCTAGAAAGCTATCTAGGTCACCCTCCTATCTGAACACAAGATCATATTAACACAATCACCACAGAATCACCATAGGCTAACAGAACTAAACATTATTTTTTGACAACCTTACAATGAAAAATTCCATCCTAATACTAGTTGTGTGTATATATATATATATATATACACATATACACACACACACACACACACACACACACAGTGTTTAGACTTCATTATGAGATATCCCTCCTTTATAAGTAAATTCAAAACTATCTATAACCAAGAATTACCTCTGATCACTTTTACAAGTCTTTTGTAAACAGTTAAGGTCCCAAAGTAGAATAGATATGCATCGGCACATCATGTTACAGAAATGTTATCGACTACTGAACATCAATAAAACAGAACAGAGATTAAATAATGAAATTAAGAGCACTCAGAGGCCACTAAGGAAATCACTGAAATACCAAATTACAACTCCAGAGGAATGAAACAAAGCTCATGATGCCAGTGTTTTAAAGTAAGCTATACCTGACAATATGGTTAAACATAAGTTTATTATATTTAATATAACATGAGAAGCAAAAACTCCCAAGTGAAAGATGATTCCTCCCAACTCCTCACTTTATTCAGATTCTAAGAACTAAAAAAGGGCCTCCCACTCAAGACTGAATTCTTCTATAAAGATCATGACAGGTGTATGTGACTCCTTAAATATTTTTAGCAACAGAGAACTAAAAAGGCAGTTCACTAAATTTATGGATTGCATTAAACATTAAAAAGTTCTTTGCTATCCAAGTTAAAATATTCATCCATAATTATCATTTATTGATTCTGTGTACCCTGGAGTTACAAAAACCAGTGTGATCCCAACAAAGAGCAAAGTCAGACAGACCTCAGCTGCCTGGTATCACAGCTAACCATTTAACTCTGAATAAGGTGCCTTCCAACTTTAGTTTTCTTCCTCCACAAAAAAACAGAAACAAAAATATCTACATTTAATAGAAATAATGAATTAATACACATATAAAGCATTTGTGTTATGTCAGGTATTGCCTTTGCTACAAGGAAAAAAAAATGAGGTAAGCTCTGATCCTAAGGGATGGGAGAGAAGCTGTTCCATACAGATAAATGTACAAATTAAGAGAAGTGAAATATTAGGGTATCAAATATACCTAAAGATAAGTCAATCAAAAAGACTGTAACAAAGGAAAAAAAGATGCATAAGGATAAATGATAAAGGATTATTTACAAGGATAAATAAATATATATACAATGTTCCTGTCATGGAGTAAGCATTCAATAAATATTAGTTCCTTTATTTCTGTCCTATGAAAGTCCTTGAAATACCCAAACACCATTAACTTACTTTTTTTTTTTTTTTTTTTTTTTTTTTTTTTTTTTTTGAGACGGAGTCTCGCTCTGTCGCCCTTCTCTTTTCCTGACTAAATATCTCCACTTCCCATAATATTACTTCTAAATTAACAATTCAGGAGAGAAGTATAACATGCTTTGACATTACATTTAAACCTTTGTGGAAAAAAAAAAAAAAGTACGTAATTTAGGCAGCAAATTAAACTAGGTTAAAATTTAAGAATCAAACTTAGATAAATATGAACTTGCTTACCTGCACAGCAATGTACAAGCCTGGAACATTGAAAGACTCAAACATTATTTCAGCAGTATATTCCCTGTTTTCTGGAGTATTCAATGGAGGTTCAGTCTATTGAAATAAATAACATTTTAAATAGATAATATCAAGTTATTTTGATAACTTTCTTGACAATTTTAAAACGAGAAGTAATTTATTTCAAACATTTTATTTAAAATGCATTAAATTTACAAGTAGAAAGACACAGAGATCAAAGGAAAACTATAGAGAATTCAAACATATCCATAAATATCTGAAAACAATATGGTAATTCACATTAAAAAAAAAAAAGCCCTGAATGCCTGTATCATACCACTCATACAGATTAAACATTAAAAAGAAATGAAGCAGGGAGAGAGAGGGTTGAAGGTAGGGAAAAGGTGGTCCAGTCAAATCATCCTTTAAATACAGTAATGACAAACCTCCAGAAAAAACATCGATAGTATTTGCCACAGGAGAGCCCTCATCTAAGTAACACTTTTAGAAGAATGTCCCCGAACTATATAGGATTACAGTAAACAAGCCGAGATTCTACAGATCGAATGGTATAGCTTTCTGAAAAACGTTATATTAATTTACCTGTTAAGAGCATAGAATCAAGATGTTTGCAGAGCACTCTTCTGTTTAAGTTATGTGACTGCATACATCACTTAGAAATCTCATAGGTTAAGTCTGGGACAGAAGGCACTCTAAAGAGGCAAGAAAGGACTCAGAGATCTGGCAGCGTCGGACTTCATATTTCACCTATGCCTCATGATCACTTAAATCGTTTTAATTTTTAAAGATTGACACTGGGTAAGACCTCTGATTCTTGTGAGTCTGACTGACAATCTAATCCTCTGTGGTATCTCGAATATTTAAATGTAAAAGAAAAATTTTTTAATTTAAAAGATACAGAATTCTCTTTTTGACCTTAAAGAAAGAAATAATTCCTTAAATTTGTGAAGCACAAATCACAAAGGGAAAAAGTGATAAAACTTGAATCCATTAAAAATTATATCTTTTTAAAATTATTATTTCAAAAGAAATACAAAGTAAAACAACTAAGTACACTGTTACCTTACATAAAACCTTTATAAGCTAAACTCCCTGCGGCGTTTAAACTTATTTAGAAGAGTTCTGGAGCTATGTTTAAAAGTCTGGAGATAATTTACTGATGAATACATACAACATTAAGTAAACTAAAAACCAAGGCAGTTAAATTATAAACTCCAAGAAAAAAAAATCTACATAAAAGATAATCAGAGGATTCACAAAGGAAAATATACAAATAGCTAATAATAATAATCGTACATGAAAGACTGCTCAACATAATCAGTTATCAGAAAATGAAAATTAAAATTAAAAGCAAATGAAAAATCTTTACACACCCACCAGAATGGCTAAAATTTAAAAGACTGACAAGCCAGCAGCGCAGTGGCTCACACCTATAATTTCAGCACTCTGGGAGGCTGAGGTGGGCAGATTACTTGAGGCTAGGAGTTCAAGACCAGCCTGGCCAACATGGCAAAATCCTATCTCTATTAAAATTACAAAAGTTAGCCGGGTGTGGTGGTGCCTGCCTGTAATCCCAGCTACTGAGGAGGCTGAGGCACAAGAATAACTTCAACTTGGGAGGCAGGGAGGTTTCAGTAAGCCAAGGTCACACCACTGCACTCCAGCCTCGGTGACAGAGCAAGATGCTGTCTCAAAAAAAAAAAAGTATAAAACATTGACAAGCCAAATCTTGAATAGGGCAACCAGATTACTAATGCATCACTGGGGGGTGTGCAAAAAGGTTTAACACCTTGGGAAAAGTTCCCTCGAGTTTCCCTTAAAAAAAAAAAAAAATCATGTACCTACCCTATGACGCTGCAATTCCATACCTACGTTATTTAGACAAGAGAAATGAAAACGTATGTCCACAAAAAGTTTTGTAGAAGAAGGTTCACAATGGTCAAACTATTTTATTATAATCAAAAACAGAATTAAGCCAGGCATGGTGGCAGCACTTTAAGAGGCCATGGAGGGAGGATCCCTTGGAGCCCAGGAATTCAAGACCAGCCTGGGTGACAAAGTGAGACTCCATCTCTAAACCAGAACACATTACCCAGGTGTGGTGGCCCGGGCCTGTGTGTCCTAGATACTCAGGAATCTGAGCTGGGAGAACTGTTTGAGCTGGGAGGTCAACACTGCAGTGAGCCATGATTGGTCCACTGTATTCCAGCCTGAGCAACAGAGCAAAACCCTGTCTTAAAAAAAAAGGAAAAAAAAAAGAAAAACTAGAAATAGCCCAGGTGTTCGTCAACAGGAAAATGGATAAAGTGAGGCAAATTTATTCAATGGAATACTACCCAGCAACAAAAAGCAACAAATCACTAGTATATGCAATAACACGAATCAATCTCCAGATTATGCTAAGTAAAAGTGTTTCACCAAAACGCACATATTGCATGATTCCATTATTTGACACTCAAACATGGGCAAAACTAATCTCAGATGAAAAAGAAACAAAACAGTGGTTGTCACTAGGGCATGGGGGCAGAGAAAACTTTCCACGCTGATAGTAATTTTTCTTTATCTTGGTAAGAGTTTAGGTTACACAGATGTATGTAACTGACAAAGACTGGACAATCCACATCATGCATCCTGTAGGTCAAATATAGCCCACAACCTGTTTTGGTAAAAAAAAAAAAAAAACTTATTGGAACACAGACATACCTATGAATTTAAGTATTGTCTATGGCTGCTAACATGCTACAACAGCACAGCTGAGTAGCTGTGACAGGGACCATTGTATAAAAAATGAACTAAGTTTCCTCAGAGACTTTATCCCCTGCAAAGCCAAAAATATTTGCTATCTGCTCCTTTAGAAAGTTTGCCAATCCCTGGTCAAAATCTACTGAATGGTGCAGATCAGTGATTTTATGATATGTAAATTTTATATGAAAAGAATAACCATACACAAATGATAGCTCTAGTTGATGAAATACGTGCTAAAGTATTTAGGGGTCAAATGACTCCCATTTGCAACTCACTTTGAAGTGATTTAAAAACTAAAATGAAGTGACAGATGGATAGACGTCATGAAGCAATTATAGCCAAATGTTAAGGTTAATCATTGAATCTAGATTGTGGGTGTATGAGTGTCCATAGTACGGTTCTTTCAACTTTATAGTCCATCAAAATCACCATAAGACACAGAATATTGATTTAACCAAAAACTGTGATATAACTACAATGTGAGGAAAGGGAAAGGACAGTTATTTTGTGCAGAGGGAGAGAAAAGGAAAAAAGGGAAATTCTCATGTTTTCCTATTAGGAGGTTGATAAATCATGCATAATATTTTTAAAAACATAAGAAATAAAAGAAACACATTAAATTTATAAGATTACTACCAGGGCAAACTTTTTTAAAAACTGAAAATGTTTGCCTCCGGGGAATATGAATCAAAGGTTGGGAGATGTAAGAAAGGAAAGTGTTATTTTGTTGTTTTAAATCTTACAAAGGCATTTGATTTAAGTTATGAACATGCATTGCTTTAATAAAAAGACGTTTAAAAATTAAATCATATTGTATTTTTGTTATGAAGAAATACCAATGATATAATAATCAGACTATTTTTTTAAAAGAAAAAAGGAAGTGCCACAGGTTTCTAACATTGTTCTGAACCTTACTGTTCCTATCATAAAGATTAGATATTAATTACCAAAAGCACTTCTTAAGTGTTTAAAATGTGGTGCTTTGACATACTACTATTCTCCTGTAGCCATAACTAGATGGTCTTAAAGATGATACAGCTTTATTACAAAATCATTTAGACATATGACAATTTAATAACCAAAGTATACCAAAGAAGTGTGATGAAAATGTTCTCATTAAGTGTATTCAAAAATTTCCTCAGTGAAATTATAATTTGTAACTTACCAAAAGAAAATAATGGTCTTCAGGTTCTGCCCTTAAATACTTAAAGATCACTTGCTCCATAAACCTTTCCATTAAGTCCCAATCTTCAACTATACCATGGCGGATTGGCCACTATCAAAACAAAAAGGGAAATACAAATTAAATCTTATTAATATAAAAAATAAATAAAACTACAAAAAAGGAAATATTAGATCATTAGTGGATATTAGATGAGGATATATTTTCTTAGGTGCGATACTATAGACCATCCTTAAAACATGTGTACTTAAGGATTTAGAGATAAATTAGTTCAACAACGCATTGTCAGACAGATGGCTCAATAAAAACAAAGTAAATATGTCAAAATGTTAAAAACTGTTAAATCTAGATGGAAGGTCATTGTACTAGTCTTTCCAGATTTTAAAAGTTTTCTAATAAAAGGTAAGTTAGCCTACAAAAATTAAACCTAAAAACTAAACTTTATCACAATTTCCTTAATTTTTAATTCATTAGGTCATTAACAAGTATTTGTTGTATGCCAAATATAAAAAGTGCACCTGGTAAGTACATACCTAGAATAATCATAAGAATCAAGCATATAAAATTTTATAAGAAAAGTTTTATAAATGTGTAAGAGTCATGCTTCCAAAATTGTGTGCCAAGATACCTACTATGATTTGGATGTGGTGTGTTCCCACCAAAACTCATGTTAAAATTTAAAATTTAATTGCCAGTGTTCCAGTAACAAGAGGTGGTGGGGCCTTTAAGAGGTGACCAGGTCATTAGAGGAATTAATGCAGCTCTCAGCAGGACTGAGTTAATTCTCCAGAGAATTGAAGGCAGGCTGTTATAAAGTAAGGCTGTCCCTTGTATTTTGTCCCTTTCCTCTTCCATTTCCCAACATGTTATGAAGCAGCATAACGTCCTTACCAGAGGTCGATCAGATGTGGCCAACTCATCTTGGACTTCCTCAACTCCAGAACCACGAGCCAAAATAAACCCCTTTTCTTTATAAATTACTCCACCTCAAGTATTCATTATAGCAACAGAAAATGAACTAAGACAGCACCCCAGTGTAATACCATAAATTCACAAGGGCACCACAAAGTTATTTTAAATTTTCCAGGGAAATACAGTGTTACTCAACATCAGTTGGACACTGCATGATCTTACAAGTCACAGTAAGTCAGTTTCAACAATAAATCATACTATTATATAGTCCTTTCAATGACATTATTTCTTGGAGAAGTTGATTTGTCAGCAGTTGCTGGGATAAAAACCAAGTTATCACATAAAATAACATCAATGTAAAACAAGAAATCAGGGTGGCAATGTCCCATCTGATTCCAGGTTTGAGAAGTTGTTCAGTGCCTAAGCACCCTAACAGAAATGTGATTACTCAGCAGTGAAATAATATTTCCAATTTAAGTGTCCTATTTTATTTCACGTGGCTACTAAGTTGCCTAGACCTAGGTATTTAATAAGCAGAACTATTTGACATTTCTTTTGATCTAGGTGGCACAGTGAAAAATGTTACTGAGACCCTAATGGCACTGAGAAAGTTTGTGAACCTCTGCAACTGAATATAGTTCCATGAACATAAAACACATTCAAAACCTAAAGTTAAACAAATTAATGAACAAATAAACACCTTGCAGTATCAATTCCTAACATCTACTTCTTACTCTAGTTTCCACACTACTTTTTAAGGCATTATATTTATAAAATGACTTCTACTCCCCAGTTTGCTTTAAGGAAAGGAAAAATTGCAGTTTACTGTATCATTTGATTTTTAACATTATTGGAAGTTTACAAGTTTAACAAATTGGAACATTATTTTAAGTTTACAAATGTTTTAAGTATTATTTATTCACCAATTATTACTGTGTACCTACTATAAGCCATTGGCACAAATGGCAAGGACACAGACATCCTGCACACAAAAAACTCAGTCTAGTAAAAGAAATATATATGAACAAATATTACATTACAGGTTTTTTAAAAAATAAAGTTCTGACTGGGCGTGGTGGCTCATGCCTGTAATCCCAGCACTTTGGGAGGCCGAAGCAGGCAGATCACCTGAGGTCAGGAGTTTGAGATCAGCCTGGCCAACATGGTGAAACCCCATCTCCATTAAAAAATACAAAAATTAGCCAGGTATCGTGGTGCATGCTTATAATCCCAGCTACTCAGGAGGCTGAGGCAGGAGAATCACTTGAACCCGGGAGGCAGAGGTTGCAGTGAGCCAGGATCACTCCACTATACTCCAGCCTGGGTGACAGAGTGAGACTCTGTCTCCAAAAAAAAAAGTCAGCGTGATGGCTCACGCCTGTAATTCCAGCACTTTGGTGGCTGAGATGGGTGGATCATTTGAGGTCAGGAGTTCAAGACTAGCCTGGCCAATACAGTGAAACCCCATCTCCACTGAAAATACAAAAATCAGTCAGGCGTGGTGGCAGGCACCTATAATCCCAGCTACTGGGGAGGCTGAGGCAGGAGAATCTCTTGAATCCAGGAGTCAGAGGTTGCAGAGAGCCAAGATCACATCACTCCACTCCAGCCTGGGCAACAGAGTAACACTCTGTCAAATAAATAAATAAATAAATGGTTCCTTGAACAAGATGATCACCTTGTCTTGTGAGAGAAAAGGTTTCACTGAGGAGGTCATATCTAAGCTGAGTCTTAAAGAAGCAACATTCTCAGTTTTGCTTTCTGGGTTTTTTTTGGCAGGGGAATGAGAGGTATGGAGGAACTTGTGGAGAACAGAAAAAGATGTATAGAAAGACAAACACTGCATGGTATACAAAAATGAAAGTGAAGATATCAATGAGAAATGCATGTGCCAAAAGGTTTGAAGAAAGGTATGTAGGGAGATACACCAGTTCTAGATCAAAGGGACTAGATTCTCAAAAATTTGCCTTGCATTTAGGTTTTATTCTATAAGAAATAAAACAGCATAGAAACTTTTAAGCAGGGGAATAAGAACAGCTTTAATAGTTAGGAAGACTATTATAGCAGCACTGGGAAAGCTCAAATGAAGCTTAACAGAACCAGAACCAAGTGAGAACAAGAGTACCAATAGTGGTATGGATGACACTGGGCCACACTGAAGATTTCTCAGTCAATAAGAATAAGAAAGGGCGGGGCATGGTGGCTCACACCTATAATCCCAGCACTTTGGGAGGCCAAGGTGAGAGGATGGCTTGAGCCCAGGAGTTTGAGACCAGCCTAGGCAACGTAGTGAGACCTTGCCTCTACAAAAAAAAAAAAATTAATTAGCCAGGTGTGGTGGCACACACCTGTAGCCCCCGCTACTCAAGAGGCTGAGGTGGAAGAATCACTTGAGCCCAGAGGGTCAAGGCTGCAGTGAGCCAAGATCTCACCACTGCATTCCAACATGGGCAACAGGGCAAGACATCTGTCTCGAAAAAAAGTCAGAAGATACCAATAGGTTTCTAGCTTTGAAGTTAGAATGGACAAGATTCATTAATCAAAACATAAAAATTGTGTTTTTTCTGATCTTGGAATAAACAAGAGTGGAGCACATATAATACATTTTGTTTTAGATATATTAAAACTCAAGAGCCATGAAATAGGTAGGTAAAGATGTAGTCAAGGAACTGAAGGTAGAGATCTAGTCTGTGGTTGCAGACAAAGGAATGGATGAGATCACCTAGAGAAAGTCTTTAATGAAAGAATAAAAGATTAAGTCACACCATTTTACAAGAGAAAAAAAAGAAAAGAGAACTGAAGGCAGTGCCTGGAGAAATCAACATTTCAGTAGTGGGTAAAGGAGAAATCAGTGACAATAGAAATAACAAATAAAAACAAACAAAACAAATATTCCATGTTAGGAAGAGAACCATCAGAGTAATCCTGCGAAACAAAGACAAATCAAAAAGGATGAAAACTGTTACATATAATGGGATTTAACAAAGAGCATATCAAATATCTTGAAACTCACTAAGAAGTGTCATTTTAAAAGGAAAGAGAAAGATAGCTAAATTGCTGAGGACAGAAGGTAGGAATAAAGATTGAGAGTAGTTTTGTTCTGGTTTGTTTGTAGCACTTGGAAGACTTGAAAATGTGTTTAAAATGAGTGGACAGAATCATTGGAAAGGAACTCTGGCCTCTTGACTGACTGACTTCTCAATGTATCTCTTTTGCATTTTGGCCAGTATAGATTTTATATCATCATCACTATCACCTCTCAATCCCTGAAATGCAGGTATACCCTTCTCTGATCACAACCTCTTATTATTCTAGCATACTCAACCACCTCAGGAAATCTCTTCTGAACACCAATTAAGACTTTCGGTCCAGTGATTGCTTTAATTATTCCCTAGCCATCAATATACACAGTCTAGATTCTGACCCATCACTTTTGTTTCACGTATCCTCTTTTCATCCCGTCTACCAAAATCCAACCCAGCATATGTCCCTGACATAAACTTGCCTATATCCAGAATACTGATTATACTGCAGAAACATTTGTAACTGGGGTGTAAAACTAAGAATTCATAATCATTATTCTCAAATGGACCTAACCTTGCCTGGCAAGACTTTGCTCCTCTACTCTGTCATCTTTACTCTCCACAATGATGATTTTCAATGCTGCCCCTGCCACTCAGATTTCACCTTCTCCCCGCATCCATTCCATGACCAGCAGATGATGTCACTACATATTTCGCAGAAGAAGCAGAATCCAACAGTCAAGAATTCAAATCTGTAAAATGGATTCCACAGTCTTTTTTCTCATTTACTTCCACTGTAATGTAAGATATTCCTCATGTCAATTCAGTCATCTGTGTTCTGGATCTCATCCCTCCAGCTTTTTCAGAGACTTTGATTATACCTTAACTTTCCTGTTACTTTAATCTCTTTCTAAAAGTTCTTTCATATTAGCACTCAGACATGTCTTCCATCTTAACTTTGAAATGTGTCTCTTCATCTCTCCCTCCCAATCACAACTGAAACTCAATGAACAGTACTCTTACTGTTACATTTTTCCTGGTCTATCACTCAAAAGACTACTTCCATCTAGCCCAACTACTCTTCTAAAACTATTCTCATTCAGGTTACAAATGACCACCTTGTAGCTAAAGACAGCAAATTACCTATGGGCTCTAGCTCATCTCAGCACCATTCTACAGTGTTTACCTCTGCATATCTACCCATGCATTCTCAGTCTCTTTCACAGACTTTTCCTCCTCTACTCAAACCTAACTGGTACACTGCTCAAGCTCTGTCTTAGTTCTCTTCCCCTGTGAAATGCTCCCCTAGGTAATCTCATCCCCTCTAAGGTAATTGACACCTTCTGAATCTCTGTCTCCAGCTCTGCCTTGTTTCTTAGCTCCAAAATCCACATATTTGACTCTAACAAAATCTCAGATGTATCACAGGTACCTCAAACAGAATGTGTTCAAAATTAAACTTATTTTCTCCTCTCTATACTACCACAGTCAAAAGTGTTTCTCATTATGAACCAAGACCTCTGGCTCTCACCTTATACAAAAATCAACTCAAAATGAATTAAAGATTTAAATCTAAGACCCAAAACTATAAAAGCACTAGAAGAAAACTTAAGGGAAACTTCTCACAACATTGCTATGGGGAAAGATTTTACAAATACAACTTCAGAAACACAGGCAACAAAAGCAAAAATAGACAAATGGGATTATATTAAACTAAAATGCTTCTGTGAAGAAAATCATCACAGAAGGAAAATACAAGTTATGAAATGGGTCAAAATGCCTGCCAACTGTACATCTGACAGGGCATTAATATCTAGAATATATAAGGAACTCAATTCAACAGCAAAAAAAAAAAAAAAAAAAAAAAAAACTGATTTTTTAAAAGGGCAAATAATCTAAATAGACATTTCTCAAAAGAAGTCACACAAACGGCCAATAAATACATGAAAAAAAAGTCCAACATGACTAATCATCAGGAAAATGCAAATCAAAACCACAAAGAGATATCATCTCACCACAGTTAGAAAGGCTATTATCCAAAAGACAAAAAAAAAAAAAAACAAATGCTGGCAAGGATGTGGAGAAAAGGGAACTCATATATACTGTGGAGGGAATGTTAACAGGTAAAGCCACTATAAAGCATAGTACAGAGGCTCCTCAAAAAACCACAAATAGAACTACCATATGATCCAGCCATCCTAATATTGGATATATACCCAAAGGAAAATAAATTACTATATCAGAGATACCTGCACCCTCATGTTTATTGCAGCACTCTTCACAATAGTCAAAATATGAAATCAATCTCAGTGTCCATATGTGCAGTATATATGCACAATACTATTCAGCCATAAAAAGAGAGTGAAATCCTGTCATTCCTGGCAACACAGATGAGCTAAGAAGACATTAAGTGAAATAAGCCAGGACCTAAAAGATAAATATTGCATGTTCTCATTCATGTGCAAAAGCTAAAAAAAACTGATTTCATGTAAGTAGAGAGTAGAAAAGTGGTTACTAGAGGCTGGAAAGGGGAGGGGAAAGAAGGGAATAGGGAGAGCTTGAATAAAGGATACAAAATTACAGCTGGATAGGAAGAATAAGTTCTAGTGTTCTATAGCACTATAGGACGACTACAGTTAATTTATTATATATTTTTAGATAGAACAGAGAATTCTGAGTATTCTCAACACAAAAAATAAATGTTTGAGGTAAATATGCTACTTAAATTGACTTGATCACCAAACATTGTACATATCAAAACATCAATACGTACTCCATAAATATGTACAATTATTGTATGACAAGTAAAAATTTTTCAAAAGCCAGGTGCAGTGGCTCATGCCTGTAATCCCACACTTTGGGAGGCCAACGTGGGAGGGTCACTTGAGCCCAGGAGTTTGAGACCAGCATGGGCAACAGAAGGCGACCCTGTTTCTACAAAAAATAAAATAAAAGGCTGGATGCAGTGGCTCACACCTGTAATCCCAGCACTTTGGGAGGCCAAGGTGGGCAGATCACCTAAAGTCAGGAGTTCAAGGCCAGCCTGGCCAAATGGTGAAACCCCATCTCTACTAAAAACACAAAAAATTAGTCGGGCGTGGTGGCACATGCCTGTAATCCCAGCTACTCAGGACGCCGAGGCAGGAGAATCGCTTGAACCCAGGAGGTGGAGGTTGCAGTGAGGTGAGATCATGCCACTGCACTCCAGCCTGGGAGATAGAGCAAGACTCCATCTCAAAAATAAAAATAAAATAAACTAGTGAGACATGATGGCACACGCCTGTGGTCCCAGCTACTCAGGAAGCTGAAGTGTGAAAATCTCTTGAGTCCAGAAGTTTGAGGCTGCAGTGAGCTGTGATTGTGCCACTGCACTGCAACCTGAGTAACAAAGTGAGACACTGTCTCAAAAAAATAAAATAATTTTTAGATGTTTCTCCTTTAAATTTCTCAATTTCAGCAGATAAGGGATAAAAAGACTATCTCAGAGCTGGGAATTACCCTCAATTGATACATCTAGCTTATCACCAATATCCCATTAATCACGCCCTGTTACTCTTTAATTATCCACTGTTTTCCCCTTGTCAAAACCAACAAAAATCTCCTATAAATCTAATCAGACTTTTATTTAACTACCATTTACAAGAACAAAAAGTAAATATAGGAAATAGGGTACCGTGTTACACGACCCAATGAGGACGTAATAATCAGAATCCCTACAATATAGGAAAGTTTACAAGACTTCCAGGTTTTTTTCCATAAATAAATGGCAAGAACAAAAAAGAAAAGAAACATAACACACGGGGAAAAGAACCTACAGATAAAAAGAGACTTAAGAGATTTATCAACTAAACCCAGTGAGTAGACCACATTTTAATGCTGATTCAAATAGAATAACCAATATAGAAAATAATCAAAGAAATTTAAGCAATAACTAGATATCACGTAAAGAAACTGCACACTAAATTAAGGTGTCACATTTTTCTTTTTTAGAAGTCTTCATATTTAAGAGTTAAATATTTGTAAGTGAAATAGTATGTACAATTTACTTCAAAATAATTGGAGGCTGGGGGTGGAAAGATTATAGACAAAATGAGATTGTCCAAAGATGATAACCGCCAAAGTTGTGTGTACGCACACAGGGGTTCATGATATTATTTTCTCTTCTTTGACATGTGAAGTTTTCTACAATAAAAGTTAAATGTCTGCGTGTGTGATTGCACATACACAATTTCCATTTCTTTCTATTCCTACTGCCGTCACTAATATCTCTTGCTTAGACTACAGCAATAGTCAATTATCTGGTTTCCCCAGAATCATGCTTATCTTACCCAAATAATTTCTCTTCATTGCTACGTGGCCTGAGTAATCTTTTATAAGTAAAAATAGCCAACATATACAGAGTAATCATTATGTTCAAAGCAGTAGAGTATAACAATTTCTTTATACACATCTCCTTAAGCCTTTTAACAATCCTGGGCCAGGCGTGGTGACTCACATTTATAATCCCAGCACTTTGGCAGGCCAAGGGGACAAATTGTTTGAGCCCAGGAGTTCAAGACCAGTCAACATGATGAAACCCCATCTCTACCAAAAATACAAAAAATTAGCCGGGCCTGGTGGCATGCATCTGTAGTCCAAGCTATTTGGGAGGCTGAGGTAGGAGGATCACTTGAGCCTGGGCTATCAAGGCTGCAGTGAGTCATGTTCACGCCATTGAACTCTATCCTGGGTAACAAAGTGAGGCTCTGTGTTAAAAAAAAAAAAAAAGAAAAGAAAAGAAAAAAGAAAAAAAATCCTGAAGTACTAATAACATCTCCATTTTACAGACGAAGAAATCAAAATTAAGAAAGATTAAGTCACTGAATGATATCACAAAGTTAGAAATTAGCATAGACAGGATTCAAGTTCAAACAGGTAGATTCCAATATTTGCACTTTAAGCGCAAAAATTATTCCTCTAGGTATATTCATTAATGTTACCTATAGGATAGGGTTCAAATTCTTTAGCATGGTCTCACAACACTTACAGTGCTCTTTCCTGGCCTACCTATCCAGCCTCCTCACTTCTTTCTACCTCATTCTCCATGCTTCAGGCATATTGGTCATGCATTTCTAGTCTCCCTCATATGGTAAAGCCTCTTCATATATTGGTTTCTCTACCTAAAACAACTCAGCCTGCCTACCTCAGCAGCTAACTCCTATTTTATTCTTCAAGCCTCAGCTTAAAGATTTACTCCTCGAGGACATTCCTGAATCCCCACACTAGGTTAGCTACTCCTGTAATACATGTCCAGAGCACTTTGTGTATGTTTCCCTTTTTCTAATCCCCAACACACTTGTAATTATTTCTTCAATGTCTTCCACCACATTATAATAGCCTTGAAGTCCACCACATTATAATAGCCTTGAACTCAGGGGAATTATTTTTCTTATACACCATTTTACTCATGATACTTGGCAAAGTATTTTACAAAGTATTTATTAGTTGTTCATTAATAAATAAATTATGAGAAGGGAAGAAGTACAAAGGAGGATATTTACAAACCAGACAAAGTCAGTGTCAAAAAATAAGATGATAAAGGTCAGAATAGCATTTATTTATTTGCGGGATTGGAGTAGTGACTGTGTGAACAAGTACAAGGAAAGCTTCAGGGTTACTAGATTTGTTCTGTATCTCTACCTGTTATGATTACAGTCATAAAAATTCTTCAAACTATATAATTAACACTTACATACTTACACTTCAAATAAAAGAGGGAAGGAAAAGGGTAAAAAAGAAAAAGGGAAAAAGAAAAAGAGGGAGAAACAGAACAGCACTTACAGATGGCATAAGCTTCAAAAAAGAGAAAAATGGTATAGGTTTGAATAAAGACGTGGAAAAAATGTTTGCAGAAGTAGCAATGTGGAAGTAAAGCTAATTTTATTGAGAGCCCTGAGATCCAGTGGGTGTGGAAAAATAATAACTGCTCATTTGAAAGGGCTAAATTTTTCCTTCTAGGGGTTATTAAAAAAAGAAAAAGAAAAAAAAAGCAAAGTCAAAGCAACAGGGAAGGATGCCACAGGGAAAAAGAAATTTCTACTGAGAAGAGGTTTGAGGATATTAATAAGATCTATTATAGAGTGTATTCCAGAGGGCACAAGCATTGAACAAACTAATTTTTGAAAATGTTATTTATAGAAATCATGAAAACATACCTTTGTTGCATATGTAGGTTTTTCTATTGCTTCATCACCAATGAAGAAGTCTAGGTCATCAACACCTTTCATCACCCTCCTCTGAGCTTGATCACCCACTTTTGCTGACTCCTTAATAGCAATACCTTTAAAATAAGTAAGACATGTCCAATAATTCATCTTCTTCAAATGAGACAAACTTTTACCTTACACTTCTTCCATTACAAAGTGCTACAAAGTAAAACATGACCTAGCATATTTAAATTGTCAAACTAATTCACAAAAACCATAAGAAACTAGTGACAAAATTCATTTTACACAATGAAACCTCAACTCCCACTCAGAGACAAGGACTCAAATGCAAAAAGCCAAAAAAAAAAAAAAAAATCTGTGTGAATGTTTCAAATATATATTTCTTAAATTATAAAAATCCTCTTTAGATTCTGAGTAAAACTGTAATCCCACCAAGTCCACATATGCTTGATGAACAACTGGAAAGAAAAAACTGAAAAACACAAATGAGAAAAAAACTTCAAGGATAATTTTTTCAACTTTCTTTATATCTCTACCCTATCACTATTGGGTCTAGTAATACTGATTGGGTCTAGTAATAGTAATTACTATTGTGGTCTAGTAATTTAAATGTAATACAGATCTGTTAAACTACATACACAAAAGGAAATCTGAATTCATTTAGGTAAAACCCACAACAATATCCTTAAATAATTTCAGAAATCCAGCATACAGTTTCAAAGCTAAAACTTGTTATGTATTTTTAGATTAAGTTATAAATGTATGCATCCTTCAAGTTCAGTTCTTCATTCAAAATAATTGTCTGAATGCACTTAAACTGATCTGGCATGCAACTGTTACTTTCATTTAGTAACAGCTATATCCTTAAGAAAGTGGGCAGAAAATAACTGGAAGAAAAAACATTTTAAATCCACTATCTAGGCCGGGCCCGGTGGCTCAAGCCTGTAATCCCAGCACTTTGGGAGGCCGAGACGGGCGGATCACGAGGTCAGGAGATCGAGACCATCCTGGCTAACACGGTGAAACCCCGTCTCTACTAAAAAAATACAAAAAACTAGCCGGGCGAGGTGACGGGCGCCTGTAGTCCCAGCTACTTGGGAGGCTGAGGCAGGAGAATGGCGTAAACCCGGGAGGCGCAGCTTGCAGTGAGCTGAGATCCGGCCACTGTACTCCAGCCCCGGCGACAGAGCAAGACTCCGTCTCAAAAAAAAAAAAAAAAAAAAAAAAATCCACTATCTAGTCCTTCTAAATGCCAGAAATTCTTTCTAGCAATTTACTTATAATGTACATAGACATCCGGGTGGCTCACTATAAATTTCCTAAAAGTAAATATACATGTATATAAAAAAAAAGCCTGGAACCAGTCGCATAGGCTTTCCAGATCAAATATCAATACTCATCAGTAAAAGATAGTGGCAATGTCTTTATCTGCTAATTATAAACACTGTACCTGCAGCATTAAAACTGGGTAAGAAAAAACACTCAAGAATCAAAAACTTTCTTATACCAGGCAAACGAATTTTTAACATACTGCAACAAGTCATAGCAAAGACTTCATATTTTGGCAGAGAGATAAAATAAAAAATGAATTCAACAGCGATGAAATCCAATGGTTCAAACAATCAAGATTATGTAGGCCTCCAATAAAAAGTTAACACAGTCATTTAAGAATATAACCAAAACCAATTTTGCTAAGATGGCAGAAATAACTTTAGTAGTCTCCTGAAACAATCATAACAAAAGATTATACACAAAAGGTTAAAAGCCATCAGCATTGTTACAGGTTGAATTGTGCACCCCCAAAAAGATATGTTGAAGTCCTAACCCCCAGTACCTCAGAATGTAACTATGTTTGGAAACAGAGTCTTCTCAGTTAAAACGAGATTATCAAGGTGGCCCCTAATCCAATATGACTAGTATCCTCATAGAAAGGGAAAATTTGAACACAGACACACAGAAGGATGATGATCTAAAGATACACAGCAAGAGGACAGCCACGTGACTGGAGTGATGCCTCTACCAGCCAAGGATCCTGAGGAAACCTCAGAAGCTAGAAGACACCAGCAAGACCACGATCCTGCTGCCGCATTGATTTTGTACTTCTGGACTCCAGAATTGTAAGTTTCTGTTGTTTTCAGCCAACTAGGTTTTGGTACTTTGTTACGGTAGCTTAAAGAAACCAGTAAGTACATACACAATGGTCTAACACTAAACTGAAATACAACTAAAGTCAAGTACTAGCCCAAAGAAGTACCTCTATATTAGTCAGCAATAAAGCCAACATGTATCACTGAATTCTTAAAACAGACAAAAAAAAAAATCAATGTATTGACATATAAATGTGGGAAAAACTATGAAGAAAAGCAAACCTGTTCTTCATGTTCAGCAGACAACAAACATGCATGAATAAAATATTTAAAAGGTAATAATAAAGGTCACTAGACTCACATGAATGAGCTGTTTCATCAGTATCACCTAAAATCTATTCTGGGTTTTAAAAAAGTGTTAGATTTAAGTAGTAGCCTAAGTTCTTACATCATTGATTTCTAGAAAAGTGTATCAAAATATGAGAAACGCAAAAGTCAAATAAGTTTGTTTCTAGAAAGTAAGGAGTGGATAAAAACCCTAAAAACATTTCCCCTTTTAGGTGCAATTTTGACAGTGTATTTCTATTTCTATTTTTTATTTTTTATTTTATTTTTTATTTTTTTTGAGACTGAGTCTTGCTCTGTCACCCAGCCTGGAATGCAGTGGCGTGGTCTCAGCTCACTGCAACCTCCACCTCCCGGGTTCAAGTGATTCTCCTGCCTCAGCCTCCTGAGCAGCTGGGATTACATGTGCGCACCACTATGCATGGCTAATTTTTGTATTTTTAGTAGACACGGGTTTCAACATGTTGGTCAGGCTGGTCTCGAACTCCTGACCTCGTGATTCGCCTGCCTCGGCCTCCCAAAGTGCTGGGATTACAGGCATTGAGCCACCGCACCCGGCCAGTGTTATTTCTTTAATGTTACACATTTAATTTTGTTCTTACTACACAAATGACACAACAGTTGACCTCTTGTGTCCAATGAATACTCAAGCGATACTAAAGATCCAGTTTTTGGCAAAGCATAACAATACCTATCTTATTCTCAACCTCATTGATTCTGAAACATACACTGCTTTCATTACTCTCTACATATTCATTTCTCCATTTTCTTATTTTCATAAATGAGTAACAATGAAATACAAAAAATTCAGTCACATAAATAAGACTGTGAAAAATTAGTGACACTCTCAAAATTAAAATATCTAGGAGTGAGAATCATCAAGCAATGGCTCAAAAGGTTTGTCATTTGGTATGCAAAAGTTTTAATTTGGATGTAAGACAAATAGATCAGAAGTGTTACTATATTATGTACAAAAAACGTGAACTGTTTGCAAGTCAAAAGTGTAAAACTACGTTCATCGAGGAACAGATCTATGCTAACAAACAAGAGCACTAACAAACCAATGTCAGAATATTTTTTAAAAACTACTGAAAGTTAATGGTCAGCTTAAGCAAGATTAACAAAAACAGGATAAAACAAAAATACTCTAAAGACATAATATACAACAGTATGGTTATAGGATATTAGAAAATAGCTGAGGTCAACATCTCTAAAGGTGAGATACTGTCCTTCCATCCTTATTTTGAAACATGGACACTCAGTGAGGATGTCAACAGATATAGGCCTTGCAAAAAGTAGTCATATCCACAAACCAAAGGACAGTCTTCATAGGTATATGATGAGGAACAGACTACTTGATAATTAGTTATACCCACATACTATTAACTACAGTATCACCCTAAAAATGGGGGTACTGTTTTATTATCAGTTCATTTCTTTTTTTCTTTAAAAAGAGATATTTGGTAGACAATGGGGAGCTAAACAGAAAGCTGAAATGAATGGTCAGAGGTACAATAATGAGGCTACACTTAAGAACTTAGCAAATCATGTTTTTAAAGGACTAAATCTTACAGGACTTCAGAACTGATTACTTCTTTTACTTAAATTATAAGGGAAGGAGATATTTTAAATCAGCTCATTTGTGGCTTAAAAGAAATACTTACAGGAAGGGATGATAAACTGTGGTTCTGTATTTCCAGCATATCCTAGTTTTGTATACCTGCAAAACAAAATAATTTATAAGATTTCACTAATATTTTAGCAATTACACATTTATTTCTTGGAATTTCATTTGTTATGAAGTGAGATTCCATCGTAGGTAAATAATATACCAAACTCCATAGTTTCACTTCATTTAACCACACTTTCACAATTGTATCAAAATTATAAATGCCTAGAGCTTTTGAAAAGAAATTCCACTTCAAGAAATTGATCCTTCAGGAATATATGTGAAATAATATACAACCAAGGTCATTAGCTACAATCTTGCTTCTAACAGCAAAAGACTGGAAATAACAATCAAACTGGAAACTATTGAAATATGCTAAGTTTATACTATGGAACATTATGCAGCTACAAAACACAGACTGAGGAAGCTCTTAGTACAGCGATATGAAACAATTTCCAAAATGTATTACTAATTGAACAAAGACACAGAATAATGTATCAAGTATGGTATATCTGTATAAAAGTAATGGGGAGGAGTAAAAACATATAAAATATTTTGTATAGGCACAAGATATCTCTAGAAGACTATACAAGAATAATTTTGGTTGTCTCCAAAAAAGGGAACTGGGGAGGTGATGAACAGAAATGAGAGGGAGATTTTTTTCACTGTACATCATTTCATACCAAACTAAATATTTAATGTTTTGTCACAGCAGATTTGGCCTATATTCTTCTAACAAAATAACAACAACATAAATAAGGATCAGATATTATAAAAGCTGAGCTCTGACAAGCAGTATGTGGGGGCTACTTAGGAGATAGCTGGACACTTTCTAGCTATGTGGGAAAAGCTATTAACTGTAAGCAGGCTTTAAAGAGAATATAACATTTTATTTTATTCCATATTCAAACTCACTGCTAAATAGCAGACAGGTAATTGCTGTGACATTCTTGGACTCTTAATATCTGTAGAATCTTTTTTTCTAAGATAAAATGGGAAAAAAAAAAAAAAAAAAAAAACTTACTGGGCTACAGAGGTTTGAGACCAGCCTGGCCAACATGGTGAAACACCCTCGCTACTAAAACTATAGAAATTAGGCTGTGAGCAGCGGCTCGTGCCTGTAATCCCAGCACTTTGGGAGGCTGAGGCAGGTGGATTACTTGAGGACATGAGTTCAAGACCAGCCTGACCAACATGAGTAAACCCCCAACTCTACTAAAAATACAAAATTAGCCAGGCGTGGCGGTGGACACCTGTAATCCCAGCTACTTGGGAGGCTGAGGGAAGAGAATCGCTTGAACTTAGGAAGTGGAGGTCGCAGTGAGCCAAGATCACACCACTGCACTCCAGCCTGGGAGACAGAATGAGACTCTGTCTCACAAAATAAACAAATAAATAAATAATACCTTTGGGGAATATTTTAGCCTCTAAATTAAGTTCAAGAACTGAGTGTGCCAAGGCCGAGGAGAGACGATCACTTAAGGTAAAGAGTTCGAGACCAGCTTGACCAACATGGGAAACCCCATCTCTATTAAAATACAAGAATTAGCAGGGCGTAGTGGCAGGCGCCTGTAATCCCAGCTACTCAGGAAGGTGAGGCAGGAGAATTGCTTGAACCCATGAGACGGAGGTTTCGGTGAGCCAAGATCATGCCACTGTATTCCAGCCTGGGTGACTGAGCAAGACTTTGTCTAAAAAAAAAAAAAAAAAAAAAAAGGGTGTGCCAAATAGAGTAAATCATCAAAAATAAGGGGAAACCGTAATCTGTTTAAAAAAAAAAAAAAAAAAGTGATATTGGTCTACTGACTAACCTCTTCAACAGTTCCCCCCTGTCCATGTTTTTTAAAACAAAACAAAACAAAACAAAAATTTCCTTGTAAGGTACACAAAAAAGTCCATTTATTATTTGGCCTCTGACCTCTCCCAGCTGCCCTGACACCACATTAAACTCCTTAACCATAAAAACAGCCGACAATTTCTCAACACTCCAACCCATTTCATGCCACCAAGCCACTATTAACACTGCTCCTACTATGTTAGGTGCTCTCCTTCCCATCCAGTATAGTTTAATACCTTACCAGTGGACAAATGGAACTGACTAGTATACTATATGAAAATAAAAACTTGTTAAATACAAGGCAGTCTAAAACTGTTGAACTAAAACACTCTATCTAAAAGCCTACTACTATCTGACAAATACTTAGTGAATTATTAACACCTAACTATTCCTTGGTCTGATCCCATATATTAATCTCTCTACTTTTACTCTTATTTGTCACCACTGCAATTCAAGTTGCTATATCCAACAATACCCTAAAACAGGACAAAACAGTATTTTCAACTCTAGAACTCCTACAAAGGACAAGAGAATAATATACCTAAAAACCAATGCTCAAATTGTTTTTTCCTCTGCTTTCACACCACCACCACAACAATCAACACAGAAGACTTCCGTGACCGAATGTGTGGAGGGTTTCTCCCAACACCAAATGTGTGCAGGGTCTCTCCCAACAACAAAAAAGCAATCAGTTCTTCAGTGGACACCAGCTGGGTGTTCTGCAATTCAATTCCAGTGCTATCTACCTGGAGATAGCATCAGAATTCACAGGTTGAAGGTTCAGTCCCCAAGACTGCCCCTCTTCTTCAGACACCAGTCACAAGCCCCAGCCTCTGGAACTTCTGACTCACCAGCTTGAAGATGAACTCTTTGAGTTCAATTAATTTGCTAAAGTGGCTCACAAAACTCAGAGAAACACATTAGCTGGTTTACTATAAATAATATTACAAAGCATACAGATAAAGACACACACAGGGTGAGGTGTGTGGGAAGAGACGTGGACGTTCCACACCCTCTCGAGCGTACCACCCTCCCAGAACTTCCACGTGTTCGGCTATCTGAAAGCTCTCCAAATCCTGTCCTTTGGGGTTTTTATAAAGGCTTCAGTGCAGACAGGATTGATTAAACCATTGTTCATCAACTTAACCTTCAGCCCCAGTGGTTGGAGGGTGGGGCTGGAAGTCCCAATTCACTAATCATGCCTCAGTCTTTCAAGTGACCAGCCCCATCTTGAAGTTACCTAGAGGCTGCCAGCCAACAGTCATCCCATTAGCACTCAAACAGACATCACTTTGGAGTTTCTAAGAATTTTAGGAGTTGTATGTCTGAAAACAGGGTTGAAGACCAAATATGTATTTCCCAATTTCAAACGGCCTAACTCAAAAATCTTCAAATGATGCTCTATTGCCTACAAGATTAAGTACAAGCTTGTTTCCATTTCTGTAAAATTATTCACTGTAAAATTGTTCCTAAAGGTCCATCCACATGAACAATTATATCATTCTCTGATTCCTGCAGCTGAATATTAAAGTTCTCCATAATCATTTCCAATTTTTATAAGCATCTGCTATCACTTGCTTACATAAACCCAGTTCTAAGCTTAACTACACCTGCTACTCTTTTTTCCCCTGTATCTTGTCCATTCCCCTTCCCCCACATTATCTACGCTCACACTGCACCCGCTTTAAAAAAAAAAAAAAAGAAAAGAAAAGCTTTTATCACAACTTAAAACTTCTCCAGGAAGTCTTTCTTGATCATTTTAACTATCAGGCATCCTTTCTTTCAATTACTCTTCATTTCAACTACAAGTCACACATATTTTTATGTGTGTAAATACCATCTCCTAAATACAACAGTCATATTTGAAGTACAGACCACACTGCAGTAGAAATTCCCTTAAGAAACATTCATTTAACTAGCTTACCAGACTGATCAAGACCCCATTCCTGGCCAAAATCGAATTTCCTAGGCTGAGTATATTCATCAATGAATTACTTTCATAATAAACACCAAAAGGATCGAATGAACCTAATACAAAACAGTCAATACATAAAACAAATATGCTATTCCCAAAACACAAAAATAAATGCATATGGTATCCAACTGTATGGATATACCGTAATTTACTTAATTACCTCTAATGCATTTTAAATGCCACAGCAAAATAATCCACTACATTTTGGGGAGCAGCAACTAATGTTCTACTACCTTAGATTTAAATTTTTAATATCCCAAGAGAACTAAATCATGTAAAGTCTGTCTACATTAGTTCTGCAGACTGCTAAATTACAGCATTTGATAATAATCAAAGACAACAGTATTTTCACCAATTCTTAAAAAATATGAGGGGAAGGCCGGGCGCGGTGGCTCAAGCCTGTAATCCCAGCACTTTGGGAGGCCGAGATGGGCGGATCACGAGGTCAGGAGATCGAGAGACGATCCCGGCTAACACAGTGAAACCCCGTCTCTACTAAAAAATACAAAAAAATAGCCGGGCGAGGTGGCGGGCGCCTGTAGTCCCAGCTACTCGGGAGGCTGAGGCAGGAGAATGGCGTAAACCCGGGAGGCGGAGCTTGCAGTGAGCTGAGATCCGGCCACTGCACTCCAGCCTGGGTGACAGAGCAAGACTCCGTCTCAAAAAAAAAAAAAAAAATATGAGGGGAAATATCACAGTTTACTTAACTTTATAAATTGCTTAGACTCTAAAAACTAATTTGGTTCCCGGCTCAAAAAAAAAAATGTGGTACAGGATACAATCTAAAAAAATAAAGTTATCTCCTAAACTTTTAAAAAAGGTTTGAAGGCTCAACCTTCAAAACTCACATTTTCTCCATCAGGGAGGAAAGTGCTGAATGACCAAAAAACATCACTCTTTAAAACCACTTGTCTTATATTATTAGCAAACTTTAAAAATTAAGATTTGAAACTAAAAAAAAAAAACCACAAGTCAAAGTTCAGAGAACAAGCATACAGAAAATACACTGCAATAATTTTAAAAATAAGAATAGAACCGTAGAAATCTGAGACTAAAAAAAATACTTTTTAACACTCATATAAAAATATTTTAACGCTCATATAGGAGATACAAAACATTTAAGGACAAGAAGAGATTTAAAAGTTGAGTCCAGAAAGACCTGAAGGAAATGCTGAACTGAGTTAAAAGGATACAATGGGACAAAGTATATCCCCAACCATTTTCAAATTAACACAAGTAAAATACAGTAGTATTAGAGAAGCACAGTCAAGTAAACTGGAGGGGATTTAGATACAGCTATATAAGTTTTGCTTACAAACTTCATTTGAATTTTCTTTATAATAATAAGAAAAAAGAAAAAAAATGAGAAAGTATATTAAATACTAAATTTGTTTAAAACTTCAAAATAAAAGCTTTTCAAATGTAAACTAGCCTCCATTAACCTACCAATTCTATTGAGTTTTACACATGAAATAACTACGTATTATTAAGATATTTTTATGAACTCTAAAAATTAGATAGTCACCATAAAGAAGAAATTTTGTACAAGCAGATGGTAGAAGAGTTTTTCTCGCTTTTTCTTTGACTAAAAAAAAAAACTGTTGCCTAACAATTAATTGGCACTTGACATATGAACTTTTAAAATTATAATTTAAGGATGTAATCACTATGTTTAAATTCAAGGCTCTTGTTTTTTGTTTTGTTTTCTTTTTTTTGAGACAGTTTTGCTCTTGTTGCCCAGGCTGGAGTGCAATGGCAAGATCTCGGCTCAGCGCAACCTCCACCTCCCAGGTTCAAGCGATTTTCCTGCCTTAGCCTCCCAAGTAGCTGGGATTACAGGCATGAGCCACCATGCCTGGTCAATTTTGTACTTTCAGTAGAGATAGGGTTTCTCCATGTTGGTCAGGCTGGTCTCCAACTCCCGACCTCAGGTGAGCGGCCGGCCTCAGCCTCCCAAAGTGCTGGGATTACAGGTGTCAGCCACCACGCGTGGCCACAACCCGGTTTTAACCTTACTTTTCCAAAATAAATTTTTGCTTTGAATTTATAAATCCTACCAGTGTAATTTATTTTTCCATAGCCCTTGCAATTTTCTGTAAAGTTTTCCTGGATATTCATAAAGGTCATTTATGAGTTGGGTGTGATGGCTCACGCCTGTAGTCCCAGCACTTTGTGAGGCCAAAGCAGGAAGGTCACTTGAGGACAACAGGTGAACACCAGCCTGGGCAACAAGTCGAGATCTCCATCTCCACAAAAAATTTAAAAATCAGCTGGACATAGCAGCTCACACCTGTAGTCCTAGCTACTTGGGAGGCTGGGAGGATCACTTGAGCCATGGAGGAGCTATGACTGCCCCACTGCACTCCAGTTGGGCAACAGAGCAAGACCACGTCTTTAAAAAAATTATTATAAAATTACAATAAAAAATAAACAAAAAAGTAATTCATAAAAGCAGCTTCTCCCCTGCTCTAAGTTACTTTTGGCAAAAACTCTTTTTTGGACAGCTAGTAAGCAATCTGATCTCATTCCCTCCTAATAAGCTTTAAAAATAGGTTTAAATGGCTTCATTTTTTTCTTAACTTTGCCATCTGGACAACTGCATTTAGTATAGCATTCAGACTTGGGACAAACTTGCATATCTGAAAGCTATTTACCCAAATCGATCCACAGATTCAGGCAATTACCATCAAAATCCTCATAACATTTTTGCAGAAATAGAAAAATCCATCCTAAAATTCATATGACTCCCAAAGCATCCTGAATAGGCAAAATAATCTTGAAAAAGAACAAAGTTGGAGATCTCACACTTTCTCATTTTAAAAGTTACTACAAAGCTATAGTGACCAAAACAGTATGGTACTGGCATAAGGACTAACAGAATAAGGAGCCCAGAAATAAACTCTCACATATATAATTAAATGATTTTTAATAAGGATGCCATAACTACTAAGATGAAAAAAGGGCAGTCTTTTGAACAAATGGTGCTGGAAAACTGGATATCCATATGCAAAAGAATGAAGTTGTACCTTTACCTTATACCATACACAAAAGTTAACTCCAAGTGGATCAGAGACCTAAACACAAGAGCTAAAACTATAAAACTCTTAGAAAAAAACATAACGTGAAAAGCTTCATGATACTAAATTTGGCTATAATCTCTTGACTATGACACCAAAAGCACAAGTAACAAAAGAAAAAAAGAGAAAAACTTCATTAAAAGTAAAAACCTTCGTGTATCAAAGGACACAGTCAACACAGTGCAAAGGCAATCTACAGAATGGGAGAAAATATTTGCAAATCACTATCTGTAAGGGATTAATATCCCGAATAAAGAACAACACAACAATCGAAAAAAGCCCAACTGAAAAATGAGCAAAGAACTTGTACAGACATTTCTCCAAAGAAAATATACAAATGGCCAATAAACACATGAAAAGATGTTCAACCTCACTAATAATAAAGAAAATGCAAATCAAAACCAGAATGAAATACCACATCACACCCATTAGGATGGCTACTATCAAAAAAAAAAACAGAAAATAACAAATGTTGGGGAAATGTAAAGAAATTGAAACCCTTGTGCAATGCTGGTGAGAGTTTAAAATGGTGCAGTGCTGTGGAAAACTATAAAATAGTTCCTCCAAAAATTAAATATACAACCCAACAATTCCACTTCTGGGTATATACCCAAAAGAACTGAAAGCAGGAACTTGAACAGGTATTTGTACATGCATGTTCATAGCAGCAATATCCGCAATAACCAAAAGGTGGAAGCAACCCAAGCATCCATCAACATGTGAATGGATAAACCAAATATGATATATACTTCCAGTGGAGTATTATTCAGCCTTAAAAAGGAAACACATGATACGTGCTTACAACATGGATGAACCTTGAATACAGTAGAAGTAAAATAAACCAATCACAAAAGGACAACTATTGTACAATTGCACTTACAGGAGGTACCTAGAAAAGTCAAATTCGGCCGGGCGCAGTGGCTCAAGCCTGTAATCCCAGCACTTTGGGAGGCCGAGACGGATGGATCACGAGGTCAGGAGATCGAGACCATCCTGGCTAACATGGTGAAACCTCGTCTCTACTAAAAAAAATACAAAAAAAACTAGCCGGGCGTGGTGGTGGGCGCCTGTAGTCCCAGCTACTCGGGAGGCTGAGGCAGGAGAATGGCGCAAACCCAGGAGGCGGAGCTTGCAGTGAGCTGAGATCCAGCCACTGCACTCCAGCCCGAGCGACAGAGTGACACTCCACCTCAAAAAAAAAAAAAAAAAAAAAAAAGAAAAGTCAAATTCATAAAGACAGAAAGCGGAATGGTATTTGCCTGGGACTTTGCATGTGGGGAGAGAATAGGAAGTTACTGTTTAATGGGTAGAGTTTCAGTTTGAGAAGATAAAAAAGTTCTGGATCATGGAGGATGGTGATGGCTAGACAATAATGTGAATGTACTTTATGCCACTAAACTGCACAATTAGAAATGGTTAAACAGTAAACTTTATGAGTATTCTACCACACACTTTTTTTTTTTTTTTTGAGATGGAGTCTTGCTCTGTCGCCTAGGCTGGAGTCCCGTGGCGCCACCTTGGCTCACTACAACCTCTGCCTCCTGGGTTCAAGTGATTCTCCTACCTCAGCCTCCCAAGTAGCTACGACTATAGGCATCCGCCACCATGCCCAGCTAATTTTTGTATTTTTAGTAGAGACGAGGTTTCACCATGTTGGTCAGGCTGGTCTTGAATGCCTGACCTCGTGACCTGCCAGCCTCAGCAGTTATGAGAAAGAAAATAATACTGGATACCTACTGCACATGTTAAAGCAGGATAAATCTAAATATATCAAATATAAGGTTTAAAAGAAAACGTGATATAGTTTATAACCCTGGAGGGCAGGAGACTTTCTAACTTAAAATCCATACACTGAAAAAGTTTATTTCAATTATGTAAAGATTAAAAACTTCTTTACAAAAACACACCTAAAGTAGCCAAAAGAAAAAATGAGTAATAGAGAAAAATTATCTACACTGAGAGACAGAGATAATCTCTTCAACATATAAAGGGTACCTAGATGTTCATGACAAGGGAGGGATGGAGAAGGAAGAGAGGAAACAAAAAAAGGAAAGGCAAAAGACACTAACCATTCCCAGAAAAAGAAAAATGGTTATTAAACAAAAGGATACTCAACTCCATGGGATTTTTTAAATGCAAATGAAAAGTGCACTGAGGTGCTTTCAAACATTACTTGTTAGAGGGAGGGCTGTATAACAACAACAACAAAAGTAAAAACATTACTAGTTAGAATGCAAAATGATACAGCCACTTAGGAAAACAATTTAGCAATCACTTACCATCTGACCCAGGAATTCTACCTCTAGTTAGAATCCACACAAGAAAAACAAAAACAGTTGTCCACATGATTGTGTACATGTATGTTCACAACAGAATAGTTCATAAAGACCCAAAACTGGAAGCAAAACAAATGTTTAACAAGAGAATGAATAAACAAGAGTGTTACATTCTGACAAACCAAAATTACTTCACGTAGGAAGAATCAGGAAAACGTAACCCATTCTCCCAGAAGACACTCAACAGAAGGCAATTCTAAGATGACCCAAATGCTGGAATTATCAGATAAAGACTTCGAATCAACAATGAGTATTAACATAGACTTGCAATTGATAATAAAGGAAATATCACCAGATAAACAAAAATAAAGGCCGAGCAGTAGAAATTATTCATTCTGAAAACAGGGTGGGCAAAAAAACAAAGAAAGAGAAAATAACAGAGCTTCAGGGACTTATCAAGGACAATATCAAAAAGGTGACACACACAGCCAGGCGCAGTGGCTCACACCTATAATCTCAGCACTTTGGGAGGCCCAGGCAGACAGATCATGAGGTCAGGAGATCGAGACCATCCTGGCTAACAAAGAAACCCCGTCTCTACTAAAAATAAAGTAACAAAATTGAATGGGTGCGGTAGCAGGCGCTTGTGGTCCCAGCTACTTGGGAGGCTGAGGTGGGAGACTGGCGTGAACCCAGGAGGCAAAACTTGCAGTGAGCTGAGATTGAGCCACTGCACTCCAGTCTGGGCAACAGAACAAGACTCCGTCTCAAAAAAAAAAAAAAAAAAAGAAAAGAAAAGAAAAAGTGACACACTGAAGTCCCAGAAGGAGAAGAGAGTGTAGTAAAAATATTTTTTAAAAGACATAGCGGCGGGCTAGACGGGTTGGCTCATGCCTGTAATCCCAGCACTTAGGGAGGCCGAAGCAGGCGGATCACTTGAGGCCAGGAGTTCAGGACCAGCATGGCCAACACGGTGAAACCCCACCTCTACTAAAAATAAATTACGGGAGGCTGAGGCAGGAGAATCGCTTGAATCCGGGAGGTGAAGGTTTCAGTGAGCCGAGATCGCACTACTACTGCACTCCAGCCTGGCAACAGAGCGAGACTCCATCTCAAAAATAAACAAACAAAAAAATTAGCCGAGCATGGTGGTGCGAGCCCGTAATCCCAGCTACTCAGGAAGTTGAGGCACAAGAATCACTGAACCTCGGAGACAGAGGTTGCAGTGGGACAAGACTGCGCCACTGCACTCCAGCCTGGGCGACACAGACTCAGTCTTAGAAACAAACAAATAAAAAGAAATAGTAGCCAAAAATTTTCCCAATTTAGTGAAAGAAATTTAGAGATTTAAGAGGCTCAAGAACATCCAAGCAGAATAAATATAAAGAAAACCGCACTTAGGCACAAAGTCAAACTACTGAAAATCAAAGATAAGGAAAACAATGTATTCATATATGGGGATCTAAAATAGAACCTGAGAAATAAGTAGAATGGCAGTTGCCAGGTATTGAGAGATGGAGGAATTGGAGAGATGTTGATCAACGTGTACAAGTTTCCAGTTATAAGATGAATAAGTACTAGAGATCTAAGCTATAGCATAGTAACTATAGTTAATAATATACAGTATTTTACAGTTAAAATTTGCCTAAAGGAGATCTTAAGTGTTATCACACAAAAAAGGTAACAAATACATTAATTAGCTTGACTGTAAGACTCATGACACAAGATTTCCTTATATCAAAACATCACGTTGTGGCCAGGAGCAGTGGCTCATGCCTGTAATCCCAGCACTGTGGGAGGTCCAGGCGGGTGATCACCTGAGGTCAGGAGTTTGAGGCCACCCTGGCCAACATGGCAAAACTCCATCTCTACTAAAAATATAAAAACTAGCCAGGCGTGGTGATGAGCACCTGTAATTTCAGCTACTCAGGAGGCTGAGGCTGGAGAATCGCTTGAACCCAGGAGAAAGAAGTTGCAGTGAGCCAAGATCACGTCACTGCACTTCAGCCTGGGTGACAGAGAGAGACTCTGTCTCCAAAAAGAAAAAAAAAACTAAACCAAAAATGTTTCTTTGTGCCTTAGAGAAGCAAGTTAAATACAAAGAAAAGCTCTTACTAAGGCAGCAATGAAAAAAATCTACAATGCTGATTTTGGCTGGGAAAGGGAAGTTTTAAGGGACTTGAAAAATGACTTGCTTAGAGAAAGGAATATAGAGAAAAGAATTCAAAAGCACTTTTGAAGCTATCAAAGCCTTGGTGACTAGAAGAATAACAGTAGAAATATAAGAAGGCTAGGTGAGAGAGGAGGCTGGACTGGCAGAAATCAACAGCAAAAGAAAGATGAGTTTTATACAAAAAAAAAAAAAAAAGGTGAGTCTGTCACAACAGTAATTGCCTCTGAGGAAAGGGGAAGTGGATTCCGGGACAGTCACCAATAACGCTGTTTTGTTCCTTAAAACAATGAATTCAGGTATCTGTTATATTATTGACTGTACTTATCTAAAAGAAAAGAAATCCATTAAAAGAAAGAACCTTTTTCAGTAGTAAAACAATTTATGCCTGTACTGTAAGAGCATTAACATCCCTTGCCTTGGATATTATTTTTAATTTTACAAACTTCAAATGCTTGTACATTAAAAACATGTACAATTATACTCTCTTGTTAGGGGTTAATATAGTGGTGACTTTGAAGCCAATGTTCCATTATAATTCTGAAAATTATAGGGCCCTTAAGAATGATGCTAAATCTACTCTGCCTGTGCCTCTATATATGGAACAAGTTTTAACTTTCAATAGTTCAACAAACGAAATGATGTAACAAAATAAATACAAGACCCCAGAACTTAAGGATAGAAGAGACTTTAAGGATCTAGCACAACTCTTTCCAAAACGTTAATACTGACAACCACTAAAGTTCAAATAATTCTATCCTAGTATGAATGACTTGCTTATACCCTTACCATATCATAAAAATAAAGCACATCTTACATAATTTTATGTAAGATATGATTACCAAATAAATCCCAAATGAAAATAGAGCTTTACAAATTGATCCCAATGCCTACTCCCATAATATCTCAATTCTCAACTTAGTTTTCGTCATACAATACCAAAACTCAAAAAGGTAATCTGGTGTTAGAAACTTTGTCGTTGCTGTTGTTGTTGTGACGGAGTTTCGCTCTTATCGCCCAGGCCGAAGTACAATGACACGATCTTGGCCAACCACAACCTCTGCCTCCCGGGTTCAAGCGATTCTCCTGCCTCAGCCTCCTAAGTAGCTGGGATTACAGGCATGTGCCACCACGCCCAGCTAATTTTGTGTTTTTAGTAAAGATGGGGTTTCTCCATGTTGGTCAGGCTGGTCTCAAACTCCTGACCTCAGGTGATCCGCCGGCCTCGGCCTCCCAAAGTGCTGGGATTAAGGCATGAGCCACTGTGCCCAGCCAGACACTTTTAAAGTAAGAATGTAGTGGCTAATTCACAGGGAAATTTGTCAAGTAGAGTAAGACAATATTAGCTATAAAGATAAACAGCAATGGTTTAAAAAACTTTTCCAATTCCTTCCAATATTTTTCTCACTACATGCAAGTCAATGTTTAACCTGACACAAAAATACTGATGGACTGTTGAGAGCAAGAACCTGGACGCCTACTCTGTGTCAACAGAAACATTCTCCTGGTCCCTTCAAGCCTAAACCTTAAAATCTTAACTTGCTTTTCACTAGTGGGGAGAAAAGAACATGAACGTTGAAATTAAAAAGACACTAGTGAATGCTTGTTCCACCATTTACTAGCCTGTGATCCTGTGATCATTGACTATTCCTAATGCATAGGGAATAAAACTAAATTCAGAGGTTGTCATAAGTATTAAACGACCTAATAGTGAATAGAAATCACTAAGTATTCGGTAAACATTTCCCTCCCAAGATGATTTTCCTTTATCCATAGGCCTCCCTTTATCCCTCTACCCATTCCTTTAATTTTGCTTTCAAAGATTCTCAACCATGTCTTCCCGATGCCTTTGCTACACGTCCAACTATCCCCACTGAAGACAACTACAGCAGTCAGCAGTTGCCCCATGAAAGAAATCAGTCACAAAAAGCCACAGATTCTATGATTCCATTTACATGAAATGGCCAAACTAGGCAAATCCATAAAGACAGAAAGTAAATTAGTGTTTGCCAAGGGTTGAGGGTAGAGGTAATGAGAATGACTGCCACTGGGTGTGGGGTTTTTTGGGGTCATGAAAATGTTCTAAATTGACTAGATTCCAATAAGTAGCATCCAGGCATTAAAAAATAAAATAAAATTGACTGGAAATGGCTGCACAACCTTGTGACTATACTAAAAATTACTCAATTACACACTTTAAAAGAATAAACTTTATGGTATGTGAATTATAACTCAATAAAGCTGTTAAAAATAGAATAAAATGGCCAGGCGCGGTGGCTCACGCCTGTAATCCAGCACTTTGGGAGGCCGAGGTGGGCGGATCACGAGGTCAGGAGATCGAGACCATCCTGGCTAACACGGTGAAACCCTATCTCTACTTAAAAAAAACAAAAAAAAAAAATACAAAAAAATTAGCTGGGCGTGGTGGCAGGCACCTGTAGTCCCAGTTGCTGGGGAGGCTGAGGCAGGAGAATGGCGTGAACCCGGGAGGCAGAGCTTGCAGTGAGCCAAGATTGCGCCACTGCACTCCAGCCTGGGAAACAGAGTGAGACTCCGTCTCAATAAATAAATAAATAAATAAATAAATAAATAAATAAATAAAATACTAGACCCAGACTAATACTGCATAAATTTACCTTTTATTATTCTTTTGCTTAATGATCTACACAATCTACTACTGCCTATCAAATAAATTGCAAACCATTCTGCCCCATTTAAAATCCTTCTGAAATAAGGCAAGATGAGTAAATAAACTACTTGCTGTCCCACAGCTCCCAATAGAAATATCTGAATTCCAGGTAGGGCAATTTCCTAACTGACCCATCCCCCAAATACTTTGAAACTCCTTCATGTCTTCCCTTCATCAGTAAAATATTTACTGGGAATTATTTAATACCATGCAGGAGGCTATCACTTGAATAGAGAATGAATGAAAAAGAAATAAACCCTGTCATTATGGAGCTTTCAGTTTAGCTCACATCCTAGATTGTTGAAGTCCTCCTTCCCATGTATCGATCACATCCTATTCACGCTCTTCCAAGATCTGATCAAGTTTGGCTTCTTCATAAATCATCCTCCAAATACTACAGCCCTTATTAATCTCCCCAAATAACTAAATGCTAATAAGCCATCCATAACTATTTCACACATATTAGTTTCATCTTTGAAACTAAACTGTAAACCTCAAGTATAAAATCATGCCTTAGTTTTCTTGTATATACCATGGCGTTCAGCATAGAACTGAGATTGAAATAAATACTTGATTACTTTCTTAAGTTCTTCTATTTTTTTTTACTTTCATTTGTGTTTTGTGCAGTCATTAATGAGCACAAAATACACAATGAGTAAAATATAGTTCAGTGGAGATTATTCATTTTCAAATTGCAGCTTCAGAAATATGTATGCCTTCCTTTTGAAGATATATGTAATTAGGCATCATTTCCTTGAGCTGTCCGAATTTATCAGCAATTACCAGTCCTTGCAATATGCAAATAAGCAGTAAGTAAATCCATATTTCACTTTAATGTGTTATAGGTTAATCACATCAGTGAATTGGTCACTAAGACCTCCCTATATGTTTCATATTTGTACTAAAAATTAGTAGCTCTGGATTTAAGTATGTATAAAATGAACACTCTTAAAAACTGGACTAATAATTGGACTACTCTCCTTGGATGTATCTCAATTAGGGAACAGTAGAGTTGTGAGCTCTGGAATGAGACTATGCCAGGGCTAAAATTCTAAATCTACCACTTAACTATCAGTTTACTTATCTTTGAAATGGGATTTAGATAACAGTAACTACGGCTTCTGAAAAAGTAATAACATAAAAAACAAAACGTGTAAAGGGCCTTGAAATGGCTGCTGGTACACATCCCATTTAACACATCTTTAATAACTAAAATCCAAAGATATAAATCTCTGAAACCATAAAGAAAAAGTTTTTTAAAAACAGCATTCATTTTATGAATGTCATCTGTCCTGGCACCTACAGAGTACAACTTAAAAAAAGTCTCTAAACTTGGTTTAAAACATTATTATTGGGAAACATAAAATTAGTTTCTCATGTGTGCCACACAGTATGCCTCTGCATTACAACGAAACACTGAAGAATTCTGATGCAGGCCTCAACTAAAACTACTTTAACTATAAATAAAATACATTCTGTTATTCCAACTACTTCATTTCAACTACTGTAACTCATAAATGTGAACTCACAAGAAAATTTAAAAGAATTCAACAATACTATCAATTAATAATTAGGAACACTCCCAAAAGACATTTCTCAACTCTGAGCCTCTGTTTCATTTGTAAATGAAGAGTGGATTAAATTATCTCTCAAAATCCCTTTTCAGCTCTATAATTCTGCGTGAGTCATTAGGCATTTCCCTTAATTTACTAAAGCAAGTTTCACAAATACACATAAAATGCTATATTCGTACCCCTGAGTAACTGAATTTTAAAAATGCTTATAGCAGAAGAAAAACACACTAGATTTAATTAAAATAATCTCTATAACTAGGCAAACACTTGTGTCCTGTTATACACTAATACTAAAAACATGGTTTACACATTTACAGTAGATTAAGCCAACCCTAAACTACAAGGTCTTTTGCACCCTAATTCTCTTTCTAGGACTTTTATCCTCCTCATTGTAACCTCTCCTTTACACTAAATACTGAAAAGCATCAAAACCCTTCCCAAGAGTATCGCAGTTTCACAAATGACATGAAGTCCCAAAGCAAGGACAAAATGTTTAAAAACAAAATGTTTAGGTAGTGTCCTTGGGCAGAAGGAAAAGATGGCATATTGAGTATCCGAACAGATGAATATTTTTCTCAGGTGTATTAGGGTTGGGGCGCAGAAGGAAAGCTAAAAGAATACATCTGGCCAAGGCGGGCAGATCACTTGAGCTCAGGAGTTCACGATCAGCCTGGCCAATATGGTGAAACCCCATCTCTACTAAAAATACAAAAATTAGCCAGGCATCGTGGCAGGTGCCTGTAATTCCAGCTCCTCGGGACGCTGAGGCAAAAGAATAGCTTGAACCCAGGAGACGGAGGTTTCAGTGAGCCAAGATCACGCCACCACACTCTAGCCTGGGCAACAGAGTGACACTCTGCCTCAATTAAAAAAAAAAAAAAAAAAAGAATACATCTGGCTAAACAAATTCATGCTATTCCTTTCCTGGTTTCAAGGAGTATGCAAAAATGACTTGAGTTTAAATCAACAGTTTGGAAAGAATCTTGAAAATTCTGAAACAAAATTATTATTAAAATTCTGCAAAATCATCTTAAAAAAACTAGATTTTTTTTTTGCTCTGCTATTAGTCAATTATGTAAGTTATGTTGTTTCCTGATATAAAGGCCCACATAGTTATAAAATCAGCACACAAACTAATATTAGTAACTATCCTAAAGAACTAAATTTAAAACAATCCAATAACATCGCCTTATCTCCTATCTAATAATTCATAAATGTTGTGTTTGGTAAGCTACAGCACACATTTTTGTAGCGCTATTATTACTTAATCGCTTTGCACTTGCTTCTTTATGCTACTGCCTATCACTGATTATGGCTGTGTCATTAAAAAGGCTACATGTCTAATAGAATTACAAGGGAGCATTCAAATGCTTTTTTATTATGGTGGAATTTTGTTTCAGGAAACACATGTTGCTACATTTTAACCATTCCAAACTTCTGCTCCTAGTCCAATCCTTTAACTGTTTCCACAAGTTGGGGGAGGAGGAGCATGCTGGACAAGGGAAACTTAGCTAGAGCTGAACTCTCCTCCTGATGAAGGATTTTGCCTCTTAGAAAACGGAATGAGATAGGTAGAGAATGACTGTCAGCACAGTGATCAATCACCACGAGCCGATCAGTCACTGTGATGCTCAAGAAGCTAGATCACATATCCACAGTTTTTTAAAGGGAAACTGATAATCTTTCCGTTCTTTTCTCTCTGAATGCTCTCATTTGATTAACTTCAGTTAACAAATTATGATTCCCAAATATCCACCTTCATTCCCAAAGCTCCTGTATTTTTAATTTCCTCTAGAATGTTTCCGATTATAAATCATCATTCCAAATTCAACAACAAATTCCAATTTTACTCAGCTTCTTAAAACTAACTCCCTTATTGTCCCAACCACTCAGGCTTACAATCTTGAAATATTCATTGATGCCTATTTACAATCCACTGGAATCAACTGCCAAGTCCTAGCTATACATCCTTCAATCTCTCAAATCAGCAAAAACATTTTGACTGTGCAGAGAACTGTGTGTGGTAGGTAGGCCAAAGCCTGCAGGAGATAAGAAAATAAGCATAGCATACTGTATTCCTTTCTTTAAGAACTTAAACTCAAAAAAAAAAAAAAAAAAACTGATGAGTATAATATACTGTGCTCTTACTGTGTGTCAGGCACTGTACCGAACCATTTTCATGCATTATCAAAAAAAAAAAAAAAACCACTGGGCGTGGTGGCTCCCTCCTATAATCTCAACACTTTGAGAAGCCAAGGCAAGAGGATTACTTGTGCCTAGAAGTTTGAGACCAGCCTGAGGCAACACAGTGAGACCCCATCTCAACAAAAAATTTTTAAAAGTAGCCGCACACGGTGGCACGTGCCTGTAGTCCCAGCTACTCGGGGTACTGAGGTAGGAAGACAGCTTGAACGTAGCAGTTTAAGGATGCAGTGAGCCATGATCTTGCCACTGAACTCCAGTTTGGGCAAGAGACCCCGTCTCAAAATCAAACAAAAAAAACCTATATGGTATACACTATCATCTTCAAATTACAGATGGGAAGAAATATGACCTGCAGAGGTTGAAGTGTATAAAGTCATATAGCTATTAAGTGATAGAGCTTGAACTCAAAAACAGACGACTACAAAGCCTTTGCTATCCATAAATAAAATAACCCAAAATATAACTGCCAGAAGAAACGTAAAAAGAAAAGAAAAAAACAATCTTTTTCTAACTTATCTCTTCCGCTCCATCTCCACTGCCAATACTAGGTTTCAGAATTTCTGCAAAGTTGGCCCTTGAATGGGCTGCTGAAGAATCATCTAGGAAGCCTATGTAAATGAATATTCACAGCCCAACCCTTGAGATTCTGAGTCACTGGGTATGGAGTGTTTCTGATGTGTAGTTCTTTTAAAAAACCATACTCCTAATTCTTCATTCATCCACACAACAAAGATTTGAATTCCTACTATCCACCAAGCCATGTCAAAGGTTTATCTTCTACAGAAGGAAGATCTAGTGTAGAGGCTCAGACACACTTACTTGCTACAGTATCTTGGGTAAGTAGCTTAACCTCTCTTAAGTCTAAATTTTCTAGCCTATAAAACAAAGACAATACTTTCCAGGTTATCTTTTGTGAAAGTTAAGATAATATAAAGTTGAGATAATATAAAGCATTTAGCACAGGGCCTGACATACAATTATTGATAAATGCTAGCTATTATTATTTCCTGAGAAACACAACCTAGAGAGTAATTTTTTTCTAGAGATTAAATTTAAGCAAAGTAACAAGGAAATAGTCTAGGCATTCACACATCCGGGTGGGGCGGGGGGGGGAATCTAAACCAGGTAAGAATGATTACACAGAGGGGTTTCTCTAATTAGGTGAATCAAATTCATAAGGCTGAGATTTTTTTTTTTTTTTGTAAGAGTTCTTTAAACAGAAATAGAGTTAACTTCACTAACAAAAATGAAGCAACACATAAAGTTCTGAAAAGGCAGTCAGGAGTCCCCAAAGTGTTAACAGAGAGAACACAGGACTTAAATACAGAAGAACTCAGGTCCAAATAGCAGATTGAACCACCTGCCAGCTAGACAGCATCAAAAAAGTAATTTAAATTCTCTAATTCTGTTTTCTCACTTACAAAATTAGGTTAAAAAATAGGTGTCACAGAAAGCATGGCCAGCAGGTCCTCTATCAGACCTTTCCCTTCTGTGCCTAAAATTCTGAACTGTGTTTTACAATGAGCCTGAAAGTTCATTCACCGCCATATAGTATTTGCAATCCAAAGTCAATATCTCAACACGAAACTGGCAGGCAGGAAAGGAGGGTGAGTTTTTCGCTAAGTCTAAGTAAGAATCTGACTTCTCACCAGGAGCATGTCTGTTGTACTTACTTCAAACAGCATGCAAAACATGACTCATCAAGGAGTAAGAATTTCAATGAGTGCTTTTTGGTTAAGATATTGTGAGTATTTCTGCCTTTGGAGATGGCTAAAGAAATAGCATTATTCGGCCAGGTGCAGTGGCTCATGCCTGTAATCCCCGCACTCTGGGAGGATGAGGTGGGTGGATCACTTGAGGTTAGGAGTTCAACACCAGCCTGGCCTACATGGTGAAACTCCGTCTCTACTAACAATACAAAATTTAGCCGGGCATGGTGGCAGGCGCCTGTAATCCCAGCTACTTCAGAGGCTGAGGCAGGAAAATCACTTGAACCCAGGAGGCAGAGGGAGGTTGCAGTGAGCCGAGATCATGCCATTGCACTCCAGCCTGGGAGACGAGAGCAAAACTCCATCTCAAAAAAAAAAAAAAAAAAAAAAAGAAACAGCATTATTATTAAACAATATGCACAGAATTTATGGAAGAAACATGAACTTCCCACATACATTTCCCTCATTTACCCAGCTTTTCCCTACTGCTCTTCAAACAAGATCATTCTTATCTGCACTAATTGCTAGGATGTGGCCACAAGATGAACAGCTCCTCTTTCACTGACTCCTACAAAATATTTATGCTTACATTATAAGATTGCTAAGAAGTTGAAGTCAATTAGCAAAATTCCTTAATCCACTCCAGATATGAATATATCCAAGACTTTGACCATAAGGCTATATTAACCTCTGCTATCATAATCAATGAAACTAATTTACCAATATTGTATTTACCACAGGGGAAAAAAAAAAAGACATAAAAGGGAAAAGGAAATTCACAATGCAGTTCTGTAACCAAGCTACAATTTAACAAAAGTATATAAGGAGTCCCCTCATTTGGTTTGAATGATGGAGAAACTTGAGTAAAAACATGCATTTTAAAAAATCATTTAAGGTCGGGCATGGTGGCTCAGTTCCGTAATCCCAACACTTTGGGAAGCCGAGGCGGGCGGATCACAAGGTCAGGAGATCGAGACCATCCTGGTCATCATGGTGAAACCCCATCTCTACTAAAAACACAAAAAATAACTGGGCGTGGCGGCATGCGTCTGTAGTCCCAGCTGCTCAGGAGGCTGAGGAGGCTGAGGCAGGAGAATTGCTCTAACCTGGGAGGTGGAGGTTGCAGTGAGCCAAGATCGTGCCACTGCACTCCAGCCTGGCGACAGAGCAAGACTCCATCTCAGGAAAAAAAAAAAAAAAAAACGAAAAAGCAAAAAACACATTTAAAAAAATGATCCCCTCCACTGCCCAGAAAAAAAAAAAAAAAAAAAAAGCCTTAGGATGATCGTACAAGTGTTACAATGGTTTTTTTTTTAAATGTTTATGAATGCCTTTTAAAAAAAATGCTTTCTTCACCACTAATAGCAAGTTTGAGTTCTGTTGTTTAGTTTTTAAGCCATCAATGGGAATCTATGTGCCCAAATTGTATTTTACAATACTTTCCAATACAAACCAAAAAAGTGTGTAGATAAGGGTATCAATGTGAATGAAGTATTTCTTTTCAAATTCTTTTCAAAATAAGCATTCTCTTTTATGACCTGAATCTAGGTGATTCATATGTTGAGTTCTGCTGGACGATCCCGACAAGTTTTGGGATTAAGTTTCAAGTTTCCTAACTCTTAAAAGCTTTCTTATCTAAGACGATCAAGTTTTACAGATGGCCACTTTTTTCCAGCCACCTTTTCCCTAATTTATATAACGAATGAAATGAGCAACCTGATTCAGGTTACAACTTTTTACTTAAACTAAGTGGGTAATTGTAATTTAGAGACCTAAGAACTGAATGCATTCTCTAAAGCATAAAGAAATAGACAAATTATAGGTGCACAATTTGCATTCGGGGCCCACAGAATTTTGAAATGTAAAAGCTCCCTGTTAAGGCCATACTTAGAGATGCTTATCTCAGGGTCCTCGACCTCAAGGACTTATCCTCCATGTGCTAATAAAGCTGAAAGTGTAACTTCCCAGGAGGCACCACTGGCAACTTGCAAGACCAAAAAGCCTTTTGAGGACCAAAATAACTGAAACTCTAAAGGGGGAATTTCAGATTGTGACAAATGGTAAAGAGAGGGAGGTGGCAAGGGGACTCCTAATCAGTTCCATTCAAATCATCAAAGTGCAGTTAACAACCTCTCCTTATCAGAGAAACCAGTGTAATAACTTAAAAATATACTATTGTAATAATTGTAATTTTAAAACAGAAATACTCTAGGTTAAATTGAACCCCTCTCCCCGATCCTACTGGTCATTCAGCATGTTTTAAATTCAAGGTTGCCCTTTAGGAAAGGAGGTCACTTAAGGACAGTTGACCTCAATGAGACATCTTGTATACTAATTCGAAACTATTTCAAAGAGGGAAAAATGGAGATTAGAAAAGTAACATACTACTTGAGATGTTACCATATTATTTCTTAGGGCCACAGTTATTTACACTATTTTTCTGACAACTCAGTAATTTCTAAAGCATTAATTATGTAGCAATATTCGTCACTTTAACAAAACACATTTAAAAAGTTCTATCCTACTGACTCAGGCCAAATCTAATTTTAAAACTGAACTTAGACATAAAACTACTCATCAATTAGACTAAGAAGGGGGAAATAAAAAAAACTATTGGTTCCGAGAAATGAGAACCAATTAAGAAAAAACTTTATAATAAAGTGTTCATGAAAAACTTTATAATAAAGTGTTCATCAATAAAATACATGGAAGTTCCAAGGCTAATCTAGGCTAGTGCTTTCCTAGGGAGAATATTAAGAAGTTGGTTGTTTCTCTCTACCTAACTGGGATTTTAGAAACTGCCACACTAGCTAGTTATGAGAATGAAGATTAAAGAAATTTCACATAAAGAGTGAAGGACACACAATCTTTTAAGTAACAATAATGAAATTAATAATTATAATTAATAAAAAAACAAGCCTCTCACTGCCTTCCCCCTCAAAAAAAAAAAAAAAAAAAAATTGGGAGTGTTTTGGGAATTGGAGAGATGTAATCAGAACAGAAAAAAAAAACCCTTTCCTATAAGTCATCGTGAAGCAGTGATTCTACATTAAAATAAGAGTAGTCTATTCTCTATGTAGTTACGAGTGTGGTACAACTCTCTAAAATGTCTATTAATACAAAATGAAAGATCACTTTTAAGCCATTCTACATTTTAGCAAACTACCCTACAGATCTAGGAGTAACTACTTGCAACTTAAACACATTCCTATATACCTCTATACCTTTCTGCTTCCTTCAAGATACCTTTACAGAATGAAAGAATACAACTTAAATTAGTTTATTTCCCAGGGTGCTTCCTTTCTCCCCTCTCCATGAAACATAAGCACATTTTTTAAGTCATATAAATGGATACCAAGCACCTGTAATTCAGTCTCTTTAAAATCTGCTTAATTTTAAAAGTTCTAATAAGATGTGTTCAGGTTGGAAACTAAAAACTACCTTATAAGGGTATAAAAGACTGAAAGCAGGAAGCGGCTTTGACAAAACTAAGGAAGTTACAGCGCGCTTGCTCACTGGGGGACTTTTTGGAGGCTACAGAAGTAACACATGACATCTTTCTCCCTCGAATTAAAATGTGACTCGGTTCACCGGTTGAAACGCAGAGGGAGATGGCAATGACCGGGAGTCGAAAGGAGAAGGTGGGTGGTCAAATGAAAACCCCACTGTAGGTTCCCATTTTCAGAGTCCGATTCTTCCCTTTCCCCACCCACACCCTGGGCAGAATGTTGTCACAGCGATCTTGCAAAACCTACCAGGAGCGCTTCTCTTTTCTAGCTCCTCTACCAGGCCAGTCCCCGAGCTCGGCCCCTGGGTCCCCACACCGACTGGCAAAAAGGGACACGGAGGGAAAGCAAAGCCGGATGGGTCGGGCCCGGGGACCACCCCTAAGACGACCGTCCCTAGCACTCTCTGGGCGGCACTGCCCACCGCAGTGGGGGAAGGGCCGGGAGGGGTCGCGCGGAGGAAGCTGCAGGGAGGGTTGGAGGTTGAATCTGGGGCCCGCGCCCCCGCCCCAGTCCTAGGAGGGAGAAACGAGGGGACCGGCGAGGCCCTGGCTCCGGGCCCCACCCCTCGCTGGCCGGCGAGTCTAGGACTGACAGCCGGCGGCAGCACCTCGCCGCACCATTCATTTCCCGGCCTCCTCCCTCCCCCGCCATTTTCCTTCCTCCGCCTCAGTTTCCCCACCCCCGCCCGTAAGCCCCCTTACCCCGTGCCACAGTCCACCACACAGGCCGGCAGCCGTCCCGCCATCTTCCTCCTCGCCTGCTGCTGCTGCTGCCGCCGTCTGCTCCGTGCTGCTAGGGGCCAGAGATTGGCGGCGGGAGACAGGCGCTATCTGACCATCCACAGCCGGGCCGCCTTCACCGTCCGGGGGGTAGCCGGGAAGCCGAAGCAGTAGCAAGAAAGCAGCAGGCTCGGTCAGCGGCTATCACTTCCGCAACCCAAGCAGGCAGGCAGTCCCCGCCCTGCCCCGCCGCGGCCTCCTCCCCCTCTCTCTTCTCTCCTCCCCACTCCTGCCCCCACCCTACAACTTCTTCCCCTCACGCCGCCTTTCCCCGGGAAGCCAAGATGGCCGCCGGTGCCGACGCCCCGGCCAGGCCAGGCCCAGGCCCCGAGCACTCCCCCTTCCGCTCCGAGCGGGAGGGGCTAGCGAGCATGCGCAATAAGGTGCGTTAGCCTGCCGGGGCTCCGATCCTGAAGTTAGTGAAATCCACTGCGGGTTTTCCAGGAGGGTAGAGACGGAGTAGTCTAGCCGAGCTTCTAGTTCTGCTTCTGAAGCTGGAAGGGGCTTTTCGGTGGTAGCCCTTGGGTTAGTTTCAGTTACTTCTCTGCTAGGTTGAGGAAAGAGTGGAAGCGCCTCCTGCAGCCACGAATATCCTCCAGTGCCTGGGAGAAAACGGCCTAATCGAAAACGTCCGCGGCATGCATCCATTCTTAAAACTTGAGTGGCTGCTTTTCTGGGTGGAAAAGAGCGATATCACACAGGGTGAGCAGTCGGGGAACGGATGAACAAAGGCTTGCACCGTGGCCCTGATGTCTTTGTTCCGAGTTTTATTCAGTTGTACTTGTGCGTTGTTACAGGACTTCAGAATGTAGCCCTGCCCCCCAACCCCCACCTCCCAAGGCCTGAGCTCCTGAGGAAGGCAAACCGCCCAGGAATATATTCTGCAAAACTACAAACAGCCTTTATTCAAGGCTTTTGGACTATGACAAAGATTACCCTCAGGAGTAGTAAGATTCTACTAGCGGGATAATAGAAGGGATTTAGCCCCCCCCAAAAAAAATTTTTTTTAAGTTAAAGACGGAGGCGGGCCGCAGTGGGTCAGGCCTGTAATTTCAATGCTTTGGAAAGCCGAGGTGGGAGGAGAGGATAGCTTGAGGCTAGGAGTTCGAGATCAGTCTGGGCACATAGGGAGACCCCCCCCCCACCACCATCCCTCCAAAAAAAGAAAAGAAAACTGGAAAGCCTTAAAGAAACCTTTCAAACTTTAGTGTGTGTCAGAATCACCCGAAAGGTTTGTTAAAACAGATTGCTGGGCCACACCCCCAGAATTCTCTGACTGGGCTGTCTGAAATAATGCCTGAAAATCTGCGTATCTAATCAGTTCCTAGTTCCACTTTAGGACCCTAGAAGGTTAATAGCTTTCCTCTCTACCAGGCTGATCTTAACAATAAACCATTCTGAGTTTGCTAATGTGAAGCTAAAATAAAAATATTCTTTAAAAGGAAGGATGTCTTATTCAGTCCGTGAGATCATCTAATGTGGTATTAAGCTGGCCTGGGGGATGGAATCGGGTGTTTCATTTATTCACTTGGCAGGTAAGTATTGCTTACCTACTCTGTTATGGCAGGGACTGTGCTGACTCTGAGTATTCGGTGGGACAAAATAGTTGAGGTCTCTTGTAGAGTTTGCAGATTAGCGGAAAACAGACAAATTGTGTTAAGAGCAGTAGAAAGGAGAGCTGAGGACTCTGAGAAATGAGGGCAAAGAGTGGGAGAATGGGAGAAAGGTGGAAGGCAGGGAAGGAGTCTGACCAGCTGGTATTTAAAAGCTGAGATGGGAGGAAGAGCCTCCCAGGAGAGTGAACAGCAAGTATCAAGGACCTGAGGCAGGAGCAAGCTTGGCATCTTCTACAAGATGAAAGAAGATCCATATGGTCAAAACGAAAGAGTCAGAGAAGATGCAATGGGAGAGGAAGCCTGAGAGATAAGGAAGAGTCAAACAGTGCAAGAATTTGTAGACTGCTCTAAGCATTTTAAAGTTTATCTTGAAAGCAGCTTGATAAAGTAGATTTATGGTAATGGTTTAAAAATAAAAATTAAGCAACTTGACAGGATTTAGGCAAGAAAAAGTTGTGGCTGCTTTGTAGAGAATGGCTCCAGCAGAGTCCAGATTAAATCATACATTGTATGATACGCTGTGTTCCAGAGTTCAGGGATAGAAGTATGTGAGGGTCAGCATCCAGATGGAATCAGGTATGTGCAGAGGAGACTCACTAAAGGGCATCATCATTAATTAGTGTCCAGCATGTCTACAGCTATTCACAAGAGAAGGCTTTTCTTAGAGGTTGTTTTCAAAGAAGTCAAACAACTGGTTTTCTCAGATTTGTTGTCGTTGGTTTCTCCACTACCTTTTAGAAGGTGCTAGATGGGGATTCTTTGCTCCCACTTCTACTATCTGGTAATTAAAGTCCTTTGAGGAAGCATATGCTTGAAGATTGGCTCTGACAGAAAAGACAGATGTGGCTTAGTAGGGGTAGAATAAATGATTGTTTCCAGCAGTTACAAGTAGTAAGTCAGGAGTGAAGAGATCCTACTAAAGAAGTTCCAAGAGCAGAGGTTAATACCTTCGGTCACTTGGGCAGCCCATGCCAGTAACCCTCAAGATGGCTGCCCACACTCTGGCCTTGCACCGTTGTCATGGAAGTCGTTAACTCAAGCAGGGTTGGAAACTAGTGCTTCGAGGTCTAGGCAGGTACTGTTATGAGTGAAGGGGGCCATAAGGAGGGATGGCAATGTGAAGAGCCCACAACCCAACAGAAGGCAGCAGACAACTGTTGCCATGTGGAAATACAGGCCTGGTATTGCCAGAGCCTTTTTTTTTCCCCAAGAGAAGTCTGAAATCTGCATTTTTATCCTTGGTTACTGTAACGGTTTGAATGTGTTCCCCCAAAGTTCATGTGTAAGAGATACAATTTCCAATGCAACAGTGCTGAGAGGTGGGAGCTTTAAGAAGTGATTAGGCCAGGAGGACACTGTCTTCATAAATGGATCACAGGACTGGGTGCCTGATAAAAAGGAGTTTGCCCTCCTTCCCTCTCTCTTGCCCATGTGATGCCTTCCACAGTGTTTTGACACAGCAGGGATGCCTTCACCAGATGATGGCCCTTTGATCTTGGACTTCCCAGCCTCTACGACTATGAAAAATAATTTCTGTTCTTTATAAATTACCCAGTCTCTGATATTCTATAAGCAGCACAAACTAGACTAAGACAGTAACTCATTTTTTTCTGCGTGTCATATCTGACCTGTGGCCTGCCAGTTTGCATCTTTTGATTTCAGAAGCTACATGTGGTTCAGAAGTTTGTTGCCTTCAAATATGAAGCTCATGTCAGTGCTAAGTACTATCTGTCATTTCATAGGCATGAGGAGACTGTCACAGTCTCACATAGTCAAGACTGTCCTGTGTTTGTAAAGGCAGCAACTGTTAGAAGCATTTGGAAGCTTTCAATGCTTGTTGAAAACGTCATTGGCGCTTATTCCTCATAATCTTGTCTACCCACTCTGCTTGCTTCAGATCACTTCTACTTCCTGTTTGCTGCATGCCAAATTGGCCAGCCTCTCTGCTCCTGTGGTGGCCCAGCCTTCCTCAGCTGCACATAGCCTTCAGATACACATCCGGCCAAAGCATTTCTGACCACCCCGTTTGCATATGCACCCCCTCCCTGCTTACTCATCTCCAAACACAGAAGCAAAGGATGTCAGACACATTTCATCCTTCATTTCATATTTCTCCCTGATAGCACCTCAGTTTCCTTTCAGTTCAGGTCAACCTGGTGCTTGGTTCTTACCCATTTCCAAACCTGTTCCCAACCTTTCAAGCATTTGTGACTCTTGCAGTATCTTTCTCCTGTGGCTCAAGTAAGCCATAGCAAGTTCCCATTACTTGCATCAAATTTGAGAAGCCTAAGTGGTACAGAAGCCCGTAGAGTTTAAGTGATTTTTCCCAATGTCTTTTTTTTTTTTTTTTGAGACGGAGCCTCGCTCTGTCACCCAGGCTGGAGTGCAGTGGTGCGATCTCGGCTCACTGCAAGCTCCACCTCCTGGGTTCATGCGATTCTCCTGCCTCAGCCTCCTGAGTAGCTGGGACTACAGGCGCCTGCCACCACGCCCGGCTTTTGTGTGTGTGTATGTGTGTGTGTGTCTGTATATTTTTAGTAGAGACGGGGTTTCACCTTGTTAGCCAGGATGGTCTTGATTTCCTGACCTTGTGATCTGCCCGTCTCGGCCTCCCAAAGTGCTGGGATTACAGGCGTGAGCCACCACTCCCGGACTCCAAAATCTTAAAGAAACTAAGGAACAGAGTCTAAACCAAAATCTAGTTCTTACGCCTTTTAGGGGCTCTTTAATTGTAACGACAAATTAGCAAATTGTCTTTCGATCTTAAAAAGTATCCAGGAAATTCATACCACTCAATTTCCATTATTTTAAGATGAAGAATAGTATTTTAAAAATCAACTTAGGTGCGTCCTACAGGGATGACTTTGCAAATTGGCAGATGAACCAGATTCACAGAGAGCATCAATTCAAAGCAGATAAGTGGTCGAGGTACCCCATGCAGCCTAGTGGTCAGAGGGGAGGGACTGATCTTAGCAACTAACTTACTGTGTAGGGAGAGCACCGATTTTATAATCAAAAGACTTGAAGTGAGTATGAACTCTTTGACTTACTCTGTTTCTTCATCTATAAAATTGACAGGAATATTTATCCTATAGGGTTGTCATAAAGCTTGAATTTTGTAAGAAACCTATTGTAAATTACAGAGTGATTTTATTATGGACAGATCAAGAGGAAAATGGTTTAGTTATAAAGTCATGACTGACTTATTACTTAAACATACAAAATGAAACACACAAAAGCTTGTCCTCTTCCCAGGTGTTATCTTGGGGCCTGTGTGCCTACACTTTTGATGCTACCATTGTGCAAAATATTTTTAGAAGCTCTTCTCTAGACTTGCCTTCAAAGCCTACAGCACATTGTTTTAAATGTCTTCACTGGTGGCAGATCTTGCCCTTTGTGAGTAGATTTCATTTTCAGGATTGGCCAAAAGTCATTTCTTCAGAGCCAAGTCCAGTAAATACATGGCTTATCAACTAGGGTTGTGTTTTATCAGAAGTTTTATGTGACTATAAGTAAAACTGGTTTTCTTATTTGACTTATAAACTGCCTCTACCCTGGTTTTAAAATGCAGTTCTAGAATATTTTATTCAGTGGCCACATCCCTGGGGACTATAGACTGAATGTCTGTGTTCTCTCATCCCCCCACCAATTCATATGTTGAAATTCTTGCGGCCGGGCACAGTGGCTCAAGCCTGTAATCCCAGCACTTTGGGAGGCTGAGACGGGCGGATCACGAGGTCAGGAGATCGAGACCATCCTGGCTAACACGGTGAAACCCCGTCTCTACTAAAAAATACAAAAAACTAGCCGGGCGTGGTGGCGGGCACCTGTAGTCCCAGCTACTCAGGAGGCTGAGGCAGGAGAATGGCGTAAACCCAGAAGGTGGAGCTTGCAATGAGCTGAGATCCGGCCACTGCACTCCAGCCTGGGTGACAGAGCGAGACTCCGTCTCAAAAAAAAAAAAAAGAAGTTCTAACCCCCAGGGTGATGGTATTAGGAAGTGGGGCCTTTGAGAAGTGATTAGGTCATGAGGGCTGACCCCTCATGAATAGGATTAGTTCCCTTTTAAAAGAGACCCCAAAGAACTGCCTTACCCTTTCCACCGTGTGAGGACACAAGAAGACAGCCATCTATGAACTGGAAAGCAGCCCTTCACCAAAGGTGCATCTGCTCACATCTGGATCTTGGACATCTCAGCTTGCAGAGCTATGAGAAATTTCTACGATATGTGTTTGTTTGAACTGGAGTCTCACTCTGTCGCCCAGGCTGGAGTGCAATGGCTCAATGTTGGCTCACTACAACCTCTGCTTCCCGGGTTCAAGCAGTTCTCCTGCCTCAGCCTCCCGAGTAGCTGGGACAACAGATGCACGCCACGAAGGCCTGCTAATTTTTGTAATTTTGGTAGAGATGGGGTTTCACCATGTTGACTAGGCTGGTCTCAAACTCCTGAGCTCAAGTGATCCACCTGCATTGGCCTCCCAAAGTGCTGGGATTACAAGTGTGAACCACCACACCCGGCCAAATTTCTATTTTTTACAAAGCCTAAATTTTTATTATTTATAAATAAATTGTTTTTGTATAAGGGATTGAATATCCCTTATCCAAAATGCTTGGGACTACAAATATTTAAGATTTTGGATTTTTTCAGATTTGGGAATATGCACATATACAAAATGAAATATCTTGGGGGTGAGACCCAAGCATAAACACAAAATTCATTTATATTTCATATATGCCTTATACACATAGCCTGAAGGTAATTTTATACAGTATTTTTAATATGTGTATGAAACAAAATTTGTATATAAGTATTTACGTGTAGCATTTTCCATTTGTGGTGTCATGTCAGTGCTCAGAAGATTTCAGATTTTGAAACAGTTTGGATTTTGGATTTTCAGATTGGTGATGCTCCACTAGGGATACTTTGTTATAGCAGTCTGAACAAGCCAAGATGCTGGGATAAAAATAGTCATTATATGCTTGATTTCATTGAAAAAATATATATATGTATATGTATGTATGTATACATATACATATATATTTTGAGACGGAGTCTTGCTCTGTCACTCAGGCTGGAGTGCAGTGGCGTGATCTAGACTCATTGCAACCTCCGCCTCCTGGGTTCAAGCAGTTCTCCTGTCTCAGCCTCCCAAGTAGCTGGGATTACAGACATGTACCACCACGCCTGGCTAATTTTTGTATTTTTAGTGGAGACGGGGTTTCACCATGTTGGCCGGGCTGATCCCGAACTCCTGACCTCAAATGATCCACCCGCCTCGTCTTCCCAAAGTGCTGAGATTACAGACGTGAGCCTCCACACCCAGCCTGAAAATATATTTCACAGAGCGATAATGTCTGTACAACGTTTGAAATGAGGTGAGATTCTGTGGGATAGAATCCTAATCCCCTCACTGCCTATAAAGAATGAATAGTTTCAATTTTGACTCTCAGTTTGAAAGAAAAGTTATGCCCTATCTCCCTTGTCTCACACACACACACACACACACACACACACACACACACTTGCGCAAACATATACACTTCCTGTTATATATAAAAATGGATGACAAATTTCTAGTATCCAATAAAATCCATACCCCTTTTTTGGGACCTACAAAGCCCCCCATGTTCTGGTGCCCACCTCAGTGTTCAGCTTGTCTCATCTTCACCCACGTTCCATTAAACTGCATTAACCTTCTTGTTGCTGTTCACACCCACCAGGCTCTTCCCACCTGCGTTCACTACCCGCACTTCTCCACCAGTCATCAATTAATCCAGAATCACTTGCCTCCTCAGAGAAGCCTTTCCTGACCACCCAATGTAGAGTAGCCTGTCTCACTGTCTCCCCCGTCACCAAGTGTTAATTCTCTGGGGGAAATGTCTTATTTACTTATTGGTTTGTTTGTTTCTTATCAACTAGGGTTGTCTCTCCCAGTTAGAAAATACTCCCACTGAAGTTTGAAGAGAGTCTGGCATGTAATAAGTGCTCAATAAATATCTGTTGAGAGAATAAATGAATCAAATAACAAAAATAAAACTGTAAATTATAAGAAATTAGAAGGGAATTTAGAAAAAAAAAGTTTATATAATCTCAAGGTTATATAAGGGGAGGACTTTCTTAAGTAAAAGAAGAAACCCATAGCCATTAGTGGGAAGATTTGGTTACGTGAGCAATTAAATTCCCACTAACTTAGATACATTTTTAAATTACAGATTAAAAGAGAATATTTTAAAATAGAAAAACTATCCAGAGCTGTATGGAAAATAAACATGCTGATCACTGGTGGAGATGTGAATTGCCACACCCTTCTGGAAAGTTATCTAGCAGTGTCTACTAAAACTTAACATTCACATATATTAGACTTAGAAATTTCATTTTGTTGAATTCTAAAGATATACAAATACGGATGTTGGAGAGATCGTGATTATGAAAGATTTTAAAATCAGAGTATTTAGAAATATATTGTTTGTTCCCAGTGCCACTGTGGCCAGGTAAATCTCAGGGGCTTTCTTATCCCAGAAGGCAAGGCTGGATCTTGAGGGGCAACTAGCAATCTCTTCCATCTGTCTGTATTAACCTAGAGAGATATGGAGCAGAGATTGACACTTACTCCTTCTTCCTTAGTAGCAACACCTGGATTTTATTCAGATGCAGTGCACCCAGCCAAAAGACTACATTTCTCAATCTCCATTGTAGCTGGATGTGGCTGTGTGATCAAGTTATGACCAATGAGATATAAGTAGAAGTAGCTGGGCCAGGCACAGTGGCTCACACCTGTAATCCCAGCACTTTGGGAGGCCAAGGCAGGAGGATCACTTGCACTCAGGAGTTGGAAACTGCAGACCAGCCAGGAGAACATAGTGAGACCTTGTCTCTACACAAAATGAAAAGATTAGCTGGGTATGGTGGCTTGTGCCTGTGGTTCCAGCTACTTCCAGCTACTTGGGAGGCAGAGATGGAAGGATCACTTGAGCCCGGGAGATTGAGGCCTCAGCGAGCCATAATCATGCCACTGTACTCCAGGCTGGGTGACAAGAGCAAGACCCTGTCTCTCAAAAAAAAAAAAAAAAAAAAAAGCTGGGTGGAACATCTGGCAAACATCTTTAAAGAAGGCTGACTCAATTAGGAGGGGCACCATTTTGTTTCTTGCCCTCCACCCTTCTTCCTGCCTGAAACAGGTAAGGTAACTACAGCTCTTTGGCCATTATGGATGACAAGCTGACCTTGAGATTGGAAGCCATGTCCTATGAAAGATAACGAGAAGGAGCCCAGGTACCTTGTGACACTGGAGTGTCATATTAGCCCTGGACTACCCACCTCCAGACTTATTTTGTATGACAGAAAAATAAACCCTTAGTGTTTAAGCCATTATAATTTGTCATTTTTGGTTATACGCAACTGAATCAAATACTAATTGATAATACCATGTTATAATGTTAAATATAAAAAGTAAGTTGCTAAGTAATGCCAGAAGAATATAAACTCAAATGTGTATAGGTAATAGGCCAGTAATACAGAAAGGTGGATGAGTGACAGTATAAATAGTAGGGATACAGAGGACATATTGAATTGGAAAGCCCCTGCAACATTAATAATATTATTACCATGTGGCCATGTGGATTGAGATCTTCCAGTTTTTCATGTTAAATTTCCCCGATGTTCTGCAAACAAAACATTTTCCCAGCTGTATCTACACTGCAGCCTATCAGTTTGTGACTTTTGATTTGTAGTATGGTCTAATATTTAGAAAATGAAATAAAAGGGAGAAGGATAGAAGGGAGAAAAGAAGGAGGGGTGGACCAGCACTTTGGGAGGCCGAGATGGATGGATTACGAGGTCAGGAGTTCGAGAGCAGCCTGGACAACGTGGTGAAACCCCATCTCTACTAAAAATACAAAAATTAGCTGGGCGTGGTGGCCTATGCCTGTAATCTCAGCTACTCGAGAGGTTGAGGCAGGAGAATCGCTTGAACTTGGGAAGCGGAGGTTGCCGTCAGCCAAGATGGTGCCATTGCACTCCAGCCTGGGTGACAGAGCGAGACTCATCTCAAAAAAAAAAAAAAAGTTATTGTCTGCTGTATGTTAAACTGGGAGTCTAATATATAAACATGTGACCTTGCCAGTTAGGAGAAAATCCAGGAAATGGTACAAACGGTACCTTGATTTTTTTTCTTCCTCATCTCAATCTAAAACTGCAGTTTATTCCAGTGTGATGAGAAGAAATTGGACTGAGATTCCTTTTTTTTTAATGAGGCATCCATTTTCATCCTTCGATGAAATTGACAACTTGTGACAATTCTCACTTTTTGGAACAAGTCTCCTAATTATAGAAGAAGCTAATGATGATAATATAATAAATTATAAATTATTTGACTGTTTTCAGTTTATCCAAAGGAAGTTTATCAAACTTTCTCCTCCTACTTTCTGCTCCACCCCACCCCCCCAGCCCCTGATGCACACGCTGTGCCCTCACAGCACTTATGCCTAGAGAATTATGATCCTTAAATAGCAACCAATTGTTCTTAAATAGCAGTCAGTTCTAGCAGTGTATCAGTTAGATATTCCAGAATATTTCACAAAATAATAATTTTGCAGATGGAACATTATAGCTCCGTAGTCTAGCAAATGAGGGAACTAAGATACAGAGAAATTAAGTGACTTAAGATCTCACAACAAGCTAGTGGAATACTTCTACATAAATATATCTCTAGATACTCATAGAAGGTAAAAGCTACATTGAAAATTCACACAACTCTTCTGGAAAATAGCAAATTCAATGATGCTATAAAGTCTGGCCTAATATTCTAGTGGTCAAGACACTTTGGGTAGTAAATGAGAGAAGCCAAATTCAAATCAGGCTAAGAATAAAAAGAAATTTTTTTCTTTCAAGTGGTTGGAGCTCAAGTAAGTGTAAATTCCAGGGGATAAATTGGATTCAGGCATAGCTGGATGCAAAGACTCAAAAATGGCATCAGAATCTGCCTCTCTTTCTCTCTTGGTGTTGCTTGCCACTGTGTTGTCTTCATTCTCAGGTAGCTTTACTCACACAGTGGCAACAATGGCTTATGTCCTAATGGTTCATCAACCACAGGGCAGAGTACACTTTTCCTCAGCGGTCCAAGCAAAACTCCTGGGACTGACTCTCACTGGCTTACTTGGATCAGGTGTCCTGCCGGAGCACAACACTGTAACTCCAGGTGGCCAAACTTGAATCTCATACCGCCTCCCTACCACCAGCTCCACTAAAGAACCACATGGACAGAAGGGGAGGAGTGGTTACAAAAGGAAAAAATAAATGTTTATTACCCAGAGAGGGATAATGAATGTAAGGCAAGCAAAAACAAGGGGAAAAAGTCCATTAAAAAATTCTTATTTACACTCACATTGAACTGTAAACTAATGCAATTAAGAGTCTCATTTCTTGCTTAGTGGTTAGGGATTTATATTTCTTTAAAAAAATACTACCAACACTAAGTAAGGGGATACTGTAAAAGACGACAACAAATAATATGCAATGAAAAAAACTGGGCTTTGAAAAAAAAAAAAAAGATGTACTGTGTGTGTGTGTTTATCATATTGTTAGCCCATAAATGAACACAAAGGCAAATGAAAAATAAAAACACTGGACATCTGCCAAACATTACATTAATCTCAATGTTTGATGATTCCATCAATCCTGCACTGGGGAAAGCAGTCATTATGTTTTTGTGGTAGCATTTGTTTATTTTGGTTTCCATATCATCTCAAATGCTGATGAGCTTGTGCTAGCTACACGTGGATAGTATTTTATTAAAAGGCATATATTTAGTTCATAAAGAGAAGTCGTCTCATACACAGCCAGTTCCTTATCATAACTAGCATTCTCTTCATTCATTTCTCCTTTCATTCATTCGTTTATATTATGTGCCAGTTAGGAACTAGGAACAAGGCTAGACTCTAAGGAGATGACTAATTTGCAGCCCCACCCTTTGAAGTCAAAGTACAGTAAAGGGAAACAGACAAGTAAAAATTCAAGTACACCATGACAAGTGATTAACACAGGGTTTGAGAAGCAGAGGAGGACCCTAACTTAGAGATCAGAGAAAGCTTCAAAGTTGGCTTAGGGAATGCTCTCCAGGGTGGAAAGGAGGTTAAAGGCAATTCTAGAGAAAATAACATGCAATGACACAGAGACTTAAAAGAACCCTGGGTGTTTAAGAAATGGGTTACAACTCTGGCTATGACATAGGGTGTGTACAGGGGAAGAGTTGATGTGAATGACTTTGTGTGCTAAGTTTGGACTTTGCCTTGTAATTCTAAAACTCCCTCAGCTAGAACCAGACTGACAGTAAAGAACCATCTGGATAACTTGTTAAAAATACAGATTGCTCAGACCTCACTTCTAGAAATTTTGATTCACAGGAATCTGTGTTTAAAAAAAAAAAAAAAATTCCAGCTGGGCTCAGTGGCATGCATCGATAATCTCAGCTACTTGGGAGACTGAGTCCAGAGGATCACACGAGGTCAGGAGTTTGAAACCAACCTGAGAAATACAGCAAGACGTCGTCTAAAAAAATGAAAAATTTCCTATGTAATTCTGGAGCACATCCAAGTTTGAGAACCACGGTATGTAGGAAATGAGGAACTGTCAAAGGGTCTTGGGAAAAATAATGACATACTTTGGAAAGAGAGGCCAGGCACGATGGCTCACTCCTAGAATCCCAGCACTTTGGGAGGCCAAGGCGGGTGGATCACCTGAGATCAGGAGTTCGAGACCAACTTGGCCAATATGGTGAAACCCCGCCTCTACTAAAAATACAAAAACTAGCTGGACTTGGTAGTGTGCACCTGTAATCCCAGCCTTTAGGGAGGCTGAGGCAGGAGAATCACTTGAACATGGGAGACAGAGGTTGCAGTGAGCCAAGATCATGCCATTGCACTCCAGCCTGGGCAACAGAGCAAGACTCCGTCTCAAAAAAAGAGAGAGAGAGCCCTTTTTTCCAGTGGCGAATTGCTTTACAGCATGTCAAAACAGGAGACGGGGAGACCTGATAAGTGAGTATGTGATAGAACAAGTCAGAAATGGTGAGCACCTGTACTGTTGCAGAGGCAGTGGGGGTGGAGAGCAGGCAAATGTTCAGAGGTATTTCTGAGAAATGTAATCCACAGGACCAGATGATCTGTTTGATGTGAAAAAGTGAAAAGGGGTGGCTTTTAGTTTGCAAAGGGTGCCCTTGAGAACTGGAAGTGACAGGTAAGCAGGAAGCGTGGCTACGTGTACAACAGCTGAATGTTAGCTCAAGGTGGGAGACCAGGCTGCAGCTTGCCATGGCAGAAGGCCAAGGCTTGGGGTTTGGCTAGCCAAGAGCCAGAGGCTCAGATCTGGGAACCCTGAGGTTGCAGGCTTGCTGACTACCCTTTGCCTGGGGACACATCCCCTTTGTTGTACCTGTGGCTTCATGCCAGTAGTCATCTCTCATAACCCTGTAGTTAGGTTTGGTTTTTTTCTTTGTTTTGTTTTGTTTTGTTTTTTGAGACAGGGTCTCACTCTCTCACCCAGACTGGAATGCAGTGTCGTGATCTCGGCTCACCACAACCTCCGCCCCAGGCTCAAGAGATGCCTCAGCCTCAGCCTCCTGAGTAGCCGGGATTACAGGTGCACACACTACCACCCGGCTAATTTTTGTATTTTTAGTAGAGACGGGGTTTTACCATGTTGGCCAGGCTGGTCTCGAACTCCTTGACCTCAGGTGATCTACCCGCCTCTGCCTCCCAAAGTGGTGGGATTACAGGTGTGAGCCACCGTGCCCAGCCCCTGTAGTTAGGTTTTATCTCTAGTCTATATAACTCCCTGAAGCCAGAACTATGGTTTATCTGTATGTTCTCAGACCCCAGCCTAGTGCTGACACATATTTGATACTCACTAATAATTTCTAGGTGAATGAATTTTATTAATTTCCTAGATAATTACAGCTACCACAGCCTCATTATATCCGAATAGTCCTTTGGCCTCATTTTTTTGTGATAATTATATACATTTGTATTTCTGTAATTCTACATGCTTCCATTATTACTTTCCAAAATTCACATTTTTGTGATGAATAAGAGAGTAAGCAAAAGACATTCCTTTCTCCCAAACATTAATTACTGCAAGATGCCTGTATAATTAGTGAAACAGGCATCTCCTACACGTGCTAATTTAGATTCCACCAAAAAGTGCTTGATTAGCAACAAAAAAAATTTTTAAATGTTTCAATTGAATTAATTTAAAACAAGGAATAATTTTCAATTTAGTTACCCAGACAAGTTGTATGGATCCAGAGAGATTATTTTTAAATAAGGTGTTATGGACCAGGCACGGTGGCTCACACCTATAATCCCAGCACTTTGGGAGACCGAAGCGGGTGGATCACCTGAGGTCAGGAGTTTGAGGCCGGCCGGGCCAACATGGTGAAACCCTGCCTCTACTAAAATTACAAAAAATTAGCTGGGCGTGGTGATGCGTGCCTGTAATCCCAGCTACTCAGGAGGCTGAGTCAGGAGAATCGCTTGAACCCAGGAGGCAGAGGTTGCAGTGAGCTGAGATCACACCACTGCACTCCGACCTGGGCAACAAGAGCAAAGCTCTGTCTCTAAATAAATAAATAAATAAATAAATGATAAAGTGTTATGATCATGTCTAAAGTATCTGTGTGTCTTTTTCACATGTGACGTTACATTGAATAAATTAGAGAAGCTTTACTCAAGCCCCAAAGTAGTCACTACCATGAATGATAAGTCATACAAGGAAGAAAATGTAAGACAAGTAAGTTTCTTCACTGTGTATATGGTTTTGTTCTGTTCATGGATTGGATGATTCCTTTTTCATTAACTTTTCCGTTTTCTTTGCCTTTCTTGCAGATAAGTGCCCTCTGAGTACCAAACAGGAATGTACTGTTTATATAGAAATTTCAAATCAGCAGAAAATTCAAATAGTTATAACTTTTCTTTATAGTCCATCATGAGAAAGAGTAACAACAAGTAAGCAAGCTAATTATCAGCTATTTCAGTAGTTTCGTTTCTTTTTTTTTTTTTTTTTTTTTTTTTGAGACAGAGTCTCAATAGGCTGGACAGCAGTGGCCCAATGTCAGCTCTCTGCCACCTCTGCCTCCTGGGTTCAAGCAATTCTTCTGCCTCAGCCTCCTGAATAGCTGGGACTACAGGTGCACGCCACCACGTCCAGCTAATTTTTGTATTTTTAGTAGAGACCGGGTTTCACCATGTTGGCCAGGATGGTCTCCATCTCTTGACCTTGTGATCCACCCGCCTCGACCTCCCAAAGTGCTGGGATTATGGGCGTGAGCCACCGTGCCTGACTTTTTTTTTTTTTTTTAGTAGGATTTTGTTCTGTCACCTCCTGCCTCAGCCACCCCAAGTGCTGGGATTACAGGCATGAGCCACTGCACCCTGGCAGCTGTTCCTAAATACAATTTCCAAGCAGACGTGAGTGTTAACTTGCTTTGGAGAACAACAACAACAACAAAAAAGCGTAGCTAAGATATTGGCAAAAACTAAGAAAATGTCTTTTTTGGATTCTCATGTCTACATTTCAGCCTATTATTTGGAATGAATTCCTACAAGTGCATAATGAATTGTACCACTCTAAGCCTATTGACTGTTTGTTACTTCCCTGTGTGTGTTGATGTTCTGTTTCCTGGATATGGCTGAATTATCCTGAAAAATCTATAACTTCCTGTTTCCTTGATCTCCAGGAGACTGTTTTATGCTTCTCTACTCATATATATGATGTTTATATACTAGTCTCCTGTATTATTGATTCCACTCCTGTTTATGACCCGCTTCCTGTATGCAATACCCGTCATACCTCATTGGCTTTGCCCACCCCCTGGTTCTGGCTTCTCTGACCTGCCTTCGTCTTTTGCTATCCAAAACCACGTATAACATATTGTGTGCTAGGCTTAATGTGCTGGTCATTTGCCTGCTTGCTCTCAGATTCATTCATTTTTGTCCTTCTCTTACTCTGTCTATATCACAGGAAGCTGATTCCTGCCAACTGCATTTCCTGGGCTCATTTAACCATGCCCAGAATGAATTAGGACAATGAAAGATAAGGAGATAAAGTGGGAGCACTGGTAGAATAAGAGGAGGAGCCAACATATCCTCTCCCCTCTGATTCAGACAATTTCTCCACCATCACCTTCTTCACAATGGCCACTTTTCCTCTGCAATTGCAGTTCTTCTTCCCTGGCAGTGGGTCCAGGGCTTTGTTAACTCAGCTCCTCCCCAGTCCTAGAGGTAGATGGTAGAGGCTTCCTGCTATTACTACTCTCTGGGGTTCCCCTTCTTCTCCAGTTTGTCTTTCCAGCCATTCCAACTCCTTTGTAACTAGTTCCTAGTATTAAAGTCACTGAACTACCTGACTTGGGCCCTGATGTTTGAGTGGACCCCACCTGACACACTGAGGCTGACAATACTTGGCAAGTTGTTAGGCAAAGAGCAGAACAATTATCATAATCTTAGAAGCATTCATGTAGGTATTACAAGGCTCACATCTCCAGAACTTCCAGTGGAGACATGAAATAATTAATGAATATGTTACTGAAAATACACAGTACATAGTGAGAGTCATTTTAAATTTTTTAAAAGCCACTTCCCTTTCGTTCATTCTTTAGTAATCCCCCATCAATAGAAAAATCATGGGGGAAAGGAGCAGAGTGTACAAAGAATGCTGCCCACACTGAGCCCAAAATAGCTCCAAGTGGATTTCCCTGCACAAAAGAAAGATGTAATCAGCACCCAGAGTAGGTAGCAAAGCACAGTCAACACTGCTGTTCCTCTCAAGACCCCTGCTGCTCTCCCTCCAGAAACATACTCGCTGTCTGCATTCATTTGATCTTCCCATGACGTGAAAGCATCAATTATAAGTCGTATAATAAGCTTAATATATATAAAAGAGTCCAGGGCAGTTGTCAGTGGCCTAAATGACTAAGGAGTGACCCATCTTTTGAGACAAGCTTTGAAAAATCAGACTTCTGTGCTCTGTAAAGGGTTTTGTGGTTTTATGACCTTGGGCAAGATCCAGTTCATCATGTCTAGCTTCTAAATAAATCTTCCTTTGGTTTTTTTGAAATGGAACAGAACTACGAGTCACAAGAGGGATTCGTTTTATTATTTAAACAAAATAAACGCATGGCAATGCATGGTTTAAGGAACCAGGCGTTTGCTAAGACTGCTATAACAAAGTACCACACACTGGATGATGGCTTAATGAGAGAAACTCATTGTCCCCAGCTCTGGAGGCTAGAAGTCTGAAATCCAGGTGTCAGGAGAGTTGGTTCTTTCAGAGGACTGAAGGAGAATCTGTTCTACGCGACTCTCCCAGCTTCTAGTGGTTTGCTGGCAATGCTACATCATTCCAATCTCTGACTTCATCTTCACTAGCACTCTCCCTATGTGTGTGTCTGTATTTGTGGTTAAATATCCCCTTTTTTATAAAGATACCAGTCGTATTGAATTAGGACCCACTCTAGTGATTTTATTTTAACTTACCTCTGTAAATATCCCATCTCCAAATAAGGCCACATTCTGAGGTACTGGGGGTTACGACTCCAACGTATCTTTTTGCGGAGAAGAGAACACAGTTCAACCGATAATGAGCCATTTATAGAGATCAGCTCTCTATCTGTTTCTGACTCTTCTTTCCATACCTGCCCACCCATTTCTCTCCACATTGTCTCTTAACAGAACCTGTGGTTCTGGAAAACATCTGGTCAACTTATTCACACTGAGGAGTAAGTGGCCAAAACTGCCTTTGTCTGTCCGTAGTATACAGTGGTTCAAAAGGATAAAAATAATGATAGGAAACTGTTATGTTTTATATGTTCTCTCTCCTGGAAATATCTGCATTTTAACAAATTACAAAGAGTTATACCCATTTCTCATTATAAGTCACAAAACTTGGAGTTATGAGTAAAAGCTTGCTAAGCAACCATTGATTTTCATTGTAATTAACAGAAAAACTGCATTGGCTATTAACGGAAAGATAAAAGTGAGTCCCAGTTTGGTGATACAATGGTATGCACTCATAAGTCTCTACTTAAGATTACCAGAAACCAGGTGCAGTGGCTCATGCCTGTAATTTCAGCACTTTGGGAGACCAAAGTAGGAGGATTGCTTGAGCCCAGAAGTTCGAGACCAGCCTGGAAAACATAGTAAGACACTCTCTCTACAAAACATAAAAAAATTAGCTGGGTGTGGTGATGCATGTGTGGGGGCCCTAGTTACTGGGGAGGCTACAGTGGGAGAGCCTGGGAGATCGAGGCTGCAGTAAACCGTGATCAAGCCACTGCTCTCCAGCCTAGGCGACAGAGTGAGACTCTATCTCAAAAAAAAAAAAAATATGTTACTATAAATTTCTTCTTTACCAGTAGTAAAAGATATAAGCATTCCTGAAGGAGCTGCAAACACAGCTGCTGACATATCATCAGTATTATTTCATAAGTGGTTCAGAGGCTATGAAATTAGCAATACATTTAAACCACTTGAGGCCGGGCGCAGTGGCTCAAGCCTGTAATCCCAGCACTTTGGGAGGCCGAGGCGGGCGGATCACAAGGTCAGGAGATCGAGACCACAGTGAAACCCCGTCTCTACTAAAAATACAAAAAATTAGCCGGGCGCGGTGGCAGGCGCCTGTAGTCCTAGCTACTCAGGAGGCTGAGGCAGGAGAATGGCGTGAACCCAGGAGGCGGAGCTTGCAGTGAGCCGAGATCGCGCCACTGCACTCCAGTCTGGGCAACAGCGTGAGACTCCGTCTCAAAAAAAAAAATAAATAAATAAACCACTTGAGCCAACCATGGCTTCCTCAGAGGTCCGGCCCCTCCAAAAATGCATGCAGGAGCCATTTCTGTACCCAATAAAATATTTTTTTTACCTCAAGAATGTGGGATATGAGAGCACAGTTATCATATTTTTTAAAAACTTAATCCGAGGCACTCTAAGAACTAAAAACCATGATGGAAAAGTTCACTTCAGGTATTATGATCTAAAATACAGTCAATTCTCATTATTCATGGTAGTTATAGTTTATAAAGTTGCTGTAAACATTGAATTAGTGAATAATGAACCATTGCTCTTAAAGGAATACAGGTTTAGGTTTCTGCAAGCTTCTGGTCACGACGTTTTTGCCAACCAAACATATAACCTTGTTTTATGTGTGTTTCTGTTTAAAAACACTTTAGCATACATTGTTGATTTGTTAACATTGAACTCACAACTAATAGCACCATAACTCATGCCTGAGTGAAACTGATCCAACACATATTTTCTCTGTAAGGTACATCATAGCCTTCTCGTGCTTAAGAATCCTAGGCAGCACTTAGCACTATACTTGTTGGCCATTTTAAACAGCAAAATAATCACCAAAAAGAACAAAAGTGTGAAAAACATGGTACTAAATAAACAGAAAAAGGACACACATATAGTAAGAAAGCTGAAGTGGGAAGGCAGAGTGTTGCTTTGTTGAAATTCAGATGGGAATGTGTACAATCAACAACTCAATTTTTTTTTTATTTTCTGCGCATGTCTGCCAATGATCACAAAAGTGCTGTGGGTATTTATTCGGGGGTTACAAATAAATTTTAATGAGTAGGAGAATTTGCAGATATGAAAGCCATGAGAAATGAGGTTTGACTGTACGTCACCCTGGCTTCTATTGCCTATAAACCAAAAAAAAAAAAAAATTAAAAAAAAAAAGAAGGCTTTATTTGCCTAGCAGAGTGGGTTACATTTACACTCCATATTTGTAATTTGTCATGTGAGACCTCAAAGGATGTTGGATAAGTGTAGTTAATGTCCAAGTCCTGCTGCTGATTATCTGAGTGAACTTGGTCAAAGGGACTGGTTTTCCGTGGGTCTCCTCTTACTATTCATAAACTGATCGTCTTGGACTACTATACACACACACACACACACACACATCCACACATAAATATATACAAATTATCATCAAACTTTTCAAATCCAACACTCATATCCAACACTCACATGTTAAAATACTCAAAAATCAGGAAAATATATAAGAAATAGTACTCTAGACAGCGATATGATAGGACTTTTTTGCTGTATTTTTATACCTTTTGGTTTTTGAACTGTGAGAATGTATTACCTTTTTAGAAATTATTATTATTATTATTATTAATTATTTTGAGATAGAGTCTCACTCTGTCACCCAGGCTGGAGTGCAGTGGCATAATCTTGGCTCACTGCAACCTCTGCCTCCCGGGTTCAAGCGATTCTCCTGCCTCAGCCTCCTGGGTAGTTGGGATTACAGGTGCCTGCCACCATGCCTGGGTAATTTTTGTATTTTTAGTAGGGATGGGGTTTTGCCGTGTTGACCAGGCTGGTTTCAAACTCCTGACCTCAGGTGATCTGCCCACCTCAGCCTCCCAGAGTGCTGGGATTTCAGGCATGAGCCACCGTGCTCAGCCCCTTTTTAGACATTAAACTTTAAGGGGAAGAAGAAAGAGGAGGATGATGAGGAGTCAAGAGGAGGAGGAAAAAGAAGGAGAGGGAGAAGAAAGAAAACCCCTAATAGGCATTTTGCCTTCTGTATGGTAGGGAGCAGGGATTTTAAGCTCAGGTTATTCTATGATGATTAGACAACAAGGGTGTACATATTTACATATCTTTTTATAAATCATGTACTTAACAAATATCTTTCACGTATCTTCTTTATAAATCATGTATTTGTTAAGTACTTACTCCAGGGACAGTTGTTTGTATGTTATTCTATTTTTTTTCCTTATGCCTGTGAAGTAAGTATTAGTTTGAATCATATGAAAATGCAAATATTCAACCATTTTTGACCTGCAGAAATGTCCATTTCTTATACTCAACCCAACGTTAATGTTCCCATTTTAATAATGAAGAACCCAGGATTCACAAAAGCTGAGCAGTTGCTCAGTGGTGCCACAGTTGACAAAAGAGACTTTTGACCTGAATCCACAGCTCCTGTTTCTACCAAATAGTGGGATGAATTTCACAGAAAATGCATAACTTTCTTTACCTATGTGTGAACTTAAATGCCACCATGTGGCATTTCTTTAATCTTGACATAAATTAAGTCAAGATTTTCTCCCATCACCACTTACCCTCCATTCCCTAGAATTGTGTCTGGGAGGTGGCACAGGCCTGGCTGCCCTGTTCTCCCCCACACCTTCCTTCTGCTGCTGCTGCGGCTGGCAGGCCTCTAGAACTCTGGTGTCTTTCTCCCTACCTCAGCTTTGGAGGCATACATCCTGACTGCTCCTTTTCTTTTCTTTTTTTTTTTTTTTTTGAGACGGAGTTTCACTCTTGTCGCCCAGGCTGGAGTGCATGTGCCACCATGCCTGACTAATTTTTTGTATTTTTAGTAGAGACGAGGTTTCTCCACGTTGGTCAGGCTTGTCTGAACTCCCGACCTCAGGTCATCTGCCCACCTCGGCCTCCTAAAGTGCTGGGATTACAGGTGTGAGCCACGGTGCCCGGCCTCCTGACTACTCTTAAGCAGAAGGTCTACTTCAGAGACCACTTGACCACTTCCTCTGAAATCGTGAAGACTGTCTTGGATTCAGACAATCATCTAGTCTCAGGAAGGAGAAAAGTCCGGCTCTGACATACTGTACACACTCCAAGCCTCGAGTCTCTTCAAGGCAGTGACTTCGAAATTTCAAAACCTTCATGTTTGACTTTGGAAAGACTCTTAAACACCTCTTTGCTTATGATTTCAAAGTCCATTTTAAAATGGAAAAAAAAAATCAGAAAGCAATTCTGTTTTCTTTTGTTCCTTTCTTGAGGAAATAAAGGCAAAATCACTGTTGCCTGAATAATGAGACTGAGTGGAGTGGTAGGGATAATGGAAGAGAACAGATGGGAGAAGAGGAAAAGGGAAGTTAATGTTCAACATTCTGTCCTGCCACATTCATTGGTGGTTCTTTTCTCCAACACAGCTTTTCAAGTAGCTCTCAAGTTTGAGAATGCCCATGAAATTGTTCAGGGGAGTTGCTTCAAATGCACAGACCCTGCTTTATTTGGAGAATACTCTGGACCAATGAAAACAGGCTAATCTGTAAGACTATGTTAATGTCCACTTGTGATCAAGTCCAGCTTGAAGTGAGAGCATACAATCCTACAAAATAGAAGGAAGTATTTTAGGTGAATGAAATTGAAATTTATTTTTCAACCAAGCATTGAATAGCAATCCGGTGCTGTTTGAATAGCAACACCCATTGTGACTTCGGATCCATGGGTTTTTTGATTTGCCTGTGAAGCAGTTCTTTTAAACACAGGTGGGTGCTGGGCCATTATTTAACCAAGACTCTTGGACCATAGAACCGCATCAAAACAGCGTGACAGTTCAGAGGACAGTCAAGCAAAATGTACTTCTGTGCTATATCTAAATTGCAAAGGAGAGGAAGGACTCGGGAAAACAGTGTAATTAGAGGCAATTTAAGCTCCCTCGTAGGAGGAAAAGCAACATAGTCTATATTTAAAATTGTAGTGGGAACTTGAAGTTCTGAGGTCGTAAAGGTAAGGCTCAGGGAACAAGGAGAAGGGAGGGCTAAAAGGAAGAAGGCACAGTGTGTACTCAGATACCTTAAAGAACCAGAGAAACAGTTCTGGGAGAAAAGAATAGTAACATAACATTTCTCTTAAGCAGTACAATGAGAGACATCAGGCTGGTGAGAAAAAGAATAGGAAATGTGGGGAGAGGTTTGATAAGGTAGGGAGAACTGAGATGAAAGCAGATTGAATATCTATAAGAGAAAATAAAATTTGATTTTTTGGGTAGAAATATTTTTCTAGGTACAACGTCTCCAGGCATGCTATTCACGTTTAATTTAAATTATACAGCTTTATTGTGCTCACTATATATTTTTCTTTTTTTCTCTCTCTCTTTTTTTCGTTTTGGGATGGAGTCCCGCTCTGCCACCCAGGCTGGAGTGCAGTGACACAATCTCGGCTCACTGCAACCAACGCCTCCCAGGTTCAAGCAATTCTCCTGTCTCAGCCTCCTGAGTAGCTGGGACTACAGGCACCTGCCGCCACACCTGGCTAAGTTTTGTAATTTTAGTAGAGATGGGGTTTCACCATATTGATCAGGCTGGTCTTGAACTCCTGACCTCAGGTGATCCACTCGCCTCGGCCTCCCAAAGTGCTGGGATTACAGACATGAGCCACCATGCACCGCCTATTTTTCTTAAACTACCTTAAAAAGTGCTATCCAATCTTTTTGGCCATAGTTCAGAGGAGGGTAATGGAGTCTTATAGAGTCTCAGAGAATTTCCTCTCCTGAGCGCTAATTTTGCTTTCCTACATGGTCCTGCCATACTGGGAAAATAAACATGGGTTGTTTCTTTGAGAAGAAACAACTCCCAAAACGACTCTAGTTGTTAAAAAGGAGGCAAAAATACCAATGTTTCAAGTTTTTCCTGTAAAAGCTTTCTTCTTGCACAAATAATCCTTGGTTGCGTAATACTTTATACTTTTAAAAATAATGCACTTGGCTGAGTGCAGTGGCTCATGCCTGTAATCCCAGCACTTTGGGAGACCGAAGCAGGTGGATCATCTGAGGTCAGGAGTTCGAGACCAGCCTGGCCAACATGGTGAAACCTCGTCTGTGCTAAAAATACAAAAACTTAGCTGGGTGTGGTAGTAGGCGCCTGTAATTCCAGCTACTGGGGAAGCTGAGACAGGAGAATCGCTTGAACCCAGGAGGCAGAGGTTGCAGTGAGCCGAGATTGTGCCATCGCACTCCAGCCTGAACAAGAGAGTGAGACTCCGTCTCAAAAAAAAAAAAAAAAAAAGTAATGCGCTTTCAGATGCATTACCTCATTTAAATTTCAGTACAGTCTAGCATAAAAGGCATTTTCTATACCATGTGTTTTTTACATACTGCTTTTTTCACTATCAAAACCAATATAAGGTTAGCATAGTTAATTAGTTTCTTGTAACCTCAATCCTTCAACCTTTCACAGTTTTCTCTTTATTGTTTCCTTTGTCTTTCCTCCTGACTAGAGAGCATTTTATGCTGCTGAGCAGTTCTCTTGACTGGCAAATTGCTAGTCCTTCACTTAGTGAACTAACCAGGACTTGTAAGACCTAGAAGTCTGGGTTGGGATACATATCTGGCCTCCTATGTCATAGCCAGCTGCTCGGTCACTCATTGGTAGTGGGAGAGTCACTGTGGCCTATTGAGGCTGTTGAAGGACATCCAGGGCTATCACCCAAAGTTTGAAAGCCAAACTAGACTTGGCTTTGAACCCTAAATTTACCATTTAATAGCTTTGTGGTGTCCTCTGTAAATGATGATAACCACTTAATGTTGTTTGTAAGTTTCTGAGTGCGGTAGAGTTCCTGCCATATAGTAGGCATTGAAGGAGTTTCATTCTTCTCCCTTGTCTCATAGAAGGAGCACTGCCCAAGAGAGGAGTCACTCACCGCTTAGGAGACAAGGGTTACATATGATCTCCATAGAAATAGAGAAGTGAGACCCAGTGCGCTGGCTCGTGCCTATAATCCCAGCATTTTCGGAAGCTGAGGGAGGAAGATCGCCTGAGGTCCACCTGGATACCATTATCCCAAGATGGCCCCAACAGTGCACAGTGACCAGCCCAATGAGCCCCAGAATTATGTAACAACAAACGCAGACCTTGTCAGCCAATCAACATCACCCAGACATTTTACTTTCATAATGTGGGACAGAGATAGTTTTAGTGTTTCTGTTTTAAAGGACCTACCTCCTTTCTCTTCTAAATCTCATCCCTGAGGGTCTCCTAGACTGTTGCCTCTGTTTGTGCCAGGTTCCCCACTTGGCAGTAAAACTTTTCCTTTCTGTCTCAATCTTAGGTCCTTAATAGTCTTTTTTGTTTTTTAACAGCACATTGGAAGAATTTGTATATTAGCCTTGGAGGAAGAGGGATGGCAGTTATTTCCCCATGGGAGAAAATACAAGAAAGCCCCTGTGAATTACATACGATAGCTGTTGATTGTCTGCCTAAAGAAGAGAACAAAGCTGCAAGGGCTGCACGAGATGGTAGGAAGAAGTTGCTTCAACAGCACAACCCATCTCTCTGTGACTGGCAGTGGATGTGCTGACTCACTGAGGATGTGCTGAGTACATACATTGGCCAAATAACACATCAGGTGCCAGAGATGGGAAGGTAAGAACATGGTTCTTATCCTAAAGACTTCAAAGCCTAGTGGGAAAGGACAAATGAAATAATGTAACACGTTATGATGGTGGTTCATGCTGAAATATGAGCCAAGATGAAAATTATCTGTGGTTATCAGAAGGGGTATGGTCAGTTCTAGCTAGGGGGTAAATAGGAGGTGTCACACCATGGGGAATACAGATGCTAATTAGGGTCTTCATGTTGAATCTAGCCAGCAGTTATTATGTGAAAATGAAATAAGTTATGGAGTTTATTGAAAGCTCGGGTTTGTCCTTATTCTTCTATTTTCTTTTGAGGCAGGGTCTCACTCTGTCACCCAGGCTGGGGTACAGTGGCATGATCTCGCCTCACTGCAACTTCTGCCTCCTAGGCTCAAGTGATCCTCCCATCTCAGCCTCCCGAATAGCTGGGACTACAAGCACATGCCACCATGTCTGGCTAATTTTTTTGTATTTTTTGTAGAGATGGGGTTTTGTCATGTTGCCCTGGCTGGTCTTGAACTGAGATTAAGCTGTTTGCTTGCCTCGGCCTCTCAAAGTGTTGAGATTACAGGCGTGAGCCACCGTGCCTGGCTGATCTTTTCAATTATACATAAATGTTTATTTCACAAATGTGTGTATATATATGTATACATATGTGTATGTATGTGTGTGAGTGTATGCATACATATATATATGTATGCATATGTGTGTCTATCGGGGATATGTATATATTAGAAATACTGAGCTTTCTTTTGTGACTATTTGTCTTGCTTCTCTAGCTTAAATGTTCAAGGGCTTGAAGCCATGCTTCTTCTGTTATACATTGTAGATATAATTGGTGATTTCCCTTGAATAAGCTGAAACTGGGGTCACCTTACTGTACAGTTATTATTATTATATATACGTATATATATGCATGCACACACACACACCTTTGACATTAATTTCAAAAATATCTTTCTCTCTTCTTTTTTAAGACTTCTGTCTTTACTTTTCACCATGTATTTTCTTCTCCATGCTTGTCTTATAGTTTGCCAGCATCAACCAGCCTGGGACCCAGCAATGTGCACCTGGATCCCTGGAAAAGTGGAGCAAGCCCAGTATTATCGTATTATATGTAGCCCCTGTTTCTATTTTCAAAGCTCCATTCGATTCAGCAACTTTCAAATCAGCTTGAGCTTTAGAAAGTGCTGCTTTCTTTATTTGGAGGAGATGTTCCATGCCCAGCATTGCTCTCTTGTTAATCCTTAGAAATCTTTTCTCCTAATATTACGTATGCTGAGGCCAGGCGGGTGGCTCATGCCTGTAATCCCAGCACTTTGGGAGGCCGAGGCGGGCAGATCACGAGGTCAGGAGATCGAGACCATCCTGGCTAACACGGTGAAACCCTGTCTCTACTAAAAATACGAGAAAATTAGCTAAGCGTGGTGGCGGGCGCCTATAGTCCCAGCTACTCAGGAGGCTGAGGCAGGAGAATGGCATGAACCCAGGAGGTGGAGCTTGCAGTGAGCCAAGATCGCACCATTGCACTCCAGTCTGGGCGATAGAGCGAGACTCCATCTCAAAAAAAAAAAAAAAAAGTACATATGCTGGAGCTCTCTGTTTCAACCTGCCTAAAACTGTCTCTCTTCCAGCTGTTTCAGAGTCACACTGATCCAAGGAACAGGGATTTATTCCTCTCACATTTAACAGGAGGAAAGCTTGAAGTAGCATAACCTGATAAAGATTCCCCAACTGGGCCAAAGACTCTGTTTTCTGTGCTGTTCCAGTAAGTGCCCCTCCCCAGCTAAGAAACTAAGAGGCAGAAATTCACCTATTCATCATTGTGTATCCTCTCTTGGGTAGTGGGGCAGCTGTGGTTGAAGCTTACCTCACAACCCCTCTATTATGGAGGCCACAAAAGCACGTTGAAAACTATAATGCATTATAGCAACATAGGGTACTACTGCAATTATGTTAGAAACAGCAACCCGTTAAAGAGAAAAGGTTTTTTGCATAGATCACACCCACCCCTCATTCCTCTATCACCATTTATGTGAGCTACTTTGGGACTAACTTGTTCCTTGGTGTCATTAAGAGGCTACTCATGTTATCACAAAGGGGTACAAAGAAGACTTCAGCGTTTCAGGAGTATTCCTTTATTTTTAAAAACATGTCTGTCTCGGCACCGTGACTCATGCCTGTACTTCCAGCACTTTGGGAGGCCAACGCAGGAGGAGCTCTTGAGCCCAAGAGTTTAAGACTAGACTGGGCAGTACAGCAAGACTTCATCTCTACTAAAAAATTTAAAAAATAGCCAGGTGTGGTGGCCTATATCTGTAGTCTCAGCGACTCGGAAGGCTCAGGCAGGAGGATTGCTTGAGCCCGGGAGTTTGAGACCAGCCTGTGCAGGAATCCAGCCTGCAGACCCTGACCCAGTGATAGATGAGAGACGTACACTGACACAGGTATTTTGCCTGTCAGTCTAGCTAAGGGGCTCTGCTGTTGGTCTGGAGCATCACCTCAATAAGCTAGCAAAGTTCACATTTATTTAGTACAGATTAAATGACAAAGGTCTCGAGTAAACACCACTAGAGGGTAATTAACATTGCTCAACCCCCAAATAGAAAGCAATTATACACCTGAGGTTGATCAAAGTTTGGTTTTAGGACTACATGAGTAAACAAGCTATTCAGATAAACTTCCACATATTCCCTTATTATTTGCTTTTTTGCTGTCAGCTAAAGGTAGAGAGGATTAGGCTGTCTTCAGCCAAATCTGTTACTGAAGCGATGTAAACCCCCACAGACTTCCAAGAAGGTTTGCTCTATTTCTTATAACTATCTTTAAAATTTTTTCCACCAGCCTGACTGAACTCCCACAAGCCTGGTCAACATAGCAAGACTTCATCTCTACAAAAAAAAATTAAGAATTAGCCAGGTGTGGTGGCCCATATCTGTAGTCTCAGCTACTCAGAAGGCTCAGGCAGGAGGGTTGCCAGAGCCCAGGAGCTCAAGGCTGCAATGAGCCATGATCATGATCATACCACTGCACTCCAGCCTGGGTGACAGAACAAGACCCTGCCTCTAAAAAAAAAAAAAATATTGTGCTGAACATTGATTAATTGTAGGAGATACATGTATATTTTTTATTATCATCTATGCTTTTTCTCATTTATAAATGTCTCCAGATTTTTTTTTAATTCTGTGAGCAGAACTTCATAGCTACTAGGTTAGGCTAAAACATAATTAATGTATAAGAAACAGGACCCAGTTCCATTGAATCCAAAGGTAAATTCTAAATCTCCCACATTTATCTTTTTTCTTTTAAAAATTTATTTGCTAATTTTTCTTAGCATTCCTTTCCCCCATTTATGCTAAGAATACCCAAAGTACTTATAGCAGCATCATTTATAATAGTAAGCAATTAGGATGTTAAGCACACTATCAAATGATATTCAGAATGGTAAGTCTAATGAATGAAATTGTGTCAATAAAAATGTTAAATTTTAAGTATGACATACAAAATTGTATATTATACTTTTTTTTTTTTTTTTTTTGAGACAGAGTCTTGCTCTGTCACCCAGGCTGTAGTGCAGTGGCACAATCTCAGCTCACTGCAACCTCCACTTCCCAAGTTCAAGTGATTCTCCTGCCTCAGCCTCCCGAATAGCTGGGATTACAGGTGTGCACCACCACACCTGGATAATTTTTGTATTTTTGGTAGAGACGAGGTCTCACCATGTTGCCCAGGCTAGTCTCAAACTCCTGAGCGCAAGCTATCCACTCGCCTCAGCCTCCCAAAATGCTAGGATTACAGGCGTGAGCCATCATGCCCAGCCTAATATATAATGTTTATGGATGCCAAAGTATGTGTCAAAAGTATAAAATCAAGTGGTAGAATGGTAAATGCTGAGTGAATAAGAGCGATTTTTATATAATGATGAACATTGAGGTAGGAGAGAAATACAATCAATAGTACATGGGGCCTCAGTGGATTGACAGTGTTTTCTCTTTTTAAAGGGAAGCAAATATGTGATAATGTTAAGATTTGAAGAAGCTGAAAGATGGATGGATGTGTGTTCCTTTATTAGTTTCTTGCTTATGCGCGTGAACAACTTCACAGTTTTTTGAATGCCATTGTTAAAACGTCATATTCCATTGTGCTGGTCATTTGAACTTTTTCACTTATTCTGTTGAAATCTTATAGAAAACAACATGCAGAGAGAATTTTGGAAGTAGAAGGGAAGAGGACCCACGCAAAGTGGGGACTTGAGAGATACAAGTTACAGTTAGCAGAACAGGAAGTGAATATTCATATATTAAGAAAATTACAAAGAGGAACTCAAGTAAATAAGTTACCTAAAATTACAATAGAGGAACTAAAAATAAGGAGACATCCATATCGGGAGGGAGGAGGGTGTAAGTGAACTGAGTTCTCATCTATCAGAATAGGAAGGAAGTCCACAGATAAAGCCTGTCTGTCTGATAAATAAAGAAGTGGCGATATGACTGTAGTATTTAGAGATAGGGAAGTAACCACCCAGGAGAATTTTTAAAACTGTAGCCGTTAAAAAGTCAGACTTGGTTCTAGGGTTTGAGTGGAAGGCAAAGGGGTGGGTTGGGGGCGGGATAGAGCAGCAAAGCTTTCTTACCTCTTACAATAAGCTCTTAAGCATTGTTGACATTTTTGTAAATATGTGCATGTACTGCTTTTGTTAAAAAAAAGTCTTTGAAGATAACACAATAGTAAAACCATCAGACCCAAGAAAATGTTCCTTTCTTCAATAATCTGACCTAGTGCCTTTTCACTTTTTTTTTTTTTTTTTTTTTGAGACGGAGTTTCGCTCTTGTTGCCCAGGCTGGAGTGCAATGGTGCGATCTCAGCTCACTGCAACCTCCACCTCCCGGGTTCAAGGGATTCTCCTGCCACAGCTTCCCAAGTAGCTGGGATTATAGGTGCCCGCCACCATGCCTGGCTAATTTTTTGTATTTTTAGTAGAGATGGGGTTTCACCATATTGTCCAGGCTGGTCTCGAGCTCCTTACCTCAGGTGATCCACCTGCCTTGGCTTCCCAAAGTGCTAGGATTACAGGTGTGAGCCACCGCACCTGAGCCACCACACCTGGCCCTATTTACTTCTTTTTTTTTTTTTTTTTTTTTTTTTTTTTTTTTTTTAGTGAAAGCAAGTTTACTAAGAAAGTGGAAGAATCAAAGAATCCCTATTCACTTCTTGACCTGTATTGTATACTTTTTAGTAAATTATGTATATTTTTAATTGGTATCCTGGAATGATCCTTTTTCTGTTTTTCTTCCTTTTATTTTTTGCCCTCTGCAAACATTTTAGAGTTGATTTTTCTATACAAAAGTTTGAAGACTATTCACTTATGGAAAGCTTGTTTCTGACAGACAGTTAAATGAAACAAGGGAGGCTTCTACAATTCAAATGGGTTTAAAATATGCCTATGATAAATAGAGACAGAAAGTAGATTTGGGCTGAGGGAGGGGGATGAACAGTAACTGCTAATGTGTTGTCATCATTTTTTCTGGGGTGGGGGATGAAAACATTTTGGAATTAAAGAGTCGTAATGCTTACACATCTTTGTGAATATACTAAAATCCACTAAATTGTACACTCTAAAGGAGTGGATTTTATGGCATGTGAAATATCTTAACAAAAAAATTCCTATGGAAAATATTGCAAGGGAATAAACAAAAATGATAGTCATTGTGTTATAATCAGGGGATTTTTTTCTATTTTCTATTTCCCTAAAGTTTTGAGAATGTGATAATAGTTTCATAATCTAAAATATATATTATTTATTTTATTTTTGAGACAGGGTCTCACTTGGTTGCCCATGCTGGAGTACAGTGGTGCCATCACTGCAGCCTCAACCTCCTGGGTTCAAGTGACCCTCCCACTTCAACCTTCTGAGCAGCTGGGACCACAGGTGCATGGCACCATGCCTGGCTAATTTTTTATTTTTCATAGAGACAGGTTCTCACTGTGTTGTTCAGGCTGGTCTTGAACACCTGGGCTCAAGCAATTCTCCCACCTCAACTTCCCAAAGTGCTGGGATTACAGGTGTGAGCCACTGTGACAGGCATAAGAAATATTTTAAAGTAACATAATTAGCTTGGATGTATGGTACCATCTTCATTTGTCCAAGTTTTCCTCTTCATTCCATAACACTTTTTATTTTCTCCTGCACTCTAATGCATTTTTGTTCATACATTAATCTGTTTTATTTATAGTTTTGGCTTTGGTGTTACTCTTCTTTAAAATACTGTTTTGAGACATAGTATCTTTCTGTCACCCAGGTTAGAGTGCAGTGGTGCAGTCATGGCTCACTGCAGCCTCTGCCTCCAGGACTCAAAGAGTCCTCCTACCTCAACCTCCCAAGTGGCTAGGACCATAGGTGTGTACCACCACACCCAGTTAATTTTTTTTGTTGTTTTTTCATAGAGACAGGGTCTTACTATTGTTGCCCAGGCTGGTCTCCAACTCCTAGGCTCAAGTGATCTACCTGCCTAAGCCTCCCAAAGTGCTGGGATTACAGGTGTGAGCCACTGTGCCTAGCCTGGCATTACTCTTATAAAGGGTACACCATGGTAAGGTTATAAAAACATTTCTATGAATTTGTGAATTTTGTTCCTAGTAGTTTTATACTTTGCTTTTTTTTTTTTTTTTTTTTTTTTGAGACAGAGTCTTGCTCTGTCACCCAGGCTATAGTGCAGTGGTGCGATCTCAGTTCACTGCAACCTCCACCTCCCGGGTTCAAGTGATTCTCATTCCTCAACCTCCTGAGTAGTAGCTGGGATTACAGGTGTGTACCACCATGCCTGGCTAATTTTTGTATTTTTAATAGAGATGGGGTTTTGCCGTGTTTGCCAGGCTGGTCTCGATCTCCTGGCCTCAAGAAATCCACCCACCTTGGCCTCCCAAGGTGCTAGGATTACAGACATGAGCCACCATGCCCGGCCATACTTTGCTTTTTTATTTAAAAATGTTCAAGTCCTTGATCTATCTGGAATGTGGCTTTGTATATGGCTTGAGAGGGAATTAATATGATTTGTCCTAATCAATGGCCAGATGTCATAAACCAATTCATTTTATATTATATATTGATGTTATTTAAAATACTAACTGTGTGTGTGTGTGTGTGTGTGTGTACAAAGTCTATCTCTAAATTTTCTAGTCTGTTCCTTTGACTTATTGCCTGTTCCTAAACCAGTACCATGCTGTTATATTGATGTTATTTAAAATACTAAGTGTGTGTGTATTCAAAGTCTCTCTCTAAATTTTCTAGTCTGTTCCTTTGACTTATTGCCTGTTCCTAAACCAGTACCATGCTGTTAGGTTTTATGTCTAGTGGAACAAATTCCATCTCCTTGCAGTATATTTTAGAAAACAAAAATCCCACAAATAAATAAATAAAACTTGCATCCAAATATGCTAAATGACTTGCTCATATATCATTTAGAGATACAATTCAGAGAATAATCTCAGTCTTCTGAGTTCAGTCATTTATTCGTTCTATTTAGCAGATTTTTATTGAGCATCTACTATATAACATAGTCTGTTCCAGCTTCTAAGGATCCAGCAGTGAAGGAAACACAAAAATCTATGCCCTCATGGAGCAAACACATATTCAACATTATTATTCATTTTTAAATAGCTACATCTCTGCTAAATTTTCCAGTTTTTGAGAAATAAATTTTAGTTATTAATGCAGCATAATTAGAAGAGTTGATATCTTACACTTCATATCTCACAGCTTATTTTTCTTACACATAACATTTTTTATTTTATTTATATATTTATTTATTTTGAGACTGAGTCTTGCTCTGTTGCTCAGGCTGGAGTGCAGTGGTACAGAGTCAGCTCACTGAAACCTCCACCTCCTGGGTTCAAGCAATTCTCCTGCCTCAGCCTCCTGAGTAGCTGAAACTACAAGTGCACACCACCACAGCCAGCTAATTTTTGTACGTTTAGTAGAGAAAGTGTTTCACCATGTTGTCCAGGCTAGTCTTGAACTCTTGACTTCAGATGATCCGCCTGTCTCAGCCTCCCAAAGTGCTGGGATTACAGGCGTGAGCCACCGTGCCTGGCCACATTTTTTTTTTCTTTTAACTCTACAGTTTCATTTCTCTTTTTTTTAATGCAAAGTAGTCTCTTCTCTACATCCATGGTTGATTTCAGAAAACCCCTTTGTAGGAGAATTCCCTGTCAAGAGCATAAGACTTTATGAAGCAAATTAGGAAAACTGAGGCCACTATTAAACTAGAAAGAATACATATTTTCCTTAACCATTTGTTCAAATAGGATAATACATCTGGCACATATTATGTATCTGAAATTAGTAATTATTCCCATTCACCATTTCTTGTTTGGGAGAACTGTCTAGAACTTCTCTTTTATGAAGTTTCAGCAAGACACATGATTATTTTATAACACATGATATTCATGATGAGTCTTTTTTTCCTGTTAGTTCTGGTTGCTACATTTCTGATTTTATGACTTAAATTACTTCCACTCTGTACATCCGAAATGATCCCAAGGGAACTGAGTAACTTGAGAGAAGTTAAATATAATTACATGTTTGAACTCCAGAGTTATACAGCTCTGCTTCAGACTTAGCTCCCCCACAGAAGATGTGACATGGACAAGCAAGGTAACCTCTCTAAGTTAGGTTTCTCCATCCATAAATTGATAAGAATAATATGTACCTGCCTTGTAGGATTGTTCAGAAAATTAAGTGAGGTACAATGTGTCAAATTAATATCTCAGTGCTTGGCACATAATACATGTTAAATAAGTGTTAGCCAATGTTATTATTGAGATGTTTGTTAAGACCATTTCGCTGCAAAGAACAGTGGTTCGTCTGGGTGATGGGAGCAGGGGTATCATGACGGTATTTATGGAAATAAGGACTTTAAGAATCTTCTGACGTATCAAGAAAACCTGTTGAGCTGGGCCTCTTGGACTCTGGAAGTCACTCAGGAACTAGAAGCATCCCGTGGAAGAGTCACTGATCTGAGTCATCTTCTTGCTGCCTTGGCAAGTTCAGGGATCCCATAGATGCAGTGACTCAGCATCCCTCCATCTGTACTGCTACCATTCCCATTTCTACTAATTTTTCAACTCTCCTATAAATACCTTTTGATTTTGGCTTACCTATAGCTTCTGCTTGTTCATAACTGCTCACTCATCCTTTCCGATAACTCAAAACTTCAACTTATTCACAATTTGTCAGTTCCACACGAATTTTCTAGGTAATAATGGCTGTTTGACTCAATAGTATCCTTATTAAAACAGAGGTTCTATGCTAAACCTCCTCGTGGGCCATAAACCCATAGAAAACTTGATGGCCTTTGGATCATGAGCACATTGCTGATTCTAGTCAGCTGAGCTGGGGAACTGGGGGCTGAGGGGTTCTAGAGGCTGGGTAGAGAACGTGGCATAGAACATGGCGACCTTCTTAGTAGGACCTGCAGGCTCCGCATTTCCCCCCAGAAATGGGCTGTGTGGTGACTGGCTTGTCTGTAAACTACACTTTAGGTAAATTATATCTCATCTATTCAATGTAGCCAAAAAGAGATGTCTCACTCCTCCTCCATTTATAGTTATTTTTTTACTTTGGTTGGTTTTGAAAGGCAGTAACCTAACTTGAACTAATTTAGACAAAAAGAGGAATTTATTGGCTCACAGGATCCAGGAAAGGTATAAAAAGTTGATGTCCAAGTCCAGTCTTCCCATATAACTTTGTTTCTTATTTTATTTTTACTTTTACTTTTTTTTTTTTTTGAGACGGAGTCTCACTCTGTTCCCCAGGCTGGAGTGCAATGGCACAATCTCAGCTCACTGCAAAATCCACCTCCCGGATTCAAGTGATTCTCCTGCCTCAGCCCTCTAAGTAGCTGTGATTACAGGCGCGTGCCACCATGCCCAGCTAATTTTTGTATTTTTAGTAAAGATGGGGTTTCACTATGTCGGTCGGTCTCGAACTCCTGACCTCATGATCCACCTACCTCAGCCTCCCAAAGTGCTGGGATTACAGGCATGAGCCACTGCGCCCAGCCTGTTTCTTATTTTAAAATTAAACCCTATTTCCTTTGTTTTCTGATCCCCATAAACTGTGACTCCGAGTTTGAATGATCTAATGCTCTCTCAGTGACCTGTTTCTCACTTACATAACACTTGGCCCATATGTGTATGGTTCGTTTTTAGCTCCTCCAGGTTTCCTTCGAACTCCTTTTACTCCCTCACATTCTTCATGTTTTACTTTCTTTAATCTTGGGATTCATGTTACTTCCCTTTCCTGTACTCTGTCTCCAGTAGCTGAGGTATCTCCATAGTGCTGCTCATTTCCTTTTAGTTTCATTCCATTCACTTCCCTAAAGTTCTCTCCTGCTTCTTCCTTGCCTCTTTCTCATTGAGCTCATGAAGTTTTCTCCACTGTCTCAAGACAAAGGCGTCCCTGTTGGAGTAAGTAATCTTGATTTTCTTTCCTCAGCAAAAGTTCATGTTGGGGATCCCTGGTGCTTTTTTTTTTTTTTTTTTTTTTTTTTTTTGGTCACCCAGGCTACAGTGCAGTGGTGTGATCTCGGCTCACTGCAAGCTCTGCCTCCCGGGTTCACACCATTCTCCTGCCTCAGCCTCCCGAGTAGCTGGGACTTACAGGCGCCCGCCACCACGCCCGGCTAATTTTTTGTATTTTTAGTAGAGACGGGGTTTCATTGTGTTAGCCAGGATGGTCTTGATCTCCTGACCTCGCTATCCGCCCACCTCAGCCTCCCAAAGTACTGGGATTACAGGCATGAGCCACCGTGCCCGGCCACTTTTTCTTATCCTCTTATTGCTATCTCCACTATTTCCTGAAATTCATCTTCTTGTTTTTATCCAATCTCTTCTATTGCTCCCTTTATCCCCTCTTTCTCTTATAGAATTAGTTAATTCCCTGTATTCAAAAGAGTAAATGTTACCAGGTATTTCTCGTATTGCTTTGGTAGGGCTGCTATAATGGAGTACCACAGACTGGGTGGCTTAAACAACAGAAGTTGTTCTCACAATTCTGAAGGCTATAATCCAAGGCCAATGTGTCCATAAGGTTCATCTCTTTTGAGGCCTCTCTTGGGGTTGTACATGGCCATCTTCACCCTGTATCCTCACAGGGTCTTTCCTCTCTGTGTGTCTGTCTTAATTTGTGCTTTTCATGAGGACAGCAGTCATATTAGATGGGGCCCACGCTAATGACTTCATTTTAACCTAATTGTCCCTTTATAGACCCTGTCTGTTTGTGCCACTTTAACAGAATACCACAGACTGGATAATTTGTTAAAAAAAAAAAAAAAAAAAAAGAAAGAAAAAAACAGAAACTTATTTTTAGCAGTCTGGAGACTGGGCCAAGGTCAAGATCAAGGCACAGGCAGGTTCATTTTCTGGTAAGGGTCCGATCTCTGCTTCCAAGATGGCGCCTTGACTGCCATGACCTCCAGAGGGGAGGAATGCTGTGTCCTCACGGGGCAGAAGGCAGAAGGACAAAAAGGGACGAACTCCCTTCATCAAGCCTTTTAATGAGGGCACCTCATTCCATTCATGAGGAAGGAGACCTCATGGCCTAATGACCTCTTAAAAGTCCCACCTCTTAATACATTGGCAACACTTAAATTTTGGAAAGGACACACTCAAACCATAGCAGATTTTATCTCAAAATATACAAAAGGCAGTCACATTTGGCATACTAGGGGTTAGGACTTCAACATCTAAATTTGGGGGTGGGAGCAATATTCAGCCCATTCCATTGCCGATGCTTTAAAATGCAGATCAAAATTTTACTTCTTACCAGGCACAAAGGCACACACCTACAATCCCAGGCTACTTAGGAGGCTGAGGCAGGAGGACTGCTTGAGCCTAGGAGTTCACCTCCCGTCTCAGCAACATAGTGAGACTGTGTCTCTTTAAAAAAATTTTTTTTTTTATTTCTTTTCTTCTTCTCCAGGAAGTTTCCTGATCCAAAGAGCTCACTGTGATTTGATCCTTATAGAACTTGTATCAAAGTTTTTATCCTTGTCATTCATTGGTAATCAGCCTCTTGTTTTGCCATATTAACTTATTATGTGTGATTTGTGTTGTTAATTTCCTTTTTTTTTTTTTTTGAGACAGAGTCTCGCTCTGTCGCCCAGGCTGGAGTGCAGTGGCGCAATCTCGGCTCACTGCAAGCTCCGCCTCCCGGGTTCCCGCCATTCTCCTGCCTCAGCCTCCCGAGTAGCTGGGACTACAGGCGCCCGCCACCGCGCCCGGCTAATTTTTTGTATTTTTAGTAGAGACGGGGTTTCACCATGGTCTCGATCTTCTGACCTTGTGATCCGCCCGCCTCGGCCTCCCAAAGTGCTGGGATTACAGGCGTGAGCCACCGCGCCCGGCCTGTGTTGTTAATTTCTTATGTTCTACTTTATCTACCAAATAAGATGAGATGAAAATAAACCACACCTTCCACTTTCCGAATCTCCATAGTATGTGATACAGCACTTTGCTTGTTGTATGTTCTCAATACACAATTTTAATAATTTAGTCAATGTTCTGCCACTTCAGATTATCCTAAATTCAAACCGTATGAAAGTTGTTCACCCGGCCGGGCGCGGTGGCTCACGCCTGTAATCCCAGCACTTTGGGAGGCCGAGGCGGGCGGATCACAAGGTCAGGAGATCGAGACCACGGTGAAACCCCGTCTCTACTAAAAATACAAAAAATTAGCCGGGCGCGGTTGTGGGCGCCTGTAGTCCCAGCTACTCGGGAGGCTGAGGCAGGAGAATGGCGTGAACCCGGGAGGCGGAGCTTGCAGTGAGCCGAGATCGCGCCACTGCACTCCAGCCTGGGCGACAGAGAGAGACTCCGTCTCAAAAAAAAAAAAAAAAAAAAAGAAAGTTGTTCACCCATTAATTGTTTTCAGTCAGTCAATTCCTAAAAAATGTGTTCTTTTTGAAAAGAGTCCTATTCAGTCAGATTAACAAGAATTCAGTTTGGTGAAATCAGAGCAGTTGTGGACCATGTTTGAGGTTGACCCTATTTAGGTCAAAACCAGCAGAAATTAGTGGTAAGGCTTCGATGAGGTCAGTTCAGGAAGAGGTTTTTAATAGGATAACGGTCAGAGGGAAGGTGATGGAGTTCATTCAGTTGGCAAGAGGAATTTTGAGTACAGGAGACTCCCGAGCTGCAAGTCAGGCAGAGGGACACTGCAGATCCTACTCAAGTCTGTGGCAGGGGAAGGAAGCATCTGCTCAGAGGACAGCGCCCCAGGTGAGTCTGATGGGGGAAGCATCCGCTGGGAGGACAGCGCCCTGGGTGAGTCTGATGCGGGAAGCATCCGCTCGGAGGACAGCGCCCTGGGTGAGTCTCATGGGGGAAGCGTCCGCTCGGAGGACAGCGCCCCGGGTGAGTCTGATGGGGGAAGCGTCTGATGGGGGAAGCGTCCGCTGGGAGGACAGCGCCCCAGGTGAGTCTGATGGGGGAAGCATCCGCTGGGAGGACAGCGCCCCGGGTGAGTCTGAGAGAGAAACGCTGCCTCATTACTCAGCGGGTGCAGGAGCCCTTTTTACTGACTGCTGCATTGTCAGGATCCGCAGCTGGTCTATGGACAAGATTTTATCTTCCTACCTGGAGAAAAACCCTCCTGACCCAACGAGTGTGGCCTTGCAGATGTCCTCAGTTTCCACTTCACCAGAGACTGCTTCCCCCACTGGTGCCTCAGTCCCCTACCAACTGGGTCTTGAAACATCTCTCCAATATTCCTAAGTGGTCCTCAAAGAACACCGGGCTTGAGGCCTTTCTCATGTAGCCACATGCGCATCACTAACCATGCCCTCTCACAAAGCAGCACATAACTTCCTCTTTCTCAACAGGACCCTTACCCCTCATCACCTTCCTTTCTCAAACATGGTCATCCAAAATTACATCCTCAGTCAAGGCTTATTAAATATTCACTGTTTGTGGGGCACAGTGGTAACTAACTTCAGAAATGTTTTTCTTTGACTGCAACGATTTGTTGACGTGTAGTACATTGCTTTTCTATTGCTGCATGACAGATTATTACACACGTAGTGGCTTAAAAAAAATGTGTTCTCTCACAGTGTCTGTGGGTCAGGTGTGCAGGTGTGGGTTACCTGGGTCCTCTGCTCTGGGTCTCACCAGCTCAGACATGGAGTTGGAAGCTGGAGCCATGACCTCATCTGAGGCTCAGGGTCCTCTTCCAGGTGCACTGGTAGTTGGCACAGTTCATTTCCTTGCAGTACGTTGATTGCTATTGTCTAAATGTATGCATTCCCCCCTCCCAAATGTATATGTTGAAACTCTAACTCCCAAAGCGATGTTATTAAAAGGCGGGACCTTTGGGACGTGAGTAGGTCATGAGGGCGGAATTAGTGCCCTTATAAAAGAGTCCATGGAGAGCTTGTTTGCCCTTTTTGCCCTTTTGCAAAGAGAAGGGGCCTGTCTATGAAGAGTGGGCTCTCACCAGACACTGAGTCAGCAGGCACCTTGATGTTCGCTGTCACAACCTCCGGAACTGTGAGAAATAAATTTCTGTTGTTTCTAGATTGACCAGACTAAGGTGTTTTGTCATAGCAGCACAGTCACACTAAGACAGTGACCAAGGTCATTGCTAACTCTTGCTAACTCTCAGTCAGGGACTGCTTTCAGCTCTAAGAGGTCACCCTCAGCTTCTTACCAAGTGGCTCCTGTAGCTACTCTTACCTCTTCTCAAGGACTGTTTGATTTCTTCTATGCCAGCAGAGTCTCTCTGAGTCTTCACCTTCAAGAAAGTTACCTTCTTCTTATTTTTATTTTTATTTTTTGAGACAGAGTTTCACTCTGTTGCCCAGGCTGGAGTACAGTAGTACAATCACAGCTCACTGCTGCCTTGACCTCCTAGGCTCAAGCAATCCTCCCACCTCAGCCTCTTAGTAGCTGGGACTAGAGGCACACACTGCCACACCCTGCTAATTTTTAAATATTTTTCTGTAGAGATGGAGTCTCTCTATTTTGCCCAGGCTGGTCTTGAACTCCTGGGCTAAAGCAACTCCTGCCTTGGCCTCCTAAAGTGCTGGGATTACAGGTGTGAGCCATAATGCTTGGCCAAAAGTTATCTTCTAAAAGTTAGGCTCACCTAGGATTATCTCTCTTTTGATGAACTCCAGCATAACTAATTAATAACCTAATTGCATTACTTCCATCTATCAAAGTTCACCATAATTCTCACAGCCTTCATGAAGTCCTTTTGATTAACAACCCCTGATATTGACCAAAACTAACCCTCCTAGCTCCCAGGTATTCCAAACCATCTATCCGTTAAATATATACAAGACACACTGTGTATCAAAAACTAATATTCTGTGTTTATGCTAGAAATATATTGATTGCTTTGTGTGACTGGCCAATGGTGTCAAAAAACCTAAAGAATATTTTGTCCCCAGGAAAACCTAAACATGATTAGAAACAGAACACTGAAAGCTTCACTTGTTTCCACCCCATCCAAAGGCTACAATCAATATTATGCCCTTAGACCAAGAGGTAAACTACATTGGAAAACTCAAGTGTTTTGGGGGATTGAGTCAACAAGAGATGTAGTATCATTCCAGGCCAGGCTAAAAGTATCCAGACCAGTGGTCTGGGAGAAGCTTTGCTTTCTAATGCAGAGAGTCTCAAACTTAAGTCCATCAGATCCCTCGGGGGCTGTATCCCTAAGCATCTTCCCTAGAGTTTCTCTTCAGTAGGTCTAGGGTGGAGCCTGAGAACTGCATTCCTAACAAGTTGCCAGGTGAAGCTGTTGCTGCTGGGGCCGAACCACACTGAGAACCACTGTTCAGGAGGGAAGAACCAGTGAACAGAAGGTACAGAAAAGCTAGGTTTAGCTCAAGATCTGGTGGAATCTTTCTTTAAAGCAGCTACTATTCGTCAACAGTAGAACAGGTTCTTTCCTAAAACGAGTTTTCTATTATTGGAGATAAGCAGACATTGAATAATTGCTCACTGGGGGATATTATAAAAATGATTGCTGCAATAGACAGTAGTGTCCTGAGAACAAGAAGCTGGGATTAATCTGGGAAGATTCATGCAGCAGAGGCACATGGAGTCCTACTAGGACACACCATCAGGAAAAGAAGTGGAGATGCCACATGAAATATCCTTGGTATTTATTACCTGGGAGGGAATTTAAAATTTCACCAATGATAGATGTGAAGTTAAAGTGGTAATTAGGAAGCAATGATTAGAGCAGGGCCAGGAATAACCTGTATCATTCTAGAAAGGATTATGTGGTTCATAACTGAAGGGTGAGTAGAAATAAAAAATCAGAGCAGAAGGAAGGAAACCAAGGCATTCTGGGACGGTAATCCACAAGAGCTGGGCGTTCCACACAGTGTCCCTACGGCACAAGTCTGATCGGTTGTTTCTAGATTGAAAGAACAGGTGGAGGATGGGGTGGCAAAGCAGGATCCCTAAAGGAGAGGAATTAAGCAAAACAACAAGTTGCACTAGAATCGCTTCTCAAATCTGGCTGATCATCAGAGTCACCAAAAGGTAGCTTTTAACAACTGCTGATCTCTGAATCCTATTGAATTCAAAATTAGCAATGGAGGTAATTCCCAGGCACTGCCCAGTTTGTAATTCATTAGCGCTGATGATCTCTACCAATGATGCCTAGTAGTTACACCTAAAGCTGTTTGGCAATAGAAGACTTGGGCCTTTGGGGTATTTCATATAAGCAATCCCTTCCAGTCCTCTTAATAAAAACAAAATCATCTTTCTGAGTAGGCCACTTCAAATGAAACAGAGCACATCCACTTTTACATTTGTTTTCTCTACATTGAACTACAATATAGTAATTTTATCATATTTTCATTAAAAATTTTAAAAAGACTTCTGCTTTTATAACAAATGGTTTAAAAACCATCAGATAGTTTTAGAAGGAGAGCCAGGCTTTGAAGACAGTTGTAGAAGGAGGGCCAGAATTTGAATCCCAGCACTACCACTTAACTTGCAGTAACCTTGGGTGAGTTGTGTAATTTTTCTGAGTCTCACTTTCCTTATCAGCATATTGTGGGAAATGATGCCAGCCTTGGAAGTGGTTATGCTCTCCTTGAGGTCATTGTTGTATTCCCAGTTCCTGGTACTTCGTAGTTGCTCACAGCACATTTGCTGAATGAGCTAATAGCTTATCTCTAACTAACACAGCCTCTGCTTAAGAAAAGGGTGTTAGCGTTAGGATTACTGCAAGCTTTCCTTTTCCTGTTTTTTTTTTATAATTTTTTTTTTTATTTTGTTCATCATGCTGAAATAGTACATATGCTTGTACTCCAGATTTCCCAAAAAGATACACTGGGGAGGGTGTTGGGATTTAGCAGGGTAAAGTTGAGAGATGGTCAAAGGGGACTTCATTTTGACCTATAAATTTTGTAACTATTTCAAGGAAAATTTATTTGTGTATTATATATTCAATTAGAAAAAAATAGAAAAATTGTAAAAGTAAACTACAAAACCTCCCTTATATCACCCCATGAAAGCTCTGCTTAGGAGTTCATCTTTGATTTTTCACTTATAATTCTGCCCCCCAAGACACACACACCCATAATAGACAGCCCACTTTCCATCTAATTAACATATTTTCCTTCCATTGTACAAGCTGCCCTGGATTGCATAACCTGTTTCTGCTGGAGAAATATGTACATCTCTTCTTTTTTAGCAGCTGCCTCACCCTCTTTCATCTAAACCCTACATCTTATCATGTTCAGAACCATTTCGATTAATTTATTTAAGCCTCTTATCTTATCTCATTGTGAAAGCCTCTGTTTACCACATCTCTTTTTCTCAGTAGTACACACGCTGAGTTTAATGCGGCCTGGGCACAGAGTGGCCTCTTAACCCTTTGCTGCCCCAAGCTCCCTTTTTGACAGCTGTCAGTCCAAAATTCTCTGCCTGGCTGTCAGGACCCTTTGGAATAGCGCCTCATTTGACCTAGTACTTTCTTGCACCCAGAGGTAGACTCCTCCGCTCCTCTGGTGAATGATAAACTTCCTGTGAGTGGGGCCTGAGGCTTTAAACTGTTTATGTCTCTTTTGTCCAACGGTACCCCTTGGTCATATTGGAAAGCCTCCTACTGCATGAGTGAAACTGGAGTTTTGATCTTGTATTAAAAGCCTGTAATCCCAGCCCTTTGGGAGGCCGAGGCGGGCGGATCACGAGGTCAGGAGATCAAGACCATCCTGGCGAACACGGTGAAACCCTGTCTCTACTAAAAAATACAAAAAACTAGCCGGGCGAGGTGGCGGGCGCCTGTAGTCCCAGCTACTCGGGAGGCTGAGGCAGGAGAATGGCGTAAACCCGGGAGGCGGAGCTTGCAGTGAGCTGAGATCCGGCCATTCCACTCCAGGCTGGGCGACAGAGCGAGACTCCGTCTCAAAAAAAAAAAAAAAAAAAAAAAAAAAAAAAAAAAAAAATTCATTTAGTCTGTACTTTTTGTCTCTGGTGAATAGAAGTTGCAACCAAGAAGCAATCTGTCATTTTTGAAACAAGTAAATGGTCTATTATTTTTCAAGGTTATCTCTAACCTCCGATAAAAATGTTTAAATGTTAAGGTTTTAGCTTTTTTTGGCCGTGTACTTAAACCTGTACTGAATTCTGCCCTGGGGCACCCTTTGGAGTTTTCCCTCTATTAATGTGGCTGGAGACATCTTTAACTTCTCCATTGGCTGTAGTAGAATATATTGATTTTATAGTTTCTTTTCACTGACAACGAAATCATTGGTTGGAAATATATTATTGGAGAAATTTCAATCTTATCAAGAGATCTTGTTTTGGTTTTTGGAATGCGGGGGGTATTAGTTAGTAAAGACCATTGCCTTTGGAATTAAACCTGGGTTTGAATCTTGGATTTGTCATTTAGTAGTTGTGACTTTGGAATACTAATTTCACTTTTCTGGTTTTTTTTTTTTTTTTTTTTTTTTTAGATGGAGTCTCACTCTGTCGCCCAGGCTGGAGTGCAATGCAACGATCTCGGCTCACTGCAACCTCCGCTTCCCGGGTTCAAGCGGTTCTCCTGCCTCAGTCTCCTGAGTAGCTGGGACTACAGGACCGCGCCACCACGCCTGGCTAATTTTTGTATTTTTCAGTAGAAACGGATATTGGCCAGGCTGGTCTCGAACTCCTGACTTCGTGATCCACCCACCTCAGCCTCCCAAAGTGCTGGGATTACAGACGTGAGCCCCCGCACCCGGTCCTTATTTCACTTTTCTAAGCTTCATTTTCTCATCTCTAAAATTAAGATAAAAAGAAAAAACTGCCCATGTATGACTATTATAAGGATTGAATGAAAAAATGATCTTAAGGACAGACCACAAAACAAAAATGAGATATTCTCTTCCTGCTTTTACTATATGTACATATATCTGTGTGTGTGTGTGTGTGTGTGTGTGTGTGTGTATTCCTTTACCATCTCTATATTTCACTATGCAAACCATGGTGATCGATGTGATAAAGCAGTACCTGCAAGAAGTTCCTAGGAATCTATGGTTACATATGTAGCAAAGGAGGACTACACATAATTAGAATATCAAGATACAAAACTGTCGACTGAAGATCAATGGTTGTCAGCCTGCTTTCAGCCAGGACACACCTGAGGAATGGTGATTCACAAGGACACACTCCCCTGTTAAGCCCGGTTTCTGGTGTGTCAACACCTGCCCTGTTATTCTTACTCACCAGGACTGAATGTGAGTAAGCGTAGTGTTAGGGTAGCAGTAGCTCTCAAATCAGTCTTTAAAAAGAAAATTATATTATTAGCAAATCTCATCATTTTCACTGCTAGCAGGCACAAATGATTTGACTGATGTTAAGAAACTGTCAGAAAAGGGCAATAAACTAAAATGTCTGCAAGGCCAGGCTGATAAATTAGTGAAGTGAACTGAATATGAGAACCCAAAGGAAGCCATTAGGAAGACCTTGGTGCACAAGAGCACACGTACACACACAAACACACACACACCCACACACCTCTAAACGTGCACATGCTCTCCAGCTCCAGCAAATCACAGGACCAGCAATGCCAGCTCCTCTAGCATCCCCAAAACAGCCAGAACTGTGGAATTTTATGTGAAATCTCTGGATTTTATTTAAACCATTTTAAAACAGTACAAGACAAGTCAAACATGTTCACCATTTACAAGACCTATGGGCTATTAGTCTGTAAGTAAACTTCTTCAGACCAAATGTCTTTGATTCCGTACTCTTGTCAATAAAATCACTGAGCATGCATTAGAATATAATTTATAAATTATAAGCATGGACTCAAAATCTATAAATTAAATATTAATAATGCCTTTTTTCTCTTAGGAAGAAACCAAACATAAATATTTTGATGCTTTTGCAGTTCATAAGCATGATGATTTGGTGTTCACATTCAAGTGTGGGATGTGCCATCCTCAAACCTTGCCACAATGTCAGCACCTTGCCCATCTGACATGAAAAGAAATCATAGATAGATAGTTCTCACATTTCCCTTCTACACTCTCATGGATCCCTGTGGGTGTGCAATGCTGTGGAGACCACCACTTGGACCCTGAAAGCTGTAGGGATTGGAAGACGGGGGCCTTAATAAGTAACAGTTAGTTCATTTCTCCTGCTCTTCCACTCCTGACAAGTTCTCAATTCCTCTGCCAAAGCAGCCACTATAAAGAGTTGCTTTTTTTTTTCCTTTCGCTGTGTATTTTTTGTTTTTATTAATTTATTCTAAAGAAACAGATTAGTAGTTCCTGTGCACCAGACCCTGTTTTCGGTACTTGGGGACAAATATGACAAATAAGGCTGCCCACATGGGACTTTACATTCTGTTAGGGGAAACGACTAATAAAAAACTAAATATTAAATAAGGCCAGGCATGGTGGTGCACATCTGTAATCCCAACATTTTGGGAGGCCATAGTGGGTGAATCACTTGAGCCCAGGAGTTTTAGACCAGCCTGGGCATAAAAACAAGACCTCATCCTTACTTTAAAAAAAAAAAAAAAAAAAAAAAGGAAGGCCAGCAACAGCAACAATAGCAGTGATTCCCTTTCTTGTGTTTGTGTTCCTTTGCTCTGTGACTCTGAGTGTACTTTCTACTTTGGCTCTGACCTTGACCATGTGACTTGCTTTGACCAATGAAATATGACACAGTAGAGACTTGAAGAGTCCTTGTGGTTTGGGCTCTTGGACCTCTGCTGTCATGTGATGAACTAGGCTCACCTTCTTGATGAGGAGAGAAGCATAGTCCAGTCATCCCATCACCGCAGCCAACACCGAGACACGTGTCAGGCATTTGACTGAGGCCATCTGGAACCAGTCAGCCCCAGCTAAACTGCCAACTGACCACAGATGCATGAGTGAGCCTAGCTAAGATCAGCCAGAAGAACCGCCTAGCAAAATTATGAACTAAATAGATGGTTGTTTTAAGCCATTGCGTTTTGAGTTGGTTTGTTATGCGGCACAAAATAATTGATACAAGCTGCAGCATGAACCAGATACCATGCTGGGATGTCTCTTTACCATCATCCTGGGGCTGTCCTCTGCTTTTTTCCTGTATTGGATCTCATATTTCTAGTAATCCATGTCTTCCTCTTGCTTGGTTTCCTTCAGTGACTTCCCAAGAAAGAGTACATGAGCAGTAAATTAATTGTATGAAATCTTGCATGTCTGAAAATGTCTTTTTAAAAAATTTTTTCCCATTCTTACGTTTAAGTGCCAGTTTGGTTGGGAGTAGAATTCTAGGTCATTAACTATTTTCTCTTAACATTTTGAAAACCTTTCTCCATTGCTTTGTAGCCAGTACTCCTGTTCACAAGTTAAAAGTCTATGCCAAAAGATGATGAGATCACCACTTAGTATCTGAAATAAAAGGACAAAGCTGAATTTACTCCTTGCTCCAGTGAGAGCTATGATGCTCAGAAACAGTCTTTCCATGCAGAGCAGACTACTAGAGTTTTGAGGAAGCATGATGAGTTCAGGGAGTTCAGAGACTGCAGTAGGATGTTATCATTTGCAGAATCACAATTCCTTAGGGGAAACTTCGTTGATTGTTCACCACTCAAAGGTGTTTTTACAGGAGTGAGTTCATCTACCACTGGCTGTTTTTCAGAAACAAAGACCTGATCTGATGAGTTGGCTTGTAAAAGTGTGTACATTGAGGGGAATTGTGTTTATTGATTACATGGGTTTAAAACCAGTGTTTGATAGCTACTTCTTATTATGACTACAGAACAATTGCCTTTCCCTAAGTTTTGGGGAACATTTTTATTCTCATAAATTGCTGATCCTGTGTATATGACCTGTATATTTTTCCCCTTTCTACAATCTTGCAGGATCTTCTCTTTGCCTTCAATGCTTGAAATTTCACAATGTGTGCATTAGCCTAAGACTGTATTCACTTAATACATTTTTCTGTCTGGAAATTCAGATTATTAACTTCTCTTCATTTTTTTTTCTTTTGGGTGCTCTATTAGTCCATTTTCCTGCTGCTGATAAAGACGTACTCAAGACTGGGCAATTCACAAAAGACAGAGGTTTAATTGGACTTACAGTCCACATGGCTGAGGAGGCCTCACAATCATGGCTGAAGGTGAGGAGGAGCAAGTCACATCTTACATGGATGGCAGCAGGCAAAAAAAAAGAGCTTGTGCAGAGAAACTCCCATTTTTTAAAACCATCAGATCTCGTGAGATCCATTCACTATCACAAGAACAGCATGAGAAAGACCCATCCCCATGATTCAGCGTCTCCCACTGGCTCCCTCCCACAACACATGGGAATTATGGGAGCTACAAGATGAGATTTGGGTGTGGACACAGAGCCAGACCATGTCAGACGCTAACACCCTTGACCAATTTCCTAATTGTCTTACATTTGTATCTCCTATTTTCCATCCCCTTTTCTTTTTGCTGGAAAAATTCTCCACTTTATATTCTGACCTTTCTATTGAAAATATTAATTTCTAGTCAGGTGGATTGGCTCACATCTATTATCCCAGCACTTTGGGAGGCTGTGGCTGTAGGATCACTTGAGCTCATGAGTTTGACACCAACTAAGGCAACATAGTGAGACTCATTTCTACAAAACATAAAAAAAATTAGGCGGGCATAGTGGCATGTACTTGTAGTCCCAGCTACTCAGAGAGCTTAGCTGGGAGGATTGCTTAAATCCAGGAGGTCCAGGCTGCAGTGAGCTTATGATCATGCCATTGCACTCCAGCCTGTGTAACTGAGAAGGATCCTGTCTCAAAAAAAGAAACAAAGAAAGAAAATAAAATACTCCTTTCTGCTATATATTTAATTTTCAAGATCTTCTGTATGCGTTTTGTTCCATTTATTTATTTGCTTATTTATTTTTGCATAGAATTATTTTCTTGTTTTGTGGTTATAGTAGCTTCTCTTTGTGAGATGTTTGACTTTTATTTTATCTTTATTTCCTTGACATTACTTTTTTTTCTTTATTCATTTTCTGTCTTCCAAGTTAAAGGCTTTCCTCACGTATCTTATCATCGTTGTATCTGATAATATTTAAGGGTGAGATGCTGAAACACTGGCTGGAAGCCCTGAGAATATGAGAGCTGGTCTGGTCTGATGTGGGTTTCACTGTAAGAGCATCAGGGTGGGCTGGGTCTACTGAGGGAACTTCTGATGTCAATATCTTTCCAAGGTCAGGTCTTTCATTATGGACCAAGCATATTTCCCAGAGAAGACTCCATGTCCTGCCTGGAGGGTGAAGGTCTAACTTTCAGTGTTCTTGGCCCAGAGAAGGAAAAGATGGATATGGTATGGGGTATCCCAGAAGCTAATATGCATAAATTCACTTAATCCTCTATTTTTAGTACAGTTCTCTCACACTCAACTGCACTGGTGTTCTTCTAGTGTAGAACCATCTATTTTACTCCATTCTGAAAATAAGCTATCACTCTTTTGCCAGTTAAGGAAGGTGCAGTCTCTGGGATGCTGCACAGATCTGGGGAGAAGGCTAGGGATCCAATCCAATTCCTCCTAAAGAATACTTCCAAACAATCCTCCTTATTTAGTCCATATCCCTTTTACCCTCACTTCTTCAGGGACCTGCTGCCATTAGTTTCCAAGTCTTCAGATATGCTATAAATCAGATTAGTTTTTAGTTTTCTCTTCTGCCTGATGGGATTTAAACTTCTCAAATCTGCTCATTCTATCACTATGTATTCATCTGTTTTCCAGCTTCCAAAACTGTGCCTTCTTCAGCTCTCACCATCTATTGGGTTTAAGCCTTAAAATATCTATTTACTGGTAGTTTAACTGGGATTCCTGGAAGTCAACAACATAAAAGTGTATGTTAATCTCCTACCTTTACACAAAGCTTGCTTTTCATTTTCCATTTATGGGAAGTGTGTTAATGGCTTCATAATTGAATCTAGCTTATAATTTATTTGTGATAGATCTAAAACTGGTTAATGAAAGGTGGCTTCAATTATAGTAGGCTTAACGCAATGTCTTTCTCCTTAAAAATATAGAAAAGAAAAAGCAACTCAGCACTAACCTAGTGAAGGGGGATACAGATAAGTCAAGATTGGTGTATGGGGGATGGGCACGGTGAATCATGCCTGTAATCCTAGGACTTTGGGATGCCAACGTGGGTGGATCAACTGAGGTCAGGATTTCAAGACCAGCCTAGCCAACGTGGTGAAACTCTGTCTCTACTAAAAATACAAAAATTAGCCGGGTATGGTGGCACATGCCTGTAATCCCAGCTACTCAGGAGACTGAGGCATGAGAATCACTTGAACCTGGGGGCGGAGGTGGCAGTAAGCCGAGATCACACCACTGTACTCCAGCCTGGGCGATAGAGCGAGACTCTGTCTCAGAAACAAAAACAAAAGTTAAACAAAAGATTTGTGTATGGGAATATTCTTTCCATGCGTTTGTATGCCCTTGCTAAAATGCAGGTTGCATAACAGCCTTAATAAGAAAATTCCTAAGCCTGTGTAAACTTGTGGGAGGGGTGTAGTCACGCATAATCTCACACTGAAATCTGCCAAGGCAGTGAATACTGTAGAATTCACAACTTCAGTTTTCATTCTGCCCCAAAACTCAGAGCTGGAAACATATGTGCTTATGAATCTTTGTCAAGTTAATCACTTTTTCCTTTTGCACCAAAAATTTAAAACAGACTTCTTAACAACTGTCGCTAGCGTAATCTGTTTACTAATCATATGATAAATCACACTTGAGGTAAGTTACTGTTGTTCTGCAAGTTCCTGCTACTCTGTTAATTGCCGTCATTTTTTTCCAGAGTTGTGCTCTCCTGCAGCCTTTTGGGGATGGCTGGCTTCCATACCCAGAATCAATCACACCGCGACACTGAAAACACAAAAATAAACAGGAAAGTAAGTAGAATCAGGTATTTCATCTCTTTGTGAAACGTCTTCTCATTCTCGGCCTGAAACCATTATTTACCTTCCCAACCTTAAGAAAATCTTTCCTGCATTCTGCCACTTGTTGAAAGTTACCTTTGACCTTCCGGTGGTCTTCTCTCACTTCCATTCTCTTTCAGCCCTGGCGGCATTTGTGAAGATGGCTCAGACCCTCTTTACTGACAGATAACTTATAAAACAACTTACCCATCATGAGCCCCCATAGACAAACTTCATTTCGCACCTCGAACAAACCCAAAGCTTTCCTCCTTTAACTATATCCTAATTGGTAATAACAAAAGCATATATTGAACAATGACTTAAATATTGTGCTAAGAACTTTACATATATTAACTCTTTTCACCATCACAGTGACACTATGAAATACAATCTATTGTTATACCCATTTTTATAAATAAAAAAATAGAATCCAGAGAGTTTATGTAATCTGCTCAAGGAAAAACATTGGTCAGTGGCATGCCGTTTGGTAACTGGTACCACCAACCATGAAGTCAGTTGTCCACACCAGAAACCTAATAATCAGGATTAATTGTTTTCTTTCCCTTTCTCTCCACATTCTTACCATCTCAGGACAAGCTACCACCATGTCTCACCCAGACCACCGCACCATCCTTCCAACTATTTCCATTAATGTTCCTTTATAGACTATTCTCCATATAAATGACATATGAATTTGATAAATCCATAATCATAATGAGATATTTTTTTAAATCTCTTTTTTTTTTTTTTTTTTTTGAGATGGAGTTTCACTCTTGTTGCCCAGACTGGAGTGCAATGGTGCTATCTGGGCTGACTGCAACCTCCGCCTCCCAGGTGCAAGCGATTCTCCTGCCTCAGCCTCCTGAGTAGCTGGGATTACAGGCATGCCCCACCACACCCGACTAATGTTGTATTTTTAATAGAGACGGGGTTTCTCCATGTTGGTCAGGCTGGTCTCAAACTCCCAACCTCAGGTGATCTGCCCGCCTCGGACCCCCAAAGTGCTGGGATTATAAGCATGAGCCACTGAGCCCGGTTGGTAAAAACCTCTTTCAAAAACTGACTTCATGCAGACAAAATATTCATATGACTCAAAAAGATTTATTTTTATTGTGCAAATAACACAATTAATGATCCAAATCTTATGGAAATATGTGGAACACTACACACACACACACACACACAAATAAAGAATACACAACAACACTTAAAACATTTACAAAAATTGGCTGGGCATGGTGGCTCACACCTGTAATCCCAGCACTTTGGGAGGCCGAGGCAGGCGGACCACTTGAGGTCAGGCGTTTGAGACCAGCCTGGCCAACATGGTGAAACCCCATCTCGACTAAAAATAAAAAATTAGCCAGGAGTGGTGTCACATGCCTGTAGTCCCAGCTACTCAGGAGGCTGAGGCAGGAGAATAGCTTAACCTGGGAGGTGGAGGTCGCAGTGAGCCGAGATTGCGCCATTGCATTCCAGCCTGGGTGACAGAGCAAGACTCCATCTCGAAAAAAAAAAAAAAAAAAAAAAATTTGCAAAAATTGACTATGTCTTATGTCTTAAAGTGAGTCAACAAACACCACAGTCATTATTATATAGATCACATTCCCTGATCACAATATAATAGAGTTACAAATCAGGAACAAAAAGATAGTTAACCCCTCTGTGCGTTAACTCTTCTTTACTCTTCCCTCTATAAAAAGGAACTAGCATTTTCCAGCTCCCTTGGTCGCTGGCAACCTGGTAGGCTCTGCAATGGGAAGCACTGACTGCAACCTGGGGTGGCACAGGGGGAAAAGGCAAAATGTTCTCCACTTCCTGTGGATTGCTATGGGGGCATAGGGAGAGGATTCCTTACAGAGAAATTCATATCCCAAAAGGCAAGTTCTGGTTTTGAGCCTCCTCCTCGTTTTGCTGACTTCTTTGCACTTTGTTCACCAATCTAACTTTTTTCCTTTCTTTCACCATTTCTGTATAATTCCTTGATGGATGGATGGATGGATTGATTGATTGATTTTTTGAGATGGAGTTTCGCTCTTGTCACCCAGGTTGGAGTGCAATGGCACGATCTCGGCTCACTGCAACCTCCACCTCCCGGGTTCAAGTGATGTTCCTGCCTCAGCCTCCCGAGTAGCTGGGATTACAGGCATGCGCCACCACGCCCGACTAATTTTTGTATTTCTAGCAGAGACAGGGTTTCACCATGTTGGCCAGTCTAGTCTTGAACTCCTGACCTCAGTTGATCCACCTGCCTCAGCCTCCCAAAGTGCTGGGATTACAGGCATGAGCCACTCCGCCTGGCCCCAATTCCTTGATGTTTGAAGAATCTGTAGCTCTGTTAGGAGCCTCCACTTGTCCTACCATCACCCCTGGTCTATATAATAATGACTGTGGTGTTTGTTGACTCACTTTGAGACATAAGACATAGTCAATTTTTGTAAACTGTTTTTTGAGATGGGGTCTTGCTCTGTCACCCAGGCTGGAATGCAGTGGCGCCATCTCGGCTCACTGCAACCTCCGCCTCCTTCATGTCTGCCTCATAAACTTTATGATAACAGATAGACTCTAAAACGTCTGTCTCTTACCTTGACTTTTCTCTTGATCTTCTTTCTCATGTTTATAACTATGTACAGGACATCTCCACTTTACATTTTCAGAATGCCAAATTTTACATGGATAAAACTAAATTTACCATCTGCCTCCCCACTCTCTAGAATATGTTCCTAATGCGGCACTTGACCCCAGCACTTTCCCACAAACACCCATCCTGGAAATCTCAGATACCCTCAGGGTACTGACTGCATCTCTGTCATTAATGGCTTTTGTTCCAAGCCCAGAGCCTGACAGGTATGTAAAGATTTTTCAAATGATTGTTAGACTCCTTTCTCTTTCTCATTTCCAGTCCCTTTCTTATTTATTTATTTATTTATTTATTTATTTATTTATTTATTGAGACAGAGTTTAGCTCTTGTTGCCCAGGCTGGAGTGCAGTGGAACAATCTCAGCTTACTGCAACCTCCACCTCCCAGGTTCAAGTGATTCTCCTGTCTCAGCCTCCTGAGGAGTTGGGATTACAGGCGCGGTATTTTTAGTAATAACGGAGTTTCACCATGTTAACCAAGCTGGTTTCAAACGCCTGACCTCAGCTGATCCGCCCACCTCGGCCTCCCAAAGTGCTGAGATTACAGGCATGAGCCACCACTCCCGGCCTCCAATTTTTATACCTCTGTAATGCCCTCTCAAATCCCTTCTCCTCTTTCTATTTCGTTGTGACTAGTCCTCTGGCTGCTCACCTGGAAAGGCAGTGGAGAGGGTTGTAACTCTGGGAGTTGAATTATAACTAATTTAATGACGGTGTTTAACAAAAGCCGTGTTAAAGGCAAAGTGCTTCTGTTTCAAAAATTCTCTCAAACCCAGTTTCCTCTTGGCAACAATCAGCAACCACAGCAACAATCAGCAACAGAGAAGAAGACTTCTTTGACTAAATATGTGGGGAATTTCCTGACTCACGTAGCAGCAGACACCAGCTGGATGTCCTCCAGTTCAATTCTGACACCATCTACCTGGAGATAGCATCAGATTCTATTGGTTTGGGGCTTAGTCCCCAGAACTGCCCATTCCACAGACACCCGTTGCAAATCTGGGCCTCTGGAACTTCCGACCAACCAGCTTCAAGTTGGGGTTCCCACACCTTCTCTTTGTGTTGGGTTAATTTGCTAGAGCAGCTCACAGAACTCAGGAAAACACTTAAGTTTACTGGTTTGTTATAAAGGAATTTACAAAGGACACAGATGGAGAGATGCATAGGGTGAGGTATGGGGAAAGAGGCGTGGAACTCCCATCCCCTCCCTGGGTCGCCACTGCCTAGGAACCTCCATGTGTTCAACTATCTGGAAGCTCCCTGAATCCAGTCCTCTTGGGTTTTTATGGAAGCTTCATGATGCCAGCATTCCTTCCCCCGGCTTATAGGGCAGTACCATCTCCGGAGAGGATCTTAAGACCCATAGTCAGAAATGTGGGGTAAGATTAGAGTCCTGTCTTGGGGAAGGTGAAAGAAGGGCAGGAAAAGATCAGAGAGATTCTGTTTTCTCAATCTGCTCCTGAGGCCTAACACACCCAACCTTATAATGAAAGATTGTAACGAGGGCTCTGGGAGATACGGTCCAGGAACTGTGGACAGAAATGTGTATATATGTGTGTGTGTGTGTGTGTGTGTATATATATATATACACAAAATAACACCATAGCTTCCTAGCCAGCAAGGAATGTAATGTCTTAATGCTGTTAACACAACTGAGAAAAAAATGTTTCAATCAGATGGGGCATTGGCAATTGGAAAACAACAGCAAAGGCTAAGGCCAGCGGGTCTGGTCAGGTTAGTTCAGGATGCCTCTCTGTAGTGATTATTTTGTTGGATTTAACTTCTCTAGAACCAGTGTAACCAGTCTCTACATTTCTGGCAATCCCACACCGTTCCTTCAGTGATCCAGGCTCAAAATGTATAAATGACGGCTGACTCTTCTTCCCCTGTAGTCCTCATTGTCTACTTGACTGAACCTTTTTGATGCTTACGCATTTTTTTTCTCTTCCCTCCTCCCAGCCAACCATAATTTCAGGTGCTTATTAAAACACACCCAGATTAATCCTCCAATTAGACCTCTGTGCCTCTTCCTGACCCTCCCAAGAGTCCTGCCCTACTATTACGTAATGATGTAATAAGACCCAAGAGCAAGTATAAGGATTCCCAGTGGTCTTTCCATCCTGGTATTTAAAACAGGCACCAACAGGCACGGTGCTCGCACCTGTAATCCCAGTACTTTGGGAGGCCAAGGCTGGAGAACTGCTTGAGTCCAGGAGTTCAAGACCAGCATGGGCAACATAGGGAGACCCCGTGTCTACAAAAAATTAAAAATTAAAAAAAACCCAAAAAACTAGCCACTTGTAGTCCCAACTACTTAGGAGGCTGAGGTGGCAGGATTGTTTGAGCCTGGGAGGTCAAGGCTGCAGTGAAATGTGATTGCACACTGCACCCCACCAGTTGACAGAGTGAGACCCTGTCTTATAAATAAATAAATAAATAAATAAATAAATAAATAAATACAAAACAGGCCTCACTTTCCTTAGGGAACCCTGGATCCTCTCCCTACCCCAGACAGTTGGGTGAGTTCTCTGCTTTCCCCTAAACATGTTATGCTCACACTCAGCCCCCAGGGTTTGCACTCAGGGTGCCCAACTCACAGTCATACTGCAAAGTCCCATTTCCTCCTTGAGTCCTTTGCTGATATGCCCTGGTTTACACTGATTCCTTCCCTGGCTTTCTTTAGGCCCAAAGACATTTAGGCAAGGGCGGATAGGCCATATTACTAAGGAGGCTTACCCTTGAGGGCCCCTTACTTGGACAGTCCCCTCCAAGACTGTGTACCTAATTTTTATTTATAATTTTGCATTATTTTCCTTAAGAAGATCATTTAAATTGTAAAAGCCCCAGGCGCCACACAATCTAGATCTGTCACTGAATTTAGACATTAATTTATATTCTGTTAAATGGGAATGATTATGGTGAAGGTTGCAGTATGACTTTCAGAGCCCCAAGGCACTTTTGCCTTCATAGGCCTCTTTCTCCATGAAAATGATCACCAATTATAATATAATTCATCAGGGATTATTTTCTTTTTTTTTTTCCTTTCTGATGCTAAAATGAACAAAAACATTTTTACGAGCCTCTAATAGTATCATGGACCCTAGACATAGTGCCTACTGAGCCTAATGGATAAGTTGACCCTGATTATAGGGCACACAGAGAAGCCTGGTGAGTAATAAATGAGACGGTGTGCATACAACATTCGACGAAGTGCTGGCGCATATTAGGTGTTCAGTGGATGTCAGATATTACTTTTGTTATTATTACATGCCTCTTTCATATAGAAATGCTTACTAAATTGGATTGAATAGAGCTTATTTTACACTAAACCATTTGTAGCAATGGGAGTTTGGAAACAGATATCACTTTCTTATACATTATAATGTAATGTCAATTAAAGCTTTTCTGTTTCCCGACTTGGTACCCATCGTGTATTTACAAGCAGTTACTGCCTACGGACTAGGTGCCTAGATGTCTTGAATTTGAACAGAGCTCCTTAAACACTAGGTTCCCAAGCTCCACTCAAGAGATTCTGACTCAGTGGCTCTGGAGGGAGATCTGAAAATGAGTACTTAAAAAAAACCTTACTCCCATGGCGATTTTGAAGAGCAGCTAAATTTGTTGGAAACCACTATCACAGGCAAGCCAGTAGAGGTCAGTGACAGCTGAAAGAGTGGCATATGGGGGGCATTAGCTTACCTCTTCCCAAACACCCACCCTCTATCACTGCAAATAAAATGAAATGTCTGCTATGCAAGTGCAGTTTCAAGACAAGTCCCGTAGGCACTGCCTTCCCAATCAGATTGTACCACTAGCCCCCCTAGTAAAGTAATTCTGGAGTAGTCTGCAGAAGAGATATAATTCATATTGTAGCTTTCAAAGAACTTCCGGGATAGATATCAACACAAAACCAAGATAGCATACTTTTAAGATTTTAAGGATCAGATGAGTACTGTGGACGCTGAGCACTCCGAAGAGGAAGCAATCACAATAGACTGAGTTGCTGGGAGAGCCTCAAAGTGAAGAGTGACTTATGTTGAATCTTGAAAGAAGGTGGACCTGAGATATATTGAGACAGGAAAAAAAGAATAATGGACTGGGGGTCAGGGGATGCAGGAATGAAACTGGCTTTGCCACGCACTAGCTGGGTGTCTTTGAAAACGAAGATATGAAAAAATATAAACCTGTCAACATCTATTCCAAACAAAAGAAACCTGGTATAAAAATGCTAATATTTGCAAAAATATAATTTAAGATAAAAAAGCATTATTAAGAATAAAGAGGGGGCCGGGTGTGGTGGCTCACACCTGTAATCCCGGCACTTCGGGAGGCCGAGGCGAGCAGATCACAAGGTCAAGAGATCCAGACCATCCTGGCTAATATGGTGAAACCTCGTCTCTACTAAAAATGCAAAAAATTAGCTGGGCATGGTGGCACGTGCCTGTAGTTCCAGCTACTCGGGAGACTGAGGCAGGAGAATTGCTTGAACCCGGGAGGTGGTTGTGGCAGTGAACTGAGATTGCGCCACTGAACTCCAGCCTGGGCAACAGAGAGAGACTCTATCTAAAAAAAAAAAAAGAATAAAGAGGGATTAACACTATGATAAGGAACAGTTCACCAAAAGGATAGAATCATCATGTACTTGTATGCACTAGGAAAAAAAAAAAAGAGTCCTGGAATATGTTAATTCTCAAACTGGGAGAATTAACACATGCACATCAGATAATGATGGATCAAGTACTTAAAACACAATAAAGACAAAGAATAAGTGACTTGAACAAGAAGGAAAAACCAAGGCACAGAGCAATGAGATAACTTGCCCAAGGTCTTGTAGCTAGTAGTGAAGAGCTGGGATCCAGACCCAGGAAATCTGCTTTTATGCCACCCTCAGCTAAAGTTTCATCTTGAGTGTTAGAGCCTTAAAATGTGTTTACATCAGAAAGAAATTAAATTAAAGATAAGTCAATTAAGCATTCAATGTATAATTCAAGAAGTTAGAAAAGAAAGAAGAGGCCGGGTGCAGTGGTTCAAGCCTGTAATCCCAGCACTTTGGGAGGCTGAGGAGGGCAGATCTTTGGAGCCTAGGAGTTGGAGACCAGCCTGGGCAACATGACGAAAACCTATCTCTACAAAAATTACAAAATTAGCCAGGTAGGGTGGCAGGCACCTATGGTCCCAGCTACTGGGGAGACTGAGGTGGGAGGATCACCTGAGTGCAAGAAGTCAAGGCTGCAGTGAGTCACGGAAATGGTAACTATGTGAGGTGATGGATATGTCAATTAACTTTGTTGTGGTGATCATTTTACAATCACATATTGATATATATATCAATATGTTTTGATACATGTATCAAAACATCAAGGCCAGGTGTGGTGGCTCACACCTGTAATTCCAGCATTTTGGGAGACTGAGGTGGGAGGATTGCTTGAGCCCAGAAGTTTGAGACCAACCTGGGCAACACAGTGAGACCCTGTTTCTAAAGAAAAAAAAAAAAAAAGATAAAATAATAAAAAAATTTGAAGAGTCATTTTGTTTTATAGTATACATATAATCATATAACTTTGCTATTTGCATATGGAGGGCGACAGTGAATATTCATTATTCATTATCAAGAAGGGCTTTAGATTCAGATCAGATTCTTGATTCTAGTTGAAAATGGTCTGGAAATAAACATGCACAGTTGTTTGTTCTCGTTCACTCTCTCTTTCTTTCTCTCTCTCTCTCTTTTTTTTTTTTTTTTTTTTTTTGAGACAGATTTCACTCTGTTGCCCAGGCTGGAGTGCAGTGGCACGGTCTCGGCTCACTGCAACCTCTGCCTCCCAGGTTCAGGTGATTCTTGTGCCTCAGCCTCCTGAGTAGCTGTGATTATAGGCTTGTGCCATCACGCCCAGGTAATTATTGTATTTTTAGTAGAGATGGGGTTTCACCATGTTAACCAGGCTGGTTTTGAACTCATGATCTTAGGTAATCTGTCCACCTTGACCTCCCAAAGTGCTGGGATTACAGGCGTGAGCCACCGCGCCCAGCCTCTCTCTCTCTCTCTAAGCTTCTGTTTCTCATGATTTTTTTTTTTTTTTTTTTTTTTTTTTTTTGAGACAGGGTCTCACTCTGTTACCCAGGCTGGAGTGCAGTAGCAAGATCTTGGCTCACTGCAGCCTCAACCTCCTGGGCTAAAGTGATACCCCCACCTCAGCCTCCCAAGTAGTGGGACTACAGGTGCGTGCCACCACACCTAACTAATTTTTTTTTTTTAAATAGAGATAGGGTTTCTCCATGTTGCCCAGGCTGTCGAACTCCTGGGCTCAAGTTATCTGCCTGCCTCAGCCTCCCAAAGTTCTGGGATTATAGGCATGATCCACCGTGCTGGGCTTTTGTGTGTGTGCATAGAGACAGGCGTTGCCATGTTGCCCAGGCTGGTCTGGAATGCCTGCGCTCAAGCAATCCACCCACCTCTGCCTTTCTTTTTTTTTTTTTTTTTTTTGAGACGGAGTCTCGCTCTGTCGCCCAGGCTGGAGGGCAGTGGCGCAATCTGGGCTCACTGCAAGCTCCGCCTCCTGGGTTTACGCCATTCTCCTGCCTCAGCCTCCCGAGTAGCTGGGACTACAGGCGCCCGCCACCTCGCCCGGCTAGTTTTTTGTATTTTTTTTAGTAGAGACGGGGTTTCACCGTGTTAGCCAGGATGGTCTCGATCTCTTGACCCTGTGATCCGCCCGTCTCGGCCTCCCAAAGTGCTGGGATTACAGGCTTGAGCCACCGCGCCCGGCTCCTCTGCCTTTCATAGTGTTGGGATTATAGGTGTGAGCCACTGCGCCCACCAGTTGTTAAAAGAGGTCACCTCTGGTGTGGGACGCTGGAGAGGGGCTAGGGCACTCCATGTTTACTTTCTCCCCTTCTGAGTTATGTTAATTTATTATAATAATCATGCATAACTTTTGTAACTTGAAAAGAAAGGAAGGGAAGGACAGGGAAGGAAGAGAAGAGGAAGAGAACCAATTCTGTGACCTGAGGCAAACAATTCCACCTCTCTGTACCACAGTTTACTTATCCATAATATGGAGAACTTGAAAGAATTTTTGAGGATTAAATGAGACAATGCGTACAAAGTGCTTAGCACTTTGTCTTGCGTAATAATGCTAGCTACTACCACTGTGCAAAATGCTTAACTCAATATCTGGCATAAGTGTTAAGAAAAATAGTAAATAGTCTTTAAAAAAACAAACTATTATTTCTAACATTTATTTTTCTTTGTTTTTTCTTTCTTTCTTTTTTTTTTTTTTTTGAGATGGAGTTTCACTCTTGTTGCCCAGGCTGGAGTGCAATGGCCTGATCTCAGCTCATCGCAACCTCTGCCTCCCGGGTTCAAGCGATTGTCCTGTCTCAGCTGGGGTAGTTGGGATTATAGGCGTGTCACACCACGCCCCACCAATTTTGCATTTTTAGTAAGAGACAGGGTTTTTCTATGTTGGTCAGGCTGGTCTCGACCTCCCAACCTCAGGTGATTCGCCCACCTCGGCCTCCCAAAGTGCTGGGATTACAGGTATGAGCCGCCACACCTGGCCTTTGTTTTTTCTTTTTTCTTTTTCTTTTTTTTTTTTTTTTTTTTTAAGACAGAGTCTCGCTCTGTTGCCCCAGGCTGGAGTGCAGTGGCGTGATCTCGGCTCACTGCAACCTCTGCCTCCCAGATTCAAGCGATTCTCCTGCCTCAGCCTCCGCAGTAGCTGGGACTACAGGCATGTGCCACCACGCCCAGCTAATTTTTTGTAGTTTTAGTAGAGATGGGGTTTCACCATGTTTCGATCTCCTGACCTCCTGATCTGCCTGCCTCAGCCTCCCAAAGTGCTGGGATTACAGGCGTGAGCCACTGCGCCCCGCCTTTGCTTTTTCTTTTTTATGCCTTGCAAATGTTCTTTGTTTTTCTGCTTTGAGTTTTTGCAGTTAGTTCTTTTTATTTAGTGGTTTTTTTTTTTTTTTTTTTTTGAGACAGAGTCTCGCTCTGTCGCCCAGGCAGGAGTGCAGTGGCATGATCTCATCTCACTGCAACCTTTACCTCCTGGGTTCAAGTGATTCTCCTTCCCCAACCTCCCAAGTAGCTGGGACTACAGGCACAGGCCACCATGCCCGCCTAATTTTTGTATTTTTGGTAGAGATGGGGTTTCACTATGTTGGACAGGCTGGCCTCAAACTCCTGACCTCAGGTGATCCACCCTCCTCGGCCTCCCAAAGTGCTGGGATTACAGGCATGAGCCACCGCCCCCCACCAGCACTTGGTTCTTTGTTGTTTCTTTGTTTGTTTTGTTTTTTTATGCTACCCCACCCCCTCTGGTTCTTTGTTTTAAGGAAAAAAACAGGCCCAAATTGAAGACTATTCTTTGAAGTAACTGGCCAGCACTCTTCAAAAATGTTAATCTCATGAAAATAAAGATTGAGAAACCATTAATGCTAATTTCCTGATATTAATCATTGAATATTTATTATTAGTTAGTCTGAAATTATGTTACAATAGTTACTAAGTACACGTAGTAGACTATGTAGAAACACCGCGCTCCACTGCTAACAGAGTGCACATTGATGCAATTTCCCTGAAGGATAGTTTGGCAATACCCTTCAAAAGCAGAAACGTACATACTTTTTGATCAAAAATTCCACTTATAAGTAATTGGCTTACAGAGTTGGTTTCATATGTGTGAAATGGTTTAAATAAAATTGTGTATTCATTGTAAGGGCAGCAGGCTGGGCACGGTGACACACACCTGTAATTTCAGCACTTTGGGAGGCCGAGGTGGGCAGATGACTTGAGGTCGGAAGTTACACACCAGCCTGCAACTGTTCTGGAACTTTGTAAGACATTGTAAGGGCAGTTTGGAAACAATGTACATGACAGTAATGGGATAGGGTTTTTTTTTTTTTTTTTTTTAGATGGACTCTCCCTCTGTCGCCAGGCTGGAGTGCAGTGGTGTGATCTCAGCTCACTGCAACCTCTGCCTCCCAGGTTCAAGCGATTCTCCCGCCTCAGCCTCCGGAGTAGCTTGGATTACAGGCACCCGCCACCATGCCTGGCTAATCTTTGTATTTTTAGTAGAGACGGAGTTTCACCATGTTGGCTAGGATGGTCTCGAACTGCTGACCTCGCGATCTGCCCTCCTCGGCCTCCCAAAGTGCTGGGATTGCAGGCGTGAGCCACTGCACCCAGCCAGTAATGGGATGGTTTTCAGTAAATTATTATATACTTTTAAAATATAGTAAAATGGACACAACAAACTCCTATAAATGTAATTTTCTGGAAAGAATCCCAAGAATAGGGTTATTATTAACAGTAAAAAGTAAAGCATAGAACATTCGGTAGAATGTGCCCTCATTTGTGTGTGGGAAATGTATATGTGTATGCATGTATATAATTTATTTTATGTACCTATTTATATTTTATATGCACATATACACATATATTTGTATACTTCTATATATGTTTGTATACATATATTTGTATACATTAGTATATGTATATATTTGTAAGTGAATAGAATAGCTGTCTGATGATGCCTAAGAAAGTTGAGAAAATTTTGGCCTCAGAAAGGAACTGGGTTGCTGGAAGAGACAGGGTAAGGGAGACTTACCTCAGTATTCCACTTTGTGTTTTGTGCAAAATACAAGTATTCCTATCTTTAAAAAATTAATTAATAAAAAAGCTGTGTAGAATGTTAGAGAGCCAATATGAAATCAATAGAAAAGAGTGAACATTTGTTAATAACATGAGTGCAAGCAGATGGAGAAGGAACTTGTACTGAACAATTCTCCAAATATAGACATAATTTGATTTTTTTTCTGCAAAGGCAGAAGAACAAGGGGCAGGAAGCCAGAGAAAGTTAGACAAACATGGCATGTTCAGAAATCTGTTTCCAGCTTAAAGGTTATCTTTTTATAGGGTGAGGTTATCACGTGATCGATTTCTTCTTTTTCAAAACCAAGGTAAAGTGGTTAATTTTATGGATATAAATTATACCTCAATTTAAAAAAAAATTAACTTTTAAGAAGTTAAGGATGATGATACATTCATCAGCCATCAAATTAGCCGGGCGTGGTGGTATGTGCCTGTAATCCCAGGTACTGGGGAGGCTGAGGCAGGAGAACCACTTAAAGCTGGGAAGCGGAGGTTGCGGTGAGCCGAGATCATGCCACTGCACTCCAGCCCGGGTGACAGAGCGAGACCCCGTCTCAAAATAAATAAATAAAATTCAAAAACTCAAAGTCACTATATAATAATATTTAAAATAAAAAATTAAAAAAGCGAACAAAACAAAATAGAGTTGTATCAGCAAGGTTTTGCTTGTGATTTGATTTTGTGGCCGTTATTGTCCTGTTCTCTTTCAACACAATAACTCTAACCCTCTCCCTACTTCTTTCAGAAAGAGCGAGAGAGTAATTCTAGCCTATTTTTACAAGAACACAGTGGCTATGGACGGTAAGTACTCTCCCATGTGAAAGCACCAGCTAATTAGACTTTGGTGGATGGTCATGACGTACCCAGTGACATGCTTTTACAGTTCATTGTCATTGTCCTAGGTGCTGGTGTGAAAATGATTCAGCAAAAGTGGAAAACTAAAAATTCTAGGGCAGTATGAAAACTGGGAAAGCAATTACAGCGGAAGTTGCCTTCCCCATGGTAGCTTAGCAACTTCGTGTCTCTCCAAGGCAGAGAGGAAAATCAAGTTTAACAGGCCTTCCTGAAGGCTAGGTGTGAAATACCAGAAGCCATCTTTGTTTCTGGCATCACTAAATATTTGTTGATACAAAGTATTACACATCTGTTCTCCCACATCTCAGCTAAACTGCCAAAAGTTAACCCTTTCTGGAGATGCAGAATGGAGCAATATACCTAGCTCTCATTCATTTATTTCCCTTGCTGATATTCTTGCATAGCTTTTAGTTTATGCATTTGTCCCAAATAAACCTAGAAAAAGCCACTTGTCATAGGACAAGATGAGCTGATGATTTAAATCATTCTCCCACTGAGGAAGAAACCATCCTGTGGAAAAGATTGTATAAGGTACTTCCTGATTGAAAGGTAGGGCTCTGGAGTCAGACATCTTGAATTTGAATCCCAGCCATGAAATGTATCAACTGTGTGCCCTTAGGTAAGTAACTGAACTTCTCTGGCCTCAGATCCCTCTCTGTTTTTTGGGGGGTTTTTTGTTTTTTTTTCTTTTTTGTTTTGTTTTTGTTTTTTGTTGTTGTTGTTGTTGTTGTTGAGATGGAGTCTTACTTTTTCGCCCAGGCTGCAATGCAGTGGCACCATCTCAGCTCACTGCAACCTCAGCCCCCACCGGGTTCAAGCAATTCTCATGCCTCTGCCTCCCAAGTAGCTGGGACTACAGGCGCCCACCACCATGCCTGACTAATTTTTGTATTTTTAGTAGAGATGGGGTTTCACCATGTTGATCAGGCTGGTCTTGAACTCCTGACCTCAGGTGATCTGCCTGCCTCGCCCTCCCAAAGTGCTGGGATTATAGGCGTGAGCCACTGCAATTGGCCCTCTCTGTTAATTGTAGGTGCTGAAAGGAACCCAGTGAACTAGTGATAATACGTATAATGTACCTAGTACCAGGTCTGATGTTTAATTCGTATTCAGAAAGTAGAAGCTATTTTCGTATGATAGGTCATTAATGCCAATTTTATGTATCTGAAAATGAGGATGTGGGGGGTTCCAGGAAGTTGTTTAAATGCTTTTGGTGCTCAGTTCCTTTACTTTGCCCAGGGTGACCTGCAACATACCTTTGGGAAACTTTGCCTGCTTCTTCGCTAGGCCGAGGTCCCATTCTCTTGGATCCTTTGCTAATCTGCCGATCAATCTCGTAAACTATTTATTGCGGAGATATTCATGACTTTATTTGACTTTTCTACTTAGAGACAGATAGATTAAGAAGTGTTTCAGGCTGCAGCCAGCTGGGACCACTCAGCGGCCTTCAGGTAACATCTCTTTTGGCACAGGTCAGCCTGGCAGCCTGGGCTGTGGCCCCTGTGTGAATTGGCCTCTTGTACTAGAGGATGGTTGGGTGGGTGGTTGAGGTTGCTCTTCTCATACTCTGGGGTCTTTGTTCATATTTATGACATCTACATTTCTGCTTCCCTTTCTTACTTCTCCCTTCCTTCCCAGATCAGAGTGGAATAGAGCTCATTAAAGCTTTATAGGGTAGTGCCAATAGAGAACTTTAGGTCTGGAAAAGAATCATTAGTAAAGATTGACTGTGTGCTCTGGGTGCCTTTAGACAGCCACTGTTTCCATTGGTGTTTAATATTTATTGCTTTCTCATAATCTTCCAGCTGCTATCTTGTCATTGTTAGGAAGACTGGGGAAAAAGTCCTATGGATATTTATTTTCTACCACCTATTTACTATGTCACTTGAAAGTTTGAGTTTTGTGTTTCTCATATAAATTATGAATAATAAAGTAAAAATCATCACTACTGCTTTCAGGCCAGATATATTTTTATTGCACAACACATATTATGTACAAGAATATCACAAGATTTGGAAATGTTAGTCCTAGCAGAGGGTGACACAACGCAATAAGACAGTATGAAAAATGGAGCTATGAATAAAAAAGAATCCATAAGTCCCCAGAGCCTATGAATGTGTTATGTTGCATAGTGATGTAGTTTGGATGCCTGTCTCTCTCCAAATCTCATATTGAAATGTGATCCCCAGTGTTGGAGATGGGATCTGGTGGAAGGTGTTTGAATTAAGGGGGTTGATTCTTTACGAATGGCTTGGTACCCACCCCGTGGTAATAAGTGAGCTCTCATTCTGGTAGTTTCTTCGAGAGCTGGTTGTTTAAAAGAGCCTGGCACCTCCCCTTCCTCTCTTGCTCCCTCTCTGTCTTGCCATGTGACACTCCTGCTCCCCTTTATCTTCTGCCATGATTGGAAGGTTCCTGAGGCCCTCACCAGAAACCAGTGCCTACATCATACTTCCTGTATAACCTGCAGAGCCCAAATGAACCTCTTTTCTTTATAAATTAACCAGTCTCAGGTATTCCTTTATAGCAATACAAGTGGACTAACACACATAGCAAGGAGGAATTAAGGTTGCACGTGGAATTAAGGTTCCTAACGAGCTGACTTTAAGACAAGGAGATTATCCTGGATTATCTGCATGGGCCCAGTGTAATCACAAGGATCCTTTTAGTAGAAGAGGAATCCCAAAGAGTAAGGCAGAAAGATATTTGAAGATGCTACCTTCTGTCTTTGAAGATGGAGGAAAGGAGCCACAAGCTAAGAAATGCAGAAATTGGAAAAGAAAAAGGCAAAAAACCAGATTCTCCCCCAGAGACTCCACCAGAAGGAATGTAGTCCTGCCAACACCTTGATTTTAGCTCCACGAGACCCAATTCAAACTTCTGACCTCCAGAACTACAAGGTAATAAATTTGTGTTGGTTTATGTCACTGAGTTTGTGCTAATTTGTTGCAGCAGCAGTAGGAAACTAATACACTGCTGCTGAGGGCTTTTGTCAATAAAGACGATACTGATATGAAAATACCTGTACTATAATTGCAAACACAAATAGCAAGTGCTTAGTGGACAAGGAGAGAAGAGCCTTTTGGTATGTAGAGTTCAGATGTTGCTTGACGATGGAGTTTACATGGGAAATTATATTATGTATACAGGTATTTAGTATGTATAGCAACCCCATGAGGTAGTGACTGTCTCCAATTTATAGAGGAGGAAACAGATAAAAGAAGTTGTACCATGACCCACAGCTAGTTAATTGAAAGAACTATGATTTATAACATGCATTGACTGTATCCATAGTCCGTTGTTTCAGCCACTGGGCAATTTTGCCACTCGCTTCAATGGTTGGTCAAGGGGATATGAGTGGGTCATCAACAGCCTCTAATAAATACCTCAAATCAACATGCCCCAAATTGAATTCATGATCTTAACCTCCCAGTCTGCTCTTTCTCCTGGGTTTCCTGTCTTATTAAATGATCTCACTGCCAACCCAGAACCTTGAGCCTTTTCAGTATTATGCTAGATTCCTCCCTTTCCTACACCATCCATATCATGTCTGTCACCAAGTCTTGTCAATTCTACCTTTAAACTTTTCTCAAATCTACCCAGTCTGTGCCTTTCACCGCCAATGTATAGTCTCAAGGCTACCACCATCTCTCACCTGGATGCCTCCATAGCCCCACCATTGGTCTTTCCAACTCCTATCTCCAGACTTTGTCGCTTCTAATCCATTGGCAACAGAAAAATCAAAGTGGTTTCCAGAAACGTACGTTCAATTATGCATCCTGTCTGCTAAAAGTAATTCAGTGACTTTCCCTGAGGATAGAGGCTGCGAGTCCTAACAGGTTTTTCCAGACATTGCAGGACCTTGTACTTGCTTACACTTTAACTTCACACCGTATTCCTTTCCTATTCAACAATTCCCTAAAAACAGTGTCTTTTCCCCTCACCTACACACATACTTTCTACCTTCAGTCCTTCAAATATGCCACGCTGTCTCCACTCTCAGGGCCTTTGCTCACCCTCTCTTCCTCTGGTTATGACTTACGATCCCTCAGATCACAATTACAAGTCACTTCTTTAAGAAAGTCTTCTCTGATCTCCTTTTCTTTTGTTTTCTTTTCCTTTTATTATACTTTAAGTTCTGGGATACATGTGCACAATGTACAGGTTTGTTACACAGGTATACACATGCCATGGTGGTTTGCTGCACCCATCAACCCGTCATCTACATTAGGTATTTCTCCTAATGCTCTCCCTCCCCCAGCCCCCCACCCACCAACAGGCCCTGGTGTGTGATGTTCCCCTCCCTGTGTCCATGTGTTCTCATTGTTCAACTCCCACTTATGAATGAGAACATGTGGTGTTTGGTTTTCTGTTATCTGCATGATTCCCACAGCATCTGGTATGTCCTTATCATGGCATTTTCTCACCCTGAATTGTAAGCTGTTTACCTGTCTAGATCCACCTCCCTGATCCATAACTGAGAGCTCTGTTAGGTAAGAACTATCAGAATTGATCATTGTTGTATCATCAGTACACAGTACTATCTGGCACATAGTACATACCTATGGAACAGATAAATACCACTGTTCACTGAGTGAGGGAAAAAATTTTCTGCATCCTATGGCAAAAGTGATAAACATGTAAATCTGGCTGGCTGTTGACTGTTCCCAAAATGCCCGATATCTGAGAGTTCAAAGCAGTTTTTTTCTTTAAATACCACACAGCAAAGAAAAGGCCTGTCTTTGAAGTCAGCCTAGGAAGCCCAGGACCAGGAGAAAGTGTGGTATAAATAGGCCTACCTCCCACCTGCTGCTGGAGGAATTTATCACAACTCTGAAGAGTATCCAAGAAGATACGTTTCCCGGAAAATCAAACCAAAGATCTTTCCAGAGCCCCAACTTTTAGTAATCCAGTACAATCGGTCTATTCATTTTTCTGGTAATGATTTCTTTCCCCCTCAAAGCACTCGATTCATTTTCCATCACTGACATGTAATCCAGAAATAATAGAGGTTAGTCTTGTATAACTCATATCCAAAAAGGGAAAGTGCCAACACCCTGAAAGAAAAGTTCTGAATTAAGTATTCCCAAAAATAATTCTCAGCAAATCTGGGGGATGTGAAAAGGCCTATTCAGTTGTCGATGATAATTCTTTTTGCTGTTTATTATAAATGTGGCTCCCCGATAGAAAGCGTTAAGTTTAAAAACACTACTCTGTCACAGTCCTTGTAATTACATCCCAGGATTCAAATCTGAAAATTGCTTCTACTTCTATTTTCTAATAAAGTCTTACTCAGAGGTGCTAACACTTGAAATTGGTCTTTAAGAACTCTTTAAAAAAAAGGGCCAGGCACAGTGGTGAGCGCCTATAATCCCACACTTTGGGAGGCTGAGGCCGGTGGATCACCTGAGGTCAGGAGTTCAAGACCAGCCTGGCCAACATGGTGAAACTCCATCTCTACAAAATTACAAAAATTAGCCAGGCATGGTGATGGTCACATGTAATCCCAGTGACTCAGGAGGCTGAGGCAGGAGAATCACTTGAACCTGGGAGGCAGAGGTTGCAGTGAGCCAAGATCATGCCACTGCACTCCAGCCTGGGCAACAGAGCGAGAATCTGTCTCAAAAAAAAAAAAAAAAAAAAAAAAATTTTAAACTCCCAATGTGTGGCAACTCATAGTCAAAGCACATGATCGGACCCCCAGTGAACTTGTATCAGGAGTGAGAAATAAATCTTTGTTGTTTTAGCCACTAGGATTTGGGGATTCTTTGTTTCCATAGAAGTAATAATTTCCTATCAATCCTTTGATTTCAAAGCCACTTCGGAAGTGAACAGAGGAATTAGACAGCTTGGAGAAAAAAGAAAGCCCAGTTCTATTACTGAAAGGGCTGGTTTGGAGAACAAAGCATAGACATTAGATAAAATTGGGTTCCTAATAACTCCCCTCTAAATTGATCCTACCCATCCCAAATTTTATGTCTCTCCACTGTAGGGCCAGATCCTGATATAAAAAGCATATTCCCAGGCTGGGCACGGTGGCTCACGCCTGTAATCCCAGCACTTTGGGAGGCCGAGGCGGGCGGATCACGAGGTCAGGAGATTGAGACCATCCTGGCTAACACGGTGAAACCCCCTCTCTATTAAAAATACAAAAAATTAGCCGGGTGTGGTGGCGGGCACCTGTAGTCCCAGCTACTGGGGAGGCTGAAGCAGGAGAATGGTGTGAGCCCGGGAGGTGGAGTTTGCAGTGAGCCGAGATCGCGCCCCTGCGCTCCAGTCTGGGAGACACAGCAAGACTCCGTCTCAAAAAAAAAAAAAAAAAAAAAAAGCGTAGTCTCTCATGGAGATGTAGAAGGAGGGGTTCTTGAGGAGAGTAGGACAGAGAAACAGAATACAGCAAAGGGACTCAGCTGAGCACGCTCGGTTCCTTCTCCCCACTCTCCGATCAGATAGGACCTCCCGGGAAGTATTCCCACACTTTCCCTTCCAGAGGAGAGGAACTTCTTTCTCTCACAGTTGAAACAATGGAAAGTTGATTCAGTTAAGCCCAGAGTAAGGCAGGAGGCCTTCTTGCACCTTAAATTATTTTTAAATTTGTAGTTACTAAAATTATGTAGTGTGATTGATATCCGCCCTAGGACATGGATGGTTCAAAGCCATCTATCTTCAAGGAAAGCAGGATCCTGTACTGTTTGCAAAGCTGTGAGAAGCTGGATCAAATAAAACTATATCCGGGTGATAATAGCTTTATCTGGCCAGGCACAGTGCCTCACGCCTGTAATCCCAGCACTTTGGGAGGCCAAAGCAGGCAGATCACCTGAGGTCAGGAGTTCAAGACCAGCCAGGCCAACATGGTGAAACCCTGTCTCTACTAAAAATACAAAAATTATCTGGGCATGATGGTGCACCCCTGAAATCCCAGCTATTTGGGAGGCTGAGGTATGAGAATCGCTTGAACATGGGAGGCGGAGGTTGCAATGAACTAAGATTGCACCACAGCACTCCAGCCTGGGCAACAGAGAAAGACTCCATCCCCCCCAGAAAGAAAAAAAAAAAAAAAAAAAAAAAGCTTTATCTGATCTCTAAGAACAAATCTGAAGGGGAAAAGTCCTTAAAAGACAACCTAGATAGAGAGACGTGAGAGGGAAAGAGACAATCCTATTATTTTGGCTTAATGAAAGAGGGCCCTGGGCCTGGGGACAGGCGTACCAGCCTCAGGTGTGGTAGCAGATGATAGAAGCACATCCTCTTTTGATCTGCTTTCCTCAGCAGCTGCCTCCTTCGTTTTCCAAATGAAGTTTAACATGATGCGCTGAAATCCAAGATATTCTTGTAGGTTTCATTATAGAAGTAGTATGGAATTTGACTTTAAGTTTATAACAAAGAAGTGTATTGCTGAGGAATGGGACACCACTGACTCTGAGCAATTTTAAGCAAGAGAAGCATGATGTAGTGACGCCTTGGAAAAAACAACCAACTCATCCTATGATTGTCATGTGGAATTTATCAATTGAGTAACAAACATGTGTTTGACTTCCAAAGCCATGAAATGCCTTTGGCCCCTGCCAATTGTACAACTGTGTCTCGCTTTATCTTTTTCTCTCTCTCTTATAGAAAGTCAGGATAGATAGATAGATAGATAGATAGATAGATAGATAGATAGATAGATGGTAGATAGATAAGATAGATAGTAAGGGAAGAAGAAAAATGGGTTGTCTTTTTAAAAATATTTATAAGCTATATAACAAAATGAGTCATTTTTGGTCAAATGTCTTTTTTATGTGCAACAGCTAAGAAACCACAAGCTCATCATGTGAAGAGGAAGAGTTTGGCAGCTCATCTTAAATTGTAATTATCTTCTTTGCATGAATCCTGGAGAAAAGGTCTTCGTATCAGTTTATTTTTATAAAACCGTCTGGTTCTGCTGATGGCAAGACATCACGTGGATGAGCTACACAGAAGCTAAGGAACTGTCAGGGTAGGCCTACCTCATGGGTATTGCTATTGAGATGTCATTTCTTTTGCATAAAACTTTCCTACTACTATTTGTTCACTTCCTTTACAGTTTCTTGAATAGAATGTAGGAGCCTGAATAAAATTCCTGAGAAGGAATTTTCTTTTTCTTTTTGGGGGGAAGTGAGGGTGGGGAGTGGCTGGGTCTTACTCTGTCACCCAGGCTAAAGTGTAGTGACACCATTACAGGTCACTGCAGCCTTGACCTCCTGGGCCCCACCTCAGCCTCCTGAGTAGCTGGGACTACAGGCATGCACCACCATGCCTGGCTAACTATTTAATTTTTTGTTGAGATGGGGTCTCCCTGTATCTCCTAGGCTTGGACCTATTTTCAGATGGCCATTGTTTCTGAGATTCTCCAAACTCAAAACATTAATGTGTCTCACTGTAAAAGAAAATATGTATTTTCAAAAACATTGGTAGCTGATTATAAATGGATGTTATATCTTCCCTGTGGAATACAGGAATTTAGTTTTGATGGATAAAATGACAATCCTTTAATATTATATTGCTTATTCTGATCGGATTTGAGGTTGGGTATAGTTTACAAATTTTATGGGTTTTTTTTTTTTTTTTTGAGACGGAGTCTCGCTTTGTGGCCCAGGCTGGAGTGCAGTGGCCGGATCTCAGCTCACTGCAAGCTCCGCCTCCTGGGTTTATGCCATTCTCCTGCCTCAGCCTCCCGAGTAGCTGGGACTACAGTTGCCCGCCACCTCGCCCGGCTAGTTTTTTGTATTTTTTAGTAGAGACGGGGTTTCACCGTGTCAGCCAGGATGGTCTCGATCTCCTGACCTCGTGATCCGCCCGTCTCGGCCTCCCAAAGTGCTGGGATTACAGGCTTGAGCCACCGCGCCCGGCCTACAAATTTTATTAAATGGACGTTTCGGAGAGCTATGATTACGATTCTAGGACATTTTTTAGCCAGGGAAGCACATAGAATCTTGAAAGTCTTCATCACCCATGAACACTTTTCATCCATAGTTTTAATTTCAGGTTGGAATTTATGATTTATTTAATCTCTCCTTGTTGGCAGAAATTCTATTTATATTTTATATTTTTTTCTTTTTCTTTTTCTTCCTGGCTTGTCTTCAGTATAATATACTATAAATTTTGCTGTAAATTTCCAGCATGGTGCTAATATTTGGGTGAGACAGAATTTCACCAGTGGGATGTGTTTTCTGGTGCTTTTAAAGCTGAATTACGATTTATTGTCATGAATTGTTTCTGGACTCTGGTAACTCTTCTAAGGTGAGTAAAGGCAGTATTGAGCCCCAGGACACCAGGGGAACAGACAGAAATCTATTTCCTGTGGCAGAAGAGATTGTAATCACTTCTGCCTGCCATGGCCTGTTGGTTACAAGAATCAATACAAACAGCTGCTCTCCACGGTCCATTTGCTTTATCGGTGGCCCTCGGGTGAGCAATCATCTCAATTTGCCTGGCACTGTGGGAATTCCCCAGAGGGACTTGGGACTTTTTTCCCACTTTTTTCCCCCCAATTTTAGAGGTCCTGTTGGTTTGCAGTGGTGCCTCATTGTGGTTTTGATTTGCATTTCCCTGAGGACCACTGATGTTGAGCATCCTTTTACATGCTTGCTGACCACTTGTATGTCTTTTTTGGAGAAATGTGTATTCAAGCTGTCTTCCTTACAGCTAAACAAACTCCAACAAAATCCCACTTCACATAAGGTGAAGTTTCCAGCTGTAGAGTGGATGAACTTTTAGGTCGCCTGTGCAGCCCCTTTTCTGACACAGCTGAGATAAATTAGTCTTCTGATGACAGCACAATTGTCATGGAACTTATCTCAGGTCCAGGAGTTGTGCAGTGAGGTGATAAACAGATCCAGAATGCTTCATCCAGCAACTCTACTCAACTTTTGTAAGAGGTTGGCTTTTGAGTTCCTGCAGAACAGGTAAGATGCCAGTCAGCCTGGCCCTTGGTCCGTCACTCATGGGTCAGTCCAACCATGTAGTACAGTTATTCCTCCAGTGGCGAGTCAGCAAGAGGGCATAGATGAGGTCAGCTATAGACAGGATAATCAGAGCTAGAGAAGCCTGTTGTCCATCATTGCAATCTTAATTGGCTACATTTGAAGCTGCTAGGAACAGGGACCACTGAGTGCTCTGGAGGAGGCAGTGCTTTACGCCACTTTTGTTCAATCACTTCCTATGATTTAGTTTATTGACTTAGTAAAAAACATCATGAGGGCTGGGTGCGGTGGCTCACACCTGTAATCCCAGCACTTTGGGAAGCCGAGGTGGGTGGATCACCTGAGGTCAGGAGTTCAAGACCAGCCTGACCAACATGGTGAAACCTCATCTCTACTAAAAACACAAAATTAGCCGGGCATGGTGGTGGGTGCCTATTTGGAGGCTTAGAAGGAGAATCTCTTGAACCCAGAAGGTGGAGGTTACAGTGAGAGCTGAGATCTCGCCATTACACTCCAGCTTGGGCAACAAGAGCAAAACTCCGTCTCAAAAAAATAAAAAATAAAAAATAAAGAAAACATTATGGAATACTGAGTAAACAAGTTCAAGCAGAGAGCAGTGGCTCACACCTGTAATCCCAGCACTTTGGGAGGCCGAGGTGGGCAGATCAGAGGTCAAGAGATCGAGACCATCCTGGCCAACGTGGTGGAACCCTGTCTCTACTGAAAATACAAAAATTAGCTGGACCTAGTGGCACGTGCCTATAGCCCCAGCTACTCAGGAGGCTGAGGCAAGATAATCGCTGGAACCCAGTAGGTAGAGGTTGCAGTGAGCTGAGATCGGGCCACTGCACTCCAGCCTGGCCACAAAGCAAGACTCCGCTTCAAAAACAAAACAAAACAAAAACAAAAGAACAGTTCAGATGTGTGGGGAGGAAATAGGAAATGTCTTAGAATAGTGAGTGGTGGATGAGTCTTACTGGGAAAAGCTTTAGGGGACTAGAGGTGGCATAAAAGGACTGGGCCACATTTCAAGGGAGAGAAGGGATGCAGGGGTATTGTGGCCATTGTCTTCTTCTTCCTCTTTTTTTTTTTTTTTTTTTTGAGATGGAGTCTCACTCTGTTGCCCAGGCTCGAGTGCAGTGGCACCATCTTGGCTTACTGCAACCTCCGCCTCCTGGGTTCAAGCTATTATCCTGCCTCAGCCTCCCAAGTAACTGGGATTACAGGCACGCGCCACCATGCCTGGCTAAATTTTTTATATTTTTAGTAGAGATGGGGTTTTACCACGTTGGCCAGGCTGGTCTTGAACTCCTGACCTCAGGTAATCTGCCCACCTCGTCCTCCCAAAGGCCGAGGATTACAGGCTGGGATTACAGGCTGAGCCACCACACCCAGCTATGGCCATTGTTGATCCTGTTTCTTTCTCACTCACCCAGACTGCAGACTAACACAGGTCTTGTCAGACAATCCCTTACCATGCCACTCCAGTGCAAGGAAAGTAAGGTAGGAAGAAGCTGCGATTAGAGGAAGGGGACTTATGGGATTGATACACCTATAATACACAAAGGCTTCATTAGGGCACATCAGTCCAGGAGTCCTTCACTTTGTAGTATCCTTTAAGAACTTCTCCTGGGACTGAATTCCTCTGGACTGGGACAGTCTGAGTTTTGGGGCAGCCCAGGAACTTCTTGAAAGAAGTGAAAGGCTCTTGAATCTGTCAGTACTTGTTTCCTTGCTCTTACATACACAGTGCAAGAGTGCATTACCAATGCATGCAACTCTTGAACTGTAACAATGGTAACGATTGGTTGAAACCTGACAATATTACAAATGTCTCTAGTTTCCCCAGACATTTTTCTCTAATTTGCTTTCCCTTTCCCCATTGATATTTTGAAACCCTTAAAGAAAAGCCACTTGCATACTGGATTTTGTTTCTGTTAGTATAGACCCTTCAAATGGCAACCTAGTAACAAATGGAACACCAGGACCTAACATCCAGGATCTTACCCCTTCTCTTTGTCTCTTTTTTTTTTTTTTCTTTTGAGACTGAGTCTCGCTCTGTCAGCCAGGCTGGAGTGCAGTGGCACAATCTTGGCTCATTGAAACCTCTGCCTCTTGGGTTGAAATCATTCTCCTGCCTCAGCCTCCCGAGTAGCTGGGATGACAGGCGTGCGCCACCACGCCTGGCTAATTTTCGTATTTTTAGTAGAAACGAGGTTTCACCCTGTTGGCCAGGCTGGTCTTGAACTCCTGACCCCAGGTGATCCACCCGCCTCAGCCTCCCAAAGTGCTGGGATTACAGGTGTGAGCCACTGCACCCGGCCCCCCTTCTCTTTTTGAATATTAATTCCCAGGGCTTCTTCCTGTTGGTTACACCAAACAAAACTGTATCTGTTCTGTTTTTGTTTTTTTTTTTTCCAGTTCAGAAAACATTGGCCCTTTTAGCTGTGATTATATGGTTGGAAGAAGAAACAAAGTTGTGAGCGGCAATGGAGCTCAATGTTTGTGTCCCCCTACCAGTCCCCCTCAAAATACTCATAGGTTGAAATCCTAACCCCCAGTGTTATAGAAAATGCGGCTTCTGGGAGGTAATTAGGTCATGAGGGTGGAGCCCCCATGAAGGGATTAGTGACCTTATAAAAGGGACTCCAGAAAGCTAGCTTGTCCTATTTCTGCCATGTGAGGACACAACAAGACGGTAGCCATCTGCAACCCAGAAGAGGGTCTGCACCAGAACCCAACCGTGCTAGCACCCTGATCTCAAACTGGCAACCTGCAGAACTCTAAGAAATGCCTGCTGCTTAGAAGCCACCCAATTTACAGGACTTTGTTACAAGCAGCCCAAGCTAAGGCATGGGCAATGAAAATATCAGAATTATTTGAAGCTTTAATCTATTGTAATAACTCCTTTCACATTGTGCATAATACATTGGTTTAACAATCTGTAATAAAATTTTATTTTATTTTATTTTATTTTTTTATTTTATTTTATTTTTTTTTTGAGACGGAGTCTTGCTCTGTCGCCCAGGCTGGGGTGCAGTGGCCGGATCTCAGCTCACTGCAAGCTCCACCTCCCGGGTTTACGCCATTCTCCTGCCTCAGCCTCCCGAGTAGCTGGGACTACAGGCGCCCGCCACGTCGCCCGGCTAGTTTTTTGTATTTTTTAGTAGAGATGGGGTTTCACCGTGTTAGCCAGGATGGTCTCGATCTCCTGACCTTGTGATCCACCCGTCTCGGCCTCCCAAAGTGCTGGGATTACAGGCTTGAACCACCGCGCCCGGCCTATAAAATTTTAAAACAAAGAAGGCATCAATTCCAAGAATTAATTAATTAATATTAGTTTAACAGACACTTACTAATTCATTCAAAAAATTGCTGAACACTTGATATGTGCCAGATATTGTTCTAGGTGCTGGAGATAGATACAGCAGTGAAAACAAAGAGCAAACACTGACGCTTGTGAAACGAATTGTCAGGAGCTCAGCTGAGCAGGGAGAGACAGAGCTGTCAGAGTAGCCGGTTATAGCAACAAGCCAGAGATGAAAGAACTGACCCTTTAATCGCTCACTGCAATGGTAAAAGCAAGAGCTTAAAGCAGTTTTATGGACCCTGAAGCAGGAGGGCAGCGGTGAGAGCTTGGAGTGGAAAAGTCCTGGGTGATGAGTCAGAGTAGGGAAATGCATCATCAAGGGCTCCCTCCTCCCCGCATAAAGAGGTCTTGGCAAAGGCATCTGAAAAGGACGTCTACCCAAGGTCTGCTAGCCATCTAGCAATGAAAACTCTGGGGCCAGGAATGTAAATACAGGAAAAGCATGACTGACCAGGAGAGCCTGAGTCCTTAACTACAACTTCTTTCAGAGACCGTGACCCACTGGCTGTGCACCAAATGTCTCTCAGAGGGTGGCAGCTTTCTGTGTGAGGTCTGCCAGGTAAGGCCTTCGTAATTGCCTGTAGTGGGGCCTGAAAGATCACACATTTGGCTTAAGCAAAAGCCAGACTCCTCACTAACATTCTAGACAAGAAATATACAAGTAAAATATATGCTGTATTAGTGGTAAGTGCTGACAAAAAAGGTAAATAAATAAATAAGCAAGCAAGTAGGGAAGGCAGATAGGCAGTAAATGAGAGTTAGGGAGTAGGAGTGTGATAGCAATTTGAGTCAAAGACAGGCAAAGGACGCTTCATTGAAAAGGTGGCATTTGTTGAAACACTTCAGAAATTGAGACTTGCAGCTACCCAAGAGAAGAGCAGGTCAATCAGAGGGAACAAGAGGTAAAACTTTCAGGCGATGGAAGCCCGTTTATCCAGAGTGGAGCAAGCAAAGGGAGAGGAGCAGGGATGATGGAGACAGAGAGCTAATGAGGCACTGGGTCGTGCAGGGCCCTCTAGCCACTGTAAGGACATGAGCTTTTTCTCTGGGTGAGATGGGAAGCCACTGAGGACTCTGCATGAATTACATGCTCTGACTCTAGATGCCCTCCTGAGAACAGATTTGGGAGAGAAGAGGAGGGGATATTAAGGACAGAAGCAGGGAGACCTGTCAGGAGACTACTGTAATAATCCAGGAAAGAGATGACGTTGGTTTGGACCAGAGAGATGAGACTGGAAGTAGGGACAGCTGGTTGGATTTTTATATATATATATATTTTATTTATTTTATTTATTTATTTATTTTTGAGACGGAGTCTTGCTCTGTCACCCAGGCTGGAGTGCAGTGGCTCAATCTTGGCTCACTGCAACCTCCGCCTCCCGGGTTCAAGCAATTCTCTGCCTCAGCCTCCCCAGTAGCTGGGATTACAGGTGCCTGCCACCATGCCTGGCTAATTTTTGTATTTTTAGTAGAGACGGGGTTTCACCGTCTTGGCCAGGCTGGTCTTGAACTTCTGACCTTGTGATCCACCCGCCTCGGCCTCCCAAAGTGCTGGGATTACAGGCATAAGCCACCGCACCCAGCCTTTTTGGATATATTTTTAATGCAGTGCCCCCTATTTCAGTGCCCCCCATTTCATTCATTCTAAACCTGTTTTCCCCCCTTATATCTTAACGTATCTAAAATCAGATTGCATCTTAATTGGGATGGCTTTCTATAATTGCTGTCAAGCAGGTGGCAGCTGTGATGTAGCTGTCTATTAGTTGAAAACCTTCCAGTGATACTACCTGGTAATTGCCAGCATCAATCCATAATGCAGATATGTTGTGACAAATCCAGGTTTTATGTCATTAAATTTCAAAGCTTAATATATTTGCTCAGAAACATATTATAAATGTGGCTTCTCTGCTTACGTTCATGAACAATATCTTATTTGTAGACCTCATCCTTTTCGCTCCAAAGCTGATCCTGTCACTCAATGGGTATGTCTGTGATGCGGTGTGGGACTGCAGAATTCATCCCAAACTTGACAGCTTCATACATGACCGTCACAGTCAGCCTCTCATTACATCTTCAGCCTCATTTCCCACCACTCCCTAACTTCATATTTTCTGCTCAGGTTGCACTCAATGCTCAGTTTCCTGTGAGACCAGGACCTTGTCCCAGCTGTACACTTTTCCAGTTGTTTTTTTGTTTTGTTTTGTTTTTGAGATGGAGTCTCGCTCTGTCTCTCAGGCTGGAGTGCCGTGGCGTGATCTCGGCTCACTGAAACCTCCACCTCCCAGGTTCAAGCGACTTTCCTGCCTCAGCCTCCCAAGTAGCTGGGACTACAGGCGTGCACCACCACACCCAGCTAATTTTTTGTATTTTTAGTAGAAACGGGGTTTCACCATGTTAGCCAGGATTGTCTTGATCTCCTGACCTCATGATCCACCCACCTTGGCCTCCCAAAGTGCTGGGATTACAGGCGTAAGCCACTGCGCCTAGCCTCCAGTTATTTTATCTGTCTCTCTCCCATTGGCTATTCATCCTTAAAGATCCAGCTCAGATGACACCTCTTTTGTGAAACTTTTTTGACCCTCCAAACAGACTTTCAGCATCCCCTGAACATGGTACAGCTTGAACAACACTGGTTTGAACTATCCTCATCCACTTACATACAAGTTTTTGTCAATAAATGTAGTCGATCCTCCTTATCCTCAGGTTCCACATCCACAATGAAAAGAGGATGACAAATACAGTGTTCTTGATGTGAAACCCATGATACAGAGGGCCAATCTTTGTACAGGTAGTTTCCCCAGGGCCCACTGCAAGATTTGAGTATGCCTGGATTTTGCCTTCATAATTGCCTGTAGTCAGACCTGAAAGACCTGCAGGGGTCCTAAAACCAATCCCCAAGAATACTGAGGGACAACTGTAATACACTTGGCTTAGAACAGTTATGCAGTATTTGTAAGTATCTGTTTTTGTTATTTTGGGTTTGATGAACCACAGTTTCCTGTTCTGCAAAATGTAGATAGTAATAGTAAATAGCATAAAGGTGTTTTAGGTGTTTTGAAGATTACTTAAAATAATACATACAAGCAGGCCAGGCACAGTGGCTCACACCTGTAATCCCATCACTTTGGGAGGCCAAGGCAGGTAGATCACTTGAGGTCAGGGGTTTGAGACCAGCCTTCCCAACATGGCGAACCTCCATCTCTACTAAAAATACAAAAATTAGCCAGGCATGGTGGCACATACCTGTAATCCCAGCTACTCGGGAGGCTGAGGCAGGAGAATTTCTTGAACCCAGGAGGTGGAGGTTGTAGTGAGTCAAGATTATGTCACTGCACTGCAGCCTGGGCGACAGAGCGACACTTTGTCTCACAAAACAAACAAACAAACAAACAAAAAGTACAAGCAAGAATAATGTTTAGTACTTAAGTGCTCAGTAAGTGTTTGCTTTTTTTTTTTTTTTGACACAGGGTCTCAGTATGTTACCCAGCCTGGAGTGTAGTGGCGTGATTATAGCTCACTGCAACCTTGAACTCCTGAGTTCAAGCAATCCTTCCACCTCATCCTCCTAAGTAGCTGGAATTACAGGTGCATGCCATCATGCCCAATTAAATTTTTAATTTTTAATTTTTATGGAGAGTGGGGGGTCTTGCTATCTTGCCTAGGCTGATTTCAAACTTCTGGCCTCAAGAGATCCTCCTGCCTAGGCCTCCCAAAGCACTAGGATTGTAGACATGAGCCACCATGCCTGGCCATGCTTTAAAAAATTTGTATTACATTATGAATACTAATACATTTTAAATGATTGTATCTTAACCCATGTGAAAATAGTAACAGCTATTTTTAAGCCTTAGAATGGGATTTGTCTCATCACAGAAACTGCTAGTGTATTCAATGAAAAAGAAAAAAAGCAATGAAAAGAAGAGATAACCCCATTTCATTTTCCTCTTGGTGACAAAGTGCTGCGATCTATGATTATGTGAAAAGTCTAAATATAGACGCTGATGACCCAAAAGCTCTTCTCAAATTTCATTTATTTCTAATAGCTTCTGAAAAATACTCTCAGGAGGATCAACTCTTGGTGTCAATTAGGTAGTTTGTGCAATTTACAGTAGTTCATTGCATTTAATCATAGTGACTTTATCTCACAAGTCCTTTCATGTCTTGTCTGCCTTGGTCATGATAAAGACATCATTTAATTGCTTATTTAGTCTCTTTTCTAATAAAAATCTTGGCTCACTGCAACCTCTGCCTTCCAGGTTCAAGCGATTCTCCTGCCTCAGCCTCCCGAGTAGCTGGGATTACAGGCGTGCACCACTACTCCTGGGTAATTTTTGTATATTTAATAGAGACAGGGTTTTACCATGTTGGCCAGGCTGGTGTCAAACTCCTGACCTCAGGTGATCCGCCTGCCTTCGCCTCCCGAAGTGCTGGGATTGACAGGCATGTGTCAGCATGCCTGCCTAGATAAACAATTTAATGCATTGGTTAAGTCACTAAACTAGACATTATTGCACTGAGTCTGTGTTCATTCTATAATGCATTACTCTGAATAAGACTTTGACACCTTCTTCCATCCATGACTTAGGAATTTTCCTGATTGCTACATTAACATTAATGAATGTTAGGGTTTGAATATTTGTTCCCTCTAAAACTCGTATGGAAATTTATTTTTTAAGTTTGTTTTTGTTTTCATGTTGAAATTTAATTGCCATTGCAACAGTGTTAAGAGGTAGCATCTTTAAGAGGTGATTAGGTCACAAGGGCTACATCCTCATTGGTGGGATTAATGCCATTATAAAAGGACAAGTTTGGCCTCCTCTATCCGTCTGTTTCTCTCCCTCTGCTCTTGCCCTCTCACCTCCCACCATATGGTAATACAGCAAGAAGCCCCTTGCCACATGTTGGCACCTTGATATTGGACTTTCCAGTCTTCAGAACTATGAGCCAATCAATTTCCGTTTATTATAAATTACTCAGTCTTAGAGCTGAGCACAGTAGCATGTGCCTGTAGTCCCAGCTACATAGAAGGTTGAGGTGGAAAGATTCTCTTAAGCCCAGGAGTTCCAGGGTACAGTGTACAATAATCACACCTGTGAATAGCCACTGCACTCCAGCTTGGGCCACACTGCGAACTCTGTCTCTAAATTTAAAAAAATTAAAGTTGAAATAAATAAATCACCCAGTGTGTTATTCTGTTCTCACGCTGCTAATAAAGATATATCCGAGACTGGGTAATTTATAAAGGCAAGAGGTTTAATGGACTCACAGTTCCACATGGCCGGGAGGCCTCACAATCATGGCAGAAAGCAAAGGGGAAGCAAAGGGACGTCTTACGTGGTGACAGGCAAGAGAGAGTTTGTGCCAGGGAGCTCCCATTTATAAAACCATCAGATCTTATGAGACTTATTCACTATTATGAGAACAACATGGGAAAGACTTGCCCCCATGATTTAATTACCTCCCACCAGGTGACTCTTATGTGGAAATTATGGGAGCTGCAAATCAAGATGAGATTTGGGTGGAGACACAGCCAAACCCCATCACCCAGTCTCAGGTATTTTTGTAGCATCACAAAATAGACTAAGACAATACAGTTTTGCCGGGCGCGGTGGCTCACGCCTGTAATCCCAGCACTTTGGGAGGCCGAGGCGGGCGGATCACAAGGTCAGGAGATCGAGACCACGGTGAAACCCCGTCTCTACTAAAAATACAAAAAATTAACCGGGCGCGGTTGTGGGCCCCTGTAGTCCCAGCTACTCGGGAGGCTGAGGCAGGAGAATGGCGTGAACCCGGGAGGCGGAGCTTGCAGTGAGCCGAGATCGCGCCACTGCACTCCAGCCTGGGCGACAGAGCGAGACTCCGTCTCAAAAAAAAAAAAAAAAAAAAAAAAAAAAAGACAATACAGTTTTAACATGTGATTACTAAATTCCCCTAGGGATTTTTTTTTTTTTTTTTTTGAGATGGAGTCTCACTCTGTCACCCTGGCTGGAGTGCAGTGGCACGATCTCAGTTCACTGCAACCTCCGCTGCCTCGGTTCAGCAATTCTGCTGTCTCAGCTTCCCAAGTAGCTGGGATTACAGGGGCTCACCACCACGCCTGGCCAATTTTTGTACTTTTTAGTAGAGATGGGGTTTCATCATGTTGGCCAGGCTGGTCTCGAACTCCTGACCTTAAGTGGTCCGCTCGTCTCAGCCTCCCAAAGACTGGGATTACAGGCATGAGCCACTGCGCCCGGCCTCCCCTAGGGATTTTAAATAAAATTCTTCCAAAAATTCATCTTGATTGGTGCACTATTGTTCTTGATACTTATGATGGCTCTCCTCCTCATCATTTTTTCTCTTGTTTGGGGCCCTGAGAAACTGTAGAGTTTATTGGGTAAGTGGAAGTGTTGTATACCTGTGTTATTTTCAAATTAGTGTAATGAACCTGAGATCTAAAGTACACTTGGGGAATTTTCTTTTCTTTTCTTTTCTTTTCTTTTCTTTTCTCTTCTCTTCTCTTCTCTTCTCTTCTCTTCTCTTCTCTTCTCTTCTCTTCTCTTCTCTTCTCTTCTCTTCTCTTCTCTTCTCTTCTCCTCTTCTCTTCTCTTCTCTTTTCTTCTCTTCTCTCCTCTTCTCTTTTCTTTCTTGAGAGAATCTGCCTCTGTCCAGGCTGGAGTGCAGGAGCACTATCTTGGCTCACTGCAACCTCCTCCTTCCAGGCTGAAGCTATTCTGGTATGTTTCTAATCTCCCCTTTCCTCCCTCTCCTTCTTACTGATGACCTTGATTCATGATTCATGAAAAAAAGAAGCAAACAAGCACTCTCTCATCTCTCTAGCATTCTGAATTGGGAACCCATTCTTTCTATAGGAGGAATGTGTCTCTGCTCCTAGCTAAGGCCAACCCTTCACTTCTACTCTGGATCTTACCTCCTTGTAATTTAGAACGGACTTTACTCCTACAAATCGACCTTTCTCTCTTGCATTCTTAATTTCCCTCTCCAGGGGATTTCTTTTCACCAGTAAATAAACTTGCTCCTGATTTCCCATTCCTGTCTAGCTGCTGAACGAATGGCTTTCCCCATGACATCACCTGTTCTCTCACCTCAATCCATTTCAATTAGATTTCTGTCCTCCCACTACATCTGAAACTTCTAAGAGATTAGCCAGTGACCTTCATGTCACCAAATGCAATGGTCACTTTCCTGATTTCATCTTACTCAACTCCTCAGCTGCCTTTGTCCCAAGTGACCACTTTCTACCTCTTGAAACTCTTTCTTTTCTTGGCTTACATAATACCCCACTCTCCCGATTTTTTTTTAATAGCACTGTCTACTTTATTGACTATAGGATAGTAACTTTCAAATGTATATATCTATATTGGGCCATTCTTGCATTACTATAAAGAAATACCTGAGACTGGGTAATTTACAAAGAAAAGAGGTGTAATTGGCTCATGGTTCTGCAGTCTGTACAGGAAGCATAGTGGCATCTACTTCCAGGGGAGGCCTCAGGAAACTTACAATCATAGCAGAAGGCAAAGGGAGAGCAGGAACATCACATGATGAGAATGGGGCAAGAGAGGGGAGGGAGGGGTTGCACACATTTTCAACAACCAGATCTTGTAAGAATTCACTCACTATCACAAGAACAGCACCAACAAGATGGTGCTAAACCATTTCTGAGAAATCCACCCCCATGACCCAATCACCTCCCACCAGGCCTGACTTCCAACATTGGGGATTACAGTTCAACATGAGATTTGGGTGGGGACACAGATCCAGACTATATCAATACCAAACTCTAATCTTCCCTAGAGTCCCATCCATCCTCTATATCTAAATACTACTTGGTGTCTCTACTTGGGTGTCTAATTAGCATCTGATACCTAACTGTATATTATGATCATCATTCAGTGTAAATGAATATACATTTAGAATTCTGCTCCTCTTTCCTCTGCCTCATACTCTCTCTCCCTACCCTTTGCCTTCATTTCCTGCCCCTATTCCTAGACCAGCCCCCAGTACATTATGTCCCTTGATGATTTCATAACACCTAATAGTTTTTTCTCTGAGTGATGATCCCACTTATAGTCAATTAGTCAGATTATCTCTTTAACGTCAAACTTCCTTCTTTGGCCTCTATGATCCCTGAAGCCAGAAATTTGCTGCATTGTTTACTGTATCCTCAGGGCTCAACATAGTACTTTACACATATTTGGAGCTCAATAAATTTGTTGTTTTTGAAGAAAGAATAAAGAGGCCTGTGCAGTGGCTCATGCCTGTAATCCCAGCAATTTGGGAGGCTGAGGTGAGTGGATCATTTGAGGTCAGGGATTTGTGACCAGACTGGCCAACATGGTGAAACCCTGCCTGTACTAAAAATACAAAAATTAGCTGGTTGTGGTGGTGCATACCTCTAATCCCTGCTACTTGGGAAGCTGAGGCAAGAGAATTGCCGGGAGGTGGAGGCTGCAATGAGCTGAGATCACGCCACTGCACCCCGGCCTGTGTGACAGAGTAAAACTATGTTTAAAAAAAAAGAATAAAGAGATGGATGTTCTACATAACTTTTAACAGTTACACAGCATTGTTTTAGGGATATACCATAATTTAGTAAATAAATTTGTCTCTTTGTATATCTAGGTTGTTTTCTATTTTTCACTATTATAATCACTTCTACAATGAACATCCATGTAGCTAAATCTTTGGCTGATATTTATTCATGTGCTTAAATAAATCACTAGAAATAGAATCACTGGTTTAACAGTGAAGTATACATTTTCATGGCTCTTGCTATAGGGTGGTAGTCTGCAAAGTTGAACACCATTAACTCCTTTCTTTCCTGTACAAGCAAGCCCCTCATCTCATCAAAAGGTGATGTTGCTCCCTTATCCTTGGATGACTTGCCTTTATCATGTGGTGGAAGTAGGGCCACCAAATAAAATACCCAGTTATAATATTGTGATATAATACAATATATAACGGCCGGGCGCGGTGGCTCAAGCCTGTAATCCCAGCACTTTGGGAGGCCGAGGCGGGCGGATCACAAGGTCAGGAGATCGAGACCACAGTGAAACCCCGTCTCTACTAAAAATACAAAAAAAAAATTAGCCGGGCGCGGTGGCGGGCGCCTGTAGTCCCAGCTACTCAGGAGGCTGAGGCAGGAGAATGGCGGGAACCCGGGAGGAGGAGCTTGCAGTGAGCCGAGATCGCGCCACTGCACTCCAGCCTGGGCAACAGCGTGAGACTCCGTCTCAAAAAAAAAAAAAAAAAAAAAAAAATAATAATAATAATAATACAATATATATATGGTCTTCATCCCCAGTTCCTGGCACATAGCTCTTAAAACCTTTGGAAGTTTCTTAGTTATAGAGGAAAAGGAGCGTCTTTTGTCCTTCATAGCAAGCCCCTTCTAACCAGGGAAAAGACTTTTGAAAAGCCCTAGAATGAGGAGCTGTTTGTCAAGAGAACTAACCAGGTGATTGAGGCTTCAACAAGTTGGACCCTTCAGCCGATCCTCTGACTTGCAAGGAAGGGAGAGGGGCTAGAGATTGAGTTCAATCACCAACGGCCAATGATTTAATTACGTATACTATGGCAATGTAATGGACCTCTGTAAGAACCCTGCATGGCAGGGTTTTGGAGAGCTTTCAGGGTAATGAACACATGGAGGTGCTAGGAGAGTGGTGACCCAGAGAGGGCATAGAAGATGCATACCCCACCTCTGTACCTTGTGCTGTGCATCTGTCAACTGAAGAATGATGAGGTTCATAGATTTGTAAAGGAGTGCTTTATTCCTTATAAAGGGTTGTAGGTCTGAGGGTGGCTATTCTGGCAGGCTGAGAAAGACAGCCTCTGGTCAGAAGCTGGAAACAAGACACTTTGAGGGAGTGGCAAAAGGAACACGAATTTATGCTGAGCAGGGTGGCTGAATATACATATTTAATAACTTATAGGAGGGGGCATGAATATTTATGAAAGGAGAAACATGTGCATGCGCAATTGAGCTTCATGTCCCTTCATGGGACCCCTGTTCAAAAAAATGGCCTCATTAGCATAATCTGAGGTTGGAGTTTTCAGCCCTCTTATGTCAAAAGGTGAAGCACGGGACATTAAAACCCTTATTGTGGATTCTCCATAGACTGGCCAGAACCACTCCATTGTCAGTGGTCTCTTAACAGGAAGGAATGCTGGTCAGTTGCTTTGTCAAAAACACAGAAGGGAGGAGCAGCATCAGATGGTTGGCTGAAATCAGTGGTGCAAAGAGTTTTTTGAAAGGGTTGGTTTCTGTTTAACCCTTAGGGAAGAAAGCCTAATGGCAGCTAGCAAGGAAGGGGGTATAATGAGATGTGTCCTATCTCCCATAGAGTTATTGCTGGAAACTCAATTTCCAAGGTTTCTTGGGGGTTCTCTTGGCCAAGAGGAGGTCCATTCCATTGGTTGGGGGGGATTAGGATTTTATTTTATTTCTCACCTCTTCCATCTGTTTATATGTATCCTTTAAAATTTCTTTTGTAAGAAATCAGGAATAGTAAATAAGCTTTCCCTAGGTTTGTGAACCATTCTAGCAAATTATTGTAATGCACAATGGGTGCACAGATAAAATCAACTCACTGAGACTGCAGCATTGCAGTAGATGGAGTTATTACTCAAATCGGTCTCCTCAAAGGCTCACAGTTAGGGTTTTTCAAGGATAGCTTGGTTTTGGGGGCTAGGGAATAGGGAATGTTGATTGGCTGAAGATGAGGTAATATGGGTGTGGCCTTTGGGTGAGGGCCACAGACGGCATGGTTAGGGTGGATAAGAAATGCAAAAGTCTGGCTGAGTGCAGTGGTTCATGACTGTAATCCCAGCACTTTGGGCGGCCAAGGCAGGCAGATTACTTGAAGTCAGTAGTTCAAGACTAGACTGGACAACATGGTGAAACCCAGTCTCTACTAAAAATACAAAAATTAGCAGGGCATGGTGGCAGGCAACTGTAATCCCACCTACCTAGGAGCCTGAGGCAGGAGAATTGCTTGAACCCAGGAGGCAGAGGTTGCAGTGAGCCGAGATCGTGCCACTGTACTCCAGCCTAGTCAACAGAGTGAGACCCCATCTCAAAAAAAAAGAAAAAAAAAGAAACGCCAAAGTCTGAAAAGACATCTCAAAAGGCCAATCTTAGGATCTACAATACAATAAAACAGTGATGTTATCTACAGGAATAATTGGGGAAGTTACAAATCTTGTGACCTGTGGAGCAATGGCTGGTTTTTGTTTATGCTTACATCTTGGCAGAATTCAGGCCTCCCTCATAACCATAACCTTGTGGACTTTCATAGTTTTACAAAGGCGGTTTAGTTTTGGAAAAGGCTATTATCATCTTTAAGGTTAAGCTGTAAACTAAATTCCTCCCAAAGTTATCTTGGTCTACACCCAGGAATAACCAAGTACAGTTTGGAGGTTAGAAGCTAGATGAAGAACACTGTCAGATTGCTCTTACTCTCATAATTTTGCAAAGGCGGTTTCATTATTGAACCTGAAGAGGTGGTTGTGGGAGCCTTTGATTTGTAGCCAAGACATACAGAAGTTGTGGACAAGTGCCCACCACTTGTGACTGGCATCTGAAGTGTGTGTGGATGGGGGTGGTTTTGTGGGACTCAGCCCTTAACCTATGGAGTTTGCACTAACTCTGGCCAGTTAGTGTCAGAATTGAGTTAAATGGTAGGATGCAGTCAGGCGCGGTGGCTCATGCCTGTAATGCCAGCACTTGAGAGGCCAGGAGGGCGGATCACCTGAGGTCCGGAGTTTGAGACCAGCCTGGTCAACATGGTGAAACTCCATCTCTACTAAAAATACAAAAATTACCCTGGTGTAGTGGTGGGTGCCTGTAATCCCAGCTATTTGGGAGGCTGAAGCAGGAGAATCGCTTGTACCTGGGAGGCAGAGGTTGCAGTGAGCTGAGATTGTGCCATTGCACTCCAGCCTGGGCAACAAGAGTGAAACCCCATCTCAAAAAAAAAAAAAAAAAAAAATTATAAGATGCTCAGTCAATGTCCACTAAGAATTGGGGAATTGGTTGATGTGGAGAAAGAAAAACCCCAGGCCGGGCGCGGTGGCTCACGCCTGTAATCCCAGCACTTTGGGAGGCCGAGGTGGGCGGATCACGAGGTCGGGAGATCGAGACCATCCTGGCAAACACGGTGAAACCCCTTCTCTACTAAAAACGCAAAAAAATTAGCCGGGCATGGTGGCGGGCGCCTGTAGTCCCAGCTTCTTGGGAGGCTGAGGCAGGAGAATGGCGTGAACCCAGGAGGCAGCAGAGCTTGCAGTGAGCGGAGATCGCGCCACTGCACTCCAGCCTGGGCGACAGAGCGAGACTCTGTCTAAAAAAAAAAAAAAAGAAAAGAAAAACCCCACACATTTGGTGTCAGAAGTGTTGTGTGAGGAGTACAGAAAAACAGTTTTTTCTCTTGCCAGTTAAATTTGAATGTCAAGTAAACAGAAAAATGGGACACACACTAAAAAAATTTGTTGTTTATTTGGAATTCAAATTTACCTGGGCATTCTGTATTATTATTTGTTAAATCTGGCAACACTACGTATGATGACACTCTTCTAGTTCTAGGGGTAGCCTTAAGAGGCCTGGCAGTTTCTCCTTTTGCCCTCCAGAAGCCAGCTACTATGCTATAAAGAACTTTGGGCTGGACTACTGAATGAAGAGAGGTCACCTGGAGAAGGCCTAGAAGATGAGAAGTGATTTTATATATTCCAGCCGCAACTGAATGGAACGTCTGTGGTGGATTTCCTGTCCCTTTCTCACTATTGCATTCCTGGTGGGGGTGAGGGGGTTAGAGGTATCTGGGGAGGATCAGAAAACAGTTTACAGGTCTTTAGATCCAGGAAAGCTGTACCAGAGGAGCTACATCCACATCTGGACATAAACCTGATCATGAATACTGGGCCTGATGCTTTAATAGGATAAGACTTTGCAGTGTGTTGGGAGGGGTTGAAAGAACGTAAATAATTTATTGCCAGAGGGCAGACTGTAGTTGACTAAAGATGGCCATGGTTTTTTTTTTTTTTTTTTTTTTTTTTTTTTTTTTTTTTGAGACGGAGTCTCGCTCTGTCGCCGGGGCTGGAGCGCAGTGGCCGGATCTCATCAGCTCACTGCAAGCTCCGCCTCCCGGGTTTACGCCATTCTCCTGCCTCAGCCTCCTGTGTAGCTGGGACTACAGGCGCCCGCCACCTCGCCCGGCTAGTTTTTTGTATTTTTTTAGTAGAGACGGGGTTTCACCGTGTTCGCCAGGATGGTCTCGATCTCCTGACCTCGTGATCCGCCCGTCTCGGCCTCCCAAAGTGCTGGGATTACAGGCTTGAGCCACTGCGCCCGGCCAGATGGCCATGGTTTTATTGCCACTTCTCTGAGTGAGAGACAGAGTCTATTTGCCCTCACCCCCACCCCCCCCCATGAACTCTGGACTGGCCTTGTGACTTGCTTGGACAAACAGAAGGCAACAAAGTTGCTGTGTGACTTTCAGGCAGTAGTGTTCTGGAAAACCAGCTCTATAAAAAAATTTGTTAAAGCCCTAATTAATATCATTTACCTATTTCTGTGGTGTAAATACTCCCGCCATGGCTGATTTCAAGCTATCAAAGTGATATCACCGACCATGGAGTTGGGAATGGACAAGCACAATTGGCTTTCATGAGCCTGTACAAATTGGCTTCAGCATGTCACTACTCTCAGACCTTGTCCTTGAGAGCTCTGTCAGCTTCCATTTTTGCTTCCTTAAAATCCACCCAACATGAAGGATCTTCAAGATAGGCTCATGAATGATGAGAGGCCAAATGGAAAGAAAGGACAAGTAGAAAAGGAAGGAAGCCTTAGGCATTCTTGCCTCAAATTGGCTCCCAGCTAAGTACAGCTGTATTAGGGACTCTGGCCAACATTACATGAAGCAGAAGACAACCTCACCAATCCAGAGAAATATGAGAAATAATAAACTGTGCATTGAAGCCACTGTATTTTGGAGTGGTTCTTTTTTTTTTTTTTTTTTTTTTTTTTGAGACGGAGTCTTGCTCTTGTCACCCAGGCTGGAGTGCAATGGCACGATCTCGGCTCACTGCAACCTCCGCCTCCCAGGTTCAAGAGATTCTCCTGCTAAAGCCTCCCGAGTAGCTGGGATTACAGGAGGCCACCACCATGCCCAGCTAATTCTTGTATTTTTTAAGTAGAGATGGGGTTTCGCCATGTTGGCCAGGCTGGTCTCGATCTCCTAACCTCATGATCCACCCACCTCAGCCTCCCAAAGTGCTGGGATTACAGCTTGAGCCACTGCGCCTAGCCTGGAGTGGTTCATTAGCAATAAAATGACAGCTTGGCTGTCATTAAATAAAGCCATATCAAGTTTTACTCCCATTGGCAATGCGTGGGAGTGCCTTATTCTTCCAATAGAAGCCCACACTGCATTACCATCACCAGTTTGACAAATTAAAAATACGTATGTTGCAGTTTAATTTGCATTTCTTTGCAAATGAGTTTGGACATTTTTTTCATATGCTTATTAGTCATAAATTGATTATACCCTCAGTTCATTGTTCTATTGATTTGTAGGAGCTTTTACTATTTTAGTAATAGTAATAATAAATGGAGAATATTTTACAATACGTATGACCACATAGTTTACTTGTGTGTTCTTTGCAGTAAAAAGCTTAAACTATTGATATAAAAATGATGCCTGGCTAGAAAATTTTCTGAAAGTTTCTTGTAAGGCCATCATATCCAGTTTTGAGTTTGTTCATTTTTAGCATTCCTTAAATTATTCTGAATAGTTTCACTTGGATTTTCTCTACTGGTGATTTTCTTCAATGGAATCTTCAGCTGAAACCCAATACAAAATACCTCTTGCCTGCCACTTTAATTTGAACACCCCTGGCTCAACCCACTCTAGCAGGTTAATTCTTCAGCTACTCTTTTGTTAAAACCAACGAAAAGTCTTTGATACATAGTGCAGTTACATTTCATACCAATTTAAATTTCACAAATTGGAAACAGAGCTATATAAAAATGTTATTAGTTTGTGCAAATTATGAATAATATGAATTCTCCCTAAACCAAAAGTACTAAAATTGGATTGGATTCTAGAACCACAACAAAAAAATGGTGCATTAATGGGAAAACAGAAAAATTAGAAAACCTCAAATGAGATCTAAAGTACAGTTAACTTTATCAATGTTGTTTTCTTAGTTTTGACAAATGTACCTTGGTAATGTAAAATATCAGCAACAGGGAAAACTGGGTGAAGGAGTATGTGGAAATTCTCTATACTGTGTTTGCAGCTTGTCTATAAGTCTAAAATTATTCCAGAATGAGAAGTTTGCTTTTTAAGCATTTATTTATTTATTTGATTAATTTATTTTTAAATTTATTATTATTATTTGAGATGGAGTCTCACTCTGTCACCCAGGCTGGAGTGCAATGGCGCAATCTCAGCTCACTGCAACCTCTGCCTGCCAGGTTCAAACAATTCTCCTGCCTCAGCCTCCCAGGTAGCTGGGACTACAGGAGTGTGCCACCATGCCTGGCTAATTTTTTTTTTGTATTTTTAGTACAGATGGGGTTTCACCATGCTGGCCAGGCTGGTCTGGAACTCCTGACCCCCTGTTCCACCCGCCTTGGCCTCCCAAAGTGCTGGGATTACAGGCATGAGCCACCGCGCCCAGCCCTTTTTTAAGCATTTAAATATTTGCTCTAAGAAATGTTATACAGTGTTGCTGGGCGCGGTGGCTCACGCCTGTAATCCCAGCACTTTGGGAGGCCGAGGCTGGTGGATCACGAGGTCAGGAGATCGAGACCACGGTGAAACCCCGCCTCTACTAAAAATACAAAACGAATTAGCCGGGCATGGTGGCGGGCGCCTGTAGTCCTAGCTACTCAGGAGGCTGAGGCAGGAGAATGGCGTGAATCCGGGAGGCGGAGCTTGCAGTGAGCCGAGATCGCGCCACTGCACTCCAGCCTGGGTGACAGAGCGAGACTCCATTTCAAAAAAAAAAAAAAAAGGAACGTTATACAGTGTTATAGGCCTATGTGTTCTAAGAATACTTTTCCTTACATTATATTTATTCCTCTGGAGGAATACATTGTCTAGAATTAGGCAAGTTTTGAGTTATGTGAGGTTTTCAGGTCCTTATCTCCTGAATATAATTATTGCCGTGTTAATTATGTATTCACATCCTATTTTGAAAACGAAAATAGGAATAACTAAAGATCAAAGCCTGAATCATAATTTTTTAAAAAACTTTTTTGAGATCGAGTGTCACTCTGTCACCCAGGCTGGAGTGCAGTGGTGTGATCTCGGCGCACTGCAGCTTCTGCCTCCCGAGTTCTACGGGAGCAATTCTGAGGTAGCGATTCTCCTACCTCAGCCTCCAGAGTAGCTGGGATTACAGGTGGGGGTCACCACACCCTGCTAATTTTTGTATTTTAGTAGAGATGGGATTTCACCACGTTGGCCAGGGTTGTCTCAAACTCCTGGCCTCAAGTAAGCCGCCCTGCCTCAGTCTCCCAAAATGCTGGGATTACAGGTCTGAGCCACCGTGCCCAGCCCTCTGAATCATTAACTAAAAGAAATCCTTCCTTTCAATAAAAAGCAAAAAAAAAAAAACCCAAACTCTCTCTTTTCCAGTTTCTGGCATTGGAATTGTGGTAGTAAAGCCTCATCACGCTATGATGATCTTTGGACTAGTATGTGAGTGGAACTCTGGCTTTAAGTGTGGAATCTGGAGACAGGGTCCCAGGTAGGGCTTTCTGTCCACCTCTAAGAGGTAGAAGTGTAAGCACATAAATCCAAACCTTGCAGCCACAATCATAAATCTTTATGAGAAATTGGGCTTTGCTCATGAAGTTGGTAAGGAGACCCTCTTGTCCAGTGCTTTTGTATTCTCCTCTCCCTTCACAGCAAGTGTCTTGGGAATGAAGGAAGGGGTTTTGTGTAGTGTTTTGCATTCATGTTTCTTTGCAGATAAAATGTATCTTTTTATGGGCTTCCCCGTTGTAAAAGAAATTCCAATAATTTAAGTTCTGGGTGTTTCAGGTTTTACAGTTCCTACTGTTTCCCCCTCTACTTAGAGTATATATTTTGAAATACTATTATACACTTGTCTGTGCCTCATTTCTTATACAGGTGATAGCCACTGATACTGAGTGGCCTCTGAATAAACAGTGCAGTCCTATTTTGCACTAATTTGAATTAGCAAATTCAAAACAGTGAGAGATGAAAAATATTATTAAAGTCTCACTTTAAGCACACAAGTTGAAAGAATGTAAATTCCTCACACTAAAATTTGTTTATTCTGCATTCAATGGTAAGTTTGTTATAAGAAATGCACTACAATGCCCTAGATTTATATGCACGGAGGCTGTTATTTCTTGCATTACATTAATTCTCAAGGGAAAAATCTGTCTGGAATTGTGCATATTTTGAGTTATGGGAGGTTTTCAGAAGCCCTTCCTAGAGTGAGTCTGGAGTAACTTGGGTGATTTAACTCCTCCAGTGGGAATCTGTTGCATTATTGTTGCTGATGTGATTTCTAATGGCAAAAGGTATTGATTGCTTAGTCCTCTGCTCAATACTGTATTGAGTACCTGTATGATGTACTCAACAGTGTATATTACTCCATTACATCCGTGAGGCAGGTATTATTACTTTCATTCTATAAATGAAAAATTGTATGCTTGGCAAATTTAAGTAACTTCTTCTTCTTTTTTTTTTTTTTTCCTCACACAGAGTCTCACTCTGTTGCCCAGGTTGGAGTGTAGTGGTGCGATCTTGGCTTACTACAACCTCCGTCCCCTGGGTTCAAGTGATTCTCCTGCCTCAACCTCCCTAGTAGCTGGGATTATAGGTGCCTGCCACCACGCCCGGCTGATTTTTGTATTTTTTTTAGTAGAGACAGAGTTTCTCCATGTTGGCCAGTGTGGTCTCGAACTCCTGACCTCAGATGACCCGCCCGCCTCAGCCTCTCAAAGTGCTAAGATTACAGGTGTGAGCTAGTAACTTCTATCCAAGGGATTATCTTTGGATTTAAGGCTGGAATCTAAATCCTTTATTTAGGGCTGGAATGAAGATTTTTTTAATCTGCAAATTCTAAGACTTTTGCTAACTAACTCAGTATAAAATTGTCATGCGCGTCTGTGTGAAGAGACCACCAAACAGGCTTTGTGTGAGCAACAAGGCTGTTTATTTCACCTGGGTGCAGGCGGGCTGAGTCCCAAAAGAGAGTCAGTGAAGGGAGATAAGGGTGGGGCCGTTTTATAGGATTTGGGTAGGTAAAGGAAAATTACAGGGGGGTTGTTCTCTGGCGGGCAGAAGTGGGGGTTACAAGGTGCTCAGTGGGGAAGCTTTTTGAGCCAGGATGAGCCAGGAAAAGGAATTTCACAAGATAATATCATCGCTTAGGGCAAGGACCGGCCATTTTCACTTCTTTTTTTTTTTTTTTTTTTTTTTTGAGACGGAGTCTCGCTCTGTCGCCCAGGCTGGAGTGCAGTGGCCGGATCTCAGCTCACTGCAAGCTCCACCCTCCCGGGTTCACGCCCCACCCTCCCGGGTTCACGCCATTCTCCTGCCTCAGCCTCCCGAGTAGCTGGGACTACAGACGCCCGCCACCTCGCCCGGCTAGTTTTTTGTCTTTTTAGTAGAGACGGGGTTTCACCGTGTTAACCAGGATGGTCTCGATCTCCTGACCTCGTGATCCGCCCGTGTCGGCCTCCCAAAGTGCTGGGATTACAGGCTTGAGCCACCGCGCCCGGCCTACCATTTTCACTTCTTTTGTGGTGGAATATCATTGGTTAAGGCGAGGCAGGGCATTTGCACTTCTTTTGTGATTCTTCAGTTACTTCAGGCCATCTGGGCGTATATGTGCAAGTCACAGGGGATACAATGGCTTTGCTTGGGCTCAGAGGCCTGACAAAAATGTTTACCATGCATCAGTTATTTCAACCCTGTAGAAAAGTAGATAGGTCTTTGCTTCTGTAATCCTGGTCTTTGAATGCTAAATTTTGATTTTGCTTCTTGATTCCTAAGTCACTGCTAAGTCACCTTTCAAGAAAGCAGCCTCATCCTGTTGAGGTTATTCAGAGACTGATGCAGCAAGCCAGCACCTCTGGAATTGCCAGGACTGGAGAAGCTGTTTGACTTTTTTTTGTTAGCTTGCTTGTTTTTGCTTGTTTCTTTTGTTGTGGGAAATTTTCCATATCAATTGAAACCGCTCAAAATCTTTTTCTAATGGGTGCTATGTACCACTTCTTTAAACAACAGTGTCACTAATCAGTATTTCCCCTCCTCCTAGAGGTGGTTGATATTGTTAAGACAAAATGAAAAAGCGTACTTGTAGGGGGAGGGTATGGTTTGTTGTTGCTATTGTTGCTGTTTGCTTTACAAATATTTTTCCTTCTTGAGTTAAAAAAAAATTGTAAATCTACTCACAGAGGCAGTTTGGCTCCCACTCATCTGAGGCATTCTATAGCCTATAATGTTATTTCCCTTACTAAATCCTTCAATGTGGAGAGACAGAGTAGCCCCAGGACAAGGAAGAAACTAAATCTTTTTAATGTCTTCCAATCTCTGGGTTCAGTGAAATACCTAGAACGGAGGAAGATAAGCTGAGCTGGAATTGGGACTGTCATACTCTACTCCACTTATGTTTTTGTCACCACACTCATAAATGCCTATTAACCAAAGACCTAAAGTTCTGCTCCATATCAAGAATCTTTGCAAGACCTTCATCATTAGTTTTCATTAATAATTCATATTCTCTCACCCCCACTAAAAGGGAGCTTCCGGAAGGCAGAGACTTTGTCACGAAGACTACCTGACACAAAGTAGGCATTCAGTTTATTTTCAGTGGATGACTGAATTAATACATGAATTACGGTTTCATAACTGAGACCTCATTAAAGCAGCTTCCACCTGCCTCAGCCTCCCAAAGTGTTGGGATTACAGGCGTGAGCCACTGTGCCCGGCCTGGAGACTTCTAGGCTAATGCTTGTACCTATGTATCTACTTTAATTAATTAATTAATTAATTTATTTATTTTGAGATGGAGTCTCACTGTGTCACCCAGGCTGGAGTGTAGTGATGCGACCTCGACTCCCTGCAACCTTTGCCTCCCAGGTTCAAGCCATTCTCGTGCCTCGACCTCCCTAGTAGCTGGGATTACAGGCGCACGCCACCATACCTGGCTAATTTTTGTAATTTTAGGAGAGACAGGGTTTCACCATGTTGGCCAGGCTGGTCTCGAACTCCTGACCTCAAGTAATCCTCCCGCCTCGATCTCCCAAAATGTTGGGATTACAGGTGTGAGCCACTGCACCTGGCCTGATTTTTAAAATTCTATTTCCTATTGTATTTTGTTGGTTATGAATCACTAAGTTAGTGTCATGACCTTCTCTAGAGGTTTGAGAGAAAAAATAAAAACCACTACTGTAGAAGATTTCAGGGGATTCAAAGGGAAATGATGGCCATTGGCCACACAGAAAGCACGTATAGGCCACTGAATTATCAACATAAATACAAACAAAATGCTGTCCCTTTTAATAAATGGTGCTGGGACACCAACTGTGTATTCAAGTGTAATGAAATGAAATTAGACCCCTACCCGCCACCATATATAAAAATTAACTGGAAATGGTTAAAGACCTAAGCGTAAGAGGTAAAGCTATTATACTCTTAGGCAAAATATAAGCATAAATCTTCAGAGCTTGGATTAGGTGGTGGTTTTCTAGATAGGACAACTAAAACACACGCAACAAGAGAAAAATAGATTGGTTGGACTTAATCAAAATTTAGAACTCTTATGCTTCAAAAGACACCATAAAACATTAGAAAGTCGGCTGGGCACGGTGGCTCATGCCTGTGATCCCAGCACTTTGGGAGGCTGAGGCAGGTGGATCACCTGAGGTCGGGAGTTCGAGACCAGCCCTGACCAACACGGAGAAACCCATTTCTACTAAAAATACAAAATCAGCCGGGCGTGGTAGCACATGCCTGTAATCCCAGCTACTCGGGAGGCTGAGGTACGAGAATTGCTTGAACTCAGGAGGTGAAGGTTGCAGTGAGCCAAGATCACGCCATTGCACTCTAGCCTGGGCAACAAGAGCGAATTTCCATCTCAAAAAAAAAAAAAAAAAAAAAAAAAAGGAAAAAATTGGAAAGACAACCTACAGAATGGATTATTTTTTCAAATTATTTATCAGATAAGGGATGTATGTCTAGAATGCATAAAGAACTCTTACAACTCAATAATAAAAAGACAAACGAGCCAATTAAGAAGTAGACAAAAGATTTGACCAGATACCTCAAACTTTTTTTTAGTGTTTGGTGAGGGAAGGAAGAAAGGGAAAAAGAAGAAAGAAAGGAAGGAAAGAAGAAAGGATGGGAGGAAGGGAAGGAGGGAAGGAGAGAGGAAGATTCTTGCAGTCTTTGGGCACTAGGTATATTTTAGGGCAGGAAACAGAGACTTGGGAAAAAGGGCCTTGGGTGAATTTCAAGATCAGTATCAGATGATTACTCATTAACACAGAATCTCCATATCTTCTAGTGGGAGGGGACCCTGATCTAATTCTTTCACTGAATGAGATAAACAAAGTCCCAAGAGGTGTAGTGACTTTCTCAAGATCACATGTCCAGTATGAAAGAAGCTAGGGTTAGCAGAGTTCAAGTCTCAAATGACTTATGAAATATTGTTTTAAAATAGGAGAAAATACAGAGAAGAGAAGGACAAAGCAGCAGGAAGTGGGGGGATGTTAAAACACAAAATATACATTTGCCATGATAACCTTTGTTCTCCTGGACAGAGGCACACCTTTTGCAGTATTGTGAAATAGTGGTTAGGATGGGAATAACTCATGGATGCTAGGTCAGAATCACCACATGAGTACTGTGGGGACCAGTAAAATTTTTACAGTTTTATAATGCAAAATACTCAGTGTTCTTTTAGTGCCCTCTGTAGTTCTCTGCAGAATCAACTTAATGTGGAATGATTTCTACTGGGTGCCTCTTCGTCCTCTTTATTTTCTTAATAAACCACTTCTTTCTTTCATGTCTCTACCACTACCAGAGATCTGGATTCCTCATTTTCTATTCTGGGAGAAAGCCTATTCTGCAAGAGGATTATCATCCCCCCTTCCCAGTTATTTATATATGATATATAAAACATATATTAATTTCCCAGTTATTTATATATGATATATAAAACATATATTTATATATAATTTTATAACAAAACTGTGTAGATTCATTGAAGAAAATGTAGAAGATATGGGAGTAAAAGCAAAATTTTTAAATCACCTTTAGTCTCACTATCTAGATATTAATACTAATAATATTTTGTGGCATTTCCTTTCAGTCATTTGGGGGCTTTTTAAAAATACATATACACGCAGAGAGATACACACTTTAAAACAATTAATTATGCCAAATTATACAAATAGAACATATTATCACTTGCTGTTTTCTTTTAACAATATATCATTGCCACTTTTCTCTACCCTAAAGTAATCTTCTATAATATTTTAATTATCTCAAATATTCCATTGTCTAAAGTGCCAAAAAATATTCAGATCATTTACTAGTCTTGGATATTTCTCTTGCCTCCATTTTTTTCCTAATATAGAAAAAAAAATGTGGTCAGGCACTGTGGCTCACGCCTGTAATCCAAGTACTTTGGGAGGCCGAGATGGGTGGATCACGAGTTCAGGAGATCAAGACCATCCTGGCCTACATGGTGAAACCCCGTCTCTATTAAAAATACAAAAATTAGCTGGGCATAGTGACGTGCACCTGTAATCCCAGCTGCTGAGGAGGCTGAAGCAGGAGAATCGCTTGAACCTGGGAGGTGGAGGTTGCAGTGAGCCAAGATTGCGCCACTGCACTACTGCCCAGGCAACAGAGAGAGACTCTGTCTCAAAACAAAACAAAAAAATGCTACACTGAAAATCACTGGCGCTAAATCTTTTGCATGTATCAATGGTGATTGTTTACTCAGGATAAATTCCTAGAAGTAGGTCAAAGGTAATCACACAAATAGGTAAGTATATAATTTTAAAGTTTTGATAAGTACTGTCAAATTGTATTCCAGAAAGATTGTGGAACTTTATAGCCCTATTAAAAAAGCAAAGTGAGGCTGGGCACGGTGGCTCATGCCTGTAATCCCAGCACTTTGGGAGGCCAAGGTGGGTGGATCTCAAGGTCAGGAGTTCGAGACTAGCCTGATCAACATGATGAAACCCCGTCTCTACTAAAAATACAAAAATTGGCCAGGTGTGGTGGTGTGCGCCTGTAATCCCAGATACTCAGGAGGCTGAGGCAGGAGAATCACTTGAACCTGGGAGGCGGAGGTTGCAATGAACCAAGATTGACCACTGCACTCCAGCCTGGGCGATAGAGCAAGACTCCATCTCAAAACAAAAAACAAAAAACAAAAAAAAAAGCAAAGTGTGTCTGTGTATTTTTGTATATTTGTATGTGTGTGTATATAATGTGTGTGTATGTGTGTGTGTGTTTTACCCAGTATTGTGGGAAACTCCTTAGCTTAGGTCACTATATTAGAGTAACTGTGGTTGCTATAGTAAATAAAATTGCAATGGCGTAACATAATAGAAATTTATTTTTTGTGCATGTAACTGTCCAGTGAGGGGTTCCTGGTTGAACATGGCTTTCTCTACAGGAAATTTAGGGATTCAAGCCTTTGTATCTTGTGGGAATTTTCTGGTACTTCCCCACTGTTGTATCCATCTGATGGGGACACAGGGAAAAGAAAAAACATGATAGAGACATAACTTCACATTCCATTGACTAGAACTCAGTCATATAGTCAATCTAACTGCAAAGGAGTATAGGAAATGTAATCAGGAGGAGCTGCCACAGTAGCCAAAAAGGATAAACCTAGGCAAAACAATGCAGCTGGTTCATGGAATTAAAAAACACATTGCTGACTCTATTGACAGAAGAGGCCGATTGCAGTCATTAGCAATGACATTTCCATGTACACATTGAAGTTGAAAAGATAACTTAAATTCTCTAGAGGCTTTCCACCTGTATATTTGCAAACATATGATAGGGTCTTTTAAAATACCAGTTTTATACTGAGTAAGGCTTTCCCCTTCAATATCCTACTGTTAGTTTTTATTAGTATACTATATATTACAACAAGAAGATACTAAATGCCTATTTAAATAATTAATCATGCACAGAGCATTATTTCATTTGACAATGTTCTGTTCATGTATCTACTGTAATTCCTACAATATGACTCAGGCAGGTGAGTTTGTAGGTTCATTGATGTTCCCCAGTGAGTAAGTCTATGCAAACCTAACCCCAAAGGCCAAGGAAGCTGAGAGGCTGAAGAATGAGACTGACAAATCCACTCCCTCAGAAAGAAACATTTAACAGGGAGTTATGAATGGAAGCTATGTCCTAGGCAGCCACAGAAAGAGATGGCGGATTCCCAGGCCATTACCACCCAGACTCAGGGTATACACCGTAGGGAAGGAATGTGTAGGACAATTAAAGCTGACCCCTCAGGTAAAGGCAAGAAGGCAATGTGAATCTACCTAAAGGCAGGCTGTATGGTAAAGGTTGTTTTGAACAAAGGGCAGGATTTACAGTAACAGTAGATAAAGTAGAAATCTTAGAGGCATTCCTGGAACAAGGGTCAATCAGAAGTCAACATACGGCCGGGCGCGGTGGCTCAAGCCTGTAATCCCAGCACTTTGGGAGGCCGAGGCGGGCGGATCACAAGGTCAGGAGATCAAGACCACAGTGAAACCCCCGTCTCTACTAAAAATACAAAAAATTAGCCGGGCGCGGTTGTGGGCGCCTGTAGTCCCAGCTACTCGGGAGGCTGAGGCAGGAGAATGGCGGGAACCCGGGAGGCGGAGCTTGCAGTGAGCCGAGATCGCGCCACTGCACTCCAGCCTGGGCAACAGCGTGAGACTCCGTCTCAAAAAAAAAAAAAAAAAAAAAAAAAAAAAAAAGAAGTCAACATAGCAGATAGCATCCAAGATGGAGTTGCTTTAATCTTCACAATTGGACAATCATAGAGGCTGTTCTAAGATTTTTGTAGGCATGTTTCCTTTTGTCCTCTTCTAGAAGTCAATTTATGGCTTGATGATATATTTAAGGTCAACTTGTAGAAGTATGAATGGCTTTATATTTTTTCTCCTTTCACATTAAGTGCAAGTTAAGTAGTCTGCCAAGAAGATCATAAAACAGGCTTGAAAATATTGGCCGGGCACGGTGGCTCACACCTGTAATCCCAGTGTTTTGGGAGGCCAAGGCGGTCAGATCACGAGGTCAGGAGTCTGAGACCAGCCTGACCAACATGGTGAAACCCCGTCTCTACTAAAAATACAAAAAATTAGCTGGGCATGGTGGGACACACCTGTAATCCCAGTTACTCAGGAGGCTGAGGCAGGAGAATCGCTTGAACCCAGGAGGCGGAGGTTGCAGTGAGCTGAGACTGCACCATTGCGCTCCAGCTTGGGCGACAGAGTGAGACTCTGTCTCAAAAAACAAAACAAAAAAACCAACCAAACAAACAAAAAACAACTGATTCTTTCCTGAACAATTCTCCTGACTCACTGATTATGCCATTTTGCCTTCCCAAGTTGAACTGTGGTAGATAGAGAAAAAAACAGATTGGCCTTCCTTCAAACATTTATGTGTCAAATGGAAGACAATATAAGAGGTAAAAGCATGATTTTGAGTCATTTTGTGAAAAGTAGTAATATATATTTATTAAAGACCATGCTGTTCAATAAATGTTTTTGTTATCATTTACCATTTTTGAGCAATAAGAATGTGTTATACAAGGTGTAAAACAGGTAAACAATAGGCATTAGTATTTGCAAAGGCGGCTCTGATAAGAAAATATTCAATAGGGTTACTGTCCAAACATTCAACAAGCGATAATGATAGGAGTTGAGCCCAATTGGAACACATAGAGCCTATATTATAATATTAATAATGGAGAAGGAGGAAAATAATTTCTTTCCAATCTTCAACAAATATACTGAATAGCCATGGACTAACAAACTCAGTAAATATAAACCTGTAGTGGCCAGAATGTTAGAATAAGAACGAAAAAGAAAGAGAAATGAAAATAAGATGAGATCGAATATACTAAAATATTTTAATGTATCTTAAGAGATAAATGCCTTTTTTTTTTTTTTTTTTTTGAGGTGAAGTCTCAGTCTGTCACCCAGGCTGGAGTGCAGTGGCGAGATCTCAGCTCACTGCAAGCTCCGCCTCCAGGGTTCACACCTCATTCTCCTGCCTCAGCCTCCTGAGTAGCTGGGACTACAGGCGTCCGCCACCAAGCCCGGCTAATTTTCTTTGTATTTTTTTAGTAGAGATGGGGTTTTCACTGTGTTAGCCAGGATGGTCTCTATCTCCTGACCTTGTGATCTGCCAGCCTCGGCCTCCCAAAGTACTGGGATTACAGGTGTGAGCCACCGCGCCTGGCCCTAAATGACATTTCAAAAAATAAACTACTACCAAAAAGTACATGCCAAGATGTTAACAAAACCATATGATCTGCTGGCCCTGATGGACAGCCCCTGATTCTTTTCTCCTCAAAAAAGATTTCATTTCTGGCACTTTAAGCAAAAGAGGTTGCTGACACACATAAGTGACCCACTCTACATATATTCTGGAAAATAGCCACCTCTACTCTAATCCCTGTTTGTTGTTGCTGTTGTTGTTAATTCAATGATATTCTACTAAATTCTTCTACAAAAGGTATTATTATTATTTTTTTTTGATGGGGGTGGAGTCTCACTCTGTCACCCAGGCTGGAGTGCAATGGCGCCATCTCGGCTCACTGCAACCTCCTCCTGCTGGGTTCTATCAATTCTCCTGCCTCAGCCTACTGAGTAGCTGGGATTACAGGCACCTGCCACCATGCCTGGCTAATATTTTGTATTTATAGTAGAGACAAGGTTTCATTATGTTGGCCAGGCCGGTCTCGATCTCCTGACCTCATGATCTGCCCATCTCGGCCTCCCAAAGTGCTGGGATTACAGGCATGAGCCACCACCCCCAGTCGATTCAACCTTTTCTAGCTGTTCAGTCCCTCATTGTTCTCCTACAAGGCTCTCATTCTGCATACCTCTCTTTGGTGTAATTGCCTAGACCAGAGCTGGATTATACCACTCCAACAACAATCTGTCATTATTGTGCTCAAGGCCCAAGCTGAACCTCATATGCTTAGCAAGATTCCATAATTCCATGATGATCCTTCACTGACTTTTCATTTCCTTCTTTCCTTCATCAACAAATATTCATTGAGCGCTCTATGGGACAGATATTATTCTCAGCCTTGGAGATACGGCAGTGGCTGAGATAAATCCCTGTTCTCAAAAAGCTTTTATTTGAGTGTGGAGATACAGATAGTAGACCAATACATAATATGTCAGGTGATTGGAAATTCATTCAATAAATTCTCCTGCTGCCTTCCAGTAGCTTTCCTTCTCACTCAGCAACAGGTTTTGATCTCCTGTTGCCCCTCAGACCCTCTTTCCTCATGCAGCTCCTCCCTCATTCTACTGTAAGCACACTGGGCTCCTTCATGTTCCTGGGACTTGCCAACTTCTCTCCTTATCAGGACCTTGTGGTAGCCAGGCTCCAAATTATCCTCAGTGGTCCCCACCTCATGGTGTTCATGAGGTGTATAGCCCTACACTGAATAGGGTGGACCTGTGAAACAACCGGAGATTGCAGAGATGATGGTGTGTGATTTCTGAGGTTAGATCATAAAAGACATGCGGCTTCCCCCTTGCCCGTTCTTGGACTGCCTGTCCTGGGGAAAGCCAGGCATGGCATGATATCTACCGTATGATGAGGGCAGACATTATTCTCAGCCTTGGAGACACAGCAGTGAATGAGACAAATCCCTGTTCTCAAAAAGCCTTTATTTGAGTGTGGAGACACAGATAGTAAACAAGTGTATAATATGTCAGGTGATTGTAAATGCCACTAAAGGAAAAGAAAGCAGGGAAAGGGGGACTGAGCATGATGTCACGGTGGAGAGGGAGTGCTATTTTACACAGGTGGTCAGAGCAGGCCTTATTATAAGGTGACATTAGAGGAGACAGGAAGTATAGGAATCATGTAGGAGTTTTGATATAAAGTATTCCAGCTGAAGGCATGCCAAGGCCTGTAATAGATATTTATTGCTGCAAAACAAATTATCTCCAAACTTTGTGGCTTAAAATGACAAGAAATATTTATTACCTCACACAGTTTCTGTGGGTCAAGAATTCGAAAGTGGCTTTATGGGGTGGTTCTGGCTCAGGGTCTCTTCAGGGATTATAATCAAGATGTCAGCCAGGGCTATCACACCTGAAGGCTTGACAAGATCTGAAGATCCCACTTCCAGTGATTCACTCACCTCGTGTGGCTGTCGGCAGGGGGCTTCCATTCCTCCCTGTGTGGACCTCTCCAAGTTGCTTGAGTGTCCTCATGACATAGTAGATGCCTGAATTTCTCCAGGGCAAGAAGTCTGAGAAGGGGCAAGGAGGAAGGCATGCGTCTTCTATGACCTAGCCTCAGAAGTCACACACCACCAATATCCAGTTGTTTCACAGGTCCACCCTATTCAGTGTAGGGCTATACGCCTCATGAACACCATGAGGGGGGGACCACTGGGGATAATTTGGAGCCTGGCGACCACAGGCCCTGATAAGGAGAGAAGGTGGCAAGTCCCAGGAACATGAAGGAGTCCAATGTGCTTACAGTAGAATGAGAGAGGGGCTGCATGAGGAAGAGGGTCTGAGGGGCAACAGGAGATCAAATCATGTCGGACTTTGTAGACCAAAGTCGGAATTGTATGCCAAGTGGGAAGAGAAGCTATTGAATGGTAGCAGGAGAATTTATTGAATTATTAAATTGTGTGTGTGTGCTTTTTTTTTTTTTTTTTTTTGAGACAGAGCCTTGCTCTGTCACCCAGACTGGAGTAAAATGATGTGATCTTGGCTCACTGCAACCTCTGCCTCCCAAGTTCAAGAGATTCTCATGTCTCAGCCTCCTGAGTAGCTGGGATTGCAGGCACACACAACCACGCCCGGCTAATTTTTTGTATGTTTAATAGAGATGGGGTTTCACTATGTTGGCCAGACTAGTCTCAAATTCCTGACCTCATGATCTGCCCACCTCGGACTCCTAAAGTGCTGGGATTACAGGCATGAGCCACGGTGCCCGGCCTGTTCTTAAAACATTTTTCTGGTCTGGTGTGGTGGCTCACGCCTGTAATCTCAGCAGTTTGGGAGACCAAGGTGGGTGGATCACTTGAGGTCAGGAGTCTGAGAACAGCCTGGCCAACATGGTGAAAGCCATCTCTACTAAAAATATAAAAATTATTCGGGGGTGGTGGCAGGCACCTGCAGTCCCAGCTACTTGGGAGGCTGAGGCAGGAGAATCACTTGAACCTGGGAGGTGGAGGTTGCAGCGAGCCGAGATCACGCCACTGCACTCCAGCCTGGGCGACAGAGCAAGACTCCACATCAAACAAACAAAAAAAACCCAAAAACAACAAAAAAATTTTCTTTCCTACCTCATTTTCAGCAGGTTTTGCCTTTCTTTGTCTAAGGGTTTATGATGAGGCTGAAAGCAAAAGCAGCCTGAAGCCAAGAGATCCTCTAGGGTTAATTGAAGCTTTATTTCTCTGAAGGGCTTCTGTTAGGTTTCTCTGAGAAGGGAAGGGGAAACATTGCTTTGAGAAGCTCCAACAGCTGGGAGAATATGTTCCTAGAGGCAATGAAATCTATTTACAATACTGGGCTGTGAGTACCTTGACTTTGCTCCCTTCCACTGTCACTAGGAGAACATGGGAATGGTCTTGTAGGGTACTTGGGATGGGGGATGGATTGAAGCAGCTAAACCACACATTAGTGTGTTTGTGAGGTAACCAGTATGTTTGAAATGCTTGTTCCCTGGTGCCATAAAGAAATAGCACTTGAACACAAATTTAATTTCTTTTTTTTTTTTTTTTTTTGAGACGGAGTCTTGCTCTGTCGCCCAGGCTGGAGTGCAGTGGCCGGATCTCAGCTCACTGCAAGCTCCGCCTCCCGGGTTCACGCCATTCTCCTGCCTCAGCCTCCCGAGTAGCTGGGACTACAGGCGTCCGCCACATCGCCCGGCTAGCTTTTTGTTATTTTTTAGTAGAGACGGGGTTTCACCATGTTAGCCAGGATGGTCTCGATCTCCTGACCTCGTGATCCACCCGTCTCGACCTCCCAAAGTGCTGGGATTATAGGCTTGAGCCACCGCGCCCGGCCAAATTTAATTTCTTTAGCAAGGCCTTTTTTGTACTTTCTGCCAAAAGGGTACACTGGCCAGCAGTTTTGTCATGACAGTACACCTAACAAAGGAGACAGAGTCATTTATAACTTGACACGTCCACCTGACTGCTGTGTCCAGTTTCCATTGGTTGGAACGGGACCTCACATTCTGTATTTGTCCCGATTGGCTAGCAACTTAGAGCTTTTTAAAAGAGGCAAAGGCAGAGAACAAAGGAAGGAGGAATTAACTTGTGGAATGCTGAGAAAGGTAAAAACACCTTCAAATAAGGAAGAGGAACAGGTTATGACCTAATGCTTGCTTGGACCAGTATAAGCATGCCAGGGCAAATATTTAGGCTGAATTGTGGGAGCTAAGAACATAAAGTACATCGATTTCTTTATTACGGCTAGCAGATACTAAAGAATGTTAGCACAGGTCTTTGAATACATTTTGCTTCTAAGAGAAGTTACTATTTATTCCTAATTAGACGGGGAGGAAAGTCTTTGAAGAGGAACCTCTACTTTACTTTTTACAAGTATCACACTAGGTTAACTCCAGAACCCTTGAACAACTCTCCTTGGAGGACAACTCCCCAAATGAGTGAAGTTGAGTTTCTCACCAGTCTGAAGGAGACAGGCTTGTAGCCATAATGAAGTTAATTTATTTATTTATTTATTTATTTATTTATTTATTTATTTTTTTGAGACGGAGTCTCACGCTGTTGCCCAGGCTGGAGTGCAGTGGCGCGATCTCGGCTCACTGCAAGCTCCGCCTCCCGGGTTCCCGCCATTCTCCTGCCTCAGCCTCCCGAGTAGCTGGGACTACAGGCGCCCACAACCGCGCCCGGCTAATTTTTTGTATTTTTAGTAGAGACGGGGTTTCACTGTGGTCTCGATCTCCTGACCTTGTGATCCGCCCGCCTCGGCCTCCCAAAGTGCTGGGATTACAGGCTTGAGCCACCGCGCCCGGCTGAAGTTAATTTAAAGAAAGTAAAGATGGCCTGGCATGGTGGCTCATGCCTATAATCCCAGCACTTTGGAAGGCCAAGGCGGGTGGATCACCTGAGGTCGGGAGTTCGAGACCAGACCGACCAACATGGAGAAACCCTGTCTCTACTAAAAATACAAAATTAGCCAGGCGTGGTGGTGCATGCCTGTAATCCCAGCTACTTGGGAGGCTGAGACAGGAGAATTGCTTGAACTCGGAAGGCGTAGGTTGTGGTGAGCCGAGATCACGACATTGCACTCCAGCCTGGGCAATAAGAGGGAAACTCCGTCTCAAAAAAAAAAAAAAAAAAAAAAGGAAAGACATGTAGTTTTTTTGGATAACTCATTTTGTGCACTGATATTCATTCATAACACATAGCCAATGTCTTTTCCTTAACGCCATCACTATTAATGTCTGCTGCTTGGGGCTGAGACAAAGTTCCTGGCTTGCCTGTAAACACATCGCATTGGTACTGACATTTTGAATTTAGCTGGAATCCCACAGGAATCTCCCTCCTGCTCACCTGCATGGTCAAATCAGATGGTCAGTCTGCCATTCTTATTTGTGGCAACAGAGTCTCCCTAGTTTGGGCTTCCAGCTGCAAGTGCTGCAGCCATCTCCCTAAAGATGACAAACAGAAACCAAATGCAGACCTCTGGCTCAGGTAAAGCCATTGCCACCAAGACTTCTTGTTTGGTGGCCACACCCATGCCAGAAGAGCATTTCAGGTCTGTGGCATCCACACCCGAAACATTAATTTCTGTGCCCTGTGCAGTGGTACATTCATGATCTCTAACTAGCCAGTGGAAATGGCGGCTCAAATGGACCCTGGAAAAGGCAGCTGAGAAGGCAGTGGCTGCTTTTCTGCGTCATTGCAGGATCCAGGAAATACCTTCTGTGGCTCTAGAGTTGAACATTATTGAGGCTGAGCTGGCTGTACTTTCCAGTGCTGATAACTGAGTTGTATTTGGGAAGAGGAGCGTGATGGCTGTTAATTCAAGCCTGGCAGGAACTCTCAGCGATGTTGGTGGTAGGGTGACAGAAACGGCCGGACTGCTTGTCTTATTTGGCGTAAGGACCAATGTGTGTTAATCTGTGTGGCAGGCTGTGTTCCCTGAAAATCAGACATTGGGAATCTGAGATTTGCATGTAGGGAGTCTATGGGGGCTGATGCATGGTGGGTATTTTGAGCATCAGTATCTGCGGGGGAGTGAAGGACACAGGAATAAGCAGACAGAAATGGTGAATTTCTGTGTAGTCACAATAAAGGACTCAGCTGATTCCTGGACACACTGTGGACCTGTAAAGTTGTCCCCAGCAGAGGCAAGCATGCTGGGCTTTGATTCCTCTCATCCTCGCCCTTCCTATGTTTAGATAAGGGCTGCCTCCAGGGCGGTGACCTTGAGTAAGGCAGCTCTGGCAATTCAACTGAGAGCTGTCAGCCTTCAATACTCCCAGCAGCTAGGAAAATCAGTGCTGTATTTCTGAAAAGACGGTACCAGGTGAGGGGGCAGATGAATCTTACATCCCACAACAGCATCCATTATAATCTTACATCTCACAACAGCATCCACTATATTCTACGGCACAGACGTGTCAGATAAGAGGCATTTCTTATAAGTTTAGAAAATTGGCGGGGAAACCTCTCTGCAGTTCTACATACTGACTGCATAGAAAACCTAACATCATTGAGGGTTGCACAGTACTTGTGTTGCCCAGTAAGCTTGTGGCCACCTCAGAAGCAGACATACTATTCCTATTCTCATGACCTCACCGTCATTGCAAGGAGCTTTTCTCTCTGTACATGTCTTCCTCTACTCAGCCTCCATTTCAATTGTTCTCTTCTCCTTCCCTCCCTCCCTCCCTCCCTAGCTCCCTTCCTCCCTCCCTTCCTCCCTCCCTCCCTCCCTCCCTCCCTTCCTTCCTTCCTCAGGCTCTCTCTCTGTTACCTGGGCTGGAGTGTAACAGCCCAATCTCGACTCACTGCAACTTCTGCACCCTGGGTTCAAGCAATTCTCCTGCCTCTGCCTCCCAAGTAGCTGGGATTACAGGTGCGCACCACCATACCTAGCTAATTTTTTGTATTTTTTTGTGGAGATGGGGTTTCACCATGTTGACCAGGCTGGTCTCGGACTCCTGACCTCAGGTGATCCACCCACCTCAGCCTCCCAAAGTTCAGGGATTATAGGCGTGAGCCACCGTGCTCAGCCCAATTGTTCTTTCTTTTGCATTCGTATCTTCTGAAGAGAAAATGTATCTGAATCTCTGAGTTGACATCTGATACAGAATGTTCCAGTTGGGTTGACCTTTTGAGCAAGGCCAGCTCAACCTATAACTAGTTGCCTTTTTGGTCAGGAAATTGTTTCAGCTGTGGTCACATGACACAAAACAAGTGAAGATAAATAGAAACAGGCACAGTCCTACACAAAATTAAGGTGTTAAGCTAATACAAGCATTTTAAAGATATTTGTGAACAGTATTAATAAATGGTAGCACCTGGTTGTGGGAAAGATGATATAGAAGCACTGGATATATCTTATATCTTTTTTTTTTTTTTTTTTTTTTTTGAGACGGAGTCTCGCTCTACCGCCCAGGCTGGAGTGCAGTGGCCGGATCTCAGCTCACTGCAAGCTCCGCCTCCCGGGTTCATGCCATTCTCCTGCCTCAGCCTCCCGAGTAGTTGGGACTACAGGCGCCTGCCACTGCGCCCGACTAGTTTTTTGTATTTTTTAGTAGAGACGGGGTTTCACCGTGTTAGCCAGGATGGTCTCGATCTCCTGACCTCGTGATCCGCCTGTCTCGGCCTCCCAAAGTGCTGGGATTACAGGCTTGAGCCACCGCGCCCGGCCTATCTTATATCTTATGACATTACTATGCACAACAACTATTTACATTTTTTTTAAGAATCTAATCAATATGTACTTATATACAAAAAATTAGCTAGGTGTGGTGGCACATGCCTGTAGTCCCAGCTACTCGGGAGGCTGAGGCAGGAGAATTGCTTGAACCCAGGAGGCAGAAGTTGCAGTGAGCCGAGATTGCCCCACTGGACTCCAGCCTGGGTTACAGAGCAAGACTCCATCTCAAAAAAAAAAAAAAAAAAAAGAAAAGAAAACAAAAGTACTTATGGCTTTTTTGAATGGTAGCAAAAGTAGCAGAACTTTTTTTTTTTTTTTTTTTTTTGAGACGGGAGTTTTGCTGTCACCCAGGCTGGAGTGCAATAGCGTGATCTTGGCTCACTGCAACCTCCTCCGCCCGAGTTCAAGCAATTCTCTTGCCTCAGCCTCCCAAATAGCTGGGATTACAGGTGTGCATCACCATGCCCAGCTAACTTTTGTGTTTTTAGTAGAGACAGGATTTCACCATGTTGGCCAGGCTGGTCTCAAACTCCTGACTTCAAGTGATCCACCTGCCTCAGCCTCCCTAAGTGCCGGGATTATAGGCGTGAGCCACCGTGCCTGGTGAAAAGCAGCAGAAATGTGAAGGCTTAGAATAGCATAGGAATGATGTCTCCTTAAGAACAGGACCTTGCCCCACTCACCAGTCTTCATTCCATGCTTATCATCTTTTTGCTGTTTCCTTTGTTTGCCACAGTTTACGCTATTCCTTCATTTTAGACATTATCAAATTTTTATTATCGTATATGAAAATTAAGTTTTCTTAAGCTCTTCCTTCTTTTGACTGGGGGATCATATTAAGTTCAATCATCCTTAAAGAGTTTCAAACATTATATTACTATTAGCCATTAATGCTTTCATATGAATGAATCAGAATTTTCCACATTCGACAGCCAGTTGAGAGCATTTTGGAAAAAGTGTGGTATCTGCACAGAAAAGTATTCCTAGCAAATAGACACAGTGACAAGAGAGTGAGAGAAAAATGTGATTTCAACTCCTTCATCTGATTGTTTTGGTGTTTACCTCCAAATCTCTAAATAACCTGTCACAATAGTGGCCTTAGTTACAAGACTGTAACTAGTAATAAGATGGAACAGGAAATACAGCTTTTTAGCTGGGCACATTGTCACTGTGAATAAAATCTTGGTTCCTTTGGAATAGAAGAAGGACAGAATGAATATTTAGTAGGTGACTAGAAGTCACTTTCATGTCCTTGTAATTCAGATTTTTTTTTTTTTTTTTTTTGAGACAGTTTTCCTCTTGTTGCCCAGGCTGGAGTGCAGTGGCGTGATCTCAGCTCACTGCAACCTCTGCCCACTGGGTTCAAGCGATTCTCCCGCCTCAGCCTCCTGATTAGCTGGGATTACAGGAAACTGCCACCATGCTCAGCTAATTTTTTTGTATTTTTATTACAGATAGGGTTTCATCATGTTGGCCAGGCTGGTCTTGAACTCCAGACCTCAGGTGATCCACCTGGCTCGGCCTCCCAAAGTGTTGGGATTACAGGCTTGAGCCACCGTGCCCAGTCTTTTTTTTTTTTTTTTTAATTTTTTTTAAAATTAAAAAAAAAAAAATACATGATGGAAGATACTAGAGGGACTGGAAATGAGGAAGATTTTTTTGGGGGGGGTAAAATAGCTGTAGATTTCTTTTAGTAGAAAAATGTTTATGTATGTTGAATACTAATTCTAATAATAACTTGTAGAGAGCTACAAGGTTTGCAAAATTGTTTCAGAGAACATTATACAAGTTGATGGTCCTAACAGTGCTGTGTGATAGGTGAAACAGATTGTAACCTTTATTATATAGATGATAAAACTGAGGCATAGACTGGGCACAGTGGCTCACACTTGTAATCCCAGCACTTTGGGAGGCCGAGGTGGGTGGATCTCCTGAGGTCAGGAGTTCGAGCCCAGCCTGACCAGTATGGTAAAACCCCATCTCTGCTAAAAATACAAAAGTTAGCAGGGCATGGTGGCATGCGCCTGTTGTCCCAGCTATTCGGGAGGCTGAGGCAGGATAATCGCTTGAAGCCGGGAGGCGGAAGTTGCAGTGAGCTGAAATCGTGCCACTGCACTCCAGCCTGGGTGAGAGAGGAAGACTCCGTCTCAGAAATACAAGACAAAAGAACAAAAAAACTGAGGCATAGAAACAGTAAATGTCTTCCTCAAGGTCACACGGCTAATGCATCTAATTCATTCTCTAGTTTTCCTACTTTAGCATCATGCGGAAGGACTGTGGGAAGGAGATGCTTCTATACAGGGCTTTCATAGTGTTGAGATGGGAATGCGAGTTGCTATATACAAACAGAGCACCAGTGTCACTTCATTTGTCTTCTCCCCAAGCTGTTTTTCCTCTGAATCACCGTATGTTTGTTAAACAGGGCTGGAACCTCCCCACCCACTGTTTAGGACTTCCATTCACTATACTGTAACAGAAAGTGTTGGCATCAAATCCAGAGACTGTGTGGATTTGAATCCTCCATACGGCACAATACCAATGTGGTAGTTATGGGCATTTGGTCACATAGTTAGTAATGTAAGTGTTAGTGGTCTGGCCTCTCTATTTTTATGCATAAAGAGAGATCAGCAAGAATCAGATTATTTAGAGTTGCACATTGTTCAACAACAGGCAGAGTGAACATGAAAATAAGTGTTTAGGGAAACTGAAAGTGCTGCATGCATTTTACACATTCAGATGTCATGCAATTCTTGTTTTCGTTTAGTTATTCATTTGAGTTGTGCCTGGATTAGAGATACTGTGGCAAGTCTACCAGAGTGGAAAAAAATTCAGTCATCGTATCATGCCTTAAGGAAAAATGTGGTTATTAAAGCACATTAATTTTTAACTGAAAAATAGCTGACTCTTTTCCTGGAAGGATGTGAGCAATATAACTATTTAAAAGTAAACTTTTTAAGCCACATAACCAGCACCCAGTTGAGGTTTGTGTTGTATTAGGTACTGCAAGCATTTTATGGAACTCTAAAATTACTAACAATATAGCAAATACAAAACATCTGTAAATTCAAACCATATATATAATTGCACACTAGTAATTTAAGGAAATGAAACTTTCTCCTTCAAATTCTAATTTTTTTTTTTTTTTTTGAGACAGAGTCTTGCTCTGTCGCCCAGGCTGGAGTGCAGTGGTGCGATCTCAGCTCACTGCAAACTCTGCCTCCCAGGTTCACGCCATTCTCCTGCCTCAGCCTCCCAAGTAGCTGGGACTACAGGCGCCCGCCACCTCGCCTGGCTTGTTTTTTGTACTTTTTTTTAGTAGAGATGGGGTTTCACCGTGTTACCCAGGATGGTCTCGATCTCCTGACCTCGTGATCCGAGCGTCTCGGCCTCCCAAAGTGAAATTCCTACTACCATAGTAGTAATTTATTCAGGCTCTCTAAATGTTTGATAACAGTAAAGATATATTATATACCAAATTCATGGTACCAGGGGTGTTTCTGGTGGCCTTGTCTTTCACATTACACAGCTTTTGGGGGGAAAAAAATCTTTACTTGTTCTGAAATTTCTTTTTTTTTTGAGACGGAGTCTTGCTCTGTCGCCAGGCTGGAGTGCAGTGGCGCGATCTCTGCTCACTGCAAGCTCCACCTCCTGCGTTCAAGCGATTCTCCTGTCTCAGCTTCCCGAGTAGCTGGAACTACAGGCACGTGCCACCATGCCTGGCTAATTTTGTGTGTGTGTGTGTGGGGGGGGGGGTGTGGGTGTGTGTTTCAGTATAGAAGGGGTTTTTCCACGTTGGCCAAGATGATCTTGATCTCCTGACCTCGTGATCTGCCCGCCTGGGCCTCGCAAAGTGCTGGAATTACAGGCGTGAGCCACCACGCCTGGCCCTGAAATTTATTTTTATGAAAAATTTCAAACATATATAAAAGTAGAATAATATAATGAACTCCCCATATACCTATCATCCAGCTTCAACTATGATAAATTCTTGGCTAATCCTCCTTTCATCTATACTCCATACCTTTACTACCCCAAATATTTTGAAGGAAATCTCAGACCACATATTTTTCATCTATAAATACTTTAGTTAGTATATACCTCTAAAAGATAAGAGAATCTTTTAAAAATATAAGCATGGTGGTAGATTATAGATGATCTTACATTTTTTCTACTTCTCCCATTGAGAGGGAAAGTTTAATTCCCCTCATCTTGAATCTCAGCTGGCCATAGAGTCTTGCTTGATCAGTAGAATGTGGCAGAAGTATTATTCCAGAACTTCTGAAGTTAGGTCTTAAGAAGCTTTGAAGCTGCCATCTTGACCTCTTGGGATACATCCTTTGAGAACTCTAAGCTTCCATATAAGAAGTCTGAAAACCCTGAAACTGCTATGCTGATGAGATCACATGTCAGTGCTTTAGTGTAAAGTCTCAGTTGAGGTTAGCCTTCCAGTCTTCCTTTCCAAGGCACCAGACATGTAAGTCAAACCATCTTAGACCTTTTAGATCTGCCCATCTGCCGAGTGAATATCACCAAATGGCTTTGGTTAGAGCCACTCTGAAGCAGAAAAACCATCCAGCGGAGCCCTATTCAAAATTCCTGGTTCACAGAGTTGTAAGATTTAATAAAATGGTGGTTGCTTTAAGCTACTGAGTTTGGGGATTATTTATTATGCTGCAATAGATAAAATGGACCAGTCACAGAACCATTAACACTCCTAAAAAAATTAGCAATAGTTCCCTAAAATATCAAATATCCATTGTTGGAATCACAACTAATCTTTTGAAATAATTCTATTATTATTATTTTGTAGAGACAAGTGTTTCACTATATTGTCCAGGCTGGTCTTGAACTCCTGGGCTCAAGCAATCTTCATGCCTCAGCCCCCCGAGAGGGCTGGGATTACAGGTGTGAGTCATCACGCTCAGCTATGAAGAATTGTTTTTGTTTCAAAATTATCTTGAATATTTTGCTTTAAGTGGGATCTAAATAAGGTCTATACATGGTAATTGATTTTTATATTTCTTTTTTTTTTTTTTTTGAGACAGAGTCACATTTTGTTGCCCAGGCTGGACTGCAGTGGTGTAATCTTGGCTCACTGCAATCTCTGTCTCCCGGTTTCAAGCTATTCTCCTGCCTCAGCCTCCCAAATAGCTGAGACTACAAGTGTGCACCACCATGCTTGGCTATGTTTTGTATTTTTAGTAGAGACAGGGTTTTGCCATGTTGGCCAGGCTGGTCTCAAATTCCTGACCTCAAGTGTTCCGCTTGCCTCAGCCTCCCAAAGTACTGGGATTACAGGCATAAGTCACCGTGCCTGGCCGATTTTTATATTTCCTAAGTCTCTTTTAATAGTTTCCTCTTCCTTTTTTTTTTCTGTTTCAAATTATTTAAGAAACTATATAATTTGTTCTCAGAATTTTCCATAATTGGAAATTAGAATTGTTTTGTTGTTGTTGTTTGAGACAGAGTGTTGCTCTGACACCCAGGCTGGAGTGCAGTGGCATGATCTTGGCTCACTACAACCTCCACCTCCCAGGTTCAAACAATTCTCCTGCCTCAGCCTCCCAAGTAGCTGGGACTACAGGCGTGCACCACCACTCCTGACTAATTTTTTTGTATTTTCAGGAGAGACAGGGTTTTCCTATGTTGTCCTCAAGTGATCCTCTCGCCTCAGCCTCCCAAAATGCTGGGATTACAGGTGGGTGTGAAGCACTACTCCCATCCTGGATTTTAGCATTGTTAACACTTTCTCCTATTACCTGTGTCTCCTGTAAATTGGTAGTTAGATCTAGAGCCTTGATCCATTTCACGTTTGATCTTTGGCAAGGCTATTTCACAGGGGTCGTGTATACTTCTATCGGGAGACACATCATATCAGATTGTCTCTTGTTCTGTGATGTTAGCAGCCATTGAGAATCATTGCCTTGATCCATCAATTAATTTGGGTTGCAAAATGAAGATTGCATTAGTTAGCTATACCTGCATAAGAACATAATCAAAGCATCTCAGCAGCATACAATAGTAAATATTTATTTCACTTATTTAACATCACCTTCACCTCATCTTGTGGGCCAAAGCAAGTCATATGGCCAAATCCAAAGTCAAGTGGTAACAAAGTAATCTTGCCTCGAGTGGAAGGTGAGGAGTCAGCTTCCAGTCCAGAATCTTATGTGTGATCTTCCAGACCTGATGATGGGAAATTAGAAAGCTTTACCTGGCAAGACTCATGGTGGGAAGCTGCCCTCTTCACACCGCACTTGGTGCACAGCCAGTGCATTGCAGTCTCTGCAGGAAGTTAGTCAAGGACCCATGGCCCTCTCCGCAGGCCAGCCATGTCCTTATACATTCTGCATTCCTAACTTAGGTGCCTCCGTTCAGAGGTTTCTCTATTGGGGGCCTCAGCTAAGGTACTTCTGACGTGCATCTTCCAAGATCCCCTTATTGGGGGCCTTGACAGAGGCCTTTTTCTGTAATTTAACTCAGTACTTTTGCACTCTGAGCCCTTCCTTCTCTCCCTTCTTCCAGTCCCTTACTCCATTTTTTCAGGGTTCCTCAGCAATTAGATGATTCCCACTGTCTTTGCTGTACCCATCTGACCCTAGTCTGGTGATGTTCCCTGGGAAAACTGGGACACTGGGAAGCTGGTGCCTTTCTCTTTTGTCTCTTGCCTGCATTATCACAGTAATGAATAAGGCTTAATTGTTACTTTAAGTTAGTCTTGTCCTAATTGACCACCTTGACAGCTAGCAGCTCTGCAGGAGGGAGTTACATGGAGAAGCTACATAGAAACAAAGTTACATGCCAGGTGTGGTGGCTCAGGCCTGTAATCCCAGTACTTTGGGAGGCCTAGGTGGGTGGATCACTTGAGCTCAGGAGTTTGAGACCAGCCTGGCCAACATGGTGAAACCCCATCTCTACTAAAAATACAAAAATTAGCCGGGCATGATGGTGCACACCTGTAGTCCCAGGTACTTGGGAGGCTGAGGCCTGAGAATCACTTGAACCCGGGACACAGAGATTGCAGTGAGCTGAGATCGTTGAGATAGTGCCACTGCACTCCAACCTGGGTGATGGAGTGAGAATCTGTCCAAAGGAAGAATGAAAGAAAGAAGAAAAGAGGCCGGGCGCGGTGGCTCAAGCCTGTAATCCCAGCACTTTGGGAGGCCGAGACGGGCGGATCACGAGGTCAGGAGATCGAGACCATCCTGGCTAGCACGGTGAAACCCCGTCTCTACTAAAAAATACAAAAAACTAGCCGGGCGAGGTGGCGGGCGCCTGTAGTCCCAGCTACTCGGGAGGCTGAGGCAGGAGAATGGCGTAAACCCGGGAGGCGGAGCTGGCAGTGAGCTGAGATCCGGCCACTGAACTCCAGCCTGGGCGACAGAGCGAGACTCCGTCTCAAAAAAAAAAAAAAAGAAAAAAAGAAAGAAAGAAAAAAAGAAAGAAAGAAGAAAAGAAAGAAAGAAGGAAAGAAAGAAGGAAGGAAGGAAGGAAGGAAGGAAGGAGGAAGGAAAGAAGAAAGGAAGGAAGGAAGGAAGGAAGCTAGGAAGGAAGGAGGAAGGAAGGAAGGAAGGAAGGAAGGAAGGAAGGAGAGAGAGAAAGAAAGAAAGAAAGAAAGAAAGAAAGAAAGAAAGAAAGAAAGAAAGAAAGAAAGAAAGAAAGAAAGAAAGAAAGAAAGAAAGAAAGGAAGGAGGGAAGGAAGGAAGGAAGGAAGGAAGGAAGGAAGGAAGGAAGGAAGGAAAGGAAGAGAAAGAAAGAAGAAAGAAAAGAAAAGAGATATGGCTACTGTAATGGGTGAAGAATTATGTCAATAACATAATCTACCAGTCAGTGATATTCCACTATTATTCTTCCTTTATTGAATAGCAACAATATTTCTAGAAAGAAAAACTAACGTTTTTCAAAATGGTTACCTAATGTTAACACTTTAGAAAAGTGACAAATGGCAGGGTGTGGTGGCTCACGCCTGTAAACCTAGCACTTTGGGAGGCTAAGGTAGGCAAATTACTTGAGGTCAGGAGATTGAGACTAGCCTGGCCAACATGGTGACACCCTGACTGTACTAAAAAAAAATACAAAAATTAGCTGGGCCTGGTGGCACCTGCCTGTAGTCCCAGCTACTTGGGAGGCTGAGGTAGGAGAATCACTTGAACCCAGGAGGTGGAGGTTGCAGCGAGCCAAGATTGCATCACTGCACTCCAGCCTGGATGACAGAGGCAGACTCCATCTCAAAAACAAACAAACAAACAAACAAAACCCAGAAAGGTGACAAATGAGTTTTTAACACATTAAAAAAAAATGTATGGATTTTAAACAAACTAACAAAAGGTAACCAGAAAGGTGACAAATGAGTTTTTAAAGTATTTTTAAAAATTACTTTATGGATTTAAAACGTATTTAATATATTTTAATCTATGACAATCACTACTCTGATTATTGGTAAAATTGCTCCATCTTTTGCCAGGAGGAGCCTCATGAAGAGGTTTCAGAATCTTTTTCACATGGCCACCGTCATCTTTGATAGTTTCCTTGCTTCTGATATGACAGGATATTGCAGACCTGAAATCAGGCATTCAGCACTTGATGTTATAATGTACAGGTAGATCCAGTGATGGAAGGTCTACTTATTTTCTAATGTATCTGAAAAGAGGTTACTTTTGAAAGATTAAGTAATTTGGTTACCAGGACAAATTATGTGTAAAAATTCAACATACTTAATCTGGCAGTATAATTATTTCTACTGTATTTCCGCAGGAAAGCCAGGCCATATTTATGGGAGCTGACTTCACAGAAAGATCTCTGTCATGTTTCCTATCAGCCCTCATCCCTTCCCAGTCCTGAAACAGGGTTCTTCTGTGTGATGTCTCGCTATCAACGCCAACCACTAGAATTCATCTTTGGCTTTAGCCAGAGCTTTGTGATAACAGCTACATCTCTTCTATAGTCAAATGTATTTCATTCATTGTTCAATTCAATTAAAAGAAGTACGAACTGAGATCTAGCATTGAGTAAAAGCAACCAGCTGGGCTCTATATGAAATATAAAAGAAATAGATAAGAAAAATAAAATAAATTCTCTGAGCATACAGACAAGATAAACGCAGGAAAAAATAAATTATGACCCGGGATAATATGTAATTATATGTTCAAACAAGTGATACTAATGCTTATCACTGTGGGATTTCAGAAGAACGTGAGATGAATTAGCTTAGCGTGGTCCGAGGTGGATTTATGGAGAAGTTGTTCCTTGATCTAATCCCTAAGGAATGGGTGTCGTTTCCATGGGCAGAAGAAGGAAAGGGAGTGAGGAAAAATGGAAGCAGTTATAAAGGTGGAGGTACAAATGCCTCGGAGGACAGTGAGGAGGCCAGCCACCTTGGAACAGAGGGTTCTGATAAGGAAGTTGGGCAGATATGTGTGGAACACATGGGCTGGAGTCAGTTTCTTGGCAAGCTTAAATGTTAGGCTGGAGAGATTAGATTTCAGAAAAGCATCTGTGCCCTTCATGTCAGCTGCCAAGGTCTTTGCTGTTACCCAATAGCTAGCATATTTATTGTGGCAAAATGTCTAGGAGTATGATTAAAGGTGGACTCCAACTATCACAGTTCAGAGTGCTAAAGGCGAGACATGCAGAATAGAGATTCAAGTGAATGCTGAGGGAAAGGAAGTAGTAAATTCAGAAAGGGGAGTCTGTTCATTTATTGAACAAATATTTATTGAATACCTCTCTGTGCAAGGCATGTGCTAGGCACTGAGAAGGGAGAACACCATTTTTAAAGAACTGGTTAATGGTCTGAATAATTGAAGAAGAATCAATATCTTGATGTAGATGACTGAATAATTTAATCCTTAAGAGTTGAATTTCAGATGTGATGATAGTCCAGGAGAGAAGGTATTTTTTTTTTTTTTAAATCACAGTTGCCTTTCCTGTTGTCTCAAATAATCCTGTGTGTTCAGACACCTACTCTGTCACCGATGTGTAAATCAAAACTGAAAAGGGAATGGATCTCCTCCAAACTGAATCTCTCTCTCTCTCTGCCCTCATATTCCTGGCTTTTAAGAGCTCCTAGAAGGACAAGGGAGCAGTAACAGCATGAGCTCTGAAAAGTTGAGAATAATGGTTCCAATGCCATCAATTGAAGCTGACTACACGGGAGCAGAGGGCTACTTTAAAAAAAAAACTGTCAGGGAACATTTGTCATACGTTTAATTTATCAATAAATATTAATTGAGGCCAGGCCCAGTGGCTCACTCCTGTAATCCAAGCACTTTAGGAGGTCAGGGCAGGAGAATCACTTGAGGCCAGGAGTTTAAGACCAGCCTGGGCAACATAGCAAGACCCCATCTGTAAAAAAAAAAAAAAAAGTTTAAATTAGTTGGATATGGTGGCATGCGCCTGTAGTCCCAGATACTCAGGAGACTAAGGCTGGAGGATGCTTGAACTCAGGAGTTTAAGGCTGCAGTGTGCTATAATTGTGCCACTGTGCTCCAGCCTCGGTGACAGACCAAGACCTTGTCTCTAAAAAAGTAAAAAATTAAACAAAAAATAATTGAGCTCCTTCTGTGCTTTAGGCACTGATCTACATGCTGGAAATGCAGCACTGTACAAGACGGAAAAAGTTTCTGCCCTCATGGAGCTGATATTCGGTTGGGAAAACACACACACACACACACACACACACACACACACACACACACACACACACAAAAGTTCCAGTTAGGGATAAGTGCCATATATATATATATATATATATATATTTTTTTTTTTTTTTTTTTTTTGAGACAGAGTTTTGCTCTTGTCACCCAGGCTGGAGTGCAGTAGTGCAATCTCAAACTCACTGCAACCTCCATCTCCCAGGTTCAAGAGATTCTCCTGCCTCAGCCTCCTGAGTAGCTGGGGTTACAGGCGCCCGCCACCAGGCCTGGCTATTTTTTATTTTTAGTAGAGATGGGGTTTCACCATGTTGGCCAGCCTGGTCTCGAACTCTTGACTTCAGGTGATTCGCCGGCCTCAGCCTCCCAAAGTACTGGGATTACAGGTGTGAGCCACCATGCCCAGCCATAAGTGCTATTTTAAAGAGAATATGGGAAGGTAGGAGAATGAAGAGTGATGGGAGTGTGTTGGGGGTGGGGGGCATGCACGTGCACACACTACGATGGGAGAAGTAATTTTATTTTATTTATTTTTTTGAGATGGAGTTTCACTCTTGTCGCCCAGGCTGGAGTGCAGTGGCATGATCTTGGTTCACTGCAACCTCCATCTCTTGGGTTCAAGCGATTCTCCTGCCTCAGCCTCCTGAGTAGCTGGGACCACACCACTACGCCCAGCTAATTTTTGTATTTTTAGTAAGACAGGATTTCGCCATGTTGGCCAGGGTAGTCTCAAACTCCTGACCGCAAGTGATCCTGCCACCTTGGCCTCCCAAAGTGCTGGGATTACAGGCGTGAGTGACCACACCCAGCCAGGAGAAGTAATTTTAGATTGGGTGTATTGGGAAAAACCTCTCTGAGAAAGTAATGTTGGAACACTTTGGAAATAATGTAAAAGAAGAGAATGCAAATATTCTAGGCAAGGAATCATGAAGGAACAGCATGAAGGTGCTTTGGCTGGAATCTTGTGAGCTGGGATTAAGTGGGAGGAGAGGTAGGTAGAGGGCAGTGTATACAGGACTTTGAAGGCTTCAATAAGAAATGTGGATTTTCACTGTGCTGGGAATAGTGGGAGGCTTTTGAGAATGAGAGTGACATAATCTGATTCACATTTGTAGAAGGTCTTTCTAGATATTTCTAGTTTTGAGAATAGACTGTATAGGGCAAGAATGGAAGCAGTTCCATCAGGAGCAGTTCTGGTAGTCAAGGAAGAGGTGACGGTGGTTTGGGACCAGAATGTGAAGGTGGAGGTTGTGAAAAATAGCTGGACTCAGGAGGCGTTTGGAAGGTAAGAGCTGGCAGAATTGGTTGATGTACTAAGGTGTGAGGAACAGAGGTGAATAAAGAGCGACCCTTCCACACTTTAGCATGCCTTGGAGGTTCATTTACTGAGATCATGAAAGACTGGTGGAGGAGGGGGTTCAGCACTCACTAAATGTTTATTGAACAAATGAGTGTATCAGACAATTAATGATGTTCCAGACTTGGGGTGATGAGGATGATCAATTGTTTATGTCTTCACTATTATGAGATCATAAGAGTATATAATAGTCTGGAGTCATTCTAGATCATAGTAGAGTTTATCTAGAGTTTCAGGGGTTAAGAGTTGGGAGGATCATCTGAGCCTGAGGAGTTGGAGGCTACAGTGAGCCACACCTGGGCGGATATATGTAATTTAATTTTTTTTTTACTTTGAAAATATAAGGCCAGGTGCAGTGGCTCATGCCTATTATCTCAACACTTTGGGAGGCTGAGGTGGGTGGATCACTAGAGGTTAGGAGTTTGAGGGTAGTCTGGCCAACATGGTGAAACCCCGTCTCTACTAAAAATACAAAATTCAAAAACTAGCTGGGCATGGCAGCAGATGCCTGTAATCCCAGCTACTCGGGAGGCTGAAGGCAGGAGAATTGCTTGAACTTGGGAAGTGGAGATTGCAGTGAGCCAAGTTCGCAACACTACACTCCAGCCTGGGCAATAGAGTGAGACTCAGTCTCAAAAAAAAAAAAAAAAGAAAAATGTAAATCTATAAAACAGTTGCCAATAATAGTATGATGAACCCTCATACAGTCTTCGTCTCACTTATCTAATTGTTAGCATTCTGCAGTATTTGTTCTACCACCATCCCTTTATATCTATGCATAATAAAATACATACACACATATTGTTATTATTACTACTACTAGTGTTGTTGAACTATTGATGAGAAAGTTGCAGATACCATAACCCTTTCCTGATGAGTCTCCTGGGAACAAGGATATTATCTTATTTAACCACAGAACACTGATCAAATTCAGTATATTTAGCTTGGATACCATATTATCATCTAATGCACAGGCTCCATATTCAAATTCCAGCAATTGCTTCTATAATATTCCTTTTAAAAAACATTTTAAAATTTATTTTAATTGATATTTATTTTAATTATCACGTACATGTTGTCTTGAAATATGTATATATTGTAGAAGGGCTAAATTGAGCTAATTAACGTATGTGTTACTTTGCATGGAGTACTTGTTACTTGAGGTGGAGTCTCATTCTGTCACCCAGGCTGGTGTGCAGTGATGCCAACTTGGCTCACTGCACTCTCCACCTACCGGGTTCAAGCCATTCTCCTGCCTCAGCCTCCTGAGTAGCTGGGACTACATGTGCCCGCCACCACGCCTGGCTAATCTTTTTGCATTTTTAGTAGAGACTGGGTTTCACCGTGTTAGCCAGGATGGTCTTGATCTCCTGATGTCATGATCTGCCTGCCTTGGTCTCCCAAAGTGCTGGGATTACAGGTGTGAGCCACTGCGCCCAGCCTACTCTCAGAAATTTTTAATAACATAATACAGTGTTATTATCTCTAGTCACCATGTTGTACAGTAGATCACTTGAACTTATTCATACTATCTAACTGAAATTTTGTGTTTTTTGATCGGCATCTCCCCAACCCTTCCTCCCCCCAGCACCGGGTAACCACCATTCTCTTCTCTGGTTCTTTAAGTTCAACTCTTTTAGATTTCACATGTAAGTGGGATCATATGGCATTTGTCTTTCTGTGCCTGACTTTTTTCACTTAGTATAATGTCTCCCAGAATCATCCACGTTGTCACAAATGACAGATTTTTTCCGAAGGCTGAATAGTATTCTATTGTATATACCTACCACATTGTCTAACGCATTCATCTATTGATGGACACAGGTTGATTCTATAACTTGGCTACTGTGAATAATGCTGCAATGAACATGGGAATACAGAATATGTATTAGACATAAAGTTGGCCCTCCACATCCATGGATTCAACCAACCATAAATAAAAAATGTTCAGAAAACAAAACAATAAAAATAGCAATACAATAAAAATAAAAAGACAATAAAAATAAAAAGGCAATACAGTATAACAACTATTTACGTAGCTTTTACACTGTATTAGGTGTTGACATGGTTTCGCTCTGTGTCCCTACCCAAATCTCATCTTGAATTGTACTCCCCATAACCCCCACATGTCAAGGGAGTGACCTGGTGGGAGGTGATTGGATCATGGTGGCAGTTTCCCCCATGCTGTTCCTGTGATGGTGAGTGAGTTCTCATGACAGCTGATGATTTTACAAGCATCTAGCACTTCCCCTGCTTGCACTTCTTTCTCTCCTGCCGCCCTGGGAGGAAGGTGCCTGGTTCGCCTTCTGTCATGATTGTGAATTTCCTGAGGCCTCCCCAGCCATGTGAAACTGTGAATCAATTAAACCTCTTTCCTTTATAAATTACCCAGTCTCAGGAAAGTTCTTTATAGCAGTATGAGAACAGATTTATACAGGTATTAGAAGTGATCTAGAGATGACTTACAGGTATATGCAAATACTATTCCATTTTATATCAGAGACTGAGTATCTGCTAATTTTGTTATCCTCAGGGGTGCCTGGAGCCAATCCCCCGAGGACACCAAGGGACAACTGTACTGATTTAATTTCCTTTGGATATATATCCAGTAGTGAGCTTGTCAGATTATATGGTAGTTCTATTTTTAATTTTTAAAGAAACCTCAATACTGTTTTCCATAATTGGCCGTATTAATTTCCATTTCCACCAACAGTGGGCAAGGGTTTCCTTTTTTTCTGCATCCTCTCTACCACTGTTAACTTTTGTCTTTTTCATAACAACCATTCTAGTAGGTATGAGATAGTATCTCATTGTGGTTTTAATTTGCATTTCTGTAATGATTAATGATGTTGAACATTTAAAAAAATATACCTGCTGAGCATTTGTGTTTCCTCTTTTGAGAAACGCCAATTCAGGCGTTTTGCCCATTTTTTATTTATTTATTTTTTATTTTATTTTATTTTATTTTTTTAATATTTTTTGAGTCTTGCTTTGTTACCCAGGCTGGAGTGCAGTGGCATAATCTTGGCTCACTGCAACCTCTGCCTCCCAGGTTCAAGCAATTCTCCTGCCTCAGCCTCCTGAGTAGCTGGGATTATAGGCACCCGCCACCACGCCTGGCTAATTTTTGTATTTTTAGTAGAGATGGGGTTTGCCATGTTGGCCAGGCTGGTCTCAAACTCCTGACCTCAGATGATCCACTCGCCTCAGCCTCCCAAAGTGTTGGGATTATAGGTGTGACCTACTGGGCTCAGCCTGCTCATTTTTTAATTAGGTTGCTTGTTTTTTCACTATTGAGTTGCTTGAATTCATTATATATTTTGCGTATTAGCCCCTTCATAAATAAATGGTTTACAAATATTTTCTCCCATTCCACAGGTTGTCTCTTCACTCTGTTCATCATTTCCTTGGTGTGCAGAAGCTTTTAGTTTGATATAATCCTATTTGTCTATTTTTGCTTTTGTTGCCTGTGCTTTTGGGTTTGTATCCAAAAAAAAAACATTGCCCAGAGAACTGTCAGGGAGTGCTCCCCCTGTTTTTTGTTTGTTTGTTTGTTTGTTTTGTTATTTTGAGGCAAGGTCTCACTCTGTCGCCCAAGCTGGAATGCAGTGATGCATTATAGTTTACTACAGCCTTGAACTCCTGGGCTCAAGGGATTCTCTCACCTCAGCCTCCTGAGTAGCTAGGACCACAGACATGTGCCACCACACCCAGCTAATGTCTTTATTTTTCGGAGGTCCAACTCCTGGCCTGAAGCGATCCTCCTGCTTCCACCTCCCAAAGTGCTGGGATTACAAGTGTAAGCTACCATGCCTGGTTCCCCTCCTCTCTATTTTTTTCTAATAGTTTTATAGTTTCAGATCTTACATTTTAGTCTTTAATCCATTTTGAGTTGATTTTTTAATATGACGTGAGAGATAAGGGTCTCATTTCATTCTGTATGTAGATATTGAGTTGTCCCAACATCATTTATTGGAGATTCTCCTTTCCTCATTGTGTGTTCCTGGCATCTTTGTTGAAAATCAATTAACTATAAATGAGTGGATTTATTTCTGGGCTCTCTATTCTGTTCCGTTGGTCTGCGTGTCCAGTTTTTGTTTGTTTGTTTGTTTGTTTTGCCAGTACCATACCGTTTTCATTACTGTATCTTTGTAGTATATTTTGAAACCAGATAGTATGATGCCTCCAGCTTTGTTCTTTTTGTTCAACATTGCTTTGGCTATTTGGGGTATTTTGTGGTTCCGTATGAATTTTAGGACTTCTTTCTATTTCTGTGAAGAATATTATTGGAATTTTGATGGGAATTGCATTGAATATGTAGATGTTTAGTAGCATGGAGATTTTAACTATATTCTCCTAATCCATGAACACAGGATGTATTTCCATTTATTTGTGTCTTCTTCAGTTATTTATTTTTCTTTTTTAGACAGGGTCTCCCTCTGTTGCCCAGGCTGGAATGCAGTGACATGATCTCAGCTCACTGCAACCTCTGCCTCCCAGGCGCAAGCCATCCTCCCACCTCAGCCTCCCAAGTAGCTGGGACTACAGGCACATGCCACCATGCCTGGCTAATTTTTGTATTTTTTGTAGAGATGGGGGTTGTGATCTTGCCCAGGCTGTTCTCAAATTCTTGAGCTCAAGCAATCCTCCTGCCTCAGTCTCTCAAAGTGCTGGGATTACAGGCATGAGACACTGCGCCCGGCCTCTTCAGTTACTTTATGTTTTATTATTTTCAGTACTCATCCTTATACATTAATATTGGCTTACGTATTTCTGTTGCAGTTTTGAGATGTTTATATTGACCTCAAGCATTTCATTTTTAAGTGAGGATTCCTGGCAGGTGGAACCATCCAGGGAAACTTGGGTTTACTGCACAATACATCTGTGAATAATGTATTTACATTCATTGACCAAGGTATCTCAGCATTGGCACTATTGACATTTTCAGCCAGATAATTCGTTGTCATGGGGACTGTCCTGTATATTACTGTAGGAGGTTTAGCAGCATCCCTTGCCTCTATCCACTCGATGCCAGTAGCATTTTACCCACTGTGGCAATCAAAAACTTTATACAGAAACTGCCAGATGTCTTTTGAGGGGTAAAATCAACCAATCAAGAGCCACTGCATTGAGACTGAGTTCAATAACAAAGAGGTATTCTGATTTACTTATTATTGCATGACAAGTACCATGTCAGGCACAGAGTAGGTGTATGATAAAGAGCTAATCAACCAACGCACTAGATATCTGCTAACTTGTTCAGTATCCCTACTATGTTAGTATTGAATTGTATCAACTATAAGTTTTCCCAGGGGTTGAACAAGGAAGGGTTGAGTTAGCTTCATGGAATCTTATGATGAAACTGCATTTCCGTCAAAGTTCAAAGCCCTAGTTGACTAATTATATAGCATAAATAGGTAAATCCAGCATGGTATGCTGTTAGTTTTAGAAGGTTTCTTCAGTTATGTAAGAAAAAAGGCCAGGCGCAATGGCTCACACCTGTAATCCCAGCACTTTGGGAGGCTGAGGCAGGCAGATCACGAGGTCAGGAGTTTGAGACCAGCCTGGCCAACACAGTGAAATCCCATCTCTACTAAAAATACTAAAATTATCCGGGCGTGGTGACATGTGCCTGTAGTCCCAGCTACTTGTGAGGCTGAGGCAGGAGAATCGCTTGATCCCGGGAGGCAGAGGTTGTGGTGAGCTGAGATCACACCACTGCACTCCAGCCTGGGCGACAGAGAGACTCCATCTCAAAAAAAAAAAAGAAAAAAAAAAAGAAAAAAAAAGAAAAAAGATCACTGACGGTTTAAGTCTGGCAGGGAAGCTGATGGGATGAAGGCAATTGATTCACCACACTGGGAAAGTCTGTGTGTATTATGCAGGGGTATGGTTTTGAAGCTTCCAGGTAAGTTATCCACTTGGACTGTGAGGCAGGTTGAAGGTTCATTCATGCTGAACTATCAGAGGCCCTCCTTATCTTAGCTGCAACAAATGCACAATGTGAAAAGCAATCTTTTTTTTTTTGAGACAGTCTCACTCTGTCACCCAGGCTGGAGTGCAATATCATGATCTCGGCTCACTGGAGCTTCTGCCTTCTGGGTTCAAGCGATTCTTGTGCCTCAGCCTCCCAAGTAGCTGGAATTACAGGCGTGTGCCACCACTCCTGACTGATTTTTATATTTTCAGTAGAGACAGGATTTCACCATGTTGGCCAGGCTGGTCTCGAACTCCTGACCTCAAGTGATCCACCTGCCTCAGCTTCCCAAAGTGTTAGGACTACAGTCGTGAGCCACTGCACCCAGCCAAAGCAATCTTTTAACTTATATTTGTCAGACAAGAGAGGCATGGAAAAATTGTGTGTAAAATCATCACATTAAAAATACTATCTTGAGGCCGGGTGTGGTGGCTCATGCTTGTAATCCTAGCACTTTGGGAGGCTGAGGCAGGTGGATCACGAGGTCAAGAGTTCGAGACCAGCCTGGCCAATATGGTGAAACCCTGTCTCCACTAAAAATACAAAAATTATCTGGGTGTGGTAGTGCGCGCCTGTAGTCCCAGCTACTTGGGAGGCTGAGGCAGAAGAATCACTTGAACCCAGGAGGCTGAGTTTGCAGTGAGCCAAGATCGCCACTACACTCCAACCTGGGCTACAGAGCGAAACTCCATCTCAAAAACAAACAAACAAACAAAAATACTATCTTGATCTGGTGCGGGAGGTGGGTAGTGAGGAAAGTTGTGCATGTGTGGGGGCAGGAAGTATATGGGAGCTCTGTATTTTCTGTTCAATTTTCTGTAAACCTAAAATTGCTTTTAAAAATAAGATCTATTGCAAAAAATATTATCTAATATTTTGCTAAGATGTTAGTGCTAGGTTTCGTGGACTCTATATTTTTTGAATTTTTCTATTTTGTATTTAACATCCTTCTCTTATACTTAATGACCTCAAAAGTCATACTGTCTCAGTGATAACAGCTGCTCCAAGGAGACATTAATGAGGCAAACTCCTGCAGGGGAGACCTAAAGTTAAGGTCATTCCAAGATGAGTATTTTCTGACAGATTGGGCTGCCTGGTCTTCTTACCACCTATATATTCATGATTTTGAAAGTATCTGTTTTATGTCATAATTGAACCGCAGTTCAAATCCCTTGAAAGCACAATAAAGGGGACTTTGCAAGGTGAAGCAGCACTCTAGGTATTTTAGATTTTGCAAGATTTACCTTTTAAAATGTAGCATAATAGACCAGGCGTGGTGGCTCACGCCGGTAATCCCAGCACTTTGGGAGGCCGAGGAGGGCGGATCACGAGCTCAGGAGATCAAGACCATCCTGGCTAACACGGTGAAACCCCATTCCTACTAAAAATACAAAAAATTATCTGGGCGTGGTGGCAGGCATCTATAGTCTCAGCTACTTGTGAGGCTGAGGCAGGAGAATGGCGTGAACGTGGGAGGTGGAGCTTTCAGTGATCTGAGACCATTGCACTCCAGCCTGGGCGACCGAGTGAGACTCTGTTTCAAAAAAAAAAAAAAAAAAAAAATGTGTAGCCTAATAATAACTGCATATGCAGTAGCTTGCTCCTTAAACAAATGAGACCTAGAGATATAAATGTACCTTTTAGGGGGCAAATTAAGGACATTTCCAACAGGATTTATACTCCCCTATCTTCCACAAGGCGATTTTTTGGTGGGTACATCCTATCATTTGTTGGTTCTTGACACATCCCATTTCCCAGCTTGCAGCAGCACTATGTTCTGCTTTGTCACCTGTTCTACTCTTACCCTATGTCTCACCTGCTCCTAATCTGGAACCAGTAGTTTTATCTCTGATATTCTCTAGTGGCCATTATAGATAACACACAGAATAGAATTTGATAACACTATTCTGCTTTTATTGTTCGGTTTCCACATTTCTGCATCCTCAACCAGTTTTTTTTTTTTTTTTTTTTTTTTTTGGAGATGGAGTCTTGCTCTGCCATCAGGCTGGAATGCAATGGCATGATCTCAGCTCACTGCAACCTCTGCCTCCTGGGTTCAAGCGATTCTCCTGCCTCAGCCTCCCGAGTAGCTGGAACTACAGGTGTGCCCCACCATGCCCAGCTAATTTTTGTATTTTTAGTAGAGACAGGGTCTCACCATGTTGGCCAGGATGGTCTTGATCTCTTGACCTCGTGACCCACCCGCCCATCCTCCCAAAGTGCTGGGATTACAGGTGTGAGCCACTGCACCTGGCATTTTTTTTTTTTTTTTAATGGAGTTTTTGCTCTTATTGTCCAGGCTGGAGTATAACAGTGCAATCTCAGCTCACTGAAACCTCTGCCTCCCGGGTTCAAGAGATTCTCCTGCCTCAGCCTCCCAAATAGCTGGGATTCCAGGTGTGTGTCACAACACCTGGCAAATTTTGTATTTTCAGTAAAGACTGGGTTTCACCATGTTGGTCAGGCTGGTCTTGAACTCCTGACCTCAAGTGATCCACTAGCCTCAGCCTCTCAAAGTGCAGGGATTATAGGCGTGAGCCACTGTACCCGGCCTCAACCAGTTTTATTCTTTCAACAATACGTGCATGTTCCAAGTACTCTTTACAGCACTAAAGATACACAGATAGGGAAGATTTAATAGTCTGTGTGTCAATCCCATGTCCAATTCATCAGCAAGTTCTATTTTCAAAGCTTCTCTCTCTCTTTTTTTTTTTTTTTTTTTTTTGAGACAAGGTCTCACTCTGTTGCCCAGGCTGGAATGCAGTGGCATGATCATGGCTCGCTGCAGCCTCAACCTCCTGGGCTCATATGATCTCCCAACTTCAGCCTCCTAAGTAGCTAGGACTACAGGTGCGTGTCAACATGCTCAGCTAATTTTTGGTAGAGACAGGGTTTTGCCATGTTACCCAGGCTTGTCTGGAACTCCTAGGCTAGAGCAATTCTCTCGCCTTGACCTCCCGAATTGCTGGGATTACAGGCCTGAGTCACTGTGCCTGGCCCAAAATTTATCTTAAATTTGTCAATTTCTCTACATACCCATGACTGTCTCTCAAGTCCAAGACAACAGCATTTCTCTCTAGACTTCCACAATAACCTTATGTCCCCATCACCCATCTACTTTCTATTCATTCTCCATCTGGCAGGCAGAGTAATTTTTTAAAAAATCACCTAGAATATTGTCAATGTCTTAAGACCTATCAGTGGTCCCTATTCCACTAACAATGCATTCAGACTTTTTAGCAAGATCCTCAGGACTCTGCTTATAGGCTGCTGCCCACCTCTCCAGTCCCATCTCCTACCTCTCCTTGCCCACCAAGGATTTAGCCACACCTGGTCTTCTTTCTGAAGTTCACCCGTTGTTTCCTCTGCCAAGATTGCTCTCCCCACAGCTGTTCACATTATTGGCTTGATCTCAGTCTTCAGAACAAAAGCCATCTCCTTAGGGAGACCTTTCCTAAGAAATCATTGAAAACTGACCTCTCCTGGTCAACTCTCCATGTTAATTTCTTTCAGAGTATTTGTCACAGTCTGCATTTACTTATTTATGATTTTTTTTTTTTTTTTTTTTGAGACAGTCTCGCTTTCTCACCCGGGCTGGAGTGCAGTTACACGATCTTGGCTCACTGCAACCTCTGCCTCCTGGGTTCAAGTGATTCTCCCACCTCAGCCTCCTGAGTAGTAGCTGGGACTACAGGCAGGCATTATCACACCTGGCTAATTTTTGTATTTTTAGTAGAGACGGTGTTTCACCATGTTGGCCATGCTGGTCTCCAACTTCTGACCTCAGGTGATCCTCCCCCTAGGCCTCCCAAAGTGCTGGGATTACAGGCATGAGCCACTGCACCTGGCCATGTTTTTCAATGTGTTGTCTACCTCCTCCCTCTAAAATATAAGCTCTAGAAAGTCAGAGTCTTAATTGTTTTGTTTTGTTTTGTTTTTGAGACAGAGTCTCACTCTGTCACGCAGGCTGGAGTGCAGTTGTGCAATCTTGGCTCACTGCAACATCCGCCTCCTGGGTTCAAGCAATTCTCTTGCCTCAGCTTCTTGAGTAGCTGGGATTACAGGTGCATGCCATCATGCCCAGCTACTTTTTGTATTTTTGGTAGAGATGGGGTTTCACCATGTTGGCCAGTTTGGTCTTGAACTCCCAACCTCAGGTGATCCACCTGCCTCGGCCTCCCAAAGTACTGGGATTACAGGCATGAGCCACCATGCCCAGCCTGTTTTGTTTTTTTGTTAGATAATCAGTGCCTTGAAGTTAAGGCCATTCTAAGATAGACTAGTACCTTCAGTGGAACATGACACACAGAGGACACTCAAACATTTGTAGAGTCAATGAATATATCCTCCATATTGTCTAGTAAAATGCTTGCTGGTCATAGAAGAAAGCACCAATAAATATGTTTTGATTAGTTGCCATATAAGGGCCCATGATGGAAAACAATACCTTTCAGACTTATGATATGTTTTGAGTTCTACAGTATGTTTTAAGTTCTATAAAATTTTGCTCTTCAGAGTTACTAGGAATTACAGTGTTATAAGCTTATAGTATAATATTTTTAAGGTGGTAAATAATTTATCTACACACATTTGCACAAACCTGTATTGCAACACTTTCTTAAAAGTGTCCTGTGCATAAGACGGCACTTTAATTTGTTTTTTTTTTTTTTTTTTGAGACAGAGCAGAATCTCACGTTGTTGTCCAGGCTGGAGTATGATGGCATGATCTTGGCTCATTGTAACCTCTACCTCCCGGGTTCAAGCAATTCTCCTGCCTCAGCCTCCCGAGCAGCTGAGATTACAGGCAAGTGCCACCATGACCCCTGGCTCTTTTTTTTTTTTTTGGTATTTTTAGTAGAGACAGGGTTTTGCCATGTTGGCCAAGCTGGTCTTGAACTCCTGCCCTCAAGCGATCTGCCTGCCTCGGCCTCCCCAAATGCTGGGATTACAGGAGGGAGCCACTGTGCTCAGTCTAAATATTTCTTAAAAACATTACATCCATGAATGAGCTTTGCTATTATCTTGTCTTTTTGTGAATTTCAGGAGCAAAAACCAGGCACTTGCAGGTTTGCCTGAAGGAAAGGTTCCAGAGTCATCTTCGGATTTCTCAGGGGATGTAACTTTGGCCACAGAAGCAAGCCCTCTTCAAGAGAATCACTTCCTAGGAAGCACTGTCTCATTTGACTGGGAGTAGGTAGAGAGATGAGATGTGTGTTTCTGGTACCCACCTAACATTTTCAGAAGTAAACTAGACAAATTAAAATGATCAGAAGGCTGCATGGAACACTGCTATTAAGAAATGGAGTCAGTTGTTTGCAAGGTCACCAAGTATAAAATTCTCCTTTTTCTCAGGGTTCCTAGTATTCGTAGGTTGTATTTTTTGATGACCTAATTAATGTTATCAAATAAGAGAGTGGGGGCTTTTCCATGTCTCCAAACCATAACCCTGCCTCTACCTGACAAATGGCTCTCAAAAGTCAAACGGGTACCGGACAAAGTGAGCTTTTGTGACATGAACTGTAAAGTTCAGACAGCACATAGGAAGGGCACTATTGAGGGGCCCTCTGCTTGTAATCTGAATTTACTCAGGCTTTCAAATGGTTACAAGTTCATAGCAGCAGCTGCAGCCCTAGCTTCACTGGTTGCACTCCCACCTGCACACACACATAATGCCTGACTTCCAATGATCTCCTATTTTCCCTCCTATTTCTGGATTCCCTAGATGCTCTTCACATGTTCTCACATATAAGCCTTCTTTTAAAAGGTAGTTTATTTATTTATTTATTTTTTGTTGAGACGGAGTCTCTCTCTGTCACCCAGGCTGGAGTGCGGTGACCGGATCTCAGCTCACTGCAAGCTCCGCCTCCCGGGTTTATGCCATTCTCCTGCCTCAGCCTCCCAAGTAGCTGGGACTACAGGCGCCCGCCACCTCACCCGGCTAGTTTTTTTTTTTTTGTATTTTTTTAGTAGAGACAGGGTTTCACTGTGTTAGCCAGGATGGTCTCCATCTCCTGACCTCGTGAGCCTCCTGTCTCAGCCTCCCAAAGTGCTGGGATTAGAGGCTTGAGCCACCGTGCCCAGCCAAAAGGTAGTTTATTTGTATTAAAATTTTTATGAGGTTAAATTAGCATAACATAATATCAACCATTTGAAAGTGAACACTTCAGTGGCATTTAGTACATTCATAATATTGTGCAACCAATACCTCTATCTGGTTCCAAAAGATTTCATCACTGTAAAAGGAAATCCCATACCCGTTAAGCAGTTGTCCTCTTCCAATTCCCTCCCCGTATTCCCTGGAAATCACCAAGTTATGCTACCTATTGTGGATGTTTCATGTAAATAGATCATACAGACTGTGACCTTTTATGTCTAACTTCTTTAACTTAGCATGTTTTCGAGGTACATCCATGTGGTAGCGTATAGATGTACTTCATTCCTTTGTGTGGCTGAATGATGTTCCATTGTATTTATGTACCACAATTTGTTTATCCTTTCATCCGCTGATGTACACTTGGGCTGCTTCCACCTTTTGGCTATTGTGCATAATGCTGCCATGAACAGTTTGTACATGTACCAAGGCCTTCTCTTCCTGGATGAAGCCCCTATATTCTGGGCAACCACAGAGTTACCTCTTGGCATCGTTATTGCCCTCCTGGGTACTCCCACCAGTGACCTCGATGGTACCTCGTGGTTCCAGGTTGTGTGGTTCTCATTTTGTGATTTGGGTTGTATTCTTTCAGAATGCTGTCAGTTTCTTAATTTCTTACAGAATTTTCAAAGGAAGCAGTCCTTTCTTTGTTACTTTCCTCTCTCCACTGGTCTTCAGTGAGCCTGAGACGCAAGGAATGAGACCAACACAATGTTTTACATAGAATTGCTCACCTTTTCTAAGGACCAAGACTTTCTTACAGGTCACTATTGCTTCCTAGTTCTTTCTTAGGATGAGTCATTTTCCAGCAAAATCTCAGTCTTCCTGTGCCACAGGTGCCGGTTTACCAGCCAATCCCACAGAATTCTTAGACTCAAGCTAGAGTTCCAGCTACATAGGGAAATGAAGGTTCACAATTAAGCCTTCAGTAAATTCACAAATGGGTACATCTTGACTTGAGATAATTTGACTATAACGAATAAATGTCTATTTATGTATTCGGGCATGTTTTTTGGTTGTGGTGGTGATATAGTTTGGATATTTTCTGCTTCAAATCTCATGTTGAAATTTGATCTCCAATGCTGGGGGTGGGGCGTGGTGGGAGGTGACTGCATCATGGGGGCAGATCCCTAGGACCTGCTTGGTGACATGAGAACTGCTTGTTAAAAAGAGGTTTGCCTCCTCTCTCTCTCTTCCTCTCTCTCCCTGTAATATATTGGCTCTCCTTTGCCTTCTGCCGTGAGTAGAAGCTCCCTGAAGCCCTCACCAGTTACAGATGCTGGTACCATGCTTGTTGTACAGCCTGTAGAATTGTGAGCCAAATAAATCTTTTTTGTTTGTTTGTTTTTCTTTGAGATAGGGTCTCACTCTTCATCCAGGCTGGAGGGCAGTGGCACGATCTTGGTTCACTGCAATCTGTGCCCCTGGCCTTCAAATGAGTCTCCCATCTCAGCCTCCTAAGTAGCTGGGACTACAGATGTGTGCCACCATGCTTTGCTAATTTCATATTTTTTGTAGAGACAGGGTTTCACCATGTTGCCCAGGCTGGTCTTGAGCTTCTGAGCTCAAGCGATCTGCCCACCTTGGCCTCCTAAAATGTTGGGATTACAGGTGTGAGCCACCATGCCTGGCCCACCTCTTTTCTTTATAAATTACCCAACCTCAGGTATTCCTTTATAGCAACACAAACAGACTAAGGCAGATAGTTTAAAAATGTCCAGAAACTCACACCAGTAATCCCAGCACTTTGGGAGGCTCAGGTGGGTGGATCATGAGGTCAGGAGCTCGAGACCAGCCTGACCAACATGGTGAAACCCCGTCTCTACCAAAAAAATACAAAAAGTAGTAAGGCGTGGTGGCATGCACCTATAATCCCAGCTACTCAGGAGGCTGAGGTAGGAGAATTGCTTGAACCTGGGAGGTGGAGGTTGCAGTGAGCCAAGATTGTGCCATTGCACTCCAGCATGGGCGGCAGAGCAAGACTCAGTTTCAAAAAAAGGAAAAGAAAAAAAAAAAAGCCAGAAACTTGACATTGTTTGCTACAAAAAGTGGAGCCTCATTTTTCTCCTGTTGTATATGGGCCATTCTCAGTGACTTTCTTCTAATGAATAGAATATGATGTTGTAACTTTTAAGGCTAGATCATAAAGGACACTGTGGCTTCTTTCTTGCTCTCCTTCTTATACTTCTTGCTCTGGGAAAAGCCAGGAAACCACTATGTGATGGAGATACTCAAAAAGCCTACGGAAGGGCCAGGCACAGTTCTTCATGCCTGTAATCCCAGTGCTTTGGGGGACTGAGTTGGGAGGATCACTTGAGGCCAGGAGTTTGAAACCAGCCTGGGTAACATAGCAAGACTTCCATCTCTAACACACACATACACACACACACACACACAACCAACTCAGCCAGGCATGGCAGTGTGTGTGCCTGTAGTCCCAACTACTTGGAAGGCTGAGGTGGGAGGATCACTTGAATCCAGGAGCTCGAAGCTACAGTGAGCTATGATTGCACCACTGCATTCCAGCTTGGCAACAGAGTGAGACCTTGTCTCAAAAAAAAAAAAAAAGAAAAAAGAAAAAAAAAAAAAAAAGGTCTGTGGAGAATCCCAAATGGTGAGGAAATAAGACCTTGTGCCAACAATCAGCAAGGAACTGAGGCCTTCTGCTGACAGCCATGTATGTAAGGCATCTTAGAATCAGATCCTCCAGCCTCAGTCAAGCCTTCAGATGATAGCAGCTCAGGCAACATCTTGACTGAAACCTCATAAAGAGACTCTGGGCCAGAACCACTGAGCTACACCCTGAATTCCTGGCTCACATACATTGTAAAATAATTTTTTAAGCTGTTAACTTTCAGAGTGATTTGTTATACAGAAAGATATAATATTTGTTTCTTGAATGAGCTGGACTTTGTAGGGCACAAACAGAAAATAATGTTATTCTTTATTACTTTTTCTCCTATAAGCTTGTTTGCTCTATTTGTTCTTTGCTGTCCCAGGATGAAACAGTAGGAATTTGCTTAACTTTTCTGAATAACCTTAGATATTAGAACGTCCATTTTAGTCTAAAAGTTATAACTTCTAACTCCTATTCAATTTAAGCTACTCTCCTCTGCCAGCCAAGGCCTATTTCAGGCCTAAAAGCCTGTAGTTGGGAAGAAAACTTGGCTCACCTCTTTATTTCACTTCTTGCTCTGTTACTTTTCCCCCACTCACAAGGCTGTCTCTGATGCTTCCATGGATAGGAGTCAGAGTAGAGAAAGGCCAGGTAAGCATCAGAAAAGGTCTTAATTGACTGCTTTGGCTGTAATCTGGGTTTTGTGCCTTCTGGAAATGGTACAGTGGTATGTGGGAATTGGCCTGTACTGACTCACAAGAGCTGACAGTTAAATGAGTTAAATCAGCTTTGCAAGGAGTTGTTAAATCCAGCCATCATTATAATTAAAAGGCAAGGCCAGGCCTGGTGGCTCACTCCTGTAATCCCAGAACTTTGTGAGGTGGGTGGATCACTTGCACCCAGGAGTTTGAGACTAGCCTGGGCAATATGGCCAAACTCGGTCTCTATGAAAAATATTAATATAAAAATTAGCCAGGTGTGGTGGCACATGCCTGTAGTCCCAGCTACTCAGGAGGCTAAGGTGGGAGGATTGCTTGAGTCCAGGGGACAGAGGTTTCAAGAGCTGAGATTGTGCCACTGCACTCCAGCCTGGGTGACAGAGTGAGATCCTGTCTCAAACAAAAAACAAAAAACAAAAAACATCAAAAAAATAAAAATAAAAAAACAAAAACAAAAACAACAATGAAATTACATATAAACTTATAATTAAATAAATATATTCAATTCAAAGGTAATAAATACTCATTACCTCCAAATTGTTTAACTACATTTACGATTACCTATGCTCTTATCTTGAGTTAATTTAATTGTAGCTGCAGAGTGGAAATACTCTATATAATTATGTCCTATTGTGCATCTTTTGTCAACTCCGTGTTCAGTGACATCACATTAGTAACTTGAAGTTGGCCTTGGTGGGAGTCAAGAACCATGGAATCATAACACGGGGTCAGAAACACTTCATATATGGGCTGTTTTCCTAGAGATCTGGTTGTGAAATCTGTACCGGAATACCAAATGCAGATTGATGTTCTCAGGAATGCTTCTGCTGGGAAATATGGTATATTCCAAATACAGATCTCTGTTTTCACAGAATGTTTCTGCTGAGAAATATGTTTCCTGGAGTTCACTGCACATGGGTCCTGTCTGGTTCTCCTAGCCATTGAGTCATTCTCTGTTAGGGGTACTGCATCCCTCTAGGCAGCCCTAGTGGACAGAATTCCTCATGTCATAAGAAACCCATTATGGCTCTTTCCTATAAGATCCACTTCTGGCCCATGAGAAATTAATCTTCATTTGCCCTGCCTGGAAGTACAGGCCGTTTCCATCCAAGTTCCATTTTCTTACCCGGCTGTCAGAGTAGCAAGCCTCCTGTAGCCTCTAGCTATAGCCTCACCCCAAGACTTGGGCACCAGTGTTCCTTAAACTTGAGAGAATATATACCAAGATCTTTGTATGCTCTCTCGACGTGCCCACCTCTTGCTTTGCTTGGCTTGAGAAGGGAAGAAGCATACCACCCAAATCCCTGTGGGGATATTGATAGGGATATTCAGATCATGTGATAACTCTTCAAGTAAATTCATACTTACCCATCTCTTCAACTCTTCTTATGGATTCTTAGTCTGCATATACAGGCTGGATATGCGTGGTGTGCTGATGGTAAAGCTGGCTAAGACACACTTTTTGTAAGTCCCACATAGATAGTCTAATACCTCACGTTACAATTTGACTATCTTTGCCTACTATTTTTTTTCTGTGCTTTCATTATTAAGCAAACAGGCTTGGTGCCTGATGCACATGGAAACCAATAACCATGACACTGGCTTTTGAGAAAAGAAAGGCTTTATTGCATACTGGCCAGTAAGGAGATAAGAGTCAAGTTCAAATTCATCTCCCTGGTTTGGAGTTTGGGGCAAGTTTACAGGCTCAGAGGGCAAGGGAAAGGATTTAGAAATGTTGGCTTGGCAGGGTCTGATTTGAAGGCTTCAAATTTGACCATTTACCAAATTATGGCATTCAGGTTCAGGTCATGTCCCAGTCTTGTTGGTCTGAGGAGAGAAATTGTTGGTTCCAGGTATTGTTGAGGTCAAAGCTTTTTCTACTGTGCATGCCCAGGCAACATGACCTTTAGTTTTTGGCTCTGTTATACCTACAAGGTAACTCAACATTTTATTATCAACAGAGTAGACCTAGTTTGGGCTGGTCCTGCCACTATACTTTGAGGGACTCTGTTCAAAGCAGAAGAAAAGAAAAGTCATATCTAATAACATGTGACACATATCATGGCCTCAGTCTTTTTTTTTTCCAAATCTTTTTCCTTGGGGCTTAAGGCAATCTGGGATGTTCACTGGTCACAGGGGTTGGGGAAGGGTCCCAGGGACTATGAGGCTTAGGCTGAGTTGTTCACTTAGTGACAAGGAGCAGATAGGCATTTAAGTGCTGGTGCAAAACTTCCCCTTTACCCTCTGAAGGTTCACTGAAAAATCAACTCACGAAAGACAGGTCAATAGGTGAAATGGCATACAAATGTATTAACATGCACCAACCTGCCTGCCATTTGAGTGGCCTATGCCAGCAGACTACAGCATGGTAATGTAAAGAATCACAGAGTGATTACCCCAAGCAGAAAATGGGACACAAAAGCTTATAAAACCTCTTAAGGTTACAGAAAGAATGGAGGGTTTGATTGTGGCAAAACAGGTTTTGGTGGCAAAATAGATTATAGATGGGGAAGAAGAGGACTGGCTAGAAAAGATGGTCTTGTTATGTAGAGGAAATCTCACAGATAGCAGCCCTCAGAGAGAATAGATGGTAAATGTTTCTTGCAGATTTTTAGAGGTATCAGATTCTCAGTTAATCTTCCTTAGATCTGGACAAGAGAGGGCCTCAGAGAAAGCCTGGCTATATCAATGCAGATTTTCTCTACAGATGCAACTCTCCCCAAGAAAAAGACAGCTTTTCAGCTGTTCTCATATTTCCAGACCTTCTGAATAGCCATCTTGAAATATGTTAAATAATTCTGTTTCAGGGTGAAATATTTTGGTTTCACTCAATGCAAATTACAAGAAAGAGCCAAGATTGTACTGGATGAGTGGTATCAGGTATCAGGAGCAGAGTACAAGCCAAAAGATATTGTTCAGATTTGTGTCTCCACCTACATCTCATGTCAAATTGTGATCTTCAGTTGGACAGTGGCCTGGTAGGAGGTGACTGAATCATAGGGGTGGATTTCCCCCTTGTTCTTCTCATAGTAGTCAGTGAGCTGTCACGAGATCTGGTTGTTTAAAAGTGTGTAGTACCTACTAGAAGTTCTCCCTCCTACTCCAGCAATGTAAGACATGCCTGCTTTCCCTTTGTCTTCCACCATAATTGAAAGTTTCCTGAAGCCTCCCCAGCCACGTTATCTGGACAGCCTGTGGAACTGTGAGTCAATGCAACATTTTTTTCTTTATAAGTTACCCAGTCTCAGTAGTTCTTTTTTTTTTTTTTTTTTTTTTTTTTTTTTTTTTGAGACGGAGTCTTGCTCTGTAGCCCGGGCTGGAGTGCAGTGGCCGGATCTCAGCTCACTGCAAGCTCCGCCTCCCGGGTTTACGCCATTCTCCTGCCTCAGCCTCCGGAGTAGCTGGGACTACAGGCGCCCGCCACCTCGCCCGGCTAGTTTTTTGTATTTTTAGTAGAGACGGGGTTTCACGGTGTTAGCCAGGATGGTCTCGATCTCCTGACCTCGTGATCCGCCCGTCTCGGCCTCCCAAAGTGCTGGGATTACAGGCTTGAGCCACCGCGCCCGGCCTCAGTAGTTCTTTATAGCAATGCGAGAATGGACTAATACAGAAAATTGGTACTGAGGAATGAGGCATTGCTATAAAGATACCTAAAAATGTGGAAGTGACTTTGGAACTGGGTAATAGGCAGAGTTTGGAACTGGGTAATGGGCAGAGGTTGAAAGAGTTTGGAGGGCACAGAGGAAGATAGGAAGATGAGAAAAAGTTTGGAACTTCCTAAAACTTGTTAAATTCTTGTGACCAAAATGCTGAGTGTGATATGGACGATGAAGTCCAGGCTGAGGTGGTCTCAGATGGAGATGAGGAACTTACTAGGAACTGGAGCAAAGATCACTTTTGTTATGCACTAGCAAAGAGGTTGGAAGCATTGTGCCCCTGCCCTGGAGATCTGTGAAACTTTGAACTTGAGAGAGATATTAGAGTAACTGGCTGAACAAATTTCTAAGCAGCAAAATGTTCAAGACATGACCTGGCTGCCTCTCACAGCCTATGCTTATATTCATGAGCAAAGAAATGACCTAAAGTATGGAAAATTTGCACCCCAGTCTTGTGGTAGAAAAGAAAAAACGATTTTCTGAAGAGGAATTCAAGCTGGTTGCAGACATTTGCATAAGTAAAGAGGAGCCTAATGTTAATAGCCAAGACAATGGGGGAAATGCCTTGAAGGCATTTCAGAGACCTTCATGGCAGCCTCTCTCATTACAGGCCTGGAGCCCTAGGAGGGAAAAATGGTTTTACAGTCTGGGTCCAGGGCCCCACTGCCCTGAGCAACCTCAGGACACTGCTCCCTGCATCCCAGCCGCTCCGGCTTCAGCTGTGGCTGAAAGGGCCCCAGATACATCTCAGGCCACTGCTCCAGAAGGTGCAAGTCACAAGCCTTGGTGGCTTCCATATAGTGTTAAGCCTGCAGGTGCACAGAGGGCAAGAGTTGAGGCTTGGAAGCCTCTGCCTAGATTTCAGAGGATGCATGGAAATGCCTGGGTGTTCAGGCAGAAGTCTGCTGTGGGTGCAAAGACCTCACGGAGAACCTCTACTATGGCAGTGCAGAGGGGAAACATGGGCTTGGAGTCCCCACGTAGAGTCCAAGTGGAGCCATCTTCCAGAACCCAGAATGGATCCATCGACAGCTTGCATCATGCACATGGAAAAGCTGCAGGCACTCAATGCTAGCCCATGAGAGCAGCCGAGGGAGCTGTACCCTGCAGAGCCATAGGGGCAGAGATGCCTAAGGCCTTGGGAGCTCACCCCTTGCATCAGTGTGTCCTCAATGTGAGACATGAATTCAAAGGAGATTATTTTGGAGCTTTAATATTTAAGGACTGCCCTGCTGGCTTTCAGACTTGCATAGGGCGTATAGCCCCTTTATTTTAGCTGGTTTTTCCCTTCTGGAATGAGTTTATTTACCCAATGCCTGTACTCTCATTGTATCTTGGAAGTCATTAACTTGCTTTTTATTTTATAGGTTCATAGGCAGAAGGGACTTGCCTTTTCTCAGATAAGATTTTGGACTGTGGACTTTTGAGTTAATGCTGAAATGAGTTAAGACTTGGGGAACTGTTGAGAAGGGATGATTGTATTTTGCTATGTGAGAAGAACATGAGATTTGGGAGGGGCCAGGAGTGAATGATATGGTCTGGATTTGTGTCCTTGCCCAAATCTCAGGTGGAATTATAATCCCAGCATTGGAGGAGAGGCTGGGTGGGAGGTGATTGGATCATGGGGGGAGACTGCCCCCTTGCTATTCTTGTGATAGTGTGTGAGTTCTCATGAGATCTGGTTGTTTATTATTTATTTATTTATTTATTTTTGAGACAGGGTCTGGCTCTCTCACCCAGGCTGGAGTGGCACGAGCTGGGCTTACTGCAACCTCTGCCTTACAGGCTCAAGCAATTCTCTCATCTCAGCCTCCCAAGTAGCTGGGTGATATGGTTTCGCTCTGTGTCCCCACCCAAATCTCATCTTGAATTTTATTCCCATAATTCCCACATATTGTGGGGAGCACCTGGTGGGAGATAATTTGAATCATGGGAGTGGTTTTCCCCATACTGCTCTCGTGGTAGTGAATAAATCTCACAGGATCTGATGGTTTTATTGGGGAATTCCACTTTTGCATCCTTCTCATTTTCTCTTGCTGCTACCAGGCAGGAGGTGCGTTTTGCCTCCTGCCATGATTCTGAGGCCTCCCCAGCCATGTGGAACTGTACGTCCAGTTAAATCTCTTTTTCGTCCCAGTCTCAGGTATGTCTTTATCAGCAGCATGAAAACAGACTAATACATTGGGACTACAAGCGTGGGCTACCATGGCTGGGTAATTTTTGTATTTTTTGTAGAGACAAGGTTTTGCAATGTTGCCCAGGCTGTTCCCAAACTCCTGAGCTCAAGTGATCTACTTGCCTTGGGCTCCCCAAGTGCTAGGATTATAGGTGTGAGCCACCACGCCTGGCCTCTGGTTGTTTAAAAGTGGGTAGCACCTCCCCCATTGCTCTCTCCCTCCTACTCCAGCCATATAAGATGTGGCTGCTTCCCCTTCAGCTTCCACCAAATTGAAAGTTTTCTGAGGCCTCCCCAGCCATGTTACCTGTACAGCCTGTGAAACTGAGTCACTGAAATCTCTTCTCTTTATAAGTTACCCGGTCTCAGGTAGTTCTTTATAGCAATGTGAAAATGAACTAACACACCAAAGAAGGGAGATGAGGGAACAAGTTAGAAGCTGAGGTCAAGACCACATTGGGAAGTGGGTGTGGCTGTCAATGAGCTCCTCATTACCATGCCCTAGTTGGCTGGCATGGGCCACTCAGCTGGCAGGGGGCTTGGTCAGCTGCTTGAAGGCACAGGGTGGGCATAGACAGTGCCATTTTAAATTATTCAGCAGCCAATCAGATGGGCCTTTCACTTTCTTTTCCAATTCCCTATCAATTATGCCTTCAACAATAAGATACAATAGGAAGTGATACCCAAGTGAGACCATTTTCAAAATCACCATTGATTGGGTTTGCAGCATGGTACAGAGTACCAAATGATGTAAACCAAAAATAAAATTCCCTGATCAACTGAATCAACCCCTTCTCTTGGCCAAGGACATTCCAAAGTTAACCAGAAAAACTATTTCAGGCCATGATGGGAAGTGAGGGTCAGACATGATTCATTATACCCTCCTCCCCTTGGAATTCAGGCACAGCTGACCAGCATTAACACTAAAATAGAGATCTTAAGACTGATGAAACGCACTTTTTGTAGCAATAAGGCACCAAATTTCAGCCTGACTCTAGTATGGCATCACATGACAGATAGTTGGCCTTGAAATAACTCAAAGTATTTTACCCCAAAATATATTACCAGCATTAACACTAAAGTAGAGATCTTAAGACTGATGAAACACTTTTTGTAGCAATAAAACACCAAATTTCAGCCTGACTCTAGTATAGCATCACATGACGGATAGTGGGCCTTGAAAGAATTCAAAGTATTTTACCCCAAAATATATTACTTTGACGGAGGATACTAGAGAAGTGCATTTAGTTTTGGTATCTTTTAACTTAGCAAATACCTGCCTAATTTGATAATCAGTTTTGTCTATAACATGATTTCCCTAAGGGCAGGCCCCATGTCTTTTGTAGTACTTCCACAATACCACCACACTGGTAGACATCAAGTGGACACTCAATACTTTTTTTTTTTTTTTTTAAGACAGAGTTTAGCTCTTGTTGCCCAGGCTGGAGTGCAATGGCACCATCTCGGCTCGCCACAACTTCTGCCTCCTGGGTTCAAGCGACTCTCCTGCATCAGCCTCCTGAGCAGCTGGGATTATAGGCATGCACCACCATGCCTGGCTAATTTTGTATTTTTAGTAGAGACAGGGTTTCTCCATGTTGGTCAGGCTGATCCCAACCTCAGGTGATCCACCTGCCTTGGCCTTCCAAAGTGTTGGGGATTACAGGTGTGAGCCACCATGCCCAGCCAATACTTTCTAATCTATTGAAAGCTTTTCTCCCTTACTTAAATGCCCTTAGGTTTTCATTACATACAAATTAAAAACTCTCTTGCCTAGTTTCCAAAGCACGCTTGTCTCTCCAGAACTCATCTGACCTGTCTTATTTCCCACTGCTTCTCTACCTATATGCCAAACCAGTTTTACTCTTGCCTCTGAACACACCTTGTTTTCTTGTTCATCATGGTTTTACTCACTTGGAAAAATATCCTTTTTCCCCCATATTAAAATCATACCCATCACTGAAATCAAGCTCAGATTTCACCACTTTTTAAAAGTCTTCTCTATCAATATCTACCTGAATAGGTCATTCCAAGTCTCTGGTCCATCCCCTCATGGGCATGGCAATAAGTGGGGTACACAGTTGGCTGAGGCAAAATGAATATAAGTAGAGTTAATTTGGGCCAAGCTTGAAGATTGCAACCAAGAAGCATAGATTCAAGTTGCCTTGAATATACGCACTGATTAGCAGCCATCTTCAAGCAAACACTGCCTAGGGATGCTTATTCTATGGAAGTTTGGAACTTTTATTCAAATCTTTGTGAATATATTACTCCTCCAACTTGCCAGTAAACCCCTTGAAACTTACGACTTGATTGCATGCAATAACCCTTAATACCTTAGATATCTCAGAACCTCCCAAGTTTATGACGTTCACTGCAGCATGATTTACTCCATAAAATGTAGTAAGATGCCCAGGAGTAGGTGGCTTATGCCTGTAATCTCAACACTTTGGGAGGCCAAGGTGGGCAGATCATTTCAGGTCAGGAGTTCGAGACCAGCCTGGCCAATGTGGTGAAACCCCATTTCTACTAAAAATACAAAAGTTAGCTGGATGATAGTGGTGCACACCTATATTCCCAGCTACTCGTGAGGCTGAGGCAGGAGAATCACTTGATCCTGGGAGGCATAGGTTGCAGTGAGTCGAGATTGAGCCACTGTACTCCAATCTGGGTGACACAGTGAGACCCTGTCTCAAAAAAAAAAAAAAAAAAAAAAAAAAAAGACAGTTCAAATTCAAAATAAGTCTTTTATATACAATAATTTTTAAAAATTGTTAACCTCAATCCATTTAACTACATCTTAGAAGGAAATCAAATCAACAAATATTTGTCTAGCTGATCATGTACCCAGCATTCTGGTAGGTACTGCAGAAAATAAGATGATATAGAGTACTCTTGTGACAGACAGAATATAGAAATGGACAATGACCAGAGCATATGTAAAAATGGAACTCTGACCTACAACCTCTCCAGGAACTAGTCCAGAAAGACAAAAGCTATTTCTGCATTAATCAACCCAGGACTTGATCAACTGCCAGTTTCCTTAGTTTTTGTCCTGTTTCCAATTTAGGACCAACCAGAGAAAGCCAAATGTGTATCCCCAACTGACCACATAGGATGCCGCGCTTCCACTTAACCTGCCTCCAGCCAACAACATCAAATCAGGGCATACCTGAAGTCTTTCCTTTTTTCTCATTATAAAACTTTCACACTCTCCTGCCTGCCTTCCAATCTCTGACAAACACAAGTGATGGTGGCTGACTGCTTTGCCACAGCAAGCTTTGAATAAATATCCTTTGCTTGTATTCATATGAGTGTTCTCCATTTATTTCTGCTCTTGGAATTACAGAATTATTATAGGTGGTTTCAATTATTAATTTATACCCCCAAAGACTCAAGACATAGTCATTTATAATTTTACTAGGGCTGGAATTTGAATTGTACTATTTGAGACTGATATATGGCAGTTAGTGACTGCCCTGTACACACATACAACTTTGCTTTTATATTCATACTGTGACACATGTACCTTACTGGGGAAATTATATTCTCTAGAGTATATTTTGGGGGATTTTTTTTTTTTGTTATTTTTATTTTTTGAGATGGAGTCTCGCTCAGTCACCCAGGCTGGAGTGCAGTGGTGTGATCGTGGCTCACTGCAAGCTCCGCCTCCTGGGTTCGCACCATTCTCCTGCCTCGGCCTCTCAAGTACTGGGACTACAGGTGCCCACCACTACTCCCGGCTAATTTTTTTGTATTTTCAGTAGAGACAGGGTTTCACCATGTTAGCCAGGTTGGTCTCGAACTCCTGACCTCGTGATCTGCCCGTCTCGGCCTCCCAAAGTGCTGGGATTACAGGCGTGAGCCACCGTGCCCGGCCTGGGGGATTATTTTTGAAGGTATCAGACTTAACACCTATGTATCTTAAGGGTCTACTATTGAGAAATTTCCAAAGAGTGATCGACTTTGAAGAGTAGAAAGGAAATTAATAAAAGATCAAGCCTGTGGGACTTAGAAAAAATAGTGCTACTCTGTTGACCTAAAAGGAAGAAGCTGAAGCAAAGTTAATATAAGTAGAGTTAATTTGGGCCAAGCTTGAAGATTGCAACCTAGGAGCATAGATTCAAGTTACCTTGAATATACACACCGATTAGCAGCCATCACAACTGAATCTTATTTATTTATTTATTTATTTTGAGACAGAGTCTCGCTCTGTTGCCCAGGCTGGAGTCAATGGCATCATCTTGGCTCACTGCCACCTCCACCCCCAGGTTCAAGCGATTCTCCTGCCTCAGCCTCCTGAGTAGCTGGGATTATAGGTGCATGCTACCACGCCCAGCTAATTTTTGTAGAGACGGGGTTTCACCATGTTAGTTAGGCTGGTCTTGAACTCCTGATCTCGTGATCTGCCTGCCTCAGCCTCCCAAAGTGCTGAGATTACAGGTGTGAGCCACTGCGCCCGGCCCACAGGTGAATCTTTAAAGGCAAAAAAGGGAACAAGAAGTGAACTGATACAACGTTGTGTACAGAAATTCTTATTGGTTTATGGAAATAACATTTATTAGTGACTGGTTACATTGTTAAGCTATAGGATGTAGGTTATAGTGTCTGATGCGACATTAGGTTAATTTATAGCTACTTGTGGCATAAGCAAGCAGTTTCAGGAGATGAATACCTAGCTCAAGGGAGAAGTAGGATGTGATTGTTGTCTCCTTTTAATGTCCCTCTGGGTCTGACAGTTTAAAATAACCACATTCCTCAGATAAAAATAATTTTCTTTTCTCACTCTAAATGACAGAAATGGAGACTTCGGAAAGGAATTAAGTATAAGGAAAAGATCAAGAGACAGCAGGATGTTCAAGTTCATTGAACAAACATTGACTGGCAGCTAGAGAATAGTAGGCACTATTCTAGATGCTGAGGATAATAGTGAAGAACAAAACAGAACAAAATCCTTGCTCTTGTGGAACTTACATTTGAAATTACACAGTTGAAGATTTAGCCTTGGGTAAGACATAGACATAAGGACAAAAAAAGGAATGCCTGAGATGCTCAGGATGGTGCCACAGCACAGAAACACACTAGGGCCTATGTTACAGCAGTCCCGTGGAATTTCCCTTAAATAACCCAGGGAAAAGATATTAATGGAAGTTAAACTAGGTTTTGAGACTAGCTGAAGACAGTCTGCCAGAATTACTTTATCCGTTACAAGAATATCCACAGCTTGTCCTTTAACAGATGGTCTGGAAACAGGAGGTAATAATGGTAACTTACACAGTACTATCATTTACAATATTTTAATTCAGAAGCTCATATTTATAGAAGAAACTGAGGCACAGTAGAGAGTAGAATAATCCTCAAGATTATATAACAAATTGTAGTCAGATTAAGAATTGGTATCTAGCTTTCCTGACTCTTAAGATTCTGAGAGATATTTATAATGCTATTATTTTCTCAGACTATACATCAAATATTAGCATAAAGAATTCTTAGGCGTCTTACGGGCTGATACCCTAAAGAATGCTAATGAAATAAAAAAAGAGACTGGTGCTGGAATAATATGATTAATGTCTGCAACGAAATTTCCCCTAAGTAGTCATACCAAGTAGTTGGTTAAGGTTTTTTTTTTCTTTTTCTTGTACAATACGTCTCTGAATGATTTATTAGAGGTGTTTGATGTTTATAGTTTATTTGAAATTGATTCGATCAATTAAAATGCTCATTGGCATTGTTTTATTAGTCGCTAGAATATGCATTCAACTTCACTGAAACAAGACTTAAAAGGTAAGAGGTACACTAAATCGTGACTATAAGAGTAAGAGAACTTAATTTCTTCACACCATCTGGACAAGATGTTAAATTACAGAACCCTTTAGTCTTGTTTTTGTCTTCTAGATAGAAATCAGGATGCTGAACAAACCTCTCCCATGGAATAGTCAAAATATTTAAGGAACAATCTATATACAGTTTAATAATCGCCAACATTTGGCAGGGCGTGGTGGCTCGCGCCTATAATCCCAGCACTTCGGCCGCTCGAGGCGGGCGGATCGCTTAAAACCAGGAGTAGGAGACCAGCTTGGCCAACATGGCGAAACCCCGTCTCTACTGAAAAATATAAAAATTAGCCTGGCATTGGTGGCTTGCGCCTCTAGTCCCGGATACATTGGAAGCTGAGGCTGGAGAATCGCTTGACCCCGGGAAGCAGAGGTTGCAGTGAGCTGTGATTGTGCCACTGCACTCCAGCCTGGGTGGCAGAGTGAGACACTGTCTCAAAACAAACAAACAAAAAATTGCTAACATTTGTGAGGTTCTTATTATGTGCCACGAATGGATCTAAGCCCTTCTCATTTGTAAACTCATGCAATCCTGGCATATACACAAAAAACGAATGTGGCAGGTACTATCATCATGTCCATTTTGTAGATAAAGAAACCGAGGGCCAGAGAAGTTGAAGTAGCTTGCCCTAGGATGTAGTTTGTAACTCCTAGAGCTGAGATCTTGTTTATATACAAAAGGTTTCAAGAATCAAAAGCACTCTAAGCCACTTTGCGTTTCGGCTGTCGAGAAAGGGATATCCAAAGTTTCAGGTTCGCAGTTTGTGAAACAGAGCTGCCAGCTTTCGTTCTAAGGCAGGCGGAGGTTTGGCACTCCCTCGTCCAACGCTCTGCCCCAGACACCCACGGTCGCTTTCCTCTTCTTCCTCCACCTCGCCCTACTTCCCTTCTTCCTATCTTCGCTCTTTTTTCGCCTCGCCGCCGTGTATCCTCGCTCGCTGCGGAGCCCCTCGCATTACTTCCCTAGCCTCTGCCACGCCACACTGGATACGCGCCCACGCGCAGTCCGCCGTCGCGCCTCTATGACGTGTCGCCGCTTTCGGCCGGGGGTGGGGGGGGCGAGGCTGCGCGGAGGGCAAGCCGGGGGCGGGGCCGGGGCCAGAGCAGAACCCCGGGTCTCCGCGGCCATCGCTGACTGAGCTGTCCCTTCCCCTCACCCGCTCCACGCCCTCCTGGGCCGAGTGGAGTTGGGTGGTGTCAGCAGCCTCTCCCTGAGGGGCACCGCGGCTTCAGGAGCTGGGCCTCCAGTGCGGCGCGATGTCAGGCGCCGTGACAGCTCTGTGAGTCCGAGGCCGCGGCCGTGGCGCTGGGCGGCTGCGGGGCCTGGCCGGTCCGCTCATGGTGCCGCCACGACGCCATCGCGGGGCAGGAAGGCCAGGTAGGCAGGCAGGGAAGGGCCCCGACATCACCGGAGCCCAAACCGGGACGGAGTGCCCACCAACAGCACCACCTCCTGCCCTTGGTGGCAGCCGGAGCGCCTTGACCGAAACCGTGACGGTCTCCAGGGGCGGAGGGACGGGAGCTGACAGGGGCGCCCGAGCCCTGCGCCCACCCCTGGCAATTGAGGAAGCCGTGCGTGCGCCCTCGCCTCGGCTCGCCGGGGAGGCGTCACTGCCTTAACTGTCTTCCCCGCTCCAAAACAGGAGGAGGATTCCTTTTCCCAGCTGTTTCTTTTGAAATGACTGGATGTTTTCACAGAGGTGGGTGGAGGAGCGTGGAGAATCCTTTTCTTTTACCACTTGAGGATATTGGAGAGGTGCCTTCAAGATCCACAACAAATCACTTACTCTCGGATAACCAAATTCCACTCCAGGAGATCGGGGACAGAAAAGACACTTTTAGAAACAGTGTCTAGACGCTGTCTCCGGGGATGGATTCCTCTGGGTGGAGAGGTGAATGGAGTTCTGTGTTTGTGAAATTCAGAGAAGCTATTTTCTAGTAGTTAACTATTCTTAAATGTGCCGTCTGTTGTATATTACTCCCCCTCGCTGCCCGCCCGGTATCGCGTATCTCTCTAAGGATAATCTGAAGCGTACAGTGGAGACCATGAAAGTACTGAGAAAGGTGGCAAGTATGTTTAACACCTTTTGGTCCTTTTCTTTGATTTGCTTTCAGTTTGAAGGCGAAGAGTAAAAAACGATGTGATGAATGTTACCTTGAGTTACTGACGTTTTCATAGCATAATTTCATGGTTGTTTTTAGGGGTGCTGAGTTCTTCACCTTTAAGACTGAGATCTGCCAAGTTTTCCGGCATTGCTCTTGAGGATCTCAGAGAGGCTCTTAAGACCAGGTAGGTTCCACATGCTTATCCACTGTGTAACTTTCACACTGAACATTAGCTAACACATGTCAGATGTTTCTGTTATACTAATTTTCTGATTTTTAATGGTTATTTTTCTAAAATCATCTCTAATGTGATCTGTATTTTCTAAAAAAAACAGACTGCAAATGGTGTGTGTGTTTATCATGAACCGAATGAATTCCCAGAACAGTGGTTTCACTCAGCGCAGGCGAATGGCTCTTGGGATTGTTATTCTGCTGCTTGTTGATGTGATATGGGTTGCTTCCTCCGAACTTACTTCGGTACGTACCTGCGGTCCAGGAATGATGTTACATTACAGCCACGATGTTACTGTTAACCTGTAGTAACTCTAGCCATTACAATCTCCTGCTTTCTCAAAGCAGTATCTTAAATACTATGGAATTTTTAAAAAATATCGAATGATTGCCACTTGAAGTTAAAACTGAAAGGATGATCTTTTTTATTGTTTCATACAGTTTTCTTGCATCTTTTAGGGAGGGTTACTTAGAGAGACTGCATATTTTCTTATATTTGAAAGTGTTACTTTTGGCTTTTTTTCTAAATTCAAATTCTTTCTGTGAATATTATTTTCTAGTGAAATAACTATCAGGATGCAAAACAATGTCACCATTTACTAGAAAGTTCAGCGTGCTTTTGGACAAATGAGTAAAAATAATGAGTTTTCATGTGTAGGTCACTGTTATGCCCATGAGTGGTTGCATCCACATTTATGCTTGCTGACTCAAACCTTATTATGAGGTGCTTGGTATACCTCATAATTTTCCTTCAGTTAAGTTGTATCTTTACAATTTCCTTCAGTTAAATTTTATCTTTATTGATGACCTATTGGTAGTAATGTGGCATTTTGAATTTGCAAGCTAGTTTTTCTTTCTACTTGTATACTTTATTCTGCTTGGTTAATGATCCCTATAAAAAGCAACTTTTATTTTCAGAAGTCTGCATTTCAACTTCTATGTTGCAATTTTAAGGCGAATATACAGCAGGAAACTGGCATTTATAAAATGAATTTAACTTTCAAAAGCAGTTTAATACTCAGGTCTTCTCATATTGTAGCTAAGTAAATATTGACATTGGCATTGTATTCTATGAATATATAAGTTTTTTTTTTTGAGATGGAATCTTGCTCTGTTGCCCAGGCTGGAGTGCAATGGCGCGATCTCGGCTCACTGCAACCTCTGCCTCCTGGGTTCAAGCGATTCTCCTGCCCCAACCCCCTGAATAGCTGGGATTACAGGCGTGCCCCACCACGCCAGGCTAATTTTTGTATTTTTAGTAGAGACGGGGTTTCACCATGTTGGTCAGTCTGGTCTCGAACTCCTGACCTCGTGATCCGCCCGCCTTGGCCTCCCAAAGTGCTGGGATTACAGGTGTGAGCCACCGCACCCGGCCAAGTATATAAGTTTTTATACTTTTCGGAGTTAGTCTCTGGAATCTAATAGGCCATATATTTTTCGTTTTAGAACTCTTCTATAACTTTCTTTTAGATGAACATTTTGTACTTTTACCTCAAAGAAATGTCTTTGATATTGACAGGGAACTAAATCTATCTTTTAAATTTTATTTTCATTTAAAATAAATAGTTTGCTTTTATTTATCAGTTAATACAATTTAGGACCAAATAGCACCTGGTTAAGTTATAATTTAACCATATCTAAGCAAAGTAGAAAAGAAAAAATGTGTTGTTTGTGGTAATCATTTCACAATGTATACATATATCAAAACACCACGTTGTAAAAAGTACATATATTTGGTATTTGTCAGTTGTACTTTAATGAAACTGGAGAAAAAAACTCATCTTTATTGTTTTAAAGTAAAATATTTTAGTAAGAGGATATTTTATAATCTCATTATTCAAGAGTATATGTAATGTCTCTACTTCTTCAACCAGATATGCTCATTAAACTTTGGAGATAGGGCCGGGCGTGGTGGCTCATGACTGTAATCCCAACACTTAGGGAGGATGAGGTGGGTGGATCACCTGAGGTCAGGAGTTTGAGACCAGCCTGGTCAACATGGTAAAACCCAGTCTCTACTAAAAATACAAAACTTAGCTGGGTGTGGTGGTGGGTACCTGTAATCCCCGTTTCTCAGGAGGCTGAGGCAGGAGAATCGCTTGAACCTGGGAGGCAGAGGTTGCAGTGAGCCGAGATCACGCCATTGCACTCCAGCTTGGGCAACAAAAGTGAAACTCCTTCTCAAAAAAGAAAAAAGAAAGCAAACTTTGGAGATAAAGTGTGTATTTCAAAAATAAAATCAGTCTTTTTATTATGGATATTTTCTAACGTATACAAAGTAGAATATTATAATGAATCTCCTTGTGTTCATTACTTACCTTTAGCAGTTAACCAAATTTGCCAACCTTATCAACCTCCTCAAAACTTTTTTCCTGGAGCATTTTAAAGCATATTTTAAAGCATATGTCACATGTCATTTCAGCCACAATTTCTTTCCTATATACTTGAAACTGAAAAGGACTTTTAATTTTCTTAAACATAATCACTATGCCATTAACATAGTTAACAAAATTAACTGTAATTCCTTAAGATCATCTGACATCCAGTTCATGTTCAGTTTTCTCCAGTCCAGTTTTCTGCAGTGGTGTCAAGGACTTTTTTTTCCCGTTAAGTTTGTTAGGATCTAAACAAAGATCACGCGTTGCATTTGTGATATCTTTTAAGTCACTTTATTCCTTAACTGTATCTTCCCTCCTTTTTTTTTTTTTTTCATATCATTAATTTGTTGGAGAAACTGGGTCATTTTTCCTATTGGGTGTATCACACATTCTGGATTTAGCTGATTGTTTCCTTGGGGTATCATTTAACTTGTTATTTTTCTCTTTATTTCTTGTAAAGTGGTAGTTAGGTATAAAGTCGATTTAGGTTTAGTTTTCAGGAAAGAATACTTTGGGGTACTGAGTACTTCCTGTGACATTCCAGCATGAGATTAATGACTGCAAGTCTCAATTTAGATGATGCCATTTAAGTACTATAAAGTTCCTCATCACCTTTTAGGTAATAGTTGAATATCCACGTTTAAGTTGTCTAGATAAAGTATTTCATTAGGGGTTGCAAAATGGTGATTTTTTTTTTTTTTTTTTTTTTTGAGATGGAGTTTTGCTCTTGTCACCTAGGCTGGAGTGCAATGGTGCGATCTTGGCTCACTGCAACCTCTGCCTCCCAGGTTCAAGCAATTCTCCTGCCTCAGCCTTCTGAGTAGCTGGGATTATAGGCACCTGCCACCATGCCCAGCTAATTTTTGTATTTTTAGTAGAGACTGGGTTTCACCATGTTGGCCAGGCTGGTCTTGAACTCCTGACTTCAAGTGATCCACCCACCTTGGCTTCCCAAAGTGCTGGGATTATAGGTGTGAGCCACTGTGCCTGGCCAGAGCCATTGTTTCTTTTAGTATCAAATGGCGTGGACCACCGTTTACGTCCTAGAGTTGCACTTTCCTCCTGGATTGTCATTTTTTTCTATGCCTTTTTAGTGGCTATAACTAGGAATTTTCTTAGGATATAAAAAATTGTGAGTTTATATTCACGATACACTAAAAACAAACAAACAGAAAACACCAGTCTCCCTTGGGAAACGTCCATAACGTTGAAATTTGTCAGTTTCCTTTTGGTGCTCCCATGGTATCCTGAACCCCTCTCTTGTTACTTGGCACATTATGCTTATTGTCTTCATATATATGTCTCCTCTATTAGATGTTAAGCTCCCCAAGGGCAGGATAACTTCCCTTATTTCTCTCTTTTTTTTCTTTATGAAATAGGGTCTTGCTCTGTTGCCCAGGCTGGAGTGCAGTGCCTTGATCATGGCTCACTGCAGCCTCAACCTTTGTGAACTCAAGGGATCCTCCTGCTTCAGCCTCCTAAGTAGCTGGGACTACAGGCGCATGCCACCACGCCTGGCTAATTTTTCTATTTTGTTGCAGAGACAGAGTTTTGCCATGTTGCCCAGGCTGGTCTTGAAATTCTGGACGCAAGCACTCCGCCTGTCTTGGTCTCCCCAAGTGCTGGGATTATTGGCGTGAGCCACCACGCCTGGCCCTGTCTTATTTTTCTTTAGCTCCTAGTATAGGCACTGTTTCATAGTAGGTTTCAATGAATGTTAAACCAAACTTATTTTAGCAGGTTGTTGCTGCTTTGTTTGGTGATATCCTTTTGTATGCAAGGTAAATACAGTATTCAGAAATGAATCTAAAATATTTTTGTAATCCCTTTGACTTCTTCTTTCCAAGTGAACTTCTGAAGAGTTAAAAATCATGTAGTGACTTTATTTTGGAGACGAGTAATAAGGTTTAAGATCATCTCAAAGTTGTCTGTGTAACTTGTTCCTCTGCAGTATGTTTTTACCCAGTACAACAAACCATTCTTCAGCACCTTTGCAAAAACATCTATGTTTGTTTTGTACCTTTTGGGCTTTATTATTTGGAAGCCATGGAGACAACAGTGTACAAGAGGACTTCGCGGAAAGCATGCTGCTTTTGTAAGTTTTTAATTTTAAGTGTCTGTTGGGAAGGGGGTATATGTATGTTTTTTCAAAGTTTAAAGACGTATTAGTTTCTTTAAGGAGAGTCTTATTTTAAGTTGTTCAGTTAAGCGAGTGAAGATGATATAAGGAAACCTGCTCTCGTCCAGAATTTTAAATGTATTCTTCTAATCAAGTAGTATCAGAATATTTTGTGAGAACTCTTACTCCATGACGTTTTCTGAGTTGTTAAAAATTGTTGAATTAGTCCAAATCAATTAATGTGGCGATGAAGATGAAACTAAGGAATAAGAAGAATGTCAAGAGTCTTTGCAGATTGGATGAGTATCCTCTAATTGTTAGGTGGATTCTGGAAACAAAACAATTCAAAGTTTTATGTATTAAAATGAAAATCTCATATTTCCAGACATATTTTAGATGTTTGGCTAATCAAACTATATTCTTTGATTGAAGTAATATAACATGCTCATTCATAGTGTTGAAAGAAATATGAGTTTATATAATGATATATCTTCTTTATAGAAGTAGAAATTTTGAATTATTGAGAATGAAGAATTATAAAACTGTTTCTTATATTAATCCTTTTAAAAAATTCTTTATTATGTTAAAATATATATAATGTGAAATATACCATTTTAACTATTTTTAAATGTATACTAGTGGCATTAAGTGCATTTTCTTTGCTGTACAACCATCAGCTCCAGAATTTTTTATCATCCTAGACAGAAAGTCTGTACACAGACTTAAAAATAACCCCTATTTTCACGAGGTCAGGAGATCGAGACCATCCTGGCTGACACTGTGAAACCCCATCTCTACTAAAAACTACAAAAAACTAGCCGGGCGAGGTGGCGGGCGCCTGTAGTCCCAGCTACTCGGGAGGCTGAGGCAGGAGAATGGCGTGAACCCGGGAGGCGGAGCTTGCAGTGAGCTGAGATCCGGCCACTGCACTCCAGCCTGGGTGGCAGAGCGAGACTCCGTCTCAAAAAAAAAAAAAAAAAAAAAAAAATACCCCCTATTCATTCTTCCCTCCAAACCCTAGTAACCACTATATTATTTTCTGTCTCTATTAATCTTTTTCTTTCATGTGTATTATTTTTTGTGGGTCAAAATAGTATTGTTTGTTTCTTGTCTTATCTAATAAGTACATTCTTTTTAAAATTACTGATTTATTTTTAGAGACAGGGTCTCACTTTGTTGCCCAGGCTGGAGTGCAGTGGTTTAATCACAGTTTGCTATAACCTTGAACTCCTGGGGTCAAGCAATCCACTTGCCTCAGTCTCTCTAGCTGAGTACATAGCCATGCAATACCACACCCCACTCATTTTTGTATTTTTTGTAGAGACAGTGTCTCACTATGTTGCTCAGGCTGGTCTCAAAGTCTGGCCTCAGGCAGTCCACTGTCTTGGCCTCCCAAAGTGCTGGGGTTACAGGCCTGAGCCACTGCACCCTGCAGTCAGGGGCTTTCAATAATTATATTTTAAAGCTGGGCTTGGTGGCTCATACCTGTAATCCCAGCACATTGGAAGGCCAAGGCAGGCAGATCTCTTGAGCCTCAGGAGTTCAAGACCTGCCTGGGCCATAGTAGCTCATGCCTCTTATCCTAGCACTTTTGGAGGCTGAGGTGGGCGAATCATGAGGTCAGGAGATCGAGACCATCCTGGCCAACATGGTGAAACCCCATCTCTACTAAAAATACAAAAATTACCTGGGCATGGTGGCATGCTCCTGTAGTCACAGCTACTCAGGAGGCTGAGGCAGGAGAATTGCTTGGACTCGTGAGTCAGAGGTTGCAGTGAGCTGAGATCACGCCACTGCACTCCAGCCTGGTGACAGAGCGAAACTCCGTCTCTAAATAAATAAATAAATAAATAAAAAACATTAAATTTTTTTTTAAAATTTAGGTGAAGCCTGCAAATGTATACTCATGTGCACACACAAATTTCACTTACCAAAAATATAAGTACGTATTTCTTTACTTTGCAAAAGTAATACATATACATTGTAGCAATTATATATACATCATAATATCACATGTAGGGATAAATTGTATGTGTATTAGCATAGGTATATTGTTGAAAATTTAGAAAATACAGAGAAACAAGAAGAAGAAAAGAAATTCTGGCCGGGCGCGGTGGCTCAAGCCTGTAATCCCAGCACTTTGGGAGGCCGAGGCGGGCGGATCACAAGGTCAGGAGATCGAGACCACAGTGAAACCCCGTCTCTACTAAAAATACAAAAAAAAAAATTAGCCGGGCGCGGTGGCGGGCGCCTGTAGTCCTAGCTACTCAGGAGGCTGAGGCAGGAGAATGGCGTGAACCCAGGAGGCGGAGCTTGCAGTGAGCCGAGATCGCGCCACTGCACTCCAGCCTGGGCAACAGCGTGAGACTCCGTCTCAAAAAAAAAAAAAAAAAAAAAAAAAAAAGAAATTCTACCATTCAAGGAATAACCACTGATAATATTTTGACATATATCCTACCATTCTTTTCATGTGTGTATTTTTTATTTTTTACAAAAATGGAATTGGGCCTGGTGCGGTGGCTCATGCCTATTATTCCAGCACTTGAGGAAGCTGATGTGGGTGGATCATTTGTGGCCAGGAGTTTGAGACCGGCCTGGCTAACATGGTGAAACTCTGTCTCTACTAAAAATACAAAAAATTAGCCAGTAATGGCAGTGCATTCCTATAATCCCAGCTAGTTGGGAGGCTGAGGCACGAGAATTGCTTGAAGTCGGGAGGTGAAGGTTACAGCGAGCAGAGATTGCGCCACTGTACTCCTGTCTGGGTGACAGAGTGAGACTGTCTCAAAAAAAATAAAATAAAAATGAAAATGGAATTGTTTCTTTTTAAGGTTTATCCATGTTGTAGTGTTTCTGTACTTCATTCATTTTTTGTTGTTGTTCTTGAGACAGAATCTCACACTCTTGCCCAGGCTGGAGTGCAGTGGCGTGATCTCGGCTCACTGCAACCTCTGCCTCCTGGGTTCAAGTGATTCTCATGCCTCAGCCTCCTGAGTAGCTGGGATTACACGCGCCCACCACCATGCCCGGCTAATTTTTGTATTTGTATTAGAGACGGGGTTTCACCATGTTGGTCAGGCTGGTCTTGAACTCCTGACCTCAAGCAATCCACCCACCTCGGCCTCCCAGAGTGCTGGGACTACAGGCGTGAGCCACTGCATCCGGCCAAGTAATGTCATTTTTAAAGCTTTTAATTCTTATTGCTAAATTACCGTCTGTAATGGTTGCATTAATTCTTATCTCTGTTAGCAGTATATAATTAAACCCTTGTTAAACACTCATTAAATCTCATGATTGAACCCTTACCAACATCCCGACATTTGGCAACTTGACAGGTGAACAATGATGATAGCTTGTTTAATGTGCATGTTTTTGGTTACTTTCTCATATATTTTTTGGAAAGTAGAACTCTTGTGTTTGTTGTCTGCGTCTTATTTTTCTACAATGACTCCCTTTTTGTTATTGATCTTTTAGGGTTCTTTTACAGCATGGGGCTCTAGTGTTTGAATCTTATTCTATCACTTGCCAACTTTTGACCTTGTGCAAGTTTTTTAACCTCTTCAGACTTTCAGCAGAGATAATGATAGACTAGCTATGAATATGAAATGGAATCATATAGCATTAGCGCAGTGATTCTCAAAGTGTGGTCCAAACCTTGAAATTCATTCAGGGTTTTTTTCTTTTTTCTTTTTGAGACGGAATCTTGCTCTGTGGCCCAGATTGGAGTGCAGTGTCGTGATCTCGGCTCACTGCAACCTCTGCGTCCTAGTTCAAGCGATTCCCCTGCCTCAGCCTCTTGAGTAGCTGGGATTACAGGCACACGCCACTGTGCCCAGCTAATTTTTGCATTTTTTAGTAGAGATAGGGTTTCACCATGTTGGCCAGGCTGGTCTCAAACTCCTGACCTCAAGTGATCCACCCACCTCAGCCTCCCATAGAGCTGGGATTACAGGTGTGAGCCACCACGCTTGGCCTCATTCAGAGGTTTTTGAGGTCAAAACTAATTTCATCATAATACTGAGATACTGAGATGTTTCTTCCCTTTTTTTTTTTTTTTTTTTTTTGAGACGTAGTCTTGCCGCCCAGGCTGGAGTGCAGTGGCACGATCTTGGCTCACTGCAACCTCCACCTTCAGAGTTGAAGTCATTCTCCTGTCTCAGCCTCCTGAGTAGCTGAGATTACAGGCACGTGCCAACACCCTTAGCTAATATTTTTGTATTTTTAGTAGAGACAGGGTTTCACCATGTTGGTCAGGCTGGTCTTGAACTCCTGACCTCAGATGATCCACCAGCCTTGGCCTGTTACTTGCCTTTTTAACTAACCCATCCCTCCTTTCCCTACTTATCTGAAATATTATAGTAGTGTTGTGAAAAGGGCATAAGCTTTTGTTTTAGACTAACTTGGGTTTTAATCCTGACTGTCAGGATTAAAAATCTCTCAGCCTCAAATTTTTCATCCATAAAATGAAGATAATACCTACCTCACAATGGTGAATATGTGGCATTAGCTGCTATTATTGTTAGTAACAGTTATACTCTTGTAGGTTGATTCTGGATTTTTGCTTCTATTTATTTGAGTCATGTCTGACTAGTCCTACAGTGTAATATAAATTGAATTGGATTTTATACCTTGTTATCTGTATTTAGTTTGCAGATGCTGAAGGTTACTTTGCTGCTTGCACAACAGATACAACCATGAACAGTTCTTTGGTAAGTCCTTCTTTTTTTGTCAGGAATGGAGAGGTGGGGTTGAGCCATGGTAGGAAAAACTGAAACAGTTTTGATGTTAGCAAAGCTATGTTACAACATAGATATGGCTCAATATTGGGTGCCCATCATGAGGATTGTAATTTGGTACTTTTTTTCTCCTTAGGGATACCTGGGGCCTAGAGGTAAGCAATTTAGCTGCCTCTGAAGAGAGAGGGGAAGGGGAAACTGGTTCAGGAGTGAAAATAATAAAGGACAATCCTTTGTTACTAACCAACTTTTTTACTTCATGCACGTTATTATTATCATTTAGAAACACATATTTTTGACACTGAGACTATATAGGCAAATTGTTTGTTTGTGTATTCCACAAATTTTTTACAGTGACAAATATGTGTTAAACACTTGTTCTAGGCTCTGAAGATACAGCTTTGTTCTAGTGTGTGAGTGTGTGTGTATTTGCGAGGGGACAGGTAATAAGCAAGTAAAGTAATTGACGTAGTCACTTATTTTAAGCATTTATAATCTAGTTGGAGAGGTAGTATATAAAAATCTGTTTTTTTTAAGATGATCACTCAGGCACCTCTTCTTTTATTTTTTATTTTTAGATTTCTTTTTAGAGACAGGGTCTTGCTCCGTTGCCTGGGATGGAGTACAGTGGCAGTGTTATGGCTCATTGTTAACTTTGAACTGCTGGGTTTAAACAATCCCCTTGTCTCAGCCTCCTAAATACAAGCATACTCCACCACTAGCTTTTGATTTTTATTTTTTAGAAACATGGTCGTGCTGTGTTGCTCAGGGTGGCATCTCTGTAAAATGTATTTTTAATGATACTTGTTTTCTTTCCAAACATGGCATTTTATCTGAGAAAAATTGTAATTACTCTAAAATTTAATAGCAATTTGTGAAGCACTGGCTTGGTGACCTTACTCCCAGCACAGTTTTCTTGTTTGCCTCTCTGTTTTTTAGTGTAGGCTACAGTGGCATGCAGAGTAGGTTAATAGGTACTATGAAGAATTTTTTTTTTTCCTGGGATTTTAAGCATCAATAACATAATTTAGTATCATTTGTCTCTATCAGTACAGAAGACAGAGTTGAGATGACAGCCTGTTCTTCTGACTACTCTTGTACTAATTCTTGCTATTATCTGTAAGATGGATATGTCAAATTGCTCTAGGCCAGATGCTATAGTGAAAACTTCAGTATAACAAAGAGATTATGTCTATTTCCAAACCTACTGTCCCTTCATTTACTGAATATATACATTTTTTTATTGGTAGAGCTCTATACCAGGAGTTAAAAGAGAAATCAAAGAAATAAAAAGAATTCTGTTAATTTTGAACAATTAGCCTAGTTGGAGATTTGTACCTTAAATATAGATCATCTGAAGAACATTTGTAAAAACAGTTGAGAAATTTATAACTACCTGAAAATATGGACCTTTGGAGCATGGTTAGACAAACCTGGCTTTAATTCTTTTGTCTACTACCTGATTACTTTATATCTCAGCTTTATTCTCTAAAATTATTAATATTATTATTATTGTTTTGAGATGGAGTCTCGCTCTGTCACCCAGGCTGGAGTGCAGTGGCAGAATCTCAGCTCACTGCAGTCTCCGCCTCCTGGTTTCAAGCTATTCTCCTGCCTCCACCTCATGAGTAGCTGGGATTACAGGCACACACCACCATGCTCAGCTAATTTTTGTATTTTAGTAGAGATGGGGTTTCACCATGTTGGCCAGGCTGCTCTCGAACTCCTGACCTCAAGTGATCTGCCCGCCTCAGCCTCCCGAAGTTCTGAGATTACAGGCATGAACCACTGCACCGGCCATATTCTATAAAATTATTGTGAGGACTAAAGAGAAATATATGTTTAACTGCTCTAGAGTTGGTACTCAATACATAGTAAGAATTGGTAAGTAGTAGCTATTTTGTGTAAAGGTCTTCAAGAATTTTAGTTAATATAAGAGGAGACAATTTAGTAAATATTAAATACATACTATATACCTGGTTATCAGTTTGTTATCTGCCTTCCCTGTTAGACTGAATGATCACTGAGGAAGAGACTGCTTTTATTTACCCTTATTTCCCCAGGATGTAGAACAGCATCTGACATAGTAGGAGCTCAATAAGCATTTGTTAAATGAATGAAAAGGAATGAGACATAATCTGTTAGCTGAGATAGAATCTGTTAGCTAAGAAAGAGATATGTTTTTATGACATTTAAATATTAGATATCATAATATGCCAATGCTGTTATATTACGTTTCTAAACTGTAAACTGGATTCTTTTCTGTCATTGTACCTGTATGGATCTGTTGAGTTTCCTTTTTTAAGTCTTGAAAATTGCTGTTTAAACTTGGTGGTGAACAACCATGTTTTAGATGGTATTTGTGTTTACGTACCATCCATTTAAATTTTAACCAGTATATTAGCTTTTATATTTGTTGTTTATTTTTTTTTCTGTTATATTCCAGAGTGAACCTCTGTATGTTCCTGTGAAATTCCATGATCTTCCAAGTGAAAAACCTGAGAGCACAAACATTGATACTGAAAAAAGTAAGCAAAACTTAGAAATGGGTAGAAAGTTTAGCTTTATCCAAGCCACTTCAGAACTTAGTGATGATGTGGGTTGACTGAAACACCCAGCAATTCTGCTCCATGTGGTGTCGTCTCAGCCTAAAGTCTTCTAGAAGTTTGACTGGATTGTGAATCTAATATAGTATAATCATTTTTGTATTATTTCAACTGGAAATAATTTCTAAATACCAGAGATCTCTATGGTTTCATCATATATATGTATACACACATATACACACACGCATCACACGCATATACATATATATATATACTTTTTTAAACAAATAATATCCTCTTAAATATGCCCTCAAAGAGCCTAATAGCAAATTATAAGAATTTTGCTGCTTCTGTGAATTTAGTGAAGAATGCCACCTTTAACATAAGGTGCAGTATTTATCCTTAATTTCCCTTGCAAGGAATGGACCTATAGAGAATTGTTCTGTGTGCTTGCCCAGGAAACGAATTCTCATAAATTGGATATGCATGAGGAAAAATCCAAATAAAGTTTTACTAGAAATACTAAAATAGTAATCAACTAAAATCCTGAAATAGGCAGTTGTGTATCTACAGTACACAATTGCAGAAACCTTGTTCGAATATTGGTTTCATTTTAAACCTTTTACAACATTTTTGTAGATGAAAACATTTTTCCTTTCAGCTCTTTTAAGTGAACAAAGTTGTCTCAGGTAATGATATACCTCTGGTTTACTTTGACTGTCTTACTCTGATCATAGATGAACTTATACGTTTATCAGTAAATTAAAACTTGTGACTTTTGTTGGAGAAGAATTATTTAAATATTTCGTATTGTGCTTTTCCTTTTAAGCCCCCAAGAAGTCTCGTGTAAGGTTCAGTAATATCATGGAGATTCGACAGCTTCCGTCAAGCCATGCATTGGAAGCAAAGTTGTCTCGAATGTCATATCCTGTGAAAGAACAAGAATCCATACTGAAAACTGTGGGGAAACTTACTGCAACTCAAGTAGCAAAAATTAGCTTTTTTTTTTGCTTTGTGGTAGGTCTTTTTATGATATGTTTGCATATGATATTTGAAACTTGAATTTTAAGACAGTATATATACCAACAATATAGGATGGAAGTGTGAGACAATTAGGTTGTTTAATCATGACTTTAAACTCTGCTGTTTGAGACCTGTAGGAAGTTAGGGTATCAAAATTAGTAAATGCTTGATATACCTCAAAGAGTTAGCATTCAATAAGTCCTATAACACTTCAGCTATTTATATATATGCACAAACTTTTGAACACGCACAGTTTGGGAAGTTCTTCAGAATTTAGCATTGCCTCATGGTCAAAATTATGAATAGAGTTATTTTCCACTGTAATATATGTATATACAAAGGTTAGTAAATATCCAGATAAGAGTTTACTGTATGCATTGATTTTTTTCAAATAAGTGTTTTGCAGTTTTATATTCATATAAATGAGGTTAAGTATTATTTTGTCAAGTACTCAGTATATTTCTACAGAATTTCTGGTTGTATTATTTATAGTTTCTTACTTTTTAAAGATAGAAACTGAAAAATGCGCTTAAGATTTCACATAGAATAATGATGGAGTAAATAAAGTATTGTTATTTTGGGCTAAGCTGGGATTAGAGACTTGTCTGAGTTAGTGAGAACTCTAACATGTAGAATTTAAAAAATGAATTTCTGTGCTATTTTATGTATACATCATTGGAAGTAGCCTAATCCAAGGTTTTTTAATATGAGCCTTTAAGATTCAAATTTATACCGAGCATCTTAAAACCCTAAATAATGAAATGCTAATGTCAATGTTATTAGCCTGATTATAAAATTTTTTTAATGTCATGATTTTGCCTTTCATACTCAAATAGCCCATTTTTCTCCATTCCCTGGCTCTACTAATAACACTACTCTTTATAGCAGATTTAAAGGTATGTGCAGATAATAGCCTTTTTAAGAATTAATTTTTGGGCCGGGCGCGGTGGCTCACGCCTGTAATCCCAGCACTTTGGGAGGCCAAGACGGGCGAATCACGAGGTCAGGAGATCGAGACCATCCTGGCTAACACGGTGAAACCCCGTCTCTACTAAAAAATACAAAAAAAAAACTAGCCGGGCGAGGTGGCGGGCGCCTATAGTCCCAGCTACTCGGGAGGCTGAGGCAGGAGAATGGCGTGAACCCGGGAGGCGGAGCTTGCAGTGAGCTGAGATCCGGCCACCGCACTCCAGCCTGGGTGACAGAGCGAGACTCCGTCTCAAAAAAAAAAAAAAAAAAAAAAAGAATTAATTTTTGAAATTATAATAAAGTATACATAAAATACACCATTTTGATCATTTTTTCTTTTTTTTTAAACGGAATTTTGCTCTTGTTGCCCAGGCTGGGGTGCAATGGCGCGATCTCGGCTCACCACAACCTCTGCCTCCTGGGTTCAAGCAATTCTCCTGCCTCACCGCCCCGAGTAGCTGGGATTACAGGCATGCGCCACTACAGCCAGCTAATTTTGTGTTTTTAGTAGAGACGGGGTTTCTCCATGTTGGTCAGGCTGGTCTCAAACTCCCGACCTCAGGTAATGTCCCCTGCCTCAGCCTCCTGAAGTGTTGGGATTACAGGCATAAGCCACCGCTCCCGGCCCTGATCATTTTTAAGTGTACGGTTAGTGGCATAAAGTACATTCACATTGTTGTGCAACCATCACCCATCCATCCACAGAATTTTTTCATCTTATAAAACTGAAACTATCCATTAAACAATAACTCTTCTTTCCCACCACCCACAGCCCCTGGCGACCTCTATTCTGTTTCTGTTTCTATGGATTTGACTACTCATAAGTACCTCATGTTGAGTGGAATCATACAGCATTTGTCTTTTTGAGACTGGTTTATTTCATTTAGCATAATGTCCTCCGGGTTCATCCAGGTTGTAACTTGTGTCAGAATTTCCTTTCTTTTGAAGGCAGAATAATATTTCATTGTACAGATATACCATCTTTTGTTTATTCATTATTCTGTCAGTAGATGCTTGGGTCACTTAGACCATAAATTGTCTTTGAAAAATAGCAACTTAAAATACATTATGAAAGCAGAAAGCTAACAGATAGTTTCAGTTTTATAAGATGAAAAAATCTGGCCAGGTACGGCGGCTCATGTCCATAATCCCAGCACTTTAGGAGGCTGAGGTGGGGAATCACGAGGTGAAGAGATCGAGACCATCCTGGCCAACATGGTGAAACCCCGTCTCTACTAAAAATACAAAAATTAGCTGGGCGTGGTGGTGCACGCCTGTAGTCTCAGCTACTCAGGAGGCTGAGGCAGGAGAATCGCTTGAACCCAGGAGGCAGAGGTTGCAGTGAGCTGAGATTGCACCACTGCACTCCAGCCTGGGTGACTGAGCGAGACTGTCTCAAAAAAAAAGAGAAAAAAATCCTGTGGATGGATGGGGTGATGGTTGCACAACAATGTGAATGCACTTTATGCCACTAACTATACACTTAAAAATGATCCAAATGGTATATTTTATGTATATTATAATTTCAAAAAATAATTTTAAAAAATGCTATTATCTGCACATACCTTTAAATCTGCTATAAAGGCTAGTGTTGTTACATAACAATTTACGTAAAACATTTCTCTCAGAGTTTTAAGTTAGGAAAAAGTTTGCTTTTTCCAAGGAAGGGAGATAGTTCCTTTTAACAGACAATGAGCTATGTAACTCAGGTTTTCCTATTGCCTCCCTGCCTTTTTGCCTACAGATGAGTTGTATGCTCGCCTGAAGTAGCTTTCTTCCTTTAAACTGAAGTCTCTGATATAATCATCACGTTCCACAGCCAGCTCCCACTGCATTACCCATTTAATCTGGCTCTGATCTTTTTACTCTTGTTTTAATTTTCACCATATACAATTGGTCCTTGAACAACATGGGTCTGTATTGCGCAGGTATGCTTACACACAGATTTTCATCTATCTCTGCCACACCTAAAACAGCAAGACCAGTCCCTTCTCTTTCCCAGGCTTCTTATGCAACATGAAAATGACAAGGATGACGACCTTTATATGATGATTCATTTCCACTTAATGGGTAGTAAATATATTCTTTCTTATGATTTTCTTAACAGCATTTCTTTTCTCTAGCTTTCTTTATTATAAGCATATAGTATACACTACATATAACATACAAAATATCTGTTAATCATTACTTATGTTATTGGTAGGGTTTCCAGTCACCAGTAGTCTATCAGTAGCTACATTTTAGGGGAGTCAAAAGTTATAGCAGATTTTTTTTATTGCCTGAGGGTTGGTCCCCCAATCCCCATGTTGTTCAAGGGTCAACTATAGAAGCTTTTATTACACATCTCCTTTGAAAACTGGGTAGCATATAATTAATACATTTTAGTCCTGCCTTACACTCATTTAAAACAAGCAGAGACCCCAACTAATAAAATAACGTGAATATATGAGACTTTAAACTATTTTTATTACATATGTAATTATCATACTGCAAATTCCAAAGATTTTCTTTTGATTTACCTAGCAGAATATTATTAATCAAGTTATCACTAAAATGAAGGCATTCCTTTGGGAAGTCAGAGGAATATAGTCCAGACATACAGTTTGTCCTCCAAATCCTTGAGTTCTGCCTCCTTGGATCCAACCAACTTCAGATCAAAAATAGTGAAGGTGAAAAAATAAAAGAACAGCAATATAACAATAAAAATAATAGAGATTAAAAAACAATAGCACAACAACTATTTACGTTGTCTTAGGTACGAGTAATCTAGAGATGATTTAAAGTATATGGGAGGATGTGTGTAGATTGTATCCAAATGCTATGCCATTTTATGTAAGGGATTTGAGCATCTTTGGATTTTGATACCTTTGGGGTTGGGGTCCTGGACCCAATCCCCTGCAGATACTGAGAGAAAACTTACCTTTTTAGAAATCTAGCTTAATAGAATGATAAGCTTTAGGTAAGGTTAAGAGCAGTGCTATTCAATAGAAATATAACATGAGCCTCAAATGTAGGCCACAAACATAGTTTTAAATTATCTAGTAGATGCATTTAAAAAAGGAAAAGGAAACAGATGTTATCAATTTCAGTATTATATTTGTATTTAACCCACTATATGTAAAAATATTATTTCAACATGTTATTGATGTAAAAATTATTGATGAGATAGTTTACATTCTTTTTTGTACTAAAATCTTCTAAACCCAGTATGCATTATACTTAAAGCACTTTTCAGTTCAGACCAGCCAATTTCAATTGCTCAGTAGCCATGAGTGGCTAGTGTCTAATGTACTGGACAGTGTAGATTAAAAGGAGTTAATGATTACTGTATTTGCCAATCTTCTTTGAATATCTTTTGTCTTACTAGGTTTTTTTTTTTCTGTAAAATATAATTTAGGTGATACTGGCTTTATCAAGAATATCTCTTACTACATATCCAAAGTAAATGAAATCAGTATCTCATAGAGATGTCTGCACCTCCATGTTTATTTTACAGTATTCATCATAGACAAGATATGGGAATAACCTGAGTGTCTATCGATGGATGAATATATATAGTACATTTTCATGGCTGAACATAATGTAATATTATTCAGCTGTAAAAAGAAGGAAATCCTGCCATTTGCAACAACATGGACAAACCTGGAAGACATTATGCTAAATAAAATAAGCTAGGCATAGAATGTCAAATACTCACAAATATGATCTCACTTATGTATGTAGAATCTAAAATAGAAGCAAAGAGTAGAATGGTGGTTGCCAGAGAGTAGAATGGTAGGGAAATGGGGGTGTGTTGGTCAAAGAGTACATAATTTCAATTATAAGATAAATAAGTTTTGGGAACTAATGTGTATGGAGACTTCAGATAACAGTACTATATTCTTGTAATTTGATAAGAGCAGATTCTTCAGTGTGTTCATCACATATACACACAGAAAAATGGTAACTATGGGTGATGATGGATGTGCTAATTTGACTATGGTAATCAGTAGACAATGTTATGTGTATATTAAATCATGTTATATACCTTGAACATACACAATATTTTGTCAAATATTAATGTTTTATGACAATTTATAAATGAATTACTACTAATGAAATTATGAAATGTATTATTTGCTATAATTATTCATAAATCGTTGTCCTCAACTCTGAAATAATGAAGGCAGATGTTGTATGGACAATTTTTATTGGAGGATGGTTGAGATGGGTCTTCTTTTGTGATGAGGGTGCCGTGGAAACAATAGCCAGAGAATGGTGTTTGGTGAGAGGTAGAGAATGGAAAGGTTATTCTGGAAAGAGTTCACAGCTAATGAAGGATTCTTATGACCTTTGAATGCTTCTTATCTAAGTGATCTGTTTTTATTTATTTACCTTGAATTAGCATGGACCAGTGAGGTTGTTTGGAAAATAAGGACAATATTTAAGTATAAAAATAGTAAGAGAAGTGGGTCAAGAAAGCTAATAATCACTCTGTGAGCATTATCTGTTCATGGAGAAAATCTTTGACAGATAAGATTAAGGGTTGAGTCTTCTTTTCTAGCACTTCGTCTGCACGCAGATTGTGGCTTCTCTTGCCATATATGTTTGATATTGCCCATCAGTTGTTACCTCGTTTTATCTAGATAGGCATGTGAAATTATCTAGGAAATCAAAGGATTGCAGATGGAATCAGAACCACGTTGCCATAATTTCATTCTGGCTTTAGCCTTGAGTACAGTATAGACTGAATGGAGACTACTAGGCTGTCAGCCATCTGCTGCCTTCTGATAGTGCTCTACAATCATGTGTCTCTACTGCTTCTTTGCAGTGTGAATACTAGTGTAATACTACTCAGCCATAGGCTCTGAGAGAGTTAGAGAGATGTTCCTGTCTTTATAGAGATAAGTCATTTAGTGGGATAGCTCTTCGAGTCAACCAGTGTAAGTAGCAGAGACACCAAAAACAATTAGTCTAGCCGTTAGTTTACTTTGCTTGACCCAGCAATCCACCTCTTAGTATATGCTTTGGTGACACTCATGTACTTATGTACCAGGTGGCAGGCATGTGCTAGAATTAAGATATTCATAGTCGCATTGTTTCAGATAGTAAAAAAAGTGTTATCCACAAAAAATGGATGAATTATCAGTGAAAATTACTGAACTTTGGACACACAGACATCCTGCCAGCCTTCATCAAAAAAAGTATTATTTCCTTTTTTTTTTTTTTTTGAGACGGAGGGTCTTGCTCTGTCGCCCAGGCTGGTGTGCGGTGGCACGATCTTGGCTTACTGCAAGCTCCGCCTCCTGGGTTCACACATTCTCCTGCCTCAGCCTCCCGAGTAGCTGGGACTACAGGCGCCCACCACCGCGCCTGGCTAATTTTTGTATTTTTAGTAGAGACAGGGTTTCACCGTTGTTAGCCAGGATGGTCTCGACCTCCTGACCTTGTGATCCGCCCGTCTTGGCCTCCCAAAGTGCTGGGATTACAGGCGTGAGCCACTGCGCCCGGCCAAAAGTATTATTTCTTATTCTCCATCCTAACCTAGATAAGTGGAAGAAAAGAAAGAATTTTTGTGAAAAAGTCCTGATAGCTGGAAAGCTTCCTTCACTGTATCCAAAGTTATGAGAACTCTTTGGGTTGTGTCTCCAAACTGAGATTCAGAAAAACAATCACAATTAACCAGTAAATTAACAATTTTCATAGGACATGTCTAAATTTCCAAAGTGAATATAGCCTTTTATTTTTCAATCCAGCTAGCTAGCTAAGACCATCCATATCCACGCACATCATCTGGTTTAATAGATTTCTCGTTATGCTGTATTCATCTGTACACATTCTAATGTTGGAGAATTTTCCCAAATTTAAATATGATTTAGATAAACTTCACAGAGTGTCAGCAGTACTTAGATAAAGCAATTTTTTTTTTTTTTTTTTTCCTGAGACAAGGTCTCTCTGTCACCTAGGCTGCCTCAGGCTAGGTGATGACACACCTAGGCATGACTGCCTCACTGCAGCCTCAACTTCCCAGGCTCAAGTAATCCTCCCACCTCAGCCTCCCGTGTAGCTGGGATTACAGGTGTATACTACCACGCCTGGCTTATTTTTGTATCTTTTTTTGTAGAAATGGGGTTTCACTGTGTTGCCCAGGCTGGTCTTTCTGGGCTCAAGCAATCCACCCACCTTAGCCTCCCAAAATGCTAGGATTACAGGCATGAGCCACTATGCCCAGCCTAGATAAAGCAAATTTTTAAATTGATTTGATACTTGATTTTACTCTCATTAAAAAAAAGAAAAGAAAAACCTGAATGCTAATTGTTAACCAACTATTGTTAAATTTTAAGGGAAACTGGGTAGCGGGGTCTTAGGTCTGATTATAAATGTTTGTCTTTTTTGGGAGCCTGTGATTTTTTCAATACAAAGCAGCTTTTAAAACATCTTGTGAGAACAGTGTTTAGGAGGAGAACAAAAGAGGGAATTCTGAATTGTAATGACAGATGTAAACATGTCTTTCATTAGGGTTCACTTTGGTTTTCTTTTCCTTTAGTGGTTTTTGGCAAATTTGTCATATCAAGAAGCACTTTCAGACACACAAGTTGCTATAGTTAATATTTTATCTTCAACTTCTGGTAAGAAATTTGTCTTTAAAACTCTGCATTATAAATCAGTGTATATATTTCTGGTGTATATGTGTGTACATATACAGCATTTTTATCTCGTTATAGCTTCTTATATTAGTTCTAATATACATTAGTCTATTATAACTGCCTTTTAATCTGTATATAGTCAGGTGCCGCATATGATGTTTCAGTCTACAACAGACTGTATATACAATGGTGGTCCTATAAGATTATAATACTATATTTTTACTGTACCTTTTCTATGTTTAAATATGTTTGGATACACAAATACTTACCGCTGTGTTACAATTGCCTAGAGTATTCAATACAGTAACATGCTATACAATTTGGTAGCCTATAAGCAATAGGCTATAGCATATCGCGTAGCTGTGTAGTAGGCTATACCATTTAGGTTTGTGTAAGTGTGCTCTATGATGGTGGCACAAGGATGACATTGCTGAATGACATGCATTTTCTCTGTATTTATCCCTGTTGTTAAGCATGACTGTAGTTTCATGCCTTAGCCTGTGCTATTTATGTTCCTTCAAATAATTTACAATTTTTTAAAATATAACAATATATTACAGTTTTATAGGCTGGCCTTTTGTATTGTAGTTGCCTTTCCCTTCATACATACTTTTCCGAGATCTTTTTCTAGACCCTTTGGCTAAAATGTAATTGCTTATTTCAGAACTATAATTTGCCCTATGATAGGTGTTTTATTTTTAAGATTGAATCACTTTTCAAATCTGGAAGACAAAAGTATTTTTGAAACTATAAAAATAACTTCAGGACACAAGCTTGATTATGATGAAGTCAACATGTTACTCTGAATAAGATTTAAGTTTCCTATTAGTTTAAAATAAATAGGCCTGTACTTGATCTGTACTGTTGAAATAAACATGGTTTAGTTTGGAGGCTATTTTATGCATGAACTTTAAACATTTCAGTCTAGTCATTACTTAACTGCAGTTATTTTCTTAGTTAAGAGTGACAAAAATAATTTGAAAGTTAGGTATATAATTTGCTTATTTAAACAATGAAGTTGTTAGTAAAAATGTTGACAGTATTTAAACTCATGTACCATTTTTAAATTCTTTTCTCCTGATAGGACTTTTTACCTTAATCCTTGCTGCAGTATTTCCAAGTAACAGTGGAGATAGATTTACCCTTTCTAAACTATTAGCTGTAATTTTAAGGTAAGAATATACTGTGATAGCTAGTTTACTCTGCTTAAAAATACAATGTCACAATTTCTGGTAGTGGCACCAGGGTAGTTTATATTGTAAGAGCAAAGAAAGATGTGGATAAAAGAAGGCTTTAAATGGACATGATGCTACTTAGCCCTGTCACATCCAAATTTTATTGAAACACAGCTACTCTCATCTATTTGCAAATTGTCTATGGCCATTTTAGCACTACAGAGGCAGAGTTGAATTGCAACAATGTGGCCCACAAGCCTAAAATATTTACTATCTGTACCTTTAAAAAAAAGTGTTACTTAGAAATTTTTTGTGTAAGTGTATGTTCTTAAGAATTATGTATTAAACATTGTTTAATACTTTGCTTTGAATTGGCATTTTACTAAGAGATTCAATTTCTGAGGATATAAAAAGAATTTTACATAGCAAAAATCTGGAAGGAAATCTAAGCAAAGAAATCTCATTTCATCAATTGAGAGACAAGAGTGTGGCCTCAAGCCAAACCACTTGGAATCCAATCCCATCTCCATCATTATTAGTTTTGAGATCTTGGGCAAGTTCCTTACGTTTCTGTGCCAATTTTCTCGTCTGTATATTGGGGATAATAATAGGATTTCTCTCATAGGATTATTATGAGGATTGAATGAGTAGAACTTCTAAAGTGCTTGGAACAATGTGTGATACACAACAGGAGGTGCTCCCTATATTTAGCCATTATCATAATCATCATCATCTAAATGGAAACAAAACCCCTGGTTTCTAAATATATTGTGGATACTCAATAAATAATAGCTGAATCTGAATATGAACAATGATTATTACAGAAAATTGTGATGATTTAATTGAAGGGTATGCATATTTAATGTAAGGACTACATTTAAGTTCTGATGACATCTTTCCATAAGGGAATACATATTTTCTTTCATCTTCTCCTACTGCCACCCTGGTCTTTCTGATCAGGGTGAGAGAATTAGGCTTTTTTTTTTTTAAATTAGGAATATCTCATCTACTTGAAAACATGTTACAATTTATAAGATTCATAGAAATAGAAAGACAATGTAAGTTCCCTGAGGACAGGAACCACATCTGTTTTGGTCACTTCTGTAACCCTGTGCTTTGCTCATATTAGATGCCCAGAAAATAACAATTGAGTTTATGAATGACCTCTGATATCTCTACAACCTTAATTCAGTCTTATTTTTATCCACTAAAATCATGAGATTAGTGAAATTGTTTAAGCACATAAGGATAGTTTTACCGTTAATTTAGATTTTACCAATAAGCAAGAGTAAGTACTGTTACATTGCTGGATTTATATGGGTTTGATATATTTTTGTAATCCAAAAGAAAGATTGGAAAGGGATGACAAGTTGGTTAATTCATTCCTAATTGAAAGACAGTTGATAGCACAGCACTTAAGAGCACTGGACTGTGGAGTAAAACTGCCTGCGTTTCAGTCTCGGCTATGTGATCTTGGTCAAGTTACCTTACCTCTTTGTGTATTAGTTTTCACATGTAAAATGGGAATGGCAGTAATAATACTTCCTTATAAGGTATAATATTGTACACTTTGTGAGGATTAAATGAGTTAATACGAATATAACACTATATTATATTGATATTGTTAGATATTGTTATTGAAATTGCTAAATTATTTGACAGTGTTACCCAAAGTTGAGATTAGTCTTGATCACTTATAAATAATTTTTATCTTTATGATTAGCCTTTTCAGAATTGTTTAGCTCATCCTTAATGACTGTTATTCTCATAGCATTGGAGGTGTTGTACTGGTAAACCTGTCAGGGTCTGAAAAATCCGCTGGAAGAGATACAATAGGTAAGTACTTGACTCTGCATTCTCTCTGTTAAGGGTATACAGGAAAGTTTTTTGTTAAACAAGAAAGTCAAATGTGCATGCTCACGCGCACAGATACACGTACAAAGTGTGGGCACTAGCAGGTGTTTTTTTAAACTTTTCCTTGGGAAACAATATTAAAAAATGCATAAATATTTTAGTGAATTCTCATAGCCTTCACCCAGATTTTTCAAATGTTAACAACGTACATAACTATTATACAGTTATAAAAATCAGGAATTAACATTGACTCTAATACTGTTATCTATAAAGCCTTTTCAAATTTTGCCATTTTTTACACTAATGTTCTTTTTCCGATCTAGGATCATTTATTGCATTTAATTGTCATGTTCCCTTAGTTTCCTTTAAATGCAGAACTGTTTCTCAGTCTTCTTTTATGACCTTGACACTTTTGTAGGGTCCCACCTAGTTGGTTTGTAGAATGTTTCTCAATTTGTATTTGTCAGACATTTTCTTTGGTTAAATTGAGGTTGTGCATTTTTGGTAAGAATATAATGGAAGTGATATTGTTTCCTGAGCAGTGCATTCTACCAACAGGCACAGGATATTGATTTGTCCTGTTGCTGGTAATGTTAATTTTAAGGTGGTTAAAATTAACCACCTTATTCCAGTGTAAAGTTACTAATTTTTCCCATTGTAAGTAATAAGCATCTTGTCGGGGATTCTTTGAGGCTATACAAATTTCCTGTTGCTGTCATATCACCCAGGAATATTGTCATTCCCTCTTGATTCTTGTCTGAAACAGTTACTGCTATGATGAACACTTAGTTTTTGATCCATTGCTTAGACTTAACAAAAACGAAGATAAACAGAACCTAGCTGGGCTGAGCATGGTGACTCATGCCTGTTAACCCAGTGCTTTGGGAGGCCAAGGTGGGAGGATTGCTTGAGGCCAGGAGTTCAAGACCAGCCTGGACAGCACAGTGAGACCTCATAATAAAAAATAAACCTATATTAATTATTTCTCTTTGGATACTTCTTTAGATATTTGAGGTTTATTGAATAGAACAATGCTTTCTAAATTATTCCTAACTACTACCCAGTGAGCTGTGCTTTGAACCTCCTCACCTCTTTCTCACCCAGAGCAGCTTTGTGTATACAAATACATAAAACAATATATGTATTTGGTATGTGCATGTGTGTGCAAGATTTTGTTGACAAAAGCTTTAAAAAAGTTTGAAAATAATAAAAGATGTAATAAAACATTCATCTTTTGAATAATTGATTAAAGTATTGAATATGACCACTTGGCAGAACATTATTTAGCTGTTTTGAAAGGTTTAAATGTTTTTGAGAGAGAGTTAATGAAGAGAATCAGTATTTATTATTCATGTACTGTGAGAGCTGTATTATGTTAGCTATTTTGGAACATTAAAAAGTATAAATTATGTGTTTGCAGTTTTCAAGGAGTTCTTGATTTGGAACAATAAGAGATTTATAAAATGAAGCTACTAGGGATTAAACTAATACCATACTTGACAATAGTAAGTATTGTCTAAAACAGAAGACAGAATGGAAATGCAGCAGATTAGAAAGAGGATGATTTGTGGAAGAAATGAAACTTTAACAGAGCCTTTAAGATGGGAATGGTAGTGCAATACATATTAAGAATGATATATGGGGGTAAGGAAGACAATACAAGCAACAGCTTAGTGATGGAAAGAAACATTTGTTAAGTTGGAAAATGCCAGGTGTCAAGATTGTTTATGTAGGGTAAAATAAGAAACATGCATTTCCAAATTAAAAACAAAGTGTTACTTTTTAGTTGTATTACTATAATATGTATAGGTTTTGGTCAGATCATTGAGGTGAATGCTTTTGCATTTATTTGTTAACACACTAAACTCCTTCCTGTACTCCTAAAAGACGTGGATGGGGTAGGCTATACCTTTTCATTATATATCTTTGTGTCAGTATAAAGGTGATTTATCTAATTATATATCTTTTCACTTTTGTATATTCTTGCAATATTATCTGATACATTATTGGATTTTAAGTGTATATTGAATGAATTAATGAGTGGTTGCTTTAAATCATGTTGATTTTTACAGGTTCCATTTGGTCTCTTGCTGGAGCCATGCTCTATGCTGTCTATATTGTTATGATTAAGAGAAAAGTAGATAGAGAAGACAAGTTGGATATTCCAATGTTCTTTGGTAAGAATATGTTTAACTTGTGAGGCTATTTACTGTAAATGTCTAACACAGGGTTTTGCTTTTGTTTTTTTGGACGGAATAGGGAACCCTTTTTTTTTTTTTCTTCCATATGATTCTTCAAAACCATTTAAAGTTTATGAAGGCCAATCCCAATGTTTACTTTATCCTGCATGGTTGTGTACCTATGAGGGAATGCCCATCTCCTTAGTGTGTGACAGAAACTCCTAACACTTTTTTCAAATTGATGTCTTCAGACTGCAAGTCAGATATTTATCTCAGCGATATGACAGAGTTATGCTCTTATAAGCATGTGAGAGTTTACCTGCTGTATTTTACATTTTGCCAGTTTTGAATAGTTAGCAAAGGACTGGGGAGACTGCCCCCAAATTATATGTTTAACGCTCTCACAGTCTATGTACTTATTTACATTAAAAATTGTGGGCCATTTAAAGGGTTTTCATTTGCATTTTATGTTTAAGACATAGACACTTTTATAACATAGATTCTTTCTCAAATTACCCAATTATAGTTTCTAGATATGGTTTATAAATTTTCCTTTGCCTAACATCAGTTCAGGAAAGAACTTGCGATATCTGTAGGACTGCAGAAGAAGAACACATTGACAAGCTATCTTCAAAAGATATCTGAATATAAATAGATAAAGAAGCTCAGTGATAAGAGTTCAAAGTGCAGCTTACAAGGAGTCAGGAGACCTGGAATCCAGCTGTTGTAACTTTATTTATCTCATAGACATCTGGAATATGAGGAAATTGGACTAGATGAATGGCCTCTAAACTGTGATTTAGGGAATAGATAGGCTCCCGGGATGGTTGGAAGGAAATAGAGTTGCATGCAGGGGTCTAGTTCTTGGACTCCTTTGCTGCTTCACCTGTGGAACAGCTCTACTTTGTTGAGCATTTTGCATTAAAATTTAATTTGTAGTAAAGATTTTTCTTATGATTGGGCATGGTGGCTCACTCCTGTGATCCCAGCACTTTGAGAGGCTGAAGCAGGAGGGTTGCTTGAAGCCAGGGATTTAAGATCAGCCTGGTCAACATAGGGAGACCACATTTCTATTTAATTTTTTTTAAAAACAGACTATTTTAAAACTAAAAATAGTTTAAATACCTGTATCTGAAGACTAACAAAAATAAAATGTTTGAAAAGCCATGAGGCTGAGTGATTGCTTAATTTCTTTTTAAATACAGAGTTCAAGAAATATAGCTTAATAGCCAGGTTTGGTTGCATGTGTCTGTAATCCCAGCTACTTGAGAGGCTGAGGCAGGAGAATCACTTGAGTCCAGGAGTTCAAGTCTGCAGTGAGCTATGATTGTGTCTCTGCACCTTAGCCTGGGTAACAGAATAAGATGCTGTCTCTTAAAAAAGAAAAGATAATTTTAATGATATTTTATTTGGCAGTCATAGAAAATTTTATTTGGAAAGGAATAAAATGCTAGTTTATTTTAGTGTTAGAGGTAGGTGGTTAGGTCAGTGATACTTTTTGAAAATTTAAACGTTGACAACTTGCAAGAAAAATTGCTTAATTTACTCATATTAGGGAGAGTGCATATAGACATGTAGCTTGTGTTGGTCCTGTTCATATGTGATGTGATATGTAAAGCAATATTGATCTGCCCTGGGCTTTAGAATAGACACGATTCGGAGAAGTCAGGATTGGGATATTGGGGGGTCTTCAGGCAAGGGAGTTTGAGCAGAGGCTTAACGCAGAGCAGTGAGTAGATCTGAATGATTGTGCTGGAACTTCGCTTTGTGGAAGAACAGAAAGGTGTGTGGTGCCAGATTCTGGGCAGTCTAGGGAATAGGTGGAGTCATTGGGACTTTTGTCTTTAGGTCAAAGGATGTTAATTTATGTGGGATTTCATAGACTCAGCACTTCAGGGACCAGAAAATAGATTCAGTTCTTGGTAATGCCACATTTTGGTGTTTCATTAAAACAACTTTGTAATGTTATTTAAGCATTTTAGGTCATGTGTCCTGTATATGTGTTCTTTTGTTGTTGTTTTTTTAATGAATAGATGTCTGAAGGTTGTGTATTAGTCTGTTTTCCCACTGCTATAAAGAACTACCTGAGACTGGGTAATTTATAAACAAAAGAGGCTTAATTGACTCAGTTCTGCATGGCTGGGCAGGCCTCAGGAAACTTACAATCATGGCGTAAGGTGAAGGGGAAGCAAGGCATGTTTTACACACTGGCAAGAGAGAACTTGCGAAGGGGGAATTGCCAAACACCTTAAAACCATCAAATCTTGTAAGAACTCACTATGATGTGAACAGCATGGGGGAACTGCCCCAATGATCCAGTCACCTCCCACCAGGTCCCTCCCTAACACGTGGGGATTACAATTCGAGATGAGATTTGGGTGGGGACACAGAGCCAAACCATAATAGTTGGGCTCCCTAAAACAGGATATGAGATGGGGAATTTGTGTAGGTGATTCATTGTGGGGAGTTCACTGAAGGAAAAACTTGGAGTGAAGGAAGCAAGATAGAGAAGGGGAAAGAACCATGTGGCACACAAGTATAACTGAGGTTTGGCCCAATTCATTGCAGGTGCTGGGGCGGGGAGCAGAGGGAGAGCAGCTAATATGTCTGGGCCTTGAGCCATGATGGCTGGCCTCATAAAGCCTCCATCAATTAGTCATGAGCTGCAGAAGATGGGGTGGGGTGGAGGGTGGGAACTTGCTGGGAAAGGCAGACTTATTTGCCCCTCCCTTCACAGAAGTGGGGTGGCTGTGAGTCTTTAGCATCAGATAAAGAGTGGGTGCTCCTGCCCTGTTAAGATTTAATTAGGCATCCTAATTACCGGTTTATTATTTAGGTGACATAGTATCAATTATATATCTACTGTAATTTAATTTTAAGAAAGCTATATAGTTACCGCATAAATCATATAGCAAATTTGTGACATAAACTACATAGAAAGTACAACAAAATTTATTATACAGTTGTAATCTTTTTTCTTTATAGTCTTTACTTTCACATGTATATAGTCATATATAAACTTAATTTCTATAGTAATATTTGCTTTTATTAAATGCTTACTTTGTGCCAGATACTATGCTATATTTTATGTGTTTAATCTTGCCAGCAACCTAATTAAATATTATTAAATTTTATTTTATGTTTATAGATTGGAAAACTAAGGCTTAAAAGAGGTATAAGGTTCGCACTACTATTCAATGATAGATAGAGCTGGGATTGGACCCAGGCAGTCAGACTGCCGAGCACACACTTAACCACTATGTGGGATGGCTTTCCTTAATAACTGGTCAGTCTGTACTTTGCTCATATGTTGAATAGCTCTTTGTGTGTACAAACTTTCTCACTAACTAGCTAGAAGTCTGGGAATGCAGGAACCAAGAGTTTTATCTCCTTTGGAACTTCTTCCATTACTGCTCGCGTAGCACAAGTGTTTTGGACATAAATACTTGAATCAGAAAGCAAACCATCCAATTCTTTAAAATTAATTTAGGCTGAATACACAAACACATACATACCAGTTATTTCTTTTAAGTTCTAGGGCACTATATTGTCAGTTGCTAAGGCTAACAGCCCTTCTTGTTGAGTTGTCCTAAGTGGTTTACTCCACAGTAGTTGCTCCCATACAGTGGGATAGTTGAACTGACTGATCACCAGTTGCTTCAGACAGTTTTCTTTTTATGGTTTTGAGCTATTCACAGGACTGACTTAAAAACAAACCAACAGAAGGTTTAGCTAGTGAAATCTCCCAGAGTGCTTTTGTGCAAAATCTAATTTTGATTTTAGAGTTAATAAGCTTGGAGAATAGAAATAAATCACAATTTTAACTTTTGTTTCTTTTATACATGTTCAGGTTTTGTAGGTTTATTTAATCTGCTGCTCTTATGGCCAGGTTTCTTTTTACTTCATTATACTGGATTTGAGGACTTCGAGTTTCCCAATAAAGTAGTATTAATGTGCATTATCATTAATGGCCTTATTGGAACAGTACTCTCAGAGTTCCTGTGGTTGTGGTATGTACTGTTTATTCTCCAATTATTAATTATCAGTTGATTAATTTTTGGATATTTTAAGCGTTTATATTTTGTCTGTTTGCTGGTGGCCCTTCCTGTGCACCCCATTCTGCAACACACGTAAAACTGAATACTTTAACTCCACTAGAGCAGGGACTTTGTTTTTTAACTTCTGTGTGCCCATTCCAGAGTAGTGCCTTGTCCACAGGAGGAGCTCAATAAATACTTGTTGAATGAAGGAATGAATATGAATGGTCTAAATCTGTAAAAATGTTTTAGAAAGTGGAGTATTATGCAAATGAAAGTAGTCATTATCTAATGGATATCCAAATGTATGAGTTATGTATGCCAAGTGTGAAGGCATGAGTTCTAATTGAGAATCCAGGAGATGGTGCTTATTTAAGAGGCTTTGGAATATCTGTTTGCTTGTTCATAGGTGTTTTTGTTTTATTTATTTTCAGGACCTTTCATATCGGTGAGCCAGATATGTAAACCTTAAACTCTGATTGATTTGAGATGTTGACATACTTTGATATGCTATATATCCAATATATTGATATGCAATAATAAACTTAAAATAATTTGAAGACAGTATCATGTATGGAGTTTGAGAAACCTTTCAAATAACAGAGCTTTCTACTTAGTCCTATTTTTATTTAATAGAAACTTAAATAAATAGAATGAATAAAACATAAATGAATAAAATGAATTTTATTACATACCCATTGAAACTGTTAACTAGTTTTCCCTTGTGAAAGACTGCAACAGAAATGGACTTTTTTTGTGGAGTCTTCCTTAATGCTCTGCCTATACTGCTGTGCCTCCCTGCCCAGTTAAGGAATATCTGTTTTCTTGGATCCTCCATATTCACTCTATTTTGTGTAATACTTGAAGATTTACTTTGTATTGTAGTAATTTATGTTCTTATCTAAACTCCTTTGCTGATCTAAAATTCTTTAAAATCGTAATCCATTAACTCATTAATTTTTTCATCTTTAATTATATACATTTTAGATACTCGATTGTTTTAACCTGAACTATTAACAGATGACAAAAGGCTTTAGCCATCAGCTAAATTGGATCCACCTTAAAAGCTGGATTAAGTCAAACAGGCTTTATAATTCTACCTTCCAGGTTTTTTATTATAGTACTCTGCGTGACAAATATCCAAGAACATATGCTATATTTGACCCCGAATGCTCTTTTCACAGAGCAGCTAAGTAGTGGGAACCACAAGTACTTAAATTCCCTTTACCTCATCAAAAAGGACTAATTGTTCAGCCTCTGTTCAGTACTTCTAGTGACACTTTATTGAGAGATAGCCCCTTTTATTGCAGGACAGCATTATTAATTCTGACATATACTGAGCTAGATTTTACTTGCCTATAACTTCCATGGATCTGTAGTCCTAACGATATACATTATGGTTTTGTCTTGGCTTATAATTCATTTTCTCCTTATAAACCCAAATTATCAGTCTTTATAAATGGCTCATCTGTCTCCATTGGGTATAATATTTTCTTTCAATTCAACAAAATTATATGCAGATAGATATTTCAAAATTTCATACCCACATTGATAATTCAAGGTAAAATTAAAGAACTTAACTTTTGGTTAGGACAATTGTTAGAAAAATGGAAAACAACAAGAAGATATTTTTAAAGAATATTCAAGCCTTTCTTTTTTATGCCAAGCCAAATCAAAAGAATAACACACTATTTTAGTGTTCATGAAGGTGAGATATTTTTGCTTGGTGACAGAATCACATGTTGGCTTATCACTTCCTTAAAGTCTATGTGTGAAGTATTGTCCTGCAACATTAATATTGCTGTTTTCTTTGTTATCTACGTATCATCACAAAACTGTAATAACTGTTCAACAGTTTTTTAAAAAAATTAATGAAATATAAGCTATAAACTCAAAGTTGAATATCTGCAAACAGATCTTGAAAAATAGCATAAAATATTTTGAGCTTTTTATACTTACATATTTGTATTTTTAATATTTGAAGAAAAACTTTGAGAATCATCTTAATGACTTTATTGTATTTTATTTCTCAATCCATCCTAACCTCTTATCTTTGCTCCTGATCTCACAAGCCTATATTATAAGAAAGTCTTTGTTCAGTGTTTTTCTTTGGTTGTTTAATTTTTTTAATATAGAAATGTCTATTTTCTTTTTTTTAGGGGCTGCTTTCTTACCTCATCATTGATAGGCACACTTGCACTAAGCCTTACAATACCTCTGTCCATAATAGCTGACATGTGTATGCAAAAGGTAAGGAAACTATTATTCATAGATATTTTAGGTATGTTATTAAAACAAACGTAATGAAAGTTGAGATGTGATTAAATTATAAGGATACAAACATAAATAATACTTGATGCTTTCTCTCCCAAGGTGCTTTACTACATAGAAATACAAAAAGTACCAAAGAAATAGATAATTTCCATTTTTAGCTTTTCCATTTTTTTCCCTAAATTTCTAAGTTAAGGGCATCATCTTCATATGTAGTTCTCCAGTTTTAGAGCTGATTCTGTTCCAGATGTTCTTTGGTAAGTCACATTTATCATATAAGCATTTTAGTTTCTGCGATGAACCGTATCACAGGTTCCTTAACACTGTGCTGATACTACTGAAGATATGAGCAGTACATGAATAATGTTGTTTGCAGTGAATGTTAGCCATCTCTCTCTGGACTCAGCAGAGTGGGTGTCCCATCCCTCTTCTCTGAAGGCCTAGTATGGATGCGGGGATTCTTGTAATAATATTGGCAATGCTAACACCACAGAAAAGAGAATCTGGGATGTTTCTCCCAACAGCCTAGAAGGGAAGAGTTTATTCAGTGCTCCTAGGTGTAGCAGGAAGAACAGAGGTATGCTGTTGCCCACACTGAAAGATGGAGCATAGCCATTTATCACACAGTTCAGTAGATGTAGGCATTTAACTACAACTACTAAGTCATAGAAGTGTGTGTGTGTGTTTTAGTCTAATATAATTTGAAGAGGGAAATATTTCAAGGCCCAAAGGTTTATAATGTGTACAAGCAATAGTCAAATTTTTAAAGCTATTTTTCTTTAGGTCTTTGTGTGGTTTTTAAGATAAAAGTGGCTGGGCACCATGGCTCATGCCTGTTATCCCAGCACGTGGGAGGCCAAGGCAGCCGGATCACTTGAGGTCAGGAGTTTGAGACCAGCCTGGCCAACATAGTGAAACCCCGACTCTACTAAAAATACAAAAATTAGCTGGGTGTGGTGGTGTGCACCTGTAATTCCAGCTACTTGGGAGGCTGAGGCAGGAGAATCACTTGAACCTGGGAGATGGAGGTTGCAGTGAGCTGAGATCATGCCACTGCACTCCAGCCTGGGCAACAGAACAAGATTCCATCTCAAAAAAAAAAAAAAGATAAAAGCAAAATATGCTTAGTGCTATATATCCTCTCTATTTATAAAACAATTCTTTACTGATATTTAACTTTGTTTTATGGTTCAGTAAATTCTTATTTATTTGTCATGGTTAAAGAACTGAGATTCTCTCCTTAATTGAGAATTAATTGCCTTACATAACTTGCATTTTCATAGAATGTGGATATTCTATATAACACTAACATTACACATTATTACAAATCATTATTTTATAGATTTAAGTAATATCTAGGTCCTTCTTCATCTTCAGGTCGTAATCCTGAATATGAACCAAAATGGTTGTGAAACTGGGAAAGTGCTACTTGCTAGAGGATTTTCGTAGACTACTGTGTAAATCCTCTTTATTGTACTGATATTTTAAAAACATAAGCTTTTGTAGATTGAAAAAAAATGGCAGGTTAATGTTCAGGAATTTTTAAGAGAATAGTCACAGGGGACCTAAATTTATTAAATGATTAGTCATTTAATAATTATCATTACAAATAATAATGGTTATAATTTGTTTAATAAAGTATTTTAGGATAAAGGCAAAACGGGAAAATGTATGTACAAGCAATTAATTATGAAAACATAACTAAACTTTAACTGATTGCCGAGTTCTAGATATGAAGACAATCAGGAAAAAGATCTGGTTTTCTTGATTGTCTTCACATCTAGAACTGGGCAATCAGTTAAAGGAGTAGGCTGTGCGTTGGTGTTGGGATTGAGGTTAGGGAGATTCCATCTGGAAAAAGAAGCAGGGTGTGTCCAGAACTGTGACAGAAACATGATAAGAGAGATCTACTTTTATAGGGTTTGAGGTTCACTTAGCTAACTGTATTTATTTATAGCTTCTGAAATGTTAGCATTTATTAACATTATTGTGCTTGAAACAAATTGGTTATTTAAGTCTATTTATAATTATTTTATATAATAGGAAGCATCCCTGATCATATTCTATTTTATATTCAGATATATTTAGGAATTAGAAAACAATTTTTTGTTTACATAGGTAATTTTCTTTGTTGTAGTAAGTGGCTTCATTTCTTTTGTCATAGCTTGTTGGAAATCAAATTAGAAGTTTTTTATTATGAGACAACATATACACGACTACATTGTTGCAAGCAAACTTGCCTTCTAAAGTCTTCTAGGGCTTTATCTGTCTTTATTAAGTTTGCTTTGATTCAGTTATGAAAGAAGGTTTTTAGTTGAATATTCATGAAATCATTCTGTCAACTATAGCTACATTTTTAATTGCATTATTTATAACTTCTTAATACCTTTTCTGATCTTGGGTAATTTAAATACAGCATGGTTTTTCCTGATTATTAGTCATTCTGGCAAATATTCCAGGAATATGTTAAAATATATTGGTAATTTCATAACTAAATGAAGACTTTTTAGTTTAATGACTATTGTTTCTGGGGTGTTCTCAGGCTGACTCAGTCACCGTGGATGAATACCATACAAATAGGGCCTGCATGTTAAAAATCGCCAGTTATTATTCTTGTGTTATGTACTGTGAGTTCCCTCATAAAAGACATTATGCTCACAAAACCCCTTTACTCTGACTAATGGTGCTATGAAGTGGAATAGTATATGTTTTCCACCAGAGGGAGTCTTGCCTGTGATTCCAGACTTTTTTTTTTGGAGTTCTCAAAGAGGGCAAACACAGTTTTCCTTCCCTATTTTACAGATAGAAGTTACTATTTTCATCATTTTTTTAAAGCAAACCTCCTGTGTGCTGCACTTAAGTTTCAGTAGCTGATCGGTGTAGGCTTCTTTGACAATTGTTTCTGATCTTTAGTTGAGTCTAGATGGTAAAAGTGAACTAGTGAAAGGGAAGAATTAGTTTTGTTTTGGTAACTTTATGGCATCTCATTATTTTTTATTTTCTTTTTATGTATATATTTGTTTTCTTGTTTATTTTTTTCTTATTTTTTTTTATTTTAATACCTCCACCCTACTTACAGATATTTTTTATTTTCTTGACAACCCTGATAAATGATGGATTGGAGGATCACACTTGTTGACATCAGAGGGCCCTTCACTGATGAGGCTTGTCTTGTTGCTTGTCTTCTCTGACTAATATTCCTTAGTAAAAATATTCCTATATTTTTTTCTTTATTTTACTCAGTCATTATTTCATTTTGAGGTTTTTTCATTTATTGCTAGTTTTGAGTGTCATAAATTTGCACTTAATTTGTTTTTGGTACTGTCATAAGAACTGTAGCATACACAGGATAGTACAACTATAAGTTTTTACGAAAATGTACATTTTTTGAAGATGACTGTGGAAATTGAGGAAGAGGGAACTATTTGAGACCAGGCAGCAAACAGTGAAAAAGGAATGAGCAACATGGTGTGCAGGACCAAAGTTTCATACTGTATATCGCTACTCTCAGTGTGCAATGCCTATAAATGGAAAGTATGTTTTTTTGGCTTTCCTTTAGCCTGTTTTCCAAGCAAGAACTATTGTTGTTGGTAATTTAGGTACATGGAATTGTAAGTTGAAGTCTTGAATTCTTACTTAATAATAATACACTTAATACACCGTCAGTGTTTAATTTTGTCTTCCCGTTGTTCTTATTCCTGCTAGTTGTCACAAATAGAAAACTTACATTGAAGGGGGAAATTGCCTTAATGATAATTGTGGGTGTGTTTTTTCCTCTATCTTTTATTTTTAGGTGCAGTTTTCTTGGTTATTTTTTGCAGGAGCTATCCCTGTATTTTTTTCATTTTTTATTGTAACTCTCCTATGCCATTATAATAATTGGGATCCTGTGATGGTGGGAATCAGAAGAATATTTGCTTTTATATGCAGAAAACATCGAATTCAGAGGTAAGTTTAGTCCCAATACACATTTTTTAAAATAGTGTTTGCTAGATAACTGAGAATTGCATCATGCTGGCCTAGCTTTTAGAGATTTTGTGAGGAATTATTGAAATGTGATAACTTATATGTTATGGCAGATAAAAATAAAATAATTTGTTTAGATCTTTTGGGTAATAAGATTCTTTCTCTTTCTCTCTCTCTTTCCTTTTCTTTCTCTCTTTCTTTCTTCTTCTTTTCTCTTTCTTGACAGAGTCTTGCTCTGTAGTCCAGCCTGGAGTGCAATGGTATGACCTCAGCTCACTGCAACCTCTGCCTCCTGGGTTCAAGTGATTCTCTGCCTCAGCCTCCTGAGTAGCTGGGATCACAGGCACACACCACCATGCCCAGCTAATTTTTGTATTTTTAGTAGAGACAGGGTTTTACCATGTTGGCCAGGCTGGCCTTGAATTCCCGACCACAAGTGATTTGCCTGCCTAATAACTACAATTTTTAAAAAAAGTTTTGATTCACAAGTAATACCAAAAGGTTTACTGTTTTGCCATAATGAACTTAAATATAGAAGACTTTTATTGGTTTGAACATAATTTGTGATAGAATAGTATTGCCTCAATTTTTCTTTCCAATTTCTATTTAAGAATGAAAGCTTTTTATATTTTGCTATGAAAAGAACTTGATTCCAGTGACTCTGGAGGCTGAGGTGGGAGGATTGCTTGAGGTTAGGAGCTCAAGACCAGCCTGAGCAACATATCAAGACCCTGTCTCTAAGAAAATAAAAAAAAATTACCCAGACATGATGGCATATACCTGTAGTCCCAAGCTACTTGGGAGGCTGAGGTAGGAGGATCACTTGAACCCAGGAATTCAAAGCTGCAGTGAACTATGATAGCACCACTACACTTTAGCATGGGTGACAGAGTGATACCCTGTCTCTTATTTAAAAAACAAAAAGTGAGACCCTATCTCTTATTTAAAAAACAAAAACAAAAACTGCTAACTTGGTACAAGTTCTTGAGAAATTTTATCCTAGTGTTGGTTCTGCCACTGACTTGCATCCTGCCCACATAGCTTCAGCCAATGGAATAAATAAGGTTTAAGGTTCCTTTTCAGCTCTAAAGCTTTCCTTAATTATTGACTTTTTTTTTTTTCTCAAGAGTTCCAGAAGACAGCGAACAGTGTGAGAGTCTCATTTCTATGCACAGTGTTTCTCAGGAGGATGGAGCTAGTTAGCTGTTGTCTGTAGCCCAGGTTTGTATGTGAGCTGGGTTTACTATTGAATATGATTCTTATTTGTGTAATATTCAAACAAAGGATTGATTTTTTTTTTTTTTTGAGATGGAGTCTCACTCTGTTGCCCAGGCTGGAGTACAGTGGCACAAACTTGGCTCACTGCAAGCTCCGCCTCCCAGGTTATGCCATTCTCTTGCCTCAGCCTCCTGAGGGACTACAGGCGCCCGCCACCACGCCCGGCTAATTTTTTGTATTTTTAGTAGACATGGGGTTTCACTGTGTTAGCCAGGATGGTCTCGATCTCCTGACCTCGTATCTGCCCGCCTCGGCCTCCCAGAGTGCTGGGATTACAAGTATGAGCCACCACGCCTGGCCAGGATTGATTTTTATAATTAGTTGTTTGAGAGGCCATACAGCCTTAAAGGCTAAAGGGGCTAAAGCCTGGGCTCCAATTCTATCTTCTGCACATACTAGCTGTGTGGCCCGATGCAAGGTTCTTAATCCCTTGGTGCTCTGGTTTTCTTATTTGTGAAATGGGATTACAATAGAACCTCCCTTATAAGGGTGTTAAAATAGTAAATACTTGGTAAATATAAAGTATATACAATAGTGCCTGACTCAAAGGATCAGGAAGTTTTAACTCTTATTTTTATTCATGCTAAGGGTCATTTTATTTAATAATATGCTTTAGAAAAATATTTTTTCTCTGATGATAAAAGTAAGAAAAATGTAATATTCTGGTGTACAATATACTGGTTGGAAAATACTAGTCTTTTATGTGTGTGTTTTACATAACTGGCACAGTGTATATCCTCATTCTCTGACATTGCTTTGTCATTTAATAATGCTTCTGGAATATTTTCCCATTTTTTACATTTTAAGAAATAGTGTCTTCTATATGTCTTTGATGGTAGAGTACATGACATTTTGCTGAATGGATGCTTGAATTAAATGCAACATACATATTTTGCAGGTACAAAAGTGATTATTTAGAATGAAAGATCACAATAAACTACTAGAATTCTGAAGATCCAGGCCCCTTTTTCTGAGACATCTTTAGGCAATTTATATTGAAATGTTTCTTGATTGCTACTGAGTTTTCCCTCCCTATCTAGAACATTGTACAACTCCTGTCAATTGTTAACACTTATGTTGGGCTTGAAGTTTAAGTTTCATTATCCTCATGGTAAACTTGCTTCTAACCTACGGCTAACGGTCCTGGTTATCTGTTTTTCTTGAGTGGGCTGTTTTTAAATCTAGTTTATACTGCACATGGTTTAAGCTCTAGTTCTCCAAGACTTTTTGTACAAGGCAGCTACCCCTGCCCTTCCCTGGCCTGCCCATCCTGCTTTCATTCTCTTCCCACTCTGAGGAAATTAAACTCTTAGCTGATTCCTTTGGTGTTTTCCTTCTTGTCTCCCTAAGTATCATGCTTATGACTTCTGTTCCATGAGTTCTCAGTTTTAGGCATCTTCTGCTGACTTTTCCACTGAGATCAATGAAGACAGATTATTTTCAACTTTACTCCTCCTCTGCTCCCACCTCACATGCCTCCTATCTCCATATCAGTTCTGCCTCCTCATCATCCCTGTATAGTTATTGCATAATTTTGGATAGATCTGTAGTCAGTGTTTATACTGCTGCAACTAAAAACTTGTTACTTATAACTGAGCCATGTAGGATTTGTCCTGGTATTTCCCTTATGCAGAGATCCTCTGTTACTACCCTTTTTGGAGAATAAACCTTAAAGTCTTCTCCTGGGTTAGAGAAAAGGCACTTGGCCAACTGTGAAAAGTAAGAGAGGGCATCTGAGTGTCTCTCTGCTTTTGCTATAGACATTATACCAGTCTTCCTGTTTGTAGTTGTTTCTTCATCCCTCCTTACAGAGATATCTGGTCCTATTTTTCCATTGCTAACTAAGAGTTGGCTGTTATTTTCTCATTTCTCTACTTTTCTTTTTGTCCATGTGGTTTATTCCTTTTAAGAAAAAAATTCCAAGCTGGGCACAGTGACTCATGCCTGTAATCCTAGCATTTTGGGAGGCTGAGGAGGGAGGATCACTTGAGCTCAGGAGTTTGAGACTAGCCTGGGCAACATAGTGAGACCTTACTTCTATTGAAAAATATATATATTTTTTAACCCTTTATTTTCTTTTTAGTGAGGTTTTGGAGAACAAGTGGAACTAAATATGTGTTTATGTGCCATCTTTAAATTTAAAAAAACCATAAACACAATTATAGTAAGTCCTCACTTAACATCATCAATAGGTTCTTATAAACTGTGACTTTCAGCAAAATTACAGCAAAACCATTTTTTTTTTTTTTTGCATCAACATTATAATGTAACAACACTGAACAAAACAATGTTATTCGGGGACCTAAAGTCAGTTTCCTAGAACCTGTGACATTAAGTGAGGACTTTGGATTCTTGAAAGCTTTTTAATGCTGTAATTTATGCATTATTTTTCTTGGGTATGCTGTGCATTGTTCTCATACTCACACTTAAACCCACCCATATCCAGCAAGGTTTCAGTATTTTTAGAAGTGAGAGCTGGGTAAAGAAGAAAGAGTGAAGACTAAAGAAGATGGATTGCAACAGAGTAGAATAGACTGGGCAAGTGTCTTTGTCTTTGCAGGAGTAATGGTGGAATATACCAGGAGTAAAACTAACTGCTAATACACAATCTCTCGTGTCGATGTCAGCTTTTGACATTGCTATAGAAGTCACATTCATAAGTTCTTAGTACTCCAAATTTGAGTATCCAGTTATTAAGTGTATACCATGAAAATAGGTATTTCATTTTAAGATAATTTGCTTTTTAAAATGTAAACTGTAGAAAACTAAAACTATGAAATTATAATCTAATCACATTTCTGTGGTTTTTGTTTTTAGCACGATAATGGAACTATACAGCGAAGAGACAATCTCTGGCAAGTTTTTGTAGAAAAAATGTTTCAGTGCCTAGTCTGAAAAATAACAGTTTCAGTTCTTTGAAACTCTAAAATATATTTTTCTCATACCTGTTTTCTTCATTTTCATAATGAAGCACTTTGCTATGTAGCTGTGTACATATCACTACAGTTCTAGGAAGTTCCAGTCTACAGTCCATCCAAAGGACCAACCTGCCTTACACATCTCAAGGAGTTCAGCTGTTGAAATCATTTGAACTAATCAAGGAATAAATCCTAATGTTCCAGGAATTTATTTTCACATACTTGTTAAATGCTGGAATATATTATAAAAATGTTTTCAAGAAATCACTTAAGTGTTCATAGACCAGTGTTTCTGACAGGTAAAATGCTAAAATAAGCTACCTGTAGTAAGTATGGATGATATTTTTGGGTTTTGTTGAATATTGCAAATTAACCACACAAAAAATGTTTAATTTATGCAACAAGCATGTTTGTGCAAATTTCGTGGAACTTTAAAAAGAATAAATATTTGAGAAAATATCTGATTCACTTACACTACATTTACTGTATTATTCTTTTATAGCATTAGGTGCCTTGTATTTTAAATCTGTGACAAACCATGGCAAATTTTTAAAGGGGAAGTATTATTATAAAATGAAGAAATATGTATTTCTAAAGGCTATATTGCTGTAAACTTAATTGATAAAGCTCTGTTTAATTTAGAGTTTTGAAGAAATAGTCTCCCTTCAATTAAGAACTTTTCATAATGGAATGATTTAAATTGAAGTGACAAAGAGTATTATTAAAATACAATGTTTATATGTGTATTTGTGTATTATAGATGTATCAAGTGATTTCTAATTTTTTCTCATATGAATATGCCAGATTACTCTAGAACTAGATGCCTCTTCTTTAAATAATTTTAGTTTTCCTGAATAAATTTGTAATGGTTAAAGTACCAAGGAAGGAAGGCGAGAAGGGATTCTGTTTTTAAAATCACATCTGAACTGTTCCTCTACTAAGTTTATATTAAATGTGAAATACTCGTAATTGCAATTCTTAAACTTAGGCACATGTGCTCACTGTGCACCTGCTCCTGGACTCTATTCACCAGAGTACCAGTAAACGTGTGTCCCAGGATTCACAGGCTTTTGATTAATCAGTATTCTTTTCAAGTTTTCTGTGAATAGTTTAGTTCTCTTCAAAATTTCTTAACTAATCTGATTTTTAAGAATTCACTTTGCAGTGTTTAGCTTCCTATTCACATTCTTAAAATTGCTTTGGTGTTACCATGAGTCGAAAATGAAGTTTAGCCTTCTTTCTGCTTCATTCTGAGAACTTCTTGATTACCTTTAAAAATTGTTTATGATATTAAATTTAAAATACAAACAGCTCTCTCTCTCTCTCTCTCTTTTTTTTAATCATCCAGCCCAAAGTGGCAAAAACAGCTCTTTTCTCATGTGGCACCACCAATAACTCAATTAAAAATAATGTTGAGTTTATTATACTTTTGACCTGTTTAGCTCAACAGGGTGAAGGCATGTAAAGAATGTGGACTTCTGAGGAATTTTCTTTTAAAAAGAACTTAAGGAAGTAACATTTTAATTACTAAAGGACTACTTTTGGTTGAAGTTTATTATCTAGATACCTCTACTTTTTGTTTTTGCTGTTCGATAGTTCACAAAGACCTTCAGCAATTTACAGGGTAAAATAGTTGAAGTAGTGGAGGTAAAACTGAAATTTAAAATTATTCTGTAAATGCGATAGAGAAAGAAGCTGAGCTTAGAATCTTTTGGTTGTTCATGTGCTCTGTGCTCCTCTCATCACACAGGTCATGTGTTGTCACTCACGATTCTGGAAGTACTAAGCCGTAGTTAACAGGCTGGATAGATCTTCAGGCAATCTTCTTCCAGTATACTGCTGCTTTTCTGTTTCTTAAAACAAAAAATCAAAGAACAACTTCTTTAGAAGGAAGCACCACCATTCAATTGGTTAACTGAAAGTATGAATCACTGCTGCTTCGCTTGCCCACCTGTTCTCTTTTTCTCACAGGTTTTATTTCTCGGAATGATTGTTGCATTTGAATACTGTAGCCATGGTGAGTGAGCAGTTGAAGACTTCCTTTCTGCACCTTCATAGTTAAGGGTTCATCTTCTCACGAAATAAAGTTGTGCTGGGTTGCTTCAATTCTGTGGATTGCCTGGAAACTAGGTAACAAGGCCCTTAGATCACAACGACCACGTTGCAGGTCTTTGGAAATGCTGGGAAGGGGTTACATTCAAGTAACTGCTGACATCCTTCCTGTCTATCAGAACCATGTTGGCCTGTAATTATATTTTTCTGAATCTAAAAACAAATAGAAATTTCTGGTATCTTTTCAGTCTCCTACTTTTCTTTCTATTCATCACTTAAATCTCATTATTGTATAATGTTTCAAATTATGACCTGGATTGAAGGAAGTCTGTTTTGTCAGAAAGACTTTGTTAGGTGAACATCAGAATCTCAACCAAAACAAAGCTGAAAAATGAGGCAGACTTAAAAGTGAATGCTTTTGAAATGAGTGCTTTTTGGAGCTTAGGAGAGCCATTAGGTTTATGTAATGCACCCATACTTATTCCTTTAAATAAATTTTAATTTAAAAACATTGAGATATTGGCTTCTGTCAGCCTGATTTAATTAATTCTTTACATTAAGCTGATTTTCCCCCTGGCAGCTGACAAATAAGTTCATTGTTCTTGTAGAAGTGAGCTCACAAGGTTAAATGTGAATGTTCTCACAGGTACACAGCCCTGGTTCAGAAGAATTTTAATGCCCACTTTAAAATCAATCATGCAGAGCCAATTTGGGGTTGCAAGGTATGACTCCTCTGGAAGCCAAGTTTTTTCATAAAGCACTGTGGTAATACCCATAGCACTAATCCTCAGTGTGCTGGTTGAAGAAATAAAATGTCTTTAAAGAAGGATAAAAGAGAAATTAATTAGAAAATGTTTTTTTCCACATATTAGCAAATAAATGAAATGTTATTTTCGTATTAACTATAGTTACGATCTTACTTCATTTCTCCCTCTTCTCCTTTGAAATATTCTTTATTACTAAATAATATTTTAGGAGGAATTAACAGAAATAATTACCTGTAACATCTGCAGATAAACTTACATAGCTAACATTGTGTGCTGACTTTTTTAAATGGTGAAGTGGCATTAATGAGATGTTCAGTTTACAGAATTTGAAGTTTGAGTTCTATTTTAATAGTCTGCTGTGTCCCCAAAATCCCATTTAGATAAATTGAGGTTCATTTTTCACATAGACTTGCAATTTTTAGACACCACATTTCCTTTTTTATAGTAACAGCCTCATTTGCCTGTACAATAAGTAATAATACAGTATTTCATAGGTACATTGTATGTGCACAGGAATTTTTTCTTTAAATCTTAAGAGCCTTTAATAAACTGGGGATATTTAAGTATTTTAATGTTACTACATTTAAAAAATAGTGTTTTCCTACAAAAATTTCTATATTCAGTATACGTTAACTATGAGAATGTCAAACAGTGAAATCATTGAAATATATTTAAAGAAAAATTACCAACCAAAAGTCATGAGTACCTTCTATATGCATATTTACTGGAATGTTCATGTGAAATGCCAGCATCTCCAATAAGAGAATTTTGAGTCGGGGTGACACAAACATGATTTTTATTTTTGAGCTGGGGATTTTGATGGAGAAGCACCTAGATGAAGATACCATTTCATTCATGATATTTTAAAATTAGAAAAGTAAAGCTTCTAAATTGAAACTCTTATCAGGTCACTTCATGAAATTTTTAGTTTTAAATTTAATTTTACATGAGATGTCTTTCGGAAGAGCTACTTTTATTAACTTTCACTTAGATCCTTGTGTGCTAGGCATTCCGTATTTCTCTACTTGATTTTCCTGTACCTAGTTTTGATTACAGCAAGTATTTAATAATAAAGTCAGTCATGTGAGAGTATCCATTAATTTCAGTGGGTCCTTGCAAGGCAGGCAGAAGATTTCTTTCCAAGAGTCTTATTTTTGACATGAGGTGAAAATCTTTTTTTTTTTTTTTTTTTTGAGATGGGGTCTCACTCTGTCACCCAAGCTGGAGTGCAGTGGCAGGATCTTTCTGCAACCTCCCAAGCTCAAGCCATCCTCCTCCCACCTGAGTCTCCTGAGTAGCACTACTGGCATGTGCCACTATTCCTGGCTAGTTTTTTGTATTTTTGGTAGAGATGGGGTCTTGCTATATTGTCTAATTTTTGTGTTTTCAGTAGAGATGGGGTTTCACCATGTTGGCCAGGCTGCTCTTGAACTCCTGAGCTCAAGTAATCCACCCGCCCTGGCCTCCCAAAGTGCTGGGATTACAGGTATGAGCCATCATGCCTGACTCAAACCAGTTCTTTAGATTGTTTTTGCCACCATTTACTTACTTGGAATAGTTTTCATATTTATTTTTCTTATGAAGAAATCCAGTATCAATCAGATCATGTAACATCAAAGCAAAATTTCATTGAAGGCTATCCTTGTCTTAATTATTCTAAAATAAAGTACAATACACTAAATTATTTTGACCTTTGTAGTAGCATAGTGTTAAGTTTTATATATATATAAAAATATGCATACTCCCAAGTAAAATTTCAGAGACAACATGCTGGAGAGCAGTGGCTCTCAGACAGCATCAGTATTACGTGAAGGCCGTGTTAAATACACATTATTGGCAGAGAGGGGAGAACACAGTGACTCATGCCTATAATTCCAGTGCTTTGGGAGACTGAGGCAGAAGGATCACTTGAGCCCAGAAGTTCAAGATCAGGCTGGGCAATACAGCAAGACCCCTGTCTCTACCAAAACAAAAAAACAGGCATAGTAGTGTATGCCTGTAGTCTGAGCTGCTTGGGAATCTGAGGCAGGAGGATCACTAGAACCCAGGAGTTCGAGGGTGCAGTGAGTTGTTATTGGACCACTGCAGTCCAGCCTGGGCGACAAAGTGAGACCTTGTCTATTAAAAAAACAAAAGCAAAAACTTGATTGCTGGGTGCCACCCTAGAGTTTCTGATTCAGTTGGCCTGGAGGTGGGGGTGGTGGGCCTGGGAATTTGCCTTTCTAACAAGCGTCCAGGGAATGCCCCAGCTGCTGGTCCCAGGACCACACTTTGCAAATTATTACTCTGAGAAGAGCACTAACTTTGACATTGGATTCCTTCTGTTCCTCATTAGTGAATTTATTTGGGGGAGATTATTCAATCTGGTAGATCCGCATTTACTTAGCTGTGAAGTGGGGGTTAATGCAACCTGCCTGGGACTGTGAGAATGAGAAACTCTATTTGAAATACCCAGCCCAGCGTGCCTGCGTGCTTGAAAAATGCTGACTCCCATGGTCTGTCCTCCCCTCACTCTTCTCAGCTATAAAGCGAGGAGCGAAATTCAGTATCTTCTAAGATTCTTCTTAGGTGTAAAATGCTGTGATTCTAAAAGTTTTGTAGTTCCAGAGACAATGCCAAACACCTGTGTGTACTTAGTGCTTTATAAAGAGTGGTAATAACGTGATACCACATAGGCCATAGTTTTGTTTTTGCTTTTGTTAGGGTGTTTAGCATCTTGACTCCTTAAAAGTTTTCAATCAGATTTATAAAGCAGCATTGAAGAAGTTGTATTATATTTGAGCACAGTTTGAATCCATGGCAGTTTTACGAAGGCCGAGTATATCAGATGAATAGGCTAATTTCCCTGAGTTGCTGACCTTATTAGTCCCTACCATGTTGCCCCCTGGTTACCTAATACATGTTCAAAATGTATAGTTTTCATCACCTGCTTGATCTTGATTTTCAGACAGCATCAAATCAGCTGCAAAACAAATCCAAGCTAAAATTGTGAGCATATGATTAATTTAATATAGCATGTAATTATGTAGTATTTTATTTATTTATTTTTTGAGATGGAGTCTCACTCCCTTGCCCAGGCTGAAGTGCAGTGGCACGATCTCAGCTCACTGTAACCTCTGCCTCCTGGGTTCAAGTGATTCTCCTGCCTCAGCCTCCCTAATAGCTGGGATTACAGGCATGCACCACCACACCCAGCTAATTTTTTGTATTTATATAGAGACGGGGTTTTACCATGTTGGTCTTGAACTCTTGACCTCAAGTGATCTACCTGCCTTGGTCTCCCAAAGTGCCGGGATTACAGGTGTGAGCCACTGTGCCCAGCTATCCAGTATTTTATTTAAAAGTTGTCACTAGGGTGTTCACTATTATGAATTTATAATCTTAAAAGTTGGGGATGCTAAAAGTACCAGGCTAAAATATTACTAGGTTTTCTCGTCTTTTAATTCCATTTTGTTAGAAAAAAATAATCACAACCAGGGTTCTTTTGCCTTTCTCCAGCCATCTAGACTGCTTTACTGCAATGTTGGGAAGATTGCATACAATGAAAAGTGTAACTAGTTGATTGGGATTTGGAAAAATTGAATCAAGCATTTGCATTCATCCAGAATGGTCTTAAACTACTGACTAGGGGGTGCCCACAGGATGAGCACTGGTGGCGTGGGTGGGAGGAATTTCCCTGGGTACTGCAATTGCATTTGAAAGATCTATTTTCCAAAACCTGAGCAGAGAGAGGCTAGGAGGAATGCAGACAGGACATTCAAAATGCTAATTTCCTTTACTAGTAGAACATGAAATATCTGATAATGGTTTTAAAAAAATAAGTGCCAGGATTCATTGTAGTATAAAGGTTCAACTAGTATAATTTAAAATGAGTCTTTATATTCAGGCCAGGCACGGTGGCTCATGCCCTTTAATCCCAGCACTTTGGGAGTCTGAGGCGGGTGGATCACCTGAGATCAGGAGTTCAAAACCAGTCTGGCCAACATGGAGAAACCTCATCTCTACTAAAAATACAAAAAATTAGCCAGGCATGGTGGTGCGCGCCTGTAGTCCCAGATACTTGGGAGGCTGAGGCAGGAGAATCACTTGAATCCAGGAGGCAGAGGTTGCAGTGAGCTGAGATAGCACCACTGCACTCCAGCCTGGGTGACAGAGCGAGACCCTGTTTCAAAAAAATAAAAAAAATAAAAAATAAAAAGTGAGTCTTCATATTCAAATTAGTATATGAGGTTAGACAAACCATTCTTATGTGGGACCAGGTATATTTAATTTGCCTTTCTTTGTAGTCATCCTAGTAAATCCTTGTAAAGGGTTGTTTTAAATACAATTTTATAGTATATTCTAAATCCCCTTTGGCAAATAAAGCTGAAGTTATCTAGTGTCAGCATATTGTGATTTGTATACTTATATAAGACAAGATTATATCATTCTGATCAAGTTGCAGCATTTTAATTTTATATGATAGGTCTGTATTGAGTAATCAGTACCTATGTGCAAATATTAAGTCAACTTAATTACCAGACCCAGAAGGCCAGAGCTAATCAAAGAGTACTTTAGGAAGATGAAATATTTATAATGAGTTATGGAAACAATGTTTTAGAAATGTTTTTCTTGGTGTAATTTAATGCAGATTTTTACCTCAATTCTGTTAGAAAACTTGGTAATTTTATCCCTCCATCTATTTAATATTTAATATTTTCAGATTCTAGAGTATTTAAAATTTAAACACAATTATAAAATTAATTATAATTCCTACTTATGTTAGTAGCTATGATTTAGGGCCAAAACTATCCTGGTTTTGTCTGCAACTTGAAACATTGTGTATTTTAAACTATATAATTTGGGAACATTATTTTATAGACTGTGGATAACCAAATATAGAGTTTGTGATTTTTTAATGCTTTATTTGTATAAAATCATTTGTATATTCTATTTATAGTATGCATTTTCTAGCTCATTAAAAGTACATAAAAACTTCAAATCTATCCTTATACAAATATTTGATTTCTAGTTTCCTTTTATTAAAACATCTTCACTCATTCATTCTTTCACACCTTAATCTGTAAGATGTGTCTTGGGTATTTGATAAAGTAGGTCTTCTTGTGGAGCACATCACTCAGCTTTGGAGACCAAACATTAAACACACTGAGTTGCATCTTATGCATGTTAAGGTCTAAAGCCAACAGAAAAGGTGAAATTTTTGAATAATCAAATTGCCCTGGGGAGGGTCCTGAATAAGAGACCTATATCCATCATGAGATGGAATGTAGGTCATTGAACTTTTCCTCCAAAATTGGAATAGAAATTAGCAACAGCAGAAAGCCAATGCTGTCCCTAGGATGGTGGGGTGGAGGGAGGAAGCCATCATAAAGCTCAAGGCCAGGGTCACACAGAGGAAGCAGAACCCCCACAGCAGAGCACAGGGGCCTTCAAGGTGCTGCAGCTGGAGGCAAAGAAGGAGGGAAAGAAATAATCTTGCTTTTCTTTTCTTTTTGCCATTGACTCCCATTGACAGGACCTGACTGGAAGCCAGCTGGCATGGGAGCTTGGGAGACGTATCCCTCTGGTATATCCCCTGACTTAGAGCAGAGCAGCAGATCTCAGGTCAAGCAGGCTCAGAATTGGCACAGACGCTAAGTAACTGGCTTGCACTGGGGACCATATTGTACGGACAACACTTACTTTGAGCAATAGAATCACAGCTGTGAAGATGTCACAGTACAAGAAATATTCTGGAACCAAGATCACTTTTATCCATCTCAAGTTCACTCCGGAAAGTGGAATTAGGGGAAAGTGCCTGCCCTGGACTAGTATTTCAAATCCCATCCCTCCTGTTCCTCTACTTACTCCCCTTTCCCTTTTTCTTCTCTCAAGCTGGGCTAAAGGGAAATGTGAAAAACATTATTGTCTCTTTAAAACCAAACACATATAAAACATGAAAAATATTTTTCAGTGACAAAAGATAAGAATGGAAGTATTCAGGATAGTGTATTCGTAGATGCTTTGGGAAAGAGGAAAGAAAATAATTTCTTAAATTTTTTTCTTGAAAGACTGAAAATAGAATCTTAAGGAGATAGTGTTCTTCAAGCCTTTCTCTGACTACTTATAATGTCTTTCTTCATCCACTAATTATTTTGAAAACTCACTTAGTCATTCGTCAATCCTAACCTTTAGAGAGAAACATTTAAAATCAGTTCACTAATCACAGCATCTTTTTTTCTTTCTTTTTTTTTTTTTTTTTGAGATGGAGCCTTGCTCTGTTGCCAGACTGGAGTGGCAACATCTTGGGTTACTGCAACCTCTGCCTCCTGGGCTCAAGTGATTCTCCTGCCTGAGCCTCCTGAGTAGCTGGGACTACAGGCGCACGCCACCACGCCCAGGTAATTTTTGTGTTTTTAGTAGAGACAGGGTTTCACCATGTTGGCCAGGATGGTCTCGATCTCTTGACCTCGTGATCCGCCCTCCTTGGCCTCCCAAAGTGCTGGGATTACAGGCGTGAGCCACCGCACCTGGCCCACAGCATTATTTTTCAAGTGTCTCTAGGGTGAGCAGGTGTCCCGGTTTGCCAAGGACAGTCCCAGTTTCTACCTGCTGTCCTGGTACAATCATGAATAGTGCCCCTTTCAGTTTCAAAAGTGCCATAGTTTAGACAATAAATTACCTGACCACCCTTATATGCCGCATGTTTCTTAACACCTAGGCTGTGACAAAACTCACATTTTCTGACTGTCAGTCTAGTGTTCTTTATACTAGACAGATATGGTCCACAAAGGAAGCAATATTGGCCAACAATTAATCTTGGGTCTTTGGATTAGAGTGTTAGAGTCCTACCTTCAAAGCATTTTCCTCCTGGAGTGGTCTTTGCACAAATGGTAGGGTGATTTGTGGAGCCAGTGAAGAACCAGACTAATCCAGCTTGTTTTATTGGCCCCAATTTTTCTTCTCAGGACCATAAGCCAGTTATTACCAGGAAACAAAAGCGAACAAGCAAGTATTTAGTTTTAAATTGGTATAAGGAGAAGCATCTAGAATTAAATCTTGCCACATAAACCCAAATCACCCCCAAAGCTAAGGGGATCTAAAATAGACAATGAGTGCTGTTTTCATAAAGATGATGGAAAAGCCTTAACAGGTAAGTTGCTGTACCTTCACACAAAGAAAATAGCAGGTTATTATGCTTTTGTTAAAACAAGTGACTACTACGTCATTTCTAAATCATTCCAGAATTAAGATGAGTCCTAAAAAATATATATATAGTGCCTCTGATGAGTGCATTTTAGATTTGCTTGAATGAGGGAGCAGTTATTACTAGCTGCTAAAATGCTCCGGAAACTCTGGTGCATACTCCAAAAACACACAAATAGTTAGGCCTAAGGAGAGAATGATACATGAACACTGGCAAAGAGCCTTACAAGAATGTATGCTGTGGGGAGTGTGGCCAGGGCTTTACAAACCATTAATTAATAAAGTTCTGTACATATGATAGAAAAAGACTTGCCTTGACCAACAGCATCAGTCTGGGCTGCACTATTCTCGATCTGAAAGAATCCAGAAGTTTAAGAGTGCATTGAAGCCCTTCAATAATCAAAATGAGGGAATATTAATGGGACCTTTTCTTTCTATCAGGTACATTTAATCTGGGAGACCTATTAACCCTGTGTTCTTGAATAGTGTTTGCGAATCAACCGCTCAGTCTTCTATAGGACACCCGTGTATGTCCTATAACCTGAATTTTTAAGTCAGATAATTTTTGTTTTAACATTCATTTTAGATGGATGATACAAGCATACCTATGTGAAACTATTTCTCAATTAAAACCAGTACTAGTGGCCCAGAAGATAATGGGTGTTCCAAAACAAAACATAAAAACAAAAGCTAATTCTAGGATGGAAAACTTGGGAAACATGTTCATAGATTTCACTGTAGCAGTGAAACAGGACTCTTTATTGCAGCATTGTGTGAAAGATTCGATATGTATATAAACAAAGGGGATTTTAAAGAGGATGAGAGGGTTTAAGAGAGGATGTGGCCTAATTTTCAGTTTTCTTCATGCTCATTTGATCACTGATTCCTCACACTCCCCCACTCCATAAGTCCTTGCTTTGTTGCTAACCATCTATTCTCTATGCAGAGACACTCGCATTCCATAGAATACAGTTCAGAAAATGCTGGCAAAAGGACTCACAAAAGGTCGGGAATCTTTATGTGTTTTTGTGTCATTTTGCATTTTGGGGGGAAGAAATGTTTCCCTTTCTGAGATAATGAAGAGGGTGAATAGATAATATGTTTTCCTAGGCACAGATGGCAGATTTGAAGTGCTTTGGCAATCAACTTTGTGTCCCTAATACGTGCGTAGTACTTTTACCTTCAGCTTGTAGTAAAACATCACACAGCAGAAGATTGATAAGCAGTTCAAAAATAATGTCTCCTATCCTTTTTAAATTAGATTCCCAAACTGAAAGAAGCTTTGCAATTACTGCCAAAATGTCTCAGAGGGCGTTAGGTTAATCGAAGCTGGAGAGGAGTGGGAAAAGAGGCAGCTGCTAGTCACTGAGAATAAGGACTCTATTTGCTGTGAGGTTTGTAGGGGCAGCACTTTGCTGTTGGGGTTTGGCAAGGGGATTTGTTTTAAAATTGGAATTATATTTTGTTGGCTTTTAATCATAAGCAGGGAAATACATTTTTCCTATGCCTAAGAATATACAGAAGCTAATTTGGTCCATAATTAGAAAAATCATTGCCTTTAGCATATGGACCGTAACAATAGCGGTCATAACTCATGAGTCGTGTGACACATTGTTTCCCTTTGGTGAAGTTTTATTTTAAGATCTGTTAGGTATATCCAGGGAGAGAAAGAGATGAAGGTCAAGACATGCTTATTTTTACAGATGAGAGAGAGAGAGAGAGAGAGAGAGAGAGAAACAGAGAGAAAGAGATTCATTAAACTTTGAGTTATACTTTATTTTTATTTTTATTTCTTGAAATGGGGTCTTGCTCTGTCACCCAGGCTGGAGTGCAGTCGCATGATCTTGGCTCATTGCAACCTCCACCACTAGGGCTCAAGTGATTCTCCCACCTCAGCCTCTCAAGCTGCTGGGACTACAAGTGCACACCACCAAGCCTGGCTAAGTTTTTTATTTTTAGTAGAGATGAGGTCTTGCTCTGTTGCCCAGGCTGGTTTCAAACTCCTGACCTCAACAATCTGCCTGCCTTGGCTTCCCAAAGTGCTAGGATTACAGATGTGAGCCACTGTGCCTGGCCTATATTTTATTCAGTAGGAATCTTTGCTATTTGCCATTATTTTTAATTCTTCTTGCATCTTAATTTTGCTTCCCCAATGAGTATATGTTCTTTAAAATCTTCCTATTAAAAAATCATAAACACATTAAACAATTCTCTAATTGAATGTGCTAATTTGGTAAATATTTGAGTGGATACCTACTATTTGCAAAGCTTCAGGGAATACATTGATGAATAAGATAGTATTTTTTTTTTTTTTTGAGACAGAGTCTTGCTCTGTCTTCCAGGCTGGAGTACAGTGGCACGATCTCAGCTCATTGCCACCTCTGCTTCCTGGGTTTCAAGCGATTCTCCTGCTTCAGCCTCACAAGTAGCTTAGATCACAGAAGCACATTACCATGCTTGGCTCATTTTTGCATTTTTAGTAGTGATGAGGTTTCACCGTGTTGGCCAGGCTGGTCTCGAACTCCTGAGTTCAAGTGATCCGCCTGTCACAATTTGCTCCGCTTATAGGCGTCAGACACTGCGCTTGGCCAGTAAGATCATCTTTAATCTCAAGGAGTTTACGATTTTTTTCTTAGGGGAGGTGATAAGAAAATACGTAAAAACAATAAACATAGGTTACAGTAGTTGCCATTATAGAGGGTGGGTTGGGGGTGTTCCTAGGCCATCAAAGGAATGGGGAAAGGCTTTTTATCAAGCTTGTCTAGCTTGTGGACCGTGGGCTGCATGTGGCCCAACACAAATTCGTAAACTCTCTTTAAACATTATGAGATTTTTGTTGTTGTTGTTTAGCTCACCAGCTATCATTAGTGTTAGTATATCTTACGTGTGGCCCAAGATAGTTCTTCTTCCAGTGTGGCCCAGAGAAGCCAAAAGATCGGACACCCCTGCACAGAGAAAGGAGCATTTAAGATGGACTTGAAGGTTGAAATTAAACTTCAAGAGGTGTTGTTGGCAGGCAGGAGATAGGAAGCAAATAACTGCACAGAGTTGGAGAAATTTGTTGGTCTTTGGGGAAAAGCAAGTAGTTCAGTCTGGCAGGAGTGGGAATAAGTGTTAGGGAATAATGGGAAATAGAGTTAGAAAAGCAAATTGTGAAATACTGTGTATCAGTCGGCTTAGGCAGTTAAACTGCAGTAACAAAGGACTCTCCAAATCACAGCAATACTACAAGCTTAGTTCTCTCTTACATTACATTTCCCTTGTGGGTATCTGTAGCTCTGCTCCGTGGCTCCTTTGTTCTGGGGTCAGGCTAAAGAGGCAGCTTCAATCTTGGTTATCATCAGTTCTGGCCAAGGGAAAGAAAATATGGCAGAACTGTTCAATGGTTTTCATAGTGTCCGCTTGACTGTGGCTTATGTTACTGCTGTTTACATTTCATTGGCCAAAGCAAGTCACTTGGCCATGCCTGCCATCCCTGGGAAACGGGAAATATAATCCTCTTACAGGAAAGAACAACAGTTAATATATAAAACAATTTACCAAAAGCCTTGAAAGCCAGTGTGAGTCTTTTGCATTTAAATCTTTATATGGTTTGGAGCCATAGCAAGTTTCTGGACAAGATCATATGGCTTAGTAAAACAAACAGACAAATAAAAACATCAGGGCAGTTTATATATTGTGTGTGTGTGTTTGTGTGTATGTGTGTGCATGTACATAAAAATGATTTAGGGTGTTTATTACAAATGCAGGTTCCAGGGTTCCAGAAAGTCTGATTCAGGGAGCTCAGGAATCTGCCCTGTAGCAAGCAGCCAGGTGGAGAGCATGTAGATTGTCCACAGACCTCATTTTAAAAAACCCTGGATCAAGGAATGAATGGAGAGCACTCAGGCAAGTGCAGGTGAGAGGGGGCAGTGAGTGAGTGCAGAGGCCCAGGTGCAATGTGGGCACATGGTAAATGGCCAGTACAGAGGCAGATAGATACAGAGAGAACAGATTGAACTAGAATTACTCAAGGAGGGAGGCTATGGTGCAAACAGCCAGGAAACAGGGTAGTGGAAGGGGCAAATCTTAGGAGCTAAGATTAGGAATATCAGGGGATCCTGATCTTCCCTGAGAAGGAGGAGGCAAGCCTAGTTGATGCAAGAAAAAACTGAGAACTTGAGGAGAGCAGAGGCAGTGAACAGGAAGTCGCAGGAAACTCAATGCTTGTAAGCAGCTATGGAAAACAGTGTTGACCAAAAGCGACCACATAAATTTGATTTTGCATTCGGCCAAAAGAGGGAGCTACAGTAGCACATATGCTGATGTCTGGGCTCGGCCACCCAAACTGAGTATAGCCAGCTCCTGTCCAACAGGATTATTAACCCGACCCACAGTGCAATATTTTGGGCGATTCATTTATTACTTTTATAGCCGTGAACCTTTTTAGAAGGAACTTTAAGGTTTCTATTTAATTATTAAGGAATCCAGTGGTTTTTTTTTTTTTGAAATGCCTATCCTATAGTCAAGAAGAAATTAATTCCACAGAGTTTAAGGGAATTATTACCCATTTATTGGCTTCACTTGAGGCATGGAGTGGAGATTAGGACAGAGAGAAGAAAAGATCTAGAAGAGAGAAAAGTGCATTTGAGGCATGACTTCTGGAAGTGTTATTGCTGAGCCCAAGGGGTTGGAATCTTACATGGTTTTTTTTGAGACAATGAGAGTCTGGCTCTGTCGTCCAGGCTGGAGTGCAGTGGTGTGATCTCGGCTCACTGCAACCTCCACCTCCCAGGTTCAAGCGATTCTTCTGCCTCAGCCTCCCGAGTAGACGAGATGACAGGTACGCGCCACTACGCCCGGTTAATTTTTGTGTTTTAGTGGAGATGGGGTTTCTCCATGTTGGCCAGGCTGGTCTTGAACTCCTGACCTCACATGATCCGCCCGCCTTGGCCTCCTAAAGTGCTGGGATTACAGGCGTGAGCCACCGCGCCCAGCCGCATCTTAGGTTTTGTTAGATGCTGTCCGATTGCTTTTCAGAGACATTGTGCCGATTTACTTTTACACCAATAATGCATGAGAGGCTTATTTTTTTAACACATTTGAAAATGTTTTAATCTTTGCCACTCTGATGAGGAATTATGGATTTGGGGGGTAGGTTTAACTTGAATCTCTTAAGGTGCCGAAGAGGGTAGACACTGTTTCCTACTTAAATCCTATTTTCACATTTTTTCCTCTCTGTGAATGGTATGTGCATGTTCTTTGCCAGTGGGTCTTTTACTTATTGATTTGTAGGATCTTTTTTTTTTTTTTTTTAATGAGGTCAATCCAAAGATTCAGTGAACAATAGGATAAATAAATTATGCTCTTCAGTAGATGTTTAAATGATGACTGGCTGTCAGGTGTTGTCTACTATACCTGCGTATTCGATGCATGAATCACCTATCTTGTGGACACGGGTCTAAGACTCCTGTTTCAGATCACCTTTGGGTAGCCTGCTGGGTAGAATCATTTGCCTCAAGAATGCCATTTTCTTTGATTTTATCCTTCATTTCAATATGGAGAAAAGCCAGAAGTTAAATGGTGATGAATCAGCTGTATGTAGTGGTTGGAATATTTTTACTGGTTTAAAATCACCCAATGGCAAAGTGGTGGGCTCCCATTCCCAGTGCTTAAAATGGGGCATTTTCAGAGGAGGCCCGGGCATGCTCGACTGTGATCTGGATCAAGATTCAACAGGCTCTTGAGTGAGGATAATCACGAAAGCCCCGCCATTGATTTCCCGCCCCTCCCAGACACGCATTCCTTAGTAATGAGATTACATTTGTTTTGTAACAGCTTCATTGAGATAGATTCACATCCTACATAGTTCACCCATTTAAAGTGTGCACTTAAATGGTTCTTAGTGTTTTCATGGAGCCATGCAACCATGACTGCAGTCAATTTTAGAACTTTTCCATTATTCCTAAAGAAATCTTGTACCTCTTTAAAATTGCTCCCCAATCCCCTCCTTGTCCCCAGCCCTAAGCCAATCACAAATCTACTTTCTGTCTCTATACATTTTGCCCATTCAGGAGATTTCTCATAATGGAATGACACAGTAAGTAAGCTTTTGTGACTGGCTTCTTTCACTTAGCATAATGTTTTCATGGTTTATCCATGTTGTAGTGTTTCTGTACTTCATTCACTTTGTTGTTGTTGTTGAGACAGAATCTCACTCTCTTGCCCAGGCTGGAGTACAGTGGCGCCATCTCAGCTCACTGCAACCTCCACCTCCTGGGTTCAAGCGATTCTCCTGCTTCAGCCTCCCGAGTAGCTGGGATTACAGGTGCCCGCCATCACGCCCGACTAATTTTTGTATTTTTGGTAGAGACAAGGTTTCACTACGTTGGCCAGGCTGGTCTTGAACTCCCGAACTCAAGTGATCCGCCCGCCTTAGCCTCCCAAAGTGCTGGATTACAGGCATGAGCCACCGCACCCAGCCTATTTTTATGATCAAATAATATTCCATTGTGTGGACAAACTACATTTTGTTGACCTGTTCACTAGTTATTGGGTGTCTGGATTGTTTCCACCTTTTAGCTATTATGAATAGTGCTGCTGTGAATGTTTGTGTTCAAGTTTTCGTGTGGATACGTTTTTATTTCTCCTGGATATATATCTGGGAGTAGAATTGCTGGATCTAACGGTAACTCAGTATTTAATGTTTTGAAGAACTGGTCAGCTGTTCTACAGTGGCTGTGCCATTTTCCCTTTCCACCAGCAATGTATGAGTATTTCAGTTTCTCCACATCCTCACCGACATTTGCTATGTTCTGTTTTTTAGGGGCTTTCTTGTTTTCATACAGCCATACTCATAAGTCCAAGTGGTATATCACTGTGATTTTTTTGGTTTTGTTTTTGTGGTCTATGCTTGAGATGGTTACTCATGTGTCAACTTGACTGGGTGATGGGATACCCAGCTGGTTGGTTAAACCTTATTTCTGGTGTGTTTGTGAGGGTGTTCCCAGAAAAGATTAGCATTGGAATGGTTGGACTGAGTAAAGAAGATAGTCAATGTGGGTGGGCATTATCAGATCTACCAAGGGCCTGAATAAAACAAGAAGGCAGAGGAAGGTTGAATTAACTCTGCTTGACTACTGAGGTGGGATATCAGTCTTCTCCAGCCCTCACCACTCCTGGTTCTCAGGCCTTAAGAGAACCAGTTCTCAGGCCTTAGGAGAACCAGGACTAGAATCTACACCATTGATTCGCCACCTCTGGGACTTTTGGACACCACAGGCTTTCCTAGATGTCCAGTTCACAGGTGGCTCACAGTGGGACGTAGCCTCCAGAATCATGTGATCCAATCAATATCTATTTTATTTTATTTTACTTTAAGTTCTGGGATATATGCACGGAACATGCAGGTTTGCTACATAGGTACACATGTGCCATGGTGGTTTGCTGCACCTGTCAACCTGTCATCTAGGTTTTAAGCCCCACATGCATTAGGTATTTGTCCTAATGCTCTCCCTACCCTTTCCCTGCAACTGCCCGACAGGCTCTGGTGTTTGACGTTCCCCTCCCTGTGTCCATGTGTTCTTATTGTTCAACTCCCACTCATGAGCGAGACATGTGGTGTTTGGTTTTCTGTTCCTGTGTTAGTTTGCTGAGAATGATGGTTTCCAGCTTTATCCATGACCCTGCAAAGGACATGGATAAACGACCCATGCAAAGGACTCATTCTTTTTCATAGCGGCGTAGTATTCCATGGTGTATATGTCCCACATTTCCTTTATCCAGTCTGTCATTGATGGGCATTTGGGTTGGTTCCAACTCTTTGCTATTGTAAATAGTGCTGCAGTAAACATACCTGTGCATATGTCTTTATAGTAGAATGATTTATAATCCTTTGGATATATACACAGTAATGGGATTGCTGGGTCAAATGATATTTCTGGTCCTAGATGAGCCAATCGATATCTTATAAATAAACAAGCAAACAAATTCTATTGGTTCTATTTCTCTGGAGAACCTTGACTAATACAATGCTTTAATTGTTTTTTCTTACTGTGGTAAAATATGCAGCACATAAAAGTTATAATTTTAGCCTGTTGTTGTTGTGAGACAAAGTCTCACTCTTGCCCAGGCTGGAGTGCAGTGGTGCAGTCACAGCTCATTGCAGCCTCAACCTCCCAGGCTCAAGCGATCCTCCCACCTCAGCCTTCTGAATAGCTGGGACTACTGGCATGCACCGCTACACCCAGCTAATTTTTTATTTCTTGTAGAGCTGGGTTCTCCCTATGTTGCCCAGGCTGGTCTTGAACTCCTGGGCTCAAGGGCTTCTTTCACTTTGGCCTCCAAAAGAGCTGGGATTATAGGTGTGAACCACTGCATCTGGCCTGTTTGAGGCATTTTTAATTGTACAGCTCAGCAGCCTTCATTACATTCACATTGTTCACATCATGGTGGTTTTGGTTTGCATTTCCCTGGTGATTAATGATGTTGGGCATCTTTTTCCTGGGCTTGCTGGCCATTTGTATATCCTCCTTGGAGAACCGTCTGTTTGAGATCTTTGCTCATGTTTGATTTGGGTTGTGTTTTTATTGTTGAGTTGTGTCTATTCTTTATATATTCTGGATACTTGTCTCAATTGTAACAGCAGGATTTTAGTTTATGGAGGTGACTGAATGATGATGCGGAGAGGTCAATGCTACTGAAAGAAGAGTTTTCTTACTTACAGTTCCTGAGCGGAGGGGACATGCCACAACACACAGGGCCACAGCGGAAGCATTAGGATGGTCAAGAGGCAAAAGACGAGTGAGAAGGCATGAGCCAGAGCCCTTGCTGGAGTTTCTGCAGGAAAGGCGAGGCCAGGCCGGGCCATCAGTTTAGGACTGGCTACTTTGAATAACATGGGTGAGCCTGGGCTATGGGGTGGCTCTAGTTGCTTGGAACCTGGCCTTGGGATGATTTAGGATAAGGGAAATATTGGTTTGGTGTGTGAGAGTTATATAGAAGGCGGGTGGAGGTACAGACTTGGATCAGCCTGTCTGCACATGACAGGAGAATTCTAGTCAAGTTGACGTATATTTGTCCAATTGTTTGATAATGAATTTCCATGTTTTTGGAAACAGTGAATCAAATGTGGACGGGAATAACTCTCCCTCACTTGCCTCCCGCACCCAGGCTTGCCTCGCTGTGGGAATGCCCCATCCTTGGAGAGGAATGCCCGTTCTTGAAGGAGAGAGGTAAACACTTGTTTGCTGGCCAAATGGACGTAAAGAATCTCAGGTCGGGTGTGGTGGCTCACGCCTGTAATCCCAGAACTTTGGGAGGCCAAGGTGGGCAGATCACTTGAGGTCAGGAGTTTGAGACTAGCCTGGTCAAAATGGCAAAACCCCATCTCTACTAATAATACAGAAATTAGCCAGGTGTAGTGGCGTGTGCCTGTAATCCCAGCTAACTGGGAGGCTGAGACAGGAGAATCACTTGAATATGGGAGGCGGAGGTTTCAGTGAGCTGAGATCGCGCCACTGCACTCCAGCCTGGGCAACAGAGCGAGACTCCGTCTCAAAAAAAATAAAAAATAAAAAAATAAAAAAAGAATCTCTGAAACCACAGGACATCAGACAGACCCTGAACAGATACATACAGTTGGCAAACATATTCTCTGATTCTGTGGGTTGTCGTTTCTCTTTTTTGATAGAGTTCTTCAGTGCACAAAAGTTTAAAATTTTGTTGAAATTCATTGCATCTCTGTTTTTCTCTTGTTGCTTGAGCTTCTGACACTGTGAGGAGAGTTGGCATTCTCAGAACAAAGAACCTATTGCCAAACCTAAGATCATAAGGATGTATCCCTCTGTATTCTCTTACATTTAGGCCTTTGTTTCATTTTGAGTTAATTTTTCATATAGTATGAGGTAAGGTTATATATTATAGAAATTTTTATGTTATAAAGTGATAAGCCAAAGCCTACAGAGGACAATTTGGTGATATTTATTACAAATGTATATCCCTCCCAATTCTATTTCTAGGAATTTATTCTATAGATACAAGGCAAAAGATATATGTGTAAGGTAAATCACTGCAACATTCTTTTTTTTTTTTTTTTTTAATAATAGTAAAGCATTGTAAACAGTCTACGTGTCCCTCAATAGAGGCTTTGAAATAAATTGTGCAAAAATAAAATACTATAGGGCTACAAAAAAAAAAAAAGAATTTCTATATGTGCTGCTTTGGAAAGCTCTCCAAAAAATATTGTTCAATGAAAAGAAAAACAAGGTTTAGAACAGAATGGCTTTTTGGTGTGTGAAACATTTGGGACAATAAGACACATATTTATTTTTGAAGTTTTTAGATTTTTTTTTTTTGAGACAGAGCCTGTGCTCTGTCGCTCAAGCTGGAGTGCAGTGGCACGATCTCGGCTTACTGAAACCTCTGCCTCCCGGGTTCAAGTGATTCTCCCGCCTCAGCCTCCTGAGTAGCTAGGATTAGAGGCACGCGCCACCACGCCCAGCTAATTTTTGTATTTTTAGTACAGAGGGGGTTTCCCTATGTTGGTCAGGCTGGTTTCGAACTCCTGACCTCAAATGATCCACCCTCCTCAGCCTCCCAAAGTGCTGGGATTACAGGCATGACCCACCATGCCTGGCGTAAGTTTTAAAAAGTTTTTAATTAAAAAATAATTGCGGCCGGGCACGGTGGCTCAAGCCTGTAATCCCAGCACTTTGGGAGGCCGAGACGGGTGGATCACGAGGTCAGGAGATCGAGACTATCCTGGCTAACACGGTGAAACCCCGTCTCTACTAAAAAATACAAAAAACTAGCCGGGCGAGGTGGCGGGCGCCTGTGGTCCCAGCTACTGGGGAGGCCGAGGCAGGAGAATGGCGTGAACCCGGGAGGCGAAGCTTGCAGTGAGCTGAGATCCGGCCACTGCACTCCAGCCTGGGCGACAGAGCAAGACTCCGTCTCAAAAAAAAAAAAAAAAAAAATTATTGCATGCATTTATGGGATAAAATGTGATGTTTTGATACACATAAACACTGGGGAATGATACAACCAGGCTAATTAGCATATCCATCACCTCCAGTAGTTACCATTTCTTTGTGGTGAGAACACTTAAAATTCTCTCCTTCAGGTCTTTTGAAATATACGATACATTAGTATTAACTATAGTCACCACGCAGTGCAATAGAGCACCAGAACTTAATCCTTCTAACTGATAATCACTTTGTACCCATTGATCAACCTCTTCCCTTTCCCTGCCCGCCCCTCCCTCCAGCCTCTGGTAACCATCATTCTACTCTCCACTTCTGTGAGTGTGACGTTTTTAGAGTCCACACATAAGTGAGGTCATGCAGAATTTTTGCTCTGTATATGCACATGTCTTATGTACAAGTAAAGAAGCTCTGCAAATTTTAAGACACCAAGGATGGGGCATTCCCACAACGAGGCAGGTGCTGGGTGCAGGAGGTAAGTGAGGGAGAGATGTTCCAGTTCAGATTTGACTCACTGTTTCTGAAAACATGGACATGCATTACCAAACAATTGGACAAATATACGTTAAAATTTAAAAAGAACCTTCTGCAGAAAAGAAAGGAGCAGTGGGGATAAAACAGCCACATAGTCATGGGTGTTGTACACATATTTTGTTCCAGTTGAAGCTCTGTGCTTTTCTTAGCTGGTTTTCTCATGACCACTGATGTACTAAGTACAATCACACCAGAGCTGGCTGAGGTTAGACTGCAGGCTATGGGCATGGAGCAGAGCGGCAAGCTGGCCCCAGGATGTTGAATAACAGCCCTGGCCTCATCCACACAGTAAAGAGCAGACCTCACATGGGATAGTTTACCATCAAGGAGTCCAGACAGAAAGGCTGTTCTAGAACCCCTCTCACTTAAAGAGCACAAATCTGAATGAATACATAGTTTTACTGTTTTACCAGTAAGGTTCTTGACACCGGATGACTTACCTTCCTATCCCCAGGCAACAGACGGTAAGTGTCCTTGAGAAGAATATCCCTTCACAGCAAATTCACATCTGTCCTTCAGCCTAGAGAGATCGGACAGAGATGAAGGCCTCACCACTAAAGACCCACTCTCCTAGCTGTTTTGGAGAGGTCACTCTTGTCTTCATCAAGTTCTGAAGTTGTCTCTTGGCATATTTCCCTCCCCTCAAATCCTTATAAAAACAGGTGTGGCTAAAGCCTGTCTTTGCTGAAAGAACACGCTCTTCCTTAATAGAAAATTCTCTGTTGAAAATGTATTTTCCCAGGCCCGGCGCGGTGGCTCACGCCTGTAATCCCAGCACTTTGACAGGCCAAGGCGGGTGGATCACACGGTCAGGAGATCAAGACCAGCCTGGCCAACATGGTGAAACCCTGTCTCTACTAAAAATACAAAAATTAGCTTGACGTGGTGGTACGTGCCGGTAATCCCAGCTACTCAGGAGGCTGACGCAGGAGACTTGCTTGAACCAGGGAGGTGGAGGTTGCGGTGAGCCAAGATCATGCCACTGCACTCTAGCCTGGCGACTAAGTGAGACTCCACCTCAAAAAAAAAAAAAAAAAAAAAAAAAAAAAGGATTTTCCTTTTCTGGCTTCTGTGGTTAGCAGTGTAATAGTAGCAAAACTGGTTCTAGACATGTGAGCATGCAGCAGGAAATCTGCAAACCGACAATGGTCACCGTGTCTACTTTTCACCCTTTCTGTGTATGCTAGACCAGAGGCCGGTGCTGGCATGCCATTCTGACACTCACTGTGAGAACAAATGCTGCATGTGTGGAAGATGGACGAGTGCTGTGTGAAGGAAGCAGGCCAAATTCCTTCTGTTTTTATCTTCCTTCCAGTACGAGCCCCAAATATCAACTCCACAAGTGGGAAACTGTGCCTGACCAGAATGTGTAGAGAAGTGTTTGGGGAACTGTGGGAGGGGGAGAAGATAATATTGGTATAATAAAATCAAATTCGGGACTGGGCATGGTGGCTCACGCCTGTAATCCCAGCATTTGGGAGGCCAAGGTGGGTGGATCACTTGAGGTCAGCAGTTTGAGACCAGCCTAACCAACATGGTGAAACCTGTCTCTACAAAAAAATACAAAAATTAGCCAGGCATGGTGATGCCTACCTTTAGTCCCAGCTACTCCGGAGGCTAAGGTAGGAGAATGGCTTGAACTCAGGAGGTGGAGGTTGCAGTGAGCTGAGATCGTGCCACTACACTCCAGCGTAGCTGACAGAGTGAAACCCGGTCTCAAAAAACAAACAACAACAACAAAAAAAAAAAAAAAAGAAAAGAAAAAAACTTGAAAAAGAACTCCATTGAAAAGAAAAACACTGGTTGTATAACTATAATAAAAATACACTATAAATATAATAAAACGCCATAGAGTCTTTGTCTAACTCTAGAGAAAAAAATTGTCATCTAAAAGACAAATTCCAGAACCAGACACCAGAAAAGTTCTCAACAAATGAATGGCTTCTTTAGAAGACAAAGAATAAGTAAGTTCAGTTGTAACTAGAAGTGAAAGGAAAGTCATCTCCAGCTACGCTTGGAGATGTTGGTCTTTTCATAGCATGGTCTTTTTGTGGCATGCAGCAGTGAGGGCAAAGAAACCATTAGGGAACTTTGAAGCCTTGGTTTGCTGCTGCGAGGGTTCTTTCTCTGGTAGCGCAGGAGCTCTGAGGCAATGGAGCTTCTGAGAGCCAGGTGGCAGGAGAAGCTCCATTTTGAAAAATGGGAAAAATGGCTCCTGTCTTGTGGTTGGCACAAGACACCACATGCATCCTTTCCACTTTAACTCAAAGTCAAATCAGATTGTTTGCTTTGTTGTTTGAAAAAATGCCCAGTTGTTAAACTTTCCTGTTGGACCGGTTTTACCAACTGCATTCCATCCTCTGGGTTTGAAAACTTGGAGGCTATTTGACCACATTTCTTCACCCCATGTCTCCAGAAGTCACCAAAATGTAGCTAAATATTTCTTGGTGGAGTTAAAGCTTTTTTTCTTTTATTTTTGCAGAAGTCTTGAAAGGTTAAAGGAACTCTACTTCTACCTTCCGTTCATTGCTAGGGTCCTCTTACCTTTGATAAGAAACCATATCACCTTTTGATTAAAATCTCCAGAGATGTGAACTCACCTCCGCCAAAGAGAAGTCCCATCATAGGTGGATAGCTCTCTGGTTTCACACATATCTTTGCATTTCACTATTTTGCTTCCCTAAGAGCTCAGTGTTGCCCCACTGAGCAAGGCCAACTCTTCTTTCTTTTGATGGTCCTTCAAATACGGGAAGTTAGTTCTCGTGTCTATGCTGTGAGCTAGTTCCAAAGTGAGTCACACCTTTCCCCAGGATTTCGGCCCCATCTGCCATTCGGATCTTCAGACTGCCAATGCCCCCTGCAATCAGACTTGCACATTGACGCTAGATTTATCTAAAAACAGCTTTTCCTTTGCGATCACTTGCTGAAACATCAACAAAGTGTTCCCATTATACAAAAACATATTTCCTGCTAAGACTTTTTTTTTCCCCTCCCACAGCCCTATGATTGGTTTATAACCTGGGTCTCTATTTCCCAATAAAGCCATCTCCTGCTCTGGTTAGGCGACCTTCACAGTCGTCCCGCCACTTACTTTGCTCATCTCTCAGCTTCTCACCGTATGCATTCCTGGGCTTCCTCATCTGGCAAGCTTTACATTGCTTTCTCCAAAATCATCATCTTTTTTTTGTAACCTTAAATATCGCTTTCTCCATAAAGCCTATCCTGAACAACATTAGCCTCAATTATGTGACATGTATTTTGAATGTGTCCTCATAAGTGAATGTCTTCGGGCAGGTTCCCCAGGAAACAAACTATGAAATGGAGATTTGCATGCAGGATGTTTGTGGGGAGTAGTCTCAAACACAAACCTGAGAGGAAGTAAAGGGAGAAGGATTGGATACAGGGTAAATTTGAAAACTGCGATGTTGTTGCAACAGAAGCTTCAGTAAAGTCATGGGGCACCCTGGAGTTGGGATTGCCTGTTGAGGCCGGGAGGCCAGACTTTCTCTTGCTGTATGGACCAGTCATTAGATGTGGGCTGCCTCCTGTGAGAAGCAAAATCTTGAGCCAGCAGCTTTCTTTTGCAGAGAGCAATTTCTGGGGAGGAACTGGCTGTGAGTTCTCAGCAAGCAACACTCCCAGCAGCTGGGAAGATGAAGACAAGTGTCTCAGCTCTGAGGTGGAGTCTGGGTGGCAATCTTTGACATGAACAGTCTGCAGTTAAGAACAACCTAGCTTGTGCTTGTCTAGATGTACAAGAGCTTTAGGTGATTTTGTTGTACCTTTTGGTAAGAACCACTGTTCTAGCCCTTTGGGTGACTCATGGACCCATGGATGTTTGTGGGTGTTGTTTGCTATCAGAGGACAACATATTGAGAGGAGACAGGTAGATATAGGTCAAAATAGTTGAAAGTGGTTAAAAATTAAAATGCCATGAATATTGTATGCAGTTTGGATATTTTTTTTTTTACCCTACAAATTAGGAAATTTCTACAATTTGACCGTGAGAAAAATATTTAAATGTAACCCTATAGATTCCAGATTTTAAGAATTGATCAGTTAATTTTATTAGTAGTATTACTACATGTGGTATTTAACAGCATATTACATACAGAAAAAATACACAGATCCTAAGTGTACAGCTTGATAAATTTTCACTTAGTGAATAAACCCGTATATGCAGCGTGCAGATCAAGAATGAGAAATTTACCTTATCTGACAAGTGTTCATGTACCTCCTTGCAGTTTCCCCAGCTGCAGTGCAGAGTAACCTCTCTCCTGACCTCCTGCACCGTAGGTTAGTTTGCTCCCTCTTGATGTTCATGTACATGGATTATACAGTGTGTAACTTTCACAAACTTGTGTTCAACATTATGAATGTGAGTCAATCATGTTGTTATGCAGTTTTAATCCATTCATTCTCCACAATGTATTTTCTGTTCTACTATAGATGGACATTTGGCTGTTTCGAATTTGGGGATATTATGATTAGTGAGGCCACGGACATTCTTTTACCTATCTTTTAGTCAATACATAAATGCACTTCTTTTGTTTATATATCTAGGAATACAATTGCCGAACTATACATATAGAAATGTTCCTTGACTTACAATGGAATTATGTCCCAATAAACCCATTGTAAGTTGAAAATACTATTAAATTGAAAATACATTTAATACACTTAATCTACAGAACACCATAGCCTAGCCTAGCCTACCTTAAATGTGCTCAGAAAACCTTACATTAGCCTACAGCAGGTCAAAATCATCTGGCAATGCAGTACACCACATAGTATCAGTTGGTTATCCTTATGATTATGTGACTGACTGGGAGCTGTTGCTCCCTGCACTGCCCAGAATCATCAGAGAGTACTGTCCTGCATATCGCTAGCCCAGGAAAATATCAAAATTCAAAGTATGTTTCCAGCTGGGTGGAAATGACACTGATAATCCCAGCACTTTTGGAGGCTGAGGTGGGCAGATCACCTGAGGTCAGGAGTTCAAGACCAGCCTGACCAACATGGAGAAACTGTACTTCTAAAAACCTCATCTAAAGATTAGCCAGGCATGGTGGCGGGCACACGTAATCCCAGCTACTAGGGAGGCTGAGGCAGGAGAATCACTTGAACCCAGGAGATGGAAGTTGCAGTAGCCGAGATCATGCCGTTGGACTCCAGCCTGGGCTACAGAGCGAGACTCCATCTCAAAACAAAATAAAATAAAACAAAAATATGACTTCTACTGTATAACTTTTGCACCATTGTAAAGTTTAAAAATCGTAAGTTGAATCATCACAAGTCAAGGACCATCTGCACATATGTTTAGCTTTTCTAGATACTGTCAAACAGCTTTCCAAAGTGGTAGTACCAGTTTACCTGCCCACCAGAAGAGTATGAGAGTTCTAACTGCTTCACAGTCTTGCCAACATGTGCTTTTATCTGTTTCTCTCATTTTGGCTATTTTGGTGTATATGTAGTAGTATTACATTGTGGTTTTAATGTGAATTTCCCTGATGACTAATGAAGCTGAACATTCTTTTAATGCATATTGAGCATTTCCTCCAAAAAACTGTTTAACTCTTTTTTTTTTTCTTTTTTTTTTCGAGATGGGGTCTTGCCCTGTTACCCAGCCTGGAGTGCAGTGGTGCGATCATGGTTCACTGCAGCCTCAATCTCCTGGGCTCAGGTGATCCTCCCACCTCAGCCTCCCAAGTAGCTGGTACTACAGGCATGCACAACCACACCTGGCTAATTTTTGTATATTTTATAGAGACAGGGTTTTGCCATGTTGCCCAGACTGGTCTTGAACTCCTGGGCTCAAGCAATCCACCTACCTCAATTTCCCAAAATGTTGGGATTATAGGCATAAGCCAACATGCCCGGGCTGCTTAAGTCCTTTGCCCATTTTTCTATTGGGTTGTCTGAGCTGAGCAAAGGCTTTTATATGATATGATGGCACGGATTTATATTTATTAACATATAAAGATGCTCATAGTACTGGAAGAGAAAGTAAAAATTACAATGGCTCTAACTCAGCTTGCTTAATATAATCATATTGTCTTAGTCAATTTTTTGCTGCTGTAACAAAATACCACAGATTGGGTAATTTATAAAGAAACATACGTTATTCATCTCCTGGTTCTGGAGGCTGGGAAATCCAAGAGCATGGTGTTGGCATCTGGTGAGGCCTCCTTGCTATGTCATGTCAGAGATCATCATATGACATGAAAAAAGTGGGCATAGCAGCTCAAGTGTCTCTTCTTCTAATAAAACCACCAGTTCCATCATCTAATAACCTTATCTAATCCTAATTATCTCCTAAGGGTGCCACCTCCAATCAATGTATAAATTTGGGAATTCAGTTTCCAATACATGAAATTTCGGGGACATATTCAAACCTTACACATGTTTTTATTTACAATTATATAAACTTGAAGGATAATACACTAAAATATGATCCATAACTCTCTCTGATTGGGAAGATTATGAATAGTTTTAACTTTCTACTTTCTAGCTACCCTTACTTGTTTTGTCTTCATTTGTTTTAATAACAAGCATGGATTACTTTTATAATCTGGAAAAACAATAAAACGTTTTATTTTGAAACAAACAATCAAAACTCAAAATGAAACAAAACCTTCTCAGTATGTACTGGTTTGGCTTAGCCATCAGCCCTGTCCCATCTGGAGCACCAAGAGACACTGAGGAAAAGTGTGCTCTCTGGGCATGTTTTGAAAGTTTGAGTTAGGAGAAGAGAGTATAAAAATGAAGAATTGCTTTTATTGCACTATAGCCATGTGCTCCCTCCCACCCCGCTGAGCCTGGAAGATGATCAGGGCCATAAAGACTGGCTAATTACTTAAATTGCCTCTTCTTTGTGGGAGTGAACTTTCTCAGTGCAATCGACTGGGCTTATTTGGTCTGATGACTGGAGTCCTGCTGTTAGCTAGGGTGAGGAAAGCACATTATTACAGTGTGTAAGTATAATGCTTTTGTTTACATTTCACAAGGCAAACAGAGTGACTTCCAGTCTTGTGTAACCTGGAGTTCTACCAGAACCAGGGCTAGGAAGCCCGTGATACTTCCCTCTGTTTCCCATTTTGTTCTATTTGGTCCTACTAACCCATAAACCAAAAACTAGTATGAAACCACCCTACCCATTAATATACAACTTCTAAAAATTTTTGAAGCAATTTTAAATTTCTAGAAAAGTTGCAAGTGTAGTACAAAGAACATTTATCCCCTGGACCGCTTGAGAGGAAGTTGTCCCCATGATTCTCCATCACTCCAAATACTTTAATATTTTCCACAAAGAGGGGTATTCTTTTACATAACGAGAATACAACCACTAAAATTGGGAAGTTGACACTGAAACATTAATACCATCCATATTCATATTTCTTCAGCTTTCCCATATAATGTCTCTTATAGCAAAAAATCCAGTGCAGAAGTATGTGTTGCATTAAATAACTGAGTTTTTGATGACTGTGTTGAAAACTTGCATCTCTTTAAAATCTGAGCAGTCTTTGGCCAGGGCTTCTTGTCTCTGTCCCAGGAAGACTTCCTCCCTCTCCTCTACCACCCACAGGAAGGTGCTATGGATTCTTGGTCTTGAGGGGCACAGACACAGGAAGAGTGCTGATGTTGCAAAAAGGAAGGGCAGGCTTGGCATGGGGAAGCAGGGTGGAGACAGGGATGTGGGGCACAGAATCCTCCCATGATGGGGATAGTGCCCAGGAAATGTCAACTAAGCCCCATATAAAATTCTCCATCTGCCTTTTAATTTTTTCTCTGTATCTCTTCTATTGTCTTCCTTTTTCCTATTCCTTCTACTTCCTTCTTCATGCCTTTCTCATTTTCAAACTCTCGCATCGTTCTCATGTACTCCTCCTCCTCTGCTTCTTAGACATTTCTTTTTTCTTTTTTTGAGACAGAGTTTTTGCCTTGTTGCCCAGGCTGGAGTGCAGTGGCACGATCTCAGCTCACTGCAACCTCTGCCTCCAGGGTTCAAGCTTTTCTCCTGCCTCAGCCTCCTGAGTAGCTGGGATTACAGGTGTGCATCACCACGCCCAGCTAATTTTTTGTATTTTTATTACTGACAGGGTTTCATCATGTTGGCCAGGCTGGTCTCGAACTCCTGACCTCAGGTGATCCACCCGCCTTGGCCTCCCAAAGTGCAGGGATTACAGGCGTGAGCCACCACGCCTGGCCTCCATTTACAATCGCTATAAAAAAATAACCTAAGAATACATCTAACCAAAGAGGTGAAAGTTCTCTACAAGGAGAACTACAAAACACTAAAAACACTACTGAAAGAAATCATAGGTGTCACAAAAAAATGGAAAAGCATTCCATGTTCATGGATCAGAGTTAATATCTTTTTTTTTTTTTTTTTTGAGACAGAGTCTTACTCTGTTGCCCAGGCTGGAGTACAGGGACATGATCTTGGCTCACTGCAACCTCTGCCTCCCAGGTTCAAGTGATTCTCGTGCCTCAGCCTCTCGAGTAGCTGGGATTACAAGCACGCACTACCGCACCCAGATAATTTTTGTAATTTTAGTAGAGATGAGGTTTCACCATGTTGGCCAGGCTGGTCTCGAACTTCTGAGCTCAAGTCATCTGCCTGCCTTAGCCTCCCAAACTACTGAGATTATAGATGTGAGCCACTGCACCTGGCCAGTAAATTGATTTTTGATAAAGGTGCCATGAACACACAATGGGCAAAAGACAGTCTTTTTAATAAATGGTGTTGGGAAAACTGGATAGCCACACGCATAAGATTGAAACTAGATCCTTATCTCTCTCCATATTTAAAAAAAACCAACTCTAAGTGGATTAAAGCCTTAAATTTAAGCCTCCAAAACTATGAAACTGTTAGAAGAAAACACAGGGGAAAGCTCTGTGACATTGGTCTGGGCAATAATTTACCTCAAAAGCACAGGCAACGAAAGCAAAAAATGCGCAAATGGGATTACATCAAACTGAAGAGCTTTTGCACAGCAAAGGAAACAATGGTGTTAAGAGACAACCTACAGAATGGGAGAACATATTTGCAAACTATGTATTTTATTTTATTTTATTCTTTTGAGACGGAGTTTCACCCTTGTCCCCCAGGCTGGAGTGCAATGGCATAATCTTGGCTCACTGCAGCATCCGCCTCCTGGGTTCAAGCGAATCTCCTGCCTCAACCTTCCGAGTAGTGGGGATTACATGTGCGTGCCGCCATGCCCAGCTAATTTTTGTATTTCTAATAGAGACGGGGTTTCACCATGTTGGCCAGGCTGGTCTCAAACGCCTGACTTCAGGTGATCCACTTGCCTCGGCCTCCCAAAATGCTAGGATTACATGTGCGAGTCACCACGCTCTGCCAAACCATATATTTCATAAGAGATTAATGTCCAAAATACGTAAGGAACTCAAGCAACTCAACAGCAAAAACAGATAACTTGATTTTAAAATTCAGCAAGAGATCTCATAGACATTTTGCAAAGAAGATATACAAATAGCCAACAGGTACATGGAAAAAAAAAATGCTCAGCATCACTCATCATCAGAGAGATCACTTCTTGGCCTTTTGGCTAAGATCAAGTAATCATCAGATAATGCAAATGAAAACTGCAATGAGATATTACCTCACTCCAGCTAGAATGACTTTTATCAAAAAGACAAAAGATAACAAGCGATGGAAAGGATATGGAAAAGGGATCCATTACATACCATTAGTGGGAATAGAAATCAGTCTAGCCATTATGAAAAACATTATGGAGGTTCCTGAAAAATTAAAAACACTACTACCAGATGATCTAACAATCCCACTACTGGGTATGTAACCAGAATAAATCAATGTGTTAAACAGATATCTGCACTCCTGTGTTTACAGCAACACTATTCACAATAGCCAAGATAATGCAATCAATCTAAGTGTCTATCAACAGATGCATGGATAAACAGAATGTGCTCTATATATACAATGGAATACTACTCAGCCATTAAAAAACATTGAAATACTGTCATTTATGACAAATAAAAGGGAAATGAAACTTTAAAAAAATAAAAAACAAAATATGTATCTCATGAAGGCATGCATTGTAGACTTTCTTTCTTTTTTGTAGTTCCACAGATATGTCTGTTCCAACTCTGCTCCTCAGGCTCCATAGGTGTGTGTTTTCTAGAAGATTCTGTCCTGTCTTGCTTGTTCTTAACACTCACTGTCATGATGATCTCTCTCACTCCCATGATTTCAACTCTGTGGATGATTCCCAAATGTATCTCCTTCAAACTGACATTAGTCTGATCTCCGGGGTTGCATTTCCAGGTGCCTATCGGATACCTTAAACTCAACCAAACTTGTTAGTGATATTTTATACCCTCCTTAGAGCAGCTCAGTCTACTGACTTCTGATGCGAAAACTCATGCTTTTTTATTCCTTCCTGTCTTTTCCGGTGCTCTTCCAAGCTTTAGTAATTGTCAGTTATTTCTTTGAAATGTTATTTTTATCTTTTTGGGTTCATTCCCACATCATTTGTTTCTACAGTATTTAATAAACATATATTAATATTTCTATTTCTCTTCTAGTACTTTTTCATTTTTAATTTATTTTAATAGCTTTATGGAGATACAATTTACATGCACACAATTCACCCAAGATAAATGCACAGTTTAATTACTTTTGTAAATGTAGAGAGTGATGCAACCATCAACACCATCTAGTTTTATACATTTTCTTCAACTCATAAAATGCCCTTGTATCCATTTGCAGTTCTTTCTCATGCTCACCTTCAGCCTCAGGCAACCACTGATCTGCTTTTTATTTCTATAGATTTGCTTTTTCTAGAAATTTTATACAATTGGAACTGTACAATATGTAGCCTTCTGTGTCTGTTTTTTTTTTTTTTTTTTTCATGTAGCACAATGCATTTGAGGTTTATTCGTGTGGAAATATCAGTAGTTTGTTTCTTTTGTATTGCTGAGTAGCATTCCATTGTACAGATCTACTACATTTACTTTATCTATGCACCAGTTAATGAATATTTGAATTACTTTCAGTTTTTACTTTTTATGAATAATGTGGCTTCAAACACTCCCATGTACATTTTTAGGTAGACATACACCTTCAGTTCTCTTCATAGATACTTAGGAGTGAAATTGATGGATGATTTCTTAAGTATAGGTACAGGTTTAACTTTTTAACACACTTCCAAACTATTTTCCAAAGTGACTGTGCCATTTTAAAATCTTACCAACACATACTTGTCAATACTTGGTACTGTCAATCTCTTAATTATAGGCATTTTAGTGGGTATGAACTGAGTGTATGTTATTGTGGTTTTAGTTGCATTTCCCTAATGATTAATTATTTTGAACATTTTTCATGTGTTTGTTAGCCATTCATATATCTTCTTAGGTGATATGTCTACTAAAATCCTTTACACATTTTTAATTAGCTTCAAACTATTGAGCTGTACAAATTCTTTGCATTATCTGTATATAAATCCTTGATCAAATAAATAATTTGCAAATATTTTCTCCAAGTGTATAGTTTATCTGTTTACTTTCTTAATACTATCTTTTGAAGAACTAAAGTTTTAAATTTTGTTGAAGTATAATATATCAATATTTTCTTCTATGAATCATATTTTTGATGTCAAATCTAAAAATCTTTTTTTGCCTAATTCAAGGTCACAAAGATTTTTCTTCTATCTTTTAAAGAAGTTTTATAGTTTTAGGTCTTACATTGAAGCTTATGGTCCATTTAAATTAATTTTTGTGTATCTCTGCTGGTGGGAATGTAAATTAGTACAACCTCTATGGAAAACAGTATGGAGATTTCTTAAAAAACTGAAAGTAGAGCTACCTTTCGATCCAACAATCCCACTTCTGAGTATCAACCCAAAGGAAAAAAAGTCATTATAAAAAAGACACCTGCATGCATATATTCACTGCAGCACAATTCACAACTGCAAAGATAAGGAACTAACCTAAGTGCTCATTGACCAATAAGTGGATAAGGAAAAAAAGGTATATATACACCATGAATACTACTCAGCCATAAACAAGAATCAAATAATGTCTTCTGTAGCAACTTTGATGAAGTAACTCAGGAATAAGAAGCCAAATATTGCATGTTATCACTTACAAGTGGGAGCTAAGCTATGGGTATGCAAAGGCATACAGAGTGATATAATGGACTCTGAAGACTCAGAAGGGGGAGGGTAGGAGGGAGGGCAAGTGATAAAAAGCTACATATTGGGTACAACAGGTGACAGTTGCACTAAAATCTCAGACTTCATCACTATACAATTCATCCATGCAACTATTGAAAATTTCAACTATTGAAATACAAAATAGTAAATAAAAATACAAATAAAAAAGGCAAAAAATAATATGTTTCTGTATGGTGTGAGATAAAGGCCTAAAGTCATTTATTTTATAGCAATTCAATTCTGTAAGTATATTAGTCCATTCTTACACTGCTAATAAAGACATACCCAAGATTAGGTAATTTATAATGGAAAGAGATTTAATTTACTCACAGTTCAGCATGGCTGGGGAGGCCTCAGGAAACTTACAATCATGGTAGAAGGGGAAGCAAACACGTCCCTCTTCACATGGTGGCAGCAAGGAGAAGCGCAGAGCACAAGGGGGAAAGGGCCCTTATAAAACCACCAGATCTCATGAGAACTCACTCACTATCATGAGATCAGCATGAGGGTAACCACCCCATGATTAAATTACCTCCCACCGGGTCCCTCCCATGACACATGGGGATTATGAAAGCTATAATTCAAGATGAAATTTGTGTGGGGACACAGCCAAACCATATTAATAAACATTATCTGTTGAAAAAAAAACCCTGTCTTTTCTACAGGTATTGCCTTTGTACCCTTGACAAAAATCAATTGTCCATAAATGTAAAGGTTTATTTTTGTACTCTATTCTGTTCCATTGACCAACATGTCTGTCCTTATGCCAGTACCACCCTGAATTGATTACTCTAGTTTTACAGTAAATTTTGAAATGAAGTAATATGAATTGTGGGGTTTTTTTGAAACTTACATTGGCTAGTCTAGATCCTTTGCATCTTAATATATATTTTGAAATCAACTTGCTAATTTCTACAAAATCCTAACTGGAATTTTGGTAGGGATTGCATTTGAATTTGTAGATAAATTTGGTTAGAATTGCCATCTCAACAACACTGAGTTTTCCAACCCAGGAACATAACACGTTTCTCCATTTATTTGTATCTTCACAAAATATTGTTTCAAAGTTCTCAGTGTATGAGTCTTACACTTCTTTTGTTAATATTTTCCCAAGTGTTTTATTATTTTTTATTGTATTGTGAGTGCAATTTTTTCCTTAATATCATTTTAGATTGTTCATTGCTAGCATATAAAAATACAATTGATTTTTTATATTGGTTTTATATCCTGCAACCTTTCTAACCTTACTCATTAGCTCTAGCAGGTTTTTAAAAATAGATTCCACCAGATTTTCTACACACATCTTCTGTGATTAAGGACAGTTTTATTTCTTTTTTTCCCAGTCTGGACGCCTTCTATTATTTTTTTCTGGCCTATTCCTGGCTGTAACTTTCAGTAAAATTTTCAATAGAAGTGTTAAGAATGGACATGCTTGTCTTGTTTCTGATCTCTTGGGTCTTTCACCATCAAATATCACACAGGTATAGGTTTCTTGAGAAAAGCTCTTTATAAGGTTGAAGAAGTTCTGCTTTTTTCTACTTTGTGGAAAGTTCTTTTTATTTTATCATGGATTTTGTCAAATGATTTTCCTGTATCTATTGAGATGATCATGTGATTTTTATTCTTTATTCTATTAATATGGTATGCAATATTAATATATTTTCAGATACTAATCTAACCTTACTTTCCTGAGCTAATTCCCACTTTGTTATGGGGTGTACTTAAAAATATATGTTTATATATTCAGTTTGCTAGTATTATTTTTTAAGAGGTTTTGCATCTATTTTTATGCGAGATTTTAGTCGATAACTTTTCCTACTTCCGATATCTTTGTATTGTGTTGGTATCTGGGTAACGACACTGGTTGTCAAATGAGTTGGGAAATATTTCCTCCTCACATATTGATATGGGTTGAATTGTGCCCTCCTCCCCAAATGTAGATGTTAAAATGCTAAGCGCCAGAGCCTCTGAATGTGCTCTTATTTGGGGATAAGATTTTTATAGAGGTAATCAAGTTAAAATGAGGTCTTTAGGGTAGGTCCCAATCTGATACGACCGGTGTGCTTGTAAGATGGGGAAATTTGGACACGGACACAGAGGGAAGACAATGTAAAGACAGGCAGAAGATGACTCTGCAAGCCAATGAAACAGGCCTGGAACAGACCCTTCCCTCACAGTCCCTGGAAGGAACCAGCCTACCCACACTTTGGTCTTGGACTTGTAGCCTCTAGAACTGTGAGACAATAAATTTCCGTAGTTTAAGCCACATAGTGCGGTACTTTGTTATGGCAGCCCTCATAAACAAGTACACCGATTTTCTGAAGAGTTTGTGTAGGATTGGCAAGATTTCTTCCTTAAATATTAGATACGATTTACCAGTAAAGTCATCTGGGCCTAGACTTTTTTTTTTTTTTTTTTTTTTTTTGTGGGAAGATTTTAAGTTTCTAATTCAATTTCTTATTTGTTATCAGTCTCTTCATATTTTAAATTTCTGACTGAGTCAGTTTTGGTAATTTTTGTCTTTCTTGGAATTAATACATTTCATCAACGTTGTATAATTTGCTGGCATAAAGTGGTTCATAATATTCCCTTAAAATTCTTTCTGTAGGGTCAGTAGTTACATTCTCTTTTCATTCTTGATTTTGGTAATGTATGTCTTATTTCTTTTCTTCTTTGTTAGTCTAGCAAAAATTTTATCAATTATATTTCTCTTTTCAAATAATCAGCTTTTGACTTTCTTCCTTATTGTTTTTATTTTATTGATTTGTATTTTGATCGCTATTGTTTCCTTCCATTTACTTTGGGTATATTTTGCCCTTCTTTTTCTACCTTTTTGAAGTGAAAGATTAGATTATGGATTATAGATCTTTCTTCCTTCTAATTTAAGCATTTAAAGCTATAAACTTTCTTCCAGGCCTTGCATTAGCTACCCTCATAAATTTCAGTTCATTCAGTTTGAAATATTTTCTAATTAACCTTATGATTTTTTCTTTGACCCGTGGTTATTCAATGATTTATTTATTTATTAATTATTTTATTTTTTCAGGGGATGGCGTTTTGCTCTTGTCGCCTAGGCAGGAGTGCAATGGCACGATCTCGGCTCACTGCAACATCCACCTCCCAGGTTCAAGCGATTCTTCTGCCTCAGCCACCTGAGTAGCTGCGACTACAGGTGCGTGCCACCATGCCGGCTAATTTTTGTATTTTTAGTAGATATGGGGTTTCACAGATGGAGTCTCACTCTGTCACCCAGGCTGGAGTGCAGTGGCTCGATATCAACTCACTGCAACCTCTGCCTCCCAGGTTCAAGTAATTCTCCTGCCTCAGCCTCCTAAGTGGCTGCGACTACAGGTGTGTGCCACCATGCCAGCTAATTTTTGTATTTTTAATAGATATGGGGTTTCACCATGTTAGCCAGGCTGGTCTTGAGCTCCTGACCTTAGGTAATCTACCCGCCTCAGCCTCCCAAATTGTTGGTATTACAGGCGTGAGCCACCACTCCTGGCCTCCATGGTTATTCAGAAGTATGTTTTTCAAATGTTTGAGGGTTTACCAAATTTCTTTCTGTTGTTAATTTTCAATTTAGTTCCATCAGGGTTGGAGGACATACTTCAGATGACTTCGGTCCTTTTAAGTTTATTGAGACTAGTTTTGTGATCCAGCTAGGGCTCTATCCTGGAAAATGTTCCATGTGGACGTGAAAGGATTATGTTCCCTGCTGTTGGGTGGGAGCATTCTATATGTTACTCGGGTAAAGTTGTTTGACAGTTGTGCAAGATTTATATATCCTTATTCATTTTATGTCTAGCCATTCTATTAGTTGCTTAGAGAAGGGACTTGAAATTTCGGATTATAATTACTAAATTGCCCATTTCTCCTCTCCGTTCTGTCAGTGTTTGCTGCCTGTATGTGTTATTCAATGCCTATGTCTTTACAATTGTTTTATCTTTCTGATGTTTTGATACTTTTATCATTATGAAATGTTGTTGCTATTTATCCCTAGCAATATTTCTTGTTTTAAATTCTATTTTTTTTCTGATATTAACATAGGTATTTAAACTTCCTTATGGTAACATTTTGTATGATTTATATATATTTTCTCCATTCTTTTTTATTTTTATTTTTTGACAGAGTCTCTCTGTCGCCAGGCTGGAGTGCACTGGTACGATCTCTGCTCACTGCAACCTCCGCCTCCCAGGTTCAAGCGATTCTCTTGCTGCAGCCTCCTGAGTAGTGGGGATTACAGGTGTGCACCACCATGACTAGCTAATTTTGGTATTTTTAGTAGAGTTGGGGTTTCACCATGTTGGCCAGGCTGGTCTCGAACTCCCGACTTCAAGCGATCCCTCCACCTGGGCCTCCCAAAATGCGGGGATTACAGGCATGAGCCAGCCGTATTTTCCCCATTCTTTTACTTTGTAACTACTTGTGTCTTTGAATTAAAAGTGCTTTTCTTGAAGACAGCTTATGTAGTTCTGTGTCAATTAACAACGGGGATATGTTTTGAGAAATGTACCTTTCCAGAAACCTAGATGGTTAGTGATCCTAGGCTACAAACCTGTACAGCATGTCACCGTACTCAACACTGCAGGAAGCTGTAACATAATCATATCATAACTACTTGGGTATATAAGCATTTCTAAACATAGAAGAGATACAGTAAAAATATGATATAAAAGATAAAAAATGTAACACCTGTATAGTGAGCTTACCATGAATGGAACTTGTAGGACTAGAAGTTGCTATGGGTGAGTCAGTGAGTGAACGTGATTGAATGTGAATGCCTACCCTATTGCAGACTTCATACACGCTGTACACTTAGGCTACACTCAATGTATTAAACAATAGTTTTCTTTCTTCAATAATAAAATAACCTTAGCATAATATAATTTTTACTTTATACTTTTTTTTTTTTTTTTTTTTTTAAGACAGAGTCTAGCTCTGTTGCCAGGCTGGAGTGCAGTGGTACAATCTTGGCTCACTGCAACCTCCGCCTCCTGGGTTCAAGTGATTCTCTTGCCTCAGCCTCCCGAGTAGCTGGGATTACCGGCACGTGCTGCCACGCCCAGCTAATTTTTGTATTTTTAGTAGAGACAGGGTTTCACCATGTTGGCCAGGATGGTCTCGATCTCCTGACCTTGTGATCCACCGACCTCAGCCTCCCAAAGTGCTGGGATTACAGGCATGGGCCACGGCGCCCAGCCTATACCCTTTTTAATATTTTAACTTTTTGACTTTTTTTTTTTAATAACACTTAGCTTAAAGCACATATTGTACAGCTGTACAAAAGTATTCTCTTTCTTTATATCCTTATTCCATTTTTTAATTTTTAAAATTTGTAATTTTTTTCCTACTTTTCCAACTTCTTTGTTAAAAATGAAGAGACAAACACACACATTAGTCTGGGGCTCTACAGGGAGGGTCAGGATCATCAATATCACTGTTTCCCACCTCCACATCTTGTCCCACTGGAAGGTCTTCAGAGTCAGTAACATGGACAGAGCTGTCACTTCCTATGATAAAAATAATTTCTTCGGAAATATCTCCTGAAGGACCTGCCTGAGGCTGCTTTACAGTTAACTTAAAAAAAAAAAGTAGGTGTGCACCCTAAAATAACAAAACAACAAAAAAGTATAGTACAGTATATATATAAACCAGTAGCATAGTCAGTTATTATCATTATCAGGTATTAGAGACTGCACTATAATTATGTGGGCTATACTTTTGTATGACTGGTAGTAGATGTGTTTACAGCAGCATCACCACAGACTCGAGTAATGCTTTGTGCTGCAACATTACCACAGATATGATGTCACTAGGCAATAGAAATTGTTTAGCTTCTTTATAATCCTATGGGGCCACCATCCTATATGCGGCCTGTCATTGACTGAAATGTCATGATGTCGCACATGACTGTAGTTGGAACTGCTTTTTTGTACATGTTGATAATGACTGCCTTTTGACTGTAGCGTTTAATCCATTACATTTAATTATTGATATGATTAGATTTACATCTGCCATTTTACTATTTGTTTTTGTATGTCGCATGTCTTTTTTCCCCATCCTATTTTGCTGCCTTCTCTTGTGTTAAACACATCTTTTTTTTTTTTTTAGGTGAGACATTTTAAGTCCTAAGTTATTTTATTAACTATTTTGAAATTTAATTTTCTTTGTGGTTACTCTAGGGATTATAATATATATCTTATCACAATCTACTTTAGCTTAATACTGGGAATTTTGAAAAATTTAACAACTTTGTTGTAATATAGCTCCATTTCCCCATTCTTTGTGCCATTAATGCCATATTTATTATACCTATATATGCCATAAATCCAACAGAACAGTGATATAGTTATTGCCTTATGCAATCATATAATATTTTTTAAAACATTTTAAACTATTTTATATTAACAAATGTATATATATTTATATGTCATATGAACTTAAATATATCTATAAAGATACATTTAAACAGAACATTTAAAACAAACTCAAATTAAAAAAGAGAAAAAAACCTGTTCATACAGCCTTTTATGTTAACCCACATATTTATCATTTCCATTGCTTTTCATTTCTTTCTGTGGATTCATTTTCTGGTATTATTTTCTTTTAACCTGAAAGTCTTCCTTTAGTATTTCTTACGGGACAGTTCTGCTAGCTACAGATTCTGTTTTTGTTCATCTTTCTTTTGAGGCAGAATCTTGCTCTGTCTCCCAGGCTGGAGTGCAGTGGCACGATCTTGGCTCACTGCAACCTCCACCTCTGGAGTTCAAGTGATTCTTGTGCCTCAGCCTCCAGCGTAGCTGGGACTACAGGTGACCGCCACCACGCCTGGCTAATTTTTGTATTTTTTGTAGAGATAGGGTTTCACCATGTTGGCCAGGCTGATCTCAAACTCCTGAGCTCAAGTGATCCACCTGCCTCGGCCTCCCAAAGTGCTAGGATTACAGGCATGAGCTGCCGTGCCCGGCCTGTTTTTGTATATCTTTGAATGAATTTATTTTACCTTCATTTTTGAAAAATATTTTGCAGGACATATTGGTTGACACTTTTTTCTTTGAGTCTTTTGAATATGTTGTTCTACTGCCTTTTGGCCTCCACTGATTCTGATGGAAACTCAGCTGTTAAATATATTGTTGTTCTTCTGTACGTGGGAGTTATGTTTCTCTTACTGCATTCAAGATTTTTAAATTGTCTTTGGCTTTTAGCAATTTAACTATGATGTGCAAATCTCTTTGTGTTTTTCTTATTTGGGTTTGTGGGGCTTCTTGAACCTGCTGATTAATGTTTTTCAGCATAGTTAGGAAGTTTTCAGGGCATTATTTCTTCAAAAAAATTTGTTTAACCTTTTTTCTGCTCTCCTTCCCTTTAGGACTCCTATTATATGTATGTTTGTATGCTTGATGTTGTCCCAGAGGTCTCTGAGGCTCTGTTCATTTTTCTCCATGTTCTTCAGAAAGGATAATTTCTTTCTTTCTTTTTTTTCTTTTCTTTTTTTTTTTTTTGAGGTAGAGTTTTGCTCTTCTTGTCCAGGCTGTGGTAGTGCAGTGACGCTATCTTGGCTCACTACAACCTCCGCCTCATAAGTTCAAGTGATTCTCCTGCCTCAGCCTCCTAAGTAGCTGGGATTACAGGCGCCCGCTACCATCCTCGCTAATTTTTGTATTTTTATTAGAGATGGGGTTTCATGATGTTGGCCAGGCTGGTCTCGAACTCCTGACCTCAGGTGAGCCACCCACTTTGACCTCCCAAACTGCAGGGATTACAGACATGAGCCACCTCACCTGGCTGCAGAAATGATAATTTCTACTGGTCTATCTATATCTATAGATGTGAGATGACAGGAGAAAATAATCAGTGAGTTCAGACTTCTGCTGTTCTTATTGACATTTGGGCAGATTTCATGAATATACCCTTTTTAGTTTATAATTTGCTTTTGGTTGATTTCCAGTCCTAAAATGCTTGTTTAAACAGTTTTATACTTATTTTTAAAATGAAACACTTCGTGAATTTGTGTGTCATCCTCGTGCAGGGGCCATGCTGATCTTCTCTGTATCGTTCCAATTTTAGTTCATGTGCTGCGGAAATGAGCAAAACAACTTTTTACTTTTATATTTGTTTTGTGGGGAGAGGGTTTGTCCACCTTTTTCGGCTGCTCTAACTTGAAGTATCATCTCTGGTATGTTTATAGTTTTTTTTTAATGTTTACATTTTGGAGTTTTAATTTTGTTTATTCAGTAGCTTGAGATAGGGATCTAACTTTACTTTTCTTCCAAATGAATAGATAATTTACCAAACAACTTCTGGCTGACTGACTGCATCCCCAGCTTCAGTCTGTTTGTGTATATAATTTTTGGATGAGACTAATGTTCGAGTGTGTGTGTATGTTGGTGCAGCTGTGGAAGAAAACGAATGGCACATAGGTCCTTAAAATAAAATGAATCACCTCGAAATGTTAAGATAGAACGGAAGCATCTGTATGCAATGGGTGAGATTAATCTGCGGAAGACATCCCGGAAATGACCAGTGTTTAGACTGTTATTTGTGATGGTGTTGTGTCTGACTTTGAGCCATTCATGACTCTACATACTTGTTTTTATATCCTGTCTACATCTTTTCCTGTATCTAATCTTGGTCCAACATTTTGATTTTAGCTTTTCTGCTATTTTTGTACACTTGGCAACAACGTGGGACCCTCATTTAAAAGTGCAAGCAACCTTATAAAAGAGACTCCGGAAAGATTCCTCACCCCCTTTATCATGTGAAGACCCAGAAAAAGACAGCCATCTATGATCCAGGAAGCAGACCCTCACCAGACTCCAGATTTACCAATGCCTTGACTTTGTACTTCCAGCCTCTAGGACCATGAGTAACTAATCTCTGCCTATGGCATTTTGTTATAGCAGCTTGAACAGACTAAAACAATCACTTATGTATGAGGAAAATTAACTTTTGGCAAGTTATTTTTATGGCAGTTAACCCTCACTCAAGGATATTCAGCAAGTAATTGTAGAAGGAGACAGGAACCCACCTCTGTCTGCAACAGTTCTGAAAAAAATCACTTAAACACCATAGTTCCACAGGAGGATGCATCCTGAAAGAGAAATGGGCTTCATTTTAGGTAGGTAAGTCAATCTCCATAGTAATTAGAGACAAAGTACATAAAGCACATCATATGACATAGGACTCAACAAATGGTAGTTGTCAGTATGATCATTGTTATAATCATTCTATGATTGTTATTTTGTGATACAACTAAAATAAAAAAAATTTAAGGATACCAGCCACCCCTAAATGAAATGTTAGGGTGAAATTCCAGACTCCGACAAGCCAAGGCCCAGACAGAACCATAATGCAAGGTCCCCTTACATGGCACTACTATGCTGAGAGCTCGGCCCTGCCTGGAAGGGTCACCTACCTTATCAGTTGCACCATCACTGTAGCTAGCTACCTCATGCTGGGGAGTGTTTCTATGGTGTACAGTAGGCCTGCTGAGAGAAAGACTCTTTGATGCTATTTATTTGGGCTGAGATAGGTCTATGGCTGCCTACATGGGCAGCATTTCAGGGGCAGCACACAGGCTTCGAGATCTGGATCTAGCCCTACTCATGTCCTAGCTGCGTGAGCTTAGCAAGTTGCTTTATCCCTCAGAGACCCCGGGTCTCTTATCTATAAAACAGGGTTGATGATACTTTGCAGGGTTTTTGTGAAAATTGGAGATAATATGTAGGAAGTATTCAGTACACCCTAAGTGCTATATAATGGTATCATTTAAACACTTCAACAGCATCCATTAATGACCCCTATCTTGGAGGTTTTACTTGAGGATTCAACGAAAAAAATATGTACCTAGTACATAATAGACCCTTAATAATTGGTTAGACTATTATGTAAATTTCAAGGAATACAGTTATCGAATGGACTTCTTTAAGTGTAATTCTCAATTTGTAGTTAAGAGGTTTGGGTCTTGGATCTAGAGCTAATTAGCTGTGTACTCTTGAGCAATATCACTCTGAGTCTGTTTCCTCACTCGAAAATTACATATTTGCAGAAATGAGAAGCCAAGATGTCTCTTTTTATAAGTTGAAAAGGAAACTTTTTCACAGTTAGCAAGGAAGGAGCTTTGGAATACTAGGGAACATTCGAGAAGCCTGGCTTAACACTACTAAGTTAGGGCCACTACATTTTCAAAATGAATGAATTCGTGATGAATAAGAGAGGAAGAAAAATTACCCCATGACACATGTTTACCTGTGTAACAAACCTTCACAGGTACCCCCAAACCTGAAATGAAAGTTAGAAAAAAAAAACTTGCCTTGATTTCCATCAGGTTTCTAAACTTTCTGGGTCAAAAGATATATTAATTTGTTTTTATACTCATTTGTTTTCTTCTTTAACGATATTTATTCAATTGAAAAGTGTGTACTATTATTACCTAAAACCATTAAAATTTGGCGAGAGATTAAAGGAGTGCCATAATTAATGTTTAATAGTTGTCACAATACAAAATAATTTTCGCAGTTTTGTTGAGGTATAATTGACATACAATAAACTGCACACTGAAAATATATACTTTGGTAAGTTTCAATGTGCATACATACTCATCATAATCACCATATTCATTATATTATATATACGCACCACTCCAAAAAGTTTTCACGTGTCCCTTTGTAATACCTCCCTCTTCTCCCGACAATCACGCTACTGCTTTGTGTCTCCTTGTAGAATTTAAATACATGAAATTGTTCATGCAGCGTGATACTATTTTTTAAATCTGAAATATTTTCTCAGAATAATTCTTTTGAGACTCATTCATGTAGTAGAATGTACCAAATGTATTCTTTTTTTATTGTAGAGTAGAATTTATTGTATGCATATATCGTAATGTGTTTTCATGTTTATCTGTTGATGAAAAGTTGAGTTGTTTTCAATTTTTGCTATCACAAGTAAAACTTCTGAACACACACACACACACACAAAAGAAAAATAGTTTGTGCGCAGCTGAGTTCATTCATTCAGATATATTAGCTGTGCACCTGAGTCTTGGAGAAATGTCTTGCTCTTCTGAATTCCTCCAAACGGGATTTTTGATGGAGTCTTACATGTTTTGCTTTCTTCTCACATCAGAACATTCCATGTGCTTTGAATTTAGATTCAGCCCTTCCTCCTGGTATTAAGGAAGCAGTGAATACATCAACATCAACATCAACCTTCTTTCTATCCATATGAGAGAACTACCTGTTTTTTTTTTTTATTATAATAAAAAGAACACCTTTTTGCAAGCCAAAAGATTCAGCTTACCTTGAAAGAACCTTTCCTCTTAATTAAAAAGCTATTAACGGCCTGCTCTGTAAAACATTTCTTTGAGTTAAATATTGGTGTTTGTGGGGGAGGGGTACGGGGAGAGGTTGGTGAATGAGAAAGCTCTGCTTTGGGGATTTTGATACAAAAACTATTAAGGGATTACATAGTTGCTTTGGCCACAGCATACATTCTTCATGATTCATGTATTTGTTCTGGTATGCTCAGTGTCTGGCACATAGTACAGGTAGCTGCTAAAATATTTGTCAAATTAGTAAATGAATAAGAGAAATGTCTTTTCATAGTCTCCAATAAGGAAAATGGCATAAACAATCTTGAATGTGTTTCTGGTGGATCCCATTTGAATAGAATTTAATTGGACGGGGCACGTGGACTTTGGGAAATTGGGTTTAGGAGCAGTCCGGGAAGGGGAGATGCTAGCTTAGTACCTGCTGGGACCTCTTCCTTCAGACAGGAAAAGGGATATAGTGTGAGGAGGTTAACAACCCATTGTGTGGGCTTAGCATTCAGTCTCCAGCCCAGATAAGGACTGTTGGCCTCCTCCGACAATAGTTGGGAATTGGGATGCATGTGTGGGGAGGGTGGATAGGAATGACTGAGCTTTACCTGAGTTATTGGAAAGAAGCAAAGGTTGCAAAAACAAAAATAAAAATAAAAATGTTGAGACTAAAAACTGTTTATATGTGGTATGAAGCAAGTGAATGACCCTTACACTTGCATTTGGTACCTGATGCCACTCTTTACAGATGATGACTTTTCATAATGAAGATGCTCCTTCCTTTCCAGAGGACCAAGAACTTCACTTCATTCCTGGCAGCATGCATGACTCATGGCAGCATGAAAAAAACAGAGTCCTGAGTATGAAGTAGAAAAAATAGTGGACTAGAAGTAATGGCTCATTTGGTAAGCTGTGGGGCTTTTGGCAAATTCTTTAACCTCTCTGGGGCTCTGTTACAACATCTGTAAGGTAAGGTGTTTGGACTAGGTGATCTTTTTCATTCAGCAACATAAACTGTGCTGCGTGCCAGGCAGTAGGATCTTGAGTTGAGTCACACGTAGTCCTGGTTCACATTCTGGCTGATAAGAGCTGGAAGAGGAGCTAATTAAAAATACCAGCAGACACACAGGAGGGGATAATTCATTCTGTTTGCTAGGGCTTGGGAGCTGATATTTCAAAAGTAGAAATTCCCCAGAAATTTATTAATTTTGTCATCATTCATTCATTTATTCAACAAATGTTGACACTATGGCAACTGTATACCAGGGTGCCTACTTTCTATGAAGAATGGGGAAATAGTCATGAAGAAAGCAGACAAAATTTCTTTCAGTTTAGTCTAAGCTGAAGGTGCTAGGGGAGGTTGGGAAAAGGTACTATTAGTATTTAGCATTCAATGAATATTTAATATTGTTTCATTTCACTCTCCCAGTATATCCACAAAGAAGGCAGTACCCTCACTTTACAGCGAGAAACCTGAGGCCTAGAGGAGTGAAATCATTTACTGAGCTCATACTAATAAGTCATAAGGACTCAAGCCCACCGCTGCCTGTGTTCAGAGCTCCAGCATTTACCCGTATTGCAATTTTATGGCAGAAGTGGCTTCCTCGGCCGCTGGGTGAGTGAACACTTGGTTCGCCTTGCCAACACTTCCTCTTTGAGTAGCAGTGCACCTGTTTTCCTCTGGAGAGCTAAGTCCTCCCACTCTCAATTCAGTCCTATAAGGAGGAGCTCTGGTCCCTCCTACAGGTGTCAGAGGCGAGGTCATGCTGTGGGCTTAATGTATCAGACCACGTCCTTCTAGGCACAGTGATTGGCCCAACCAGTGATGGGCACATGACCAGGCTACACCAGTTGGCATCAATGCCTGGACTTTTGCTGGAAATATTGAAAAAGAGTCTTGTTTTTTTTCTCCTGGGATTTAAACTGTAGACTGTAAGCCTAGAGTAGGTGATGTTCTCCAGAAGGGGTGAGGGAGCCTACCTGAAAAATGAAGCTTATAGAGAAGCACATTAGTTCATTCTCACATTGCTATAAATAAATACCTAAACCTGGATAATTTATAAGAAAAGAGGTTTAATTGGCTCATGGTTCTTCAGGCTGCACAGGAAGCATAGCACCAGCATCAGCCTCTGGGGAAATCTCAGGAAGCTTCCAATCTTGGGGGAAGGTGAAAGGAGAGCAGGCGTCTCTCATAGTTGGAGCACGAGGAAGAGAGATGGAGAGTGGGGAGGGAGGTTTCGTTGTAGGGCTTTTCCCTTAGTTCAGCTAAGAGCTGGGTTCTTGTCACATGGCCATGAGAGATCAGGCATGCAGACACTTTTTTTTTTTTTTTTTTGAGACTGAGTCTGGCTCTGCCGCCCAGGCTGGAGTGCAGTGGCCGGATCTCAGCTCACTGCAAGCTCCGCCTCCCGGGTTTACGCCATTCTCCTGCCTCAGCCTCCCGAGTAGCTGGGACCACAGGTGCCCGCCACTTCGCCCGGCTAGTTTTTTGTATTTTTTTAGTAGAGACGGGGTTTCACCGTGTTAGCCAGGATGGTCTCGATCATGCAGACACTTTGAAGGGTGAGAATAAATGGAAATTATTGGGCAAAAGGGAAAAAAAGCCCAACAGGGACCAAAAGCCCAACAGGGACCTTCTACAAAGCCAGAATCCTGCTAGTGTGCTTCCTGCCTCGCAGACTGAATCCCATGTTCCACCCAGGAAGAGGAGGGGCCAGCTCCTTCCGGCTGCAAACAGCACGAACTTCCTGAGGCTCCACCCCAGTGTGCACCCCTCCCAGTGCGCAGGCCATTTGGAGTTTCTCTGGGGACCCCTTGGCTGTCTCCGTTTCACACACTTTTAAATGACCAGATCTCTCGAGAACTTGCTCACTATTTTGAGGACAGCACCAAGGGGACTGTGCCAAACAATTCATGAGAAATTTGTCGCCATGATTTAAATCACTTCCCACCAGGCCCTACTGCTAACATTGGGGATTATCATTCCACATGAGATTTGGGCAGTGACACACATCCAAATCACATCAAGAGGAAAGCAAAATCAGAGCAACAATTTCCAGAAAACATTGTTGGAGGCCTTGGATCTAATTTTGCCTGAAACAGGCACTTATTCCTGTGCTTTCAGTTCTATGAGCTAATACATTATTCTTTTTCCTCTTAAGATGGTCTGGGTTGTTATTACTTGCAACCAAGCGTCTGGAAGAATATAGCCTCCAAGAGAGTGCAGAGAATGTTTATTTCTCTTTCTCCCTAGTGTATTATTCACAGTACCTGCAAAAGTGTCTACCGACTTCACTTAAACTTTTCTTCTTGGAGGTAAACACACATGGTTTTTTGCTATGCTGTGCCTCAAAACTCTGTCCCCAGGGTCATATTTCCATATATCAGGTGATGCCAGGCTTCACATGCTCAAGTATGGATTGGGCAGCCTTCTTATTGAATGTTAACCAACATCTCTCCCTGTGTCCTCTCCAAGGCCTCTGCTATCCAGTTCTGGCTCCTTTTCTCACCATACGGTGACCCCAGACAAGCTCTAACATTGAGGATGTCATGCTCCGAGTCTATATGACCTGCTCTATGGTGGCAGCATGAATGAAGGCTGAGGATGACCAGAGGGGACAGCTTCTTCCCTGATCCTAGTTTCCAGTAATGTTTTTTCCAGACTCAGATTCCCAGAATCTCACCTCTGGATAGCCTGTCAGATGTAGCGTAATCTTTATAAGCTGAGAGTCAAAGGAGCCCTTACCATCTTTTTATCAGGAATGAGAGAGGTTGTCGGGTGCTATATTAGACCTTACCTGGCCTCATCATCTCTCTCACTGCTGACATCTGGGGCCCAGTCTGATTGCTCCATTTTTTTCCCCTTAGAGTTCCATCCTCCAGGGTCATCAGAACCCATTTATTCAAGGGAATGGGGTGACTCTTCTGCTTCCTGTTCATGCTTCCTGACTGCTCCCAGGCAAACTAGCATCTGAATTGCTAGGCATACCATTGCTATATGCTAATAGGAGACACCTCTTTCCCACAACCAGAGCAAAATGAGAGGTGTTTTCACTTCATTGGGTCTTCAAATTTTGTGCAAGAAATGATCCACTTGGGTTTGGGCAGTACCTTCTCTAAACTTATAGCCTATAGAGTCCCAACCAGATAATTCTCTGAGGTGCAAGGAGTCCTGCCTGTATTGACTAGCACAGCTTATGCAGGGTCTCCACCTTGACCTTGGATGGTTCGGCATCGTCCTCCTCACCATCAGAAGGGATCTTCCTCTTCAAGCCAAGTCTGGGGTTGAAGATTGCAGCAAGTGCTTTATTGTGGGACACACACAATCGTGTGTTGGAGGCTCTTAAGTGTATAGCGCTCAGTAGTACAACCACCACCCTCGATATTGAAGCAGAGACTTTTAATCTACCTTCTGGAAAGTGTTGGGCATCTGAACTGAACATCCTGGAGACCTGAGGCATTTGGCCCCCAACAACAAAGCACTGTTCAATCTGAGGACATGAATGAGTTAAACATGGGTCTCTATGACATTCTCTCCATCAGCCCTCTCTTTCCACCTTGATCTCTGCCTGTGTGGTCCTTGAACCAGGGATGAATTTTTCTCTTCTTGCTGTTGCAGGAGCATTCTCTGAGACCAGTCTCAGCTTTTGTTAAGAAAGAGCCTTGTGGGCCGGGCGCGGTGGCTCACGCCTGTAATCCCAGCACTTTAGGAGGCGGAGGCTGGTGGATCACGAGGTCAGGAGATCAAGACCATCCTCGCTAACACGGTGAACCCCCGTCTCTATTAAAAATACAGAAAATTAGCCGGGCATGGTGGCATATGCTGTAGTCCCAGCTGAGGCAGGAGAATCGCTTGAACCCGGGAGGTGGAGGTTACAGTGAGCCATGATGGCACCACTGCACTCCAGCCTGGGCAACAGAGCAAGACTCTGTCTCAAAACAAAAAAAAAAAATTAAGAGCTTTGCAAAACACCATTGACAAATCCAATTCCTGATTGAGGACATGGAGGACATGAGTCTGAGCTCTAGTGGGACTCCCTAGCAGCATTTGGTCTTGACCAACACCTCTAAAATAAATGCACTCTAAAGTCTGACATCACTTTGTAAGAATGAAGCCATCCTTTTCAGATATACTGTATGCAAAATAACTTGTAGATCAAACTCCACAATGCCTGGGAGGCAAGTCTGAACGGAAGATCAGATTAAAAGAGGGTCAGTGGCACATGTACCCTACAACTTAAAGTATAATAATAATAATAATAATAATAATAATAAAAGAAAGCAGGGGCTTTAGGTGCCTGTGAACAGGAGGGTCTTCCCTCCATCTCAGCTGGCTTCACTGAAGCAGGAGGAGGCACAGTGAGAAGGACTCCCATGATGGGAAGATTGAACGGGATGTTTTGTTCTCTGCTTCTCACCTTAAGTGAGAGTGGGCTGGAAGGAGAAGTCAACAGGGGCAGCCCAAGCTACCGGCAGGTGCTTGCTCTGAAGGTAGCAGGATCCCTCTCCCTGGAGTCCACATTCCACTCCCACCCCCTGCAATTCATTGTCCCACAGTAGCCTCAGGGATCATCTTAAAATGATAAAACTAAACATCTATTGAAATAAAAATAAATAAATAATTTTTAAATGCTAAAACTATAAAAATGGAGAACAGATTCATTGTCAGAGGTTAGGGAGGAGGAAGGGAGAAGGGAATCAGGTGTGGGAATAAGAGACAACGTGAGGGACCCTGGTTATGATGGAAATGTTCTGTATCTCAACTGTATCAATGTCAATATCTTAGTTGCCATGTTATACTATAGTTGCAAGTATAGTTGTTATATACTTAGTTGCAAGATATTGCCATTGGGGGAAACTGGGTAAGGGGTACAAAAATCTCTCTGTGTTATTCTTCACAACTGCATGTGAATCTAAAACTACTCAAAATTAAAAATTGAATTAAAAAAAAAAAAGAGGGTCAGTGAGTCCTAGAAAGAAGGAATCCTGCATGGGAGGCCATATTCTTTAGCAGGGCTTGATAATAGTGAGGGAGGACACAACTTTTTCTCTGCCCTCTTAATGTTGTGACTGAGATCTATGAATTAAGCTGACAAAAGACAGATTAATAATGGAAAATCATCTAAATTGTATTTGACGTTAATATTTGTATGTGGCACAGGAAGGGGGCCTTCATAGAAAAAAAAAGTGAAAACCTCAAGGAAGTGGTGAGACTTGGGGGCTTATGGTACCATCATAACAAAGGGCAATAAATTGTGGGGAAGTGACTAGACAAAGAAAAGGAATTTGGGCTTCTATGGCTGGTAAATTGAGGGGGAAAAAAACTAGGAAATATATGGGAGAAATGAATGGACAATAAGCATTATTTCCATAAGGTTTATTTGTGCAGACTTATGTCAGAGTTGACTTCTCATCTCCAGTGATAAGAATGTTTTCTTCTTCCTAGTATTGGAAAGACAAATTTCTCACAGAAAATTTATACACTGCTTTTAGGCAGAAAGGAGGAGGGCAGAAAGCCCTTCCTGCATTGGCTGTTTCTTAATTGCCTTCACCCGAAAATGGCATATTGGGGGATGGCATGTTCTAATCTTCAGTTCCAAGAATAGCATCCTGATACCTACCATGAAACAAGCTATAGGAAAAACCTTTGTGTGGCCTGAAAGTTCTGTTATACTGGATCCCAAAACCCCAAAATATTTAAGATGTTGTGCATCCTTCCTAAATGAGTTAGAAAGGATACAATAATTAGGTGGGTTTTCTTTTCCAACAGGCATTGTTGAAACTCTCTGAGACTAGTGACGTAGCTCTGCCCCCTTGGCTGGGGCAGAGGTCCAAGCCAGTGTGGGTAGCAGCCTGCTTGCAGAGAGGAACAAGGCTGCAGAGTGGTGCCTCCACAGCGACACAGACTCAGGGTGAGAGGCAGCCCAGGCTCACTCTTGGTACATGTAAGACACATCCTGGTGATTCTCAGGAATGTGTGGAGCAGAGCAGAAAAACTGTGAGAACTGAAATTCTTGACTGGGCAAATGGATGCTTAGGCCTAGGGAGTTTCGGGTGTCAATATTCCTGTGATCACATTCGGCTCACCCTGGGGAGGCTAAGGAGCATCCGGTCTCGCTGTCTCACGGTGTGGGGAGGGTGTCTTGTGAGGAAGCTGTTAATTTTCCACAAAGTGTGAATTTGCACCAGTCTAAGATGCAAATCATTTCTCACCCTGCCTTTCTCCTCTGCATCATTCTCAGTGCCCAGTCACTGGAGGGAGGGTGGAAGGAGTGGGAAAGAACTGCTGAGCTCGGTTGCTCTTGGGAGGGGCCTGCCACAGTCAAGTTAGGGAACCTCTACCAGGACTCTCAAGCCACAGGCGACAATAGACTTCTGGAAGTGTTTGGTAGCAGACCATTTAAGGAACCAGCAAGGAAAAGCACCCTGCAGTAAATGTCTGGAGTGTCCTAATTTATTTCTCTAAAAGCCCCAAAGCCCCCATTACTAACTTCTCTACCGAGGTCTAAAAGACTTCTATTAAAATGCAAATGGTTTGCTAAAGACTTTCCATTAAGCCATTACTAACAATTAATGCCTTAGCTGCCCCTCATTTTTTTAGGTACGAATAGGGTAGGGAGCTGGGACATCAGGCAGCTAAATTTTGATGGGAGAGGGTGAGAACCTGATCTACTCACTGCATGGGTGGCTCTAGGCGCATAGACACATCACAGGAGCTGGCAGTAGCATGAGAGCCTAACTTTGGAGAAAAGACAGAGAATGGATTTTTTTTTTCTTTTCCTTTTTTTGAGAAACGGTCTTGTTCTGTTGCCCAGGCTGAAGTGCAGTGGCACGATCATAGCTCATTGCAGCCTCAAACTCCTGAGCTCAAATGATTCTCCCTCCTTCTGCCTCATCCTTGCAAGTAGCTGGGACTAGGAGTACACACCACCATGCAGGGCTTATTATTATTATTATTATTGTTGTTGTTGTTGTTGTTGTTATTATTATTATTATTTGTAGAGGCAGAGTCTTGCTGTGTTGCCCAGGCTGGTCTTGAACTCCTGGCCTCAAGTCACTTTCCCACCTCGGCATCCCAAAGAGCTGGGATTTACAGGCATGAGCCACTACACCTACCTGAGACATGGAAAAGAGACGAAGAGAGCCCTTCAGACCAATTTGACGTTTTCAGTTTTACCTGTGGTTGAAATTATCCGTATTATTTAGCACCAGCCTTTCTCAAGGCATTACTGACCCACTCGGAATCACACTTTCCCTTTGGAAATAGCCATTTTCAAGAGCATTGGAGGTGCAAGCCACACACGACCAAGCTCTCTGTCCAAGAAACGACCACCCCCACCATCCTCGCCCCCGACACCTTCTTTTGGAGCCTTCAGATTAATGAGCTTTGTTTGGACGCTTCTCAGATGGGTTTCTTGGCTGCCCCAGCCAGCCTCCCTAACTGCATCATCTGTTTGTTTGTTTGTTTGTTTTGAGACGGAGTCTAGCTCTGTCGCCCAGGCTGGAGTGCAGTGGCCGGATCTCAGCTCACTGCAAGCTCCGCCTCCCGGGTTTACGCCATTCTCCTGCCTCAGCCTCCCGAGTAGCTGGGGCTACAGGCGCCCGCCACCGGGCCCGGCTAATTTTTTTGTATTTTTAGTAGAGACGGGGTTTCACCGTGTTAGCCAGGATGGTCTCGATCTCCTGACCTCGTGATCCGCCTGCCTCGGTCTCCCAAAGTGCTGGGATTACAGGCGTGAGTCACCGCGCCCGGCCCCTAACTGCATGATTTTTAGCTTTAAACAGCTCTTTCTTCTGGAGGACCTTCACATAGAGCCTCTGGCCTGCTAACCAATTGCTGCAGGCACTGTATTGTAGACACACTTCACTTTATAAACAATTAATATGAGACGTGTTGGCCTTTCAGCCTGGAATTATTTTCAGACTCAAATCTTATAAATGTAGACTCCCCTTTGAGTTTCCTGAGCCCCCTAAGTGGTTTCCATGCAGATTCATATCACCTAATGGCCATCGCTGGAACTGCAGGGTGTATTTGTCAAAAGTGCTGTTTAATCATTGGGGTAATTTTGAGTGTTTCTACGGCTGGCTGATTTCTGGAACAAAAGTCCAGTATGTTTCAGACATTCCTAGCTGACATCTTTTTTTTTTTTTCTGATTTCAAGACATCTAAATTGGTCCTCCAATTGCCTCTTAATTTTACAGAGGCATATAAAATGTTTCATGCTTAAAGCTGGCATATTAATTTTACATCAAATTTGTAATAGGGTTATTATGCACTATATAACATTTTAGAGAACAGTGGAGTCCCTTGGATGATCAATATGTTAGGTTCATTTATGACAGTTTTATAGGGACAGAAGCATAATTTTGTGCTTTACTATTATAGACATTTATAGTTATTTCATTGTAGATTGCTGGTCATGCCTGTAATTTACTCGATGCCAGTTTCTTGGCCAGTGCTCCACCCTCACTCCCTTTCCTTTACATTAGACTCTCCTGAATCTGGATGAATCTTGCTTTCTAGTGTTAAGGTGAAATTAGGGGCTTCCTAAATCATCAGTCCAAACTGGAATTGCTTGAAATACGTGAGTGTGAGTACGTTTTAGATAATGGAACCCAAGAAGCCAATGGTTTTGCAGCCTCCTCAGTATTGTAGAGCATGAACAGATTCTTAAAATGCATCTCAACACCCAGCCTTGGAAATTCATCTCTGTGCCCAGAGTTGCAGGCAGGGAGAAGGCTGTGGCTCATCCAGACTGCCCCTTCTGGGTTGGTGGCACAGGCCTCTGCATCTGCTGCCTTACTGTACCTGTGCTTCTTTTGTTTTATTTGGCTTGGCTTTACCTATTCTTATTCGTAACAGCTGGTGGGTGTGTGCTTGTAAGAAGGAACAAACAAGCAGGCTTGGCTGAAACCTTAAAATGAAAATAAATCCATTACCAAATGTGGGCTGTTCTCTGTTTCGCTTCTGACTTATTTTCTCATCATATGACCTCAACAGGGATCCATTTTTATAAGACGGGGGCAGTGAGAATCCTTTGTTCATCCCTGAATCAGGTTGAGTCTTGAAGCTTGCTGGAAATATTGATGCCATCACTGAACATGTTAGTCCTGGGATTTCGTGGCAGCCGGTAACAGATATGAAATGGTGGAAGCTCTCTGGATACGAAATTAGGGATTGATGTTTAGCAGGGCAGAAGAGCGCCAAAATAGGTCCTTCTTTTCCTTGAAGATTGTTTTGACACAAGGTGGTTTTTATGGTGCCAGAAACCACATGCTAGGCTGTAATTGAGCATAATTATTGCTCTGCATGCTGCAAAGTGCTGGACTTGAGGCATCCTACAGAATCCCATTAATATCTTGATTGGACTCTAAAAAATAGTGCCCCCCACAGGGCCAGAGAGAGCTGTACTTTATCTGTCTGGTCTTTAAATGAAGAAGTCATTGGCTGTCCAGTTGGTCAATGTTTCCCCCAACTCTGGGGCCTTCATCCGTAATCCAGGACTCCACTGTCAACACACTTGCTTAGAATTCTGCTACGGTATCACGTCAGCCTTGCAATATTTCCACATAGGAAAACGGAAATGGACAATGGAAGAATTCATATGAATAATTCAAACACACACCTAAAATATGCCCAGAGTACAAAATAAGCCATTTGTAATTATCGGGTTATTTCAAGTGAGAGGTTTGAAAAAAGGCTAAATTATTTGGATAATTGCCTTTTCCTTTTGATTCGACATGTATAATGACCCAAACTTCAGCTATGTTACCTAGAAGCTCTCAGGGATGCAGGATTCTACCTCTTTCCCCAACATTATATAGTAGCCTATGTGTGGGAATGTGACTGTCCACTCCTAAATATCCTCCAAGCTTAGGTATATTTTCCGAAAGCAACTTGAGCGTGCTACAATTGTTTCAATTGTTCGTTGTTAAAATATCTTTCCAAAATGTTTGTGTCTGATGTCCTGCGTTCATAACTACGATTTGTGGAGCAGAAGTTAATTTTTGCTGATTGAATTTGTCCAGCCCTTCCAGGATCTTTGTCTTGATCATTAAATCTCACTGTTCAGTCTGTCATTGTGAATGGAAATGGAAACTGGGATGAATGTTAACTGTACTCAGGAATTTTTTGGAAGAGGCATGTTTTAAACGATCAAGGCTAGATATTAGATTTTGTTTTCTCTTGGCTTCTCTTTTCTCTTAATAGAAACCATGCCAAATATCCAGTTAACTGAAGGTTTCTATTATGTACATTCCAGTGAACTTAAATGTTGACAAATTTTAGGTGGTCTAGTAAAGTCAAATGGCTGTTGTGGCTCCAGTGTCTTCTTCTATAGCAGGGAATTTCCTGTGACTTTCTCAGGAAGCCTCACTTCTTACCACCTCTGGTAGAGATTAGGGAGGAATTTCTTCTTGCCAACTTGCAAAGATGCCAGCCATGTCTGCCATGCTATGGATTCAATAGGCTACCAAATTATTTTCATGGAAAACATATTTGGAGTTCCAGCTCTGAATTTGAAAAACTGGGAACGCATCTCTGTCCCAGCTTCTCCATGGGGATAGCAAGAAAAGATTCCAGTGTTTTCCCCATCATCCATGCCCCACCCCCATGCCCCACCTTGCATATTGCAGGACTGTACGTGTACTGGTTGATCATATCATGAAGGAGGATGCTAGTCTTTTTATTTAGTGTCAAAGTCTACTTCCGCTGTAAATATATGTGCTAGAAATCTTTTCCTCTAGCATATTATTGGTGTTTAACACTACTTGTGGTGACTTTTATTTATTTATTTATTTTGAGATGGAGTCTCGCTCTGTTGCCCAGGCTGGAGTGCAGTGGCGTAATCTCGGCTCACTGCAACCTCCACCTCCCAGGTTCAAGTGATTCTCCTGCCTCAGCCTCCTGAGTAGCTGGGACTACAGGTGTGCACCACCATGTCCAGCTAATTTATTTTTGTATTTTTAGTAGAGATGGGGTTTCACCATGTTGGCTAGGCTACTCTCAAACTCCTGACCTATAGTGATCCATCTGCCTCAGCCTCCCAAAGTGCTGGGATTATAGGCGTGAGCCACTGCTCCCAGCCTCGACTTTTATTATATAACAGTTTCAAAATATTATGAAATCTGATTAATCAAAATTCTCCTTCATTCTCCAAGATTCTTGGTTCTGTTCCTTCTTTAGGAAAGACTAACCCAAACTCAGATAATTAAGAGAAGGAATAAAAATTCTTTCTGTCTGTATTTGTTTTCTATTGCTATTTCTATTTCATAACCAATTGCCACCACAAATTCAGCAGATTAAAACAAACATGCACTTATTACTCACAGTTTCCCTGGACCAGTATTCTGAGCACAGCCCGGGTCTTCTGTGCAGTGTCTTACAGGGCTCCAATCCAGGTGTTGGCTGGGGCTGGGGTCTCATGTGAGGCTTGAGATCCTCTTCCAAGCTCCCATGGCAGAATTCCTTTCCTTGCTCGTGGTGGAACTCATGGTGTTTGCTGCTTCAAGGCCAGCAGGAGTGTCTTTGAGGCTTTAAGTCTCTCACCTGTAGATCGTCTTCTAAGTGTTCACCTGATTAGGTTATGCCCTCCAGGGTAATTTTGCTTTTGATCATCTGAAAGTCACTGATTAGTGATCTTAATTACATCTGTAAAAATGCTTTTGTATTTTCCATTTAACACAACGTCATCATAGCAATGACAATCACCATACTCACAGCTCCCAGTCATACTCAAGGAGAGGAGATAATGCAGGTCTTGCACACCAGGAGTTGGGAATCTTGAGGTTCGTCTTAGAATTCTGCTACCACACTGCTTTTAAACAGCACTGTTTTAAAAAATTGCTTTATAAAGAAGGCTGAGAATTTTAATAATTATAGGCAATGTCAAGTAGGTACAAGAACTTCTATTGTAACATGATAAAGTTTTTGTGAAAACCTTCATATTCTGCAAAAGGACACACTAAAAATCCCAGGGTTATGGGAAAATGAAAGTTAAGGAAAGACCACTCAAAACCTAAGCTACTTTGTAACCAGAGCACTAAAAAGACAATAAGAATGCTAACAAAGCTACTAGCACAGTTTAAAAGACAGTTTAAATGCTCAATAAATAATGATATATTGTAGCATATATAGAATTCTACCTAACAGAGAAAAAACTGAGTGTAGCTTAATGGTTGAGGAGTAAGAAAAGATGGAGACTGCTAAGTGCAGCAATAATGGAAAACGTGCAAAGAGCAGGGAAGCCTCACCATGGGCATGTTACTAAACTAAGCCCAGAGAAAAATATACAGTGAAGCAGCACTGCATGTAGAATTGTGTCCCTTTGCAGATTGTACATTCAGCTGTTTTAGCATATGTTGTGGTCAGTTGCTGTTCGTTAGTTGCAAAAACTTTAATTTCTTGGAAACCCTTGAATATGAACATGACTCCACATTAGACTGACCTGATTCTTTTATTTACCAATAGCGTATGAGCTAATTTGTATTACAGAAACTCATGTTGTACCCAAAGAGATTGCACATAATTAAAATTTCTATTGTTATAACACTATATGTTGAATAGTCTATCATTTCTTCTCCAGGTAGTTATTTTTATTTTTATTTTTTTGAGATGGAGTCCCACTCTGTTGCCCAGTTTGGAGTGCAGTGGTGTGATCTCGGCTCACTGCAACCTCTGCCTCTTGGGTTCAAGTGATTCTCCTGCCTCAGCCCCTCCAATAGCTGGGATTACAGGCGCCCGCCACCATGCCCAGCTAAGTTTTGTATTTTTAGTAGAGACGGGGTTTTGTCATGTTGGCCAGGCTGGTCTCCAACGCCTGACCTCAGGTGATCCACCCACCTCAGCCTCCCAAAGTACTGGGATTACAGGCATGAGTCATCGCGCCCGGCCCAGTCATTGTTTTTAATTTGGTTTTTATTCTATCAAAGTGTACATAGACATAGTCAAATAGTTTTACAAGACTTGTTACAAATGATAGCACTCCTGTGTGTCCACCACCATTTTCCTGCTCCCTGGGGCAACCATTTCAACGATTTTAGTTGATTCTTTTGGTATCTATCTCCGTATCTCCACATGCTTATACTGCTGTTTCTTTTTCTTTTTCTTTTTTTTTCCCCCAGTTTGAGCCAGTATCTATTGACTCTCTATTAGAGAAGATGAAGATTTAGCCCATATTCACTCTTCTGTCTGGTACCTAAAACCCCCTCACCACTCATTGTTCCATCCTCGCGAAAGAATTGAAAGAATTCTATTGCTTTTGTTTGGGCTCCATGTAGTATTGGCATTGGTACTGCTATATAAATGCAAATCATAACCGCCGGTGAAGTTGCCAGTGGTTATTTTTTCTTTCTTGCCCAACATCTGTATCACCTAGAATTATTATAAATAACTTAATTTTGTTTTATTTCCATGTACATATGAATGCAACCTTAAACTTTCCTCCAGGTAGGTAAATCTCTGGTGTATTTTTTTTTTTTTTTGGGTCCCATGTTTCGTGTGTTTAAAGTCCGCTTTGTCCATTAAAGGAGAAGAGGCTGTGGATCAAATTAAGCAATTGATGTCAGTCTTTTCGCATCGAACTCTTATGACTGACCAGGTGATATTTTGTATGGTTCATGTATGTTTATTTAATCGCAGTCACTTTTTTTCCAACACAAATTTGAAGTAACTGGCTATTTAATTATCACAAGCTTAGCGTTTAGTGGGATTTACCCAATGTAAAAATCACAAAGAAATGACTACAGTAGAAGCTACAGGAGATGGTAATATTCCCAGGACGCTGGGAAGTTAGCACCACCCTCCCATTTCCCAATTTCCTATTTTGTCCTTGTGTTTAACCCATTTCAAAAACCCACTGGTTGCAGAGAGGGGAGAAATGTTTGTCCAAGGCCACAAGGTAGATGAAAGCAAGAGGTGATGAAGAACAGTAAACTCTGGCCCATCTGCCAAATCTATCTGGGAGCCTGTTTTTGTACTGCCAGAGAACTAAGAAGGGTTTCTACATTTTTAAAAGATTGCAGAAAACAAAACAAAAGCAAAACCCTCCAAATGAAGACACGCCCTATGTGCTCACAAAGCCTGAAATATTTACTACTTACTTGACCCTTTACAGAAAAAGTTTGTTGACTCCTACTTAGGAGCTCAAGCTCTAGAATCAGACAGTCCTGGGTTTGGATTCTAGTGAGACCTACGCAAATTACTAATGTCTTTGAGCCTCAGTTTCCTCATCTGTAAAATGGGATTGATGTGAGGATTGAATGAAGTTGGGTTGCAGAGTCCTCCTCACAGAGCCTGCTAAGTGCTCAACATAGAAGCTTATATATTTGGATTGTTTTTATGGGAGTGAAGTCTCCTGATACTTTCTAGAGCAGGCTACTCCCTGCCCTGGCTGGATCTCCAGAGGTGTGATCATCTCCGAGTACTGAAGGTGCCATGGCCTTTCTCCTCCTGCTGCTCCCAGCTGTAATCAGGCAATCACTTTGGCCCTAGCACCTAATCAGACAATTTTGCTATTTCACATTCAAACACTGTGCTTTTCAGACTCTTCTGTGAAACCCATATATTTTCATTAAGAGTTGATGATAAACTCTAGCACTGAAAGTTTTTCCAAGTTCATGATTGATGACAATGTGATAGGGAGCTGAGTGGCTCCAGTTGCCAGCTCAGGCGAGAATCTGCTTAGGGCCATTGCAGAGCCTCCTGGCAGCACATTCCAAAACTCTTCAGCTTCACTGCCTGCCCAGAGCCATCTGGAGACAGCCCCCTCCTCCAGGCATGATTTGCAGAGTAAACAGACTGGGCAGGCGTTTGGCAACTTTCTATTTCCTTCTTCTTGTAGTGCTGCTCTGGAGGCAGAGTATCCTGGCAGAAGGCAAGCTGTGACCATAATCCAGAAGGCTTGGAAATGTGGTCTTTATTTTTATGCATTTCAGTGGTAGCAAAAGATGAAATCTGTGAATTCTTTCTTCCTTGCTTTTCCTTTTTTTTTGGTTTCTTTGTCTTTCTCTAAAATTTGCCAACACTCTGAAATCTGAGTTTCTTGAATTCTTGAAGGCAGGGTAGAGAGTGTCCCTTTCGAGTTGGTTCCAGGAGCTGAGATGTGACAAGAGTTGAGAGGAGCCAGAGGGGCCAAGAACCCCACTGCTGGACAACCAGATGTTTGGGGGATGGGCGGCTATTGCCCTGTCTTGGGAGCACTGCAGCGTTAGCAGAAGCAGGATGTGCCCACACCCGTGTACTCCAGCTGCAGCCTAGCCTCTGTAGGAAGTCAACGCCTGGCACTAGGTCCTGAACTATTTGGAAGTGTGCTCCTCGCCTCTGCCAAAGCGGGAAGGACCTGGGAGATTGTAGGGAGCTCTGCCCACTCACTAGTGGGAAACAGAGCCACTTGGACAGGAAGTCAGAGGCAACTAGGAGTGGGTGTTGCAAAGAATGTCGATGGCCACACACATTTTGGAAGGGAGCCTAGCACCAAGTACTAGGATGAAGATGGCAATTGCCAGTGTTTGCCCATGTGTGCACAGTAGCAGCTCAGAGAAGCTTTGGGAAGTGAAGAGCTTAGTGATCCGCGGCCAAGGAGATGAGAGTCTGAGTGTGGGTGTCATAAAGTTCTGCCTTAAGAGGGGATTGTTTTAATGGGGGAGGAGTGCGCCTGGGTGGGGCTTGCGGGCTGTGCAAACAGTCTGGGGCCCCTCCCTCCTCCAGCAAGGGGACTACTGGCTTCAACTTTACCTCCATCTGTGAGGCCAACTCAGATCAGCTGATGGGATGTATGTTTGGCCTTGACTGTTGCTAATTGATAAATTTTGTTCACAGACAACACAGAGGTGTTTAATATGGAGTTTAAAGTAATAGAAACTAATTGGAATCTGGGAGTGAATTAGATGTGTACCTTTTTTTAAATCCTAAAACTTAGCTTATTTTTCAGAAAGGTATTTCAACGCATATTTTTTCTTCTTCCTTTTAGATTTTCATTCATACGTGTGCCAAGTCACACAGCCCTAAGGTGCCGAGACAGTTAACAGTCTACCTTTGCCTTTACTTTCCACAGATTAGAGGAGAAGGGAAAGGATTTGCTTTTTTGGTCTTAGCAAAACTTTGGCTCTGCCTTTAGCAAGTCAGTGAACAGAATGAAAATGGGAGCGCCTTTTATTGTTCCATCCGGAAAGAGCATCAAAGACAACGGATACAGGGTGAGACCATGAAGCATGGCAAAAGAAGGCAGCAAAACCTGGAAGCTGATGCTGCCTGTCAAAGAGGGCCGCCATCTTGCTTTGGGGAATCCTAGCATTTCCTTCTTTCAAAACTTCTAAGACCCTAAACTAGACCCCACTTTTGTGTTTAGCTTACCCATCTCTGGGCTATCCTGGCTTACCTTTTTCCTTCCCAAGTCCCTTCTACTGAGGAGCTGAGGCTGATGCTAAATAGAAAGGTGAAGAGTTAATAGAGCAAATGTCCTCAACTTTAAAGTTGAACAACCCTTCCCCATTCTCATATCCTTTCATCCCCTCTCTCATGCAAATTCCATCTCTTTCACAGCCTGCTGGAAGGATAATGTGTTTTCTCTTGCCCATATACTCTTATTATTTTTTTGTTGTTGTTTTTTAATGTTTCTTCCATCAAGAGGAGAGCATTTCTCACTTAGCCTAAAATGTGAATGGTTGATAGCTCTGCCCTAGAAGTCTTGGAACAGAAAGACAGATGTTTAGAAATTAATCTCACCTTCCCTTAATGTTGACATTCCTACAGCTGCCTCTGTTTTAGACAGCAGTGATATTGGAATTAATCGAGAGAGTTGCAAAGGGGAATATTTGCTGGACTCCGTTGTACCAAACTAGCCTTATGATTTACTTCTGTGACATGTCAGGACATGTTTGTCTTTTTGATGCAGATTTAAATTTTTGTTTGTTTGTTTGTTTTGTTTTTTGAGACAGGGCCTCCCTCTGTGATGGCTAATATTGAGTGTCAACTTGATTGGATTGAAGGATGCAAAGTATTGCTCCTGGGTGTGTCTGTGAGGCTGTTGCCGAAGGAGATTCACATTTGAGTCAGTGGACTGGGGGAGGCAGAGCCACCCTCAATCTAGGTGGGCACCGTCTAATCAGCTGCCAGCATGGCTAGAGTAAAGCAGGCAGAAGAAGGTGGAAAGGGTGAACTTGCTGAGTGTTCTGACCCCCATCTTTCTCCCATGCTGGATGCCTCCTGCCCTTGAACATCAGACCCCAAGTTCTTCATCTTTTGGACTCCTGGACTTACACCAGTGGTTTGCCAGGGGCTCTCAGGCCTTCATTCACAGACTGAAGGCTGCTCTGTCGGCTTCCCTACTTTTGAGGTTTTGGGACTCATACTGATCCACTATGAGTCAAGCTTCCTTGCTCCTCAACTCGCAGACAACCTATTGTGGGACTTGACCTTGTGATCGTGTGAGTCAGCTCTCCGTAATAAACTCCCTTTCATATATACATACATCCTATTAGTTGTGTCCCTCTAGAGAACCCTGACTAATACATCCTCTGTTGCCCAGGCTGGAGTGAAGTGGTGTGATCGTAGCTCACTGCAGCCTCGACCCCCTGGGCTCAAGCAATCTTCCCACCTCAACCTCCTGAGTAGCTGAGATTACAGGCATGCGCCACCACACCCAGTTAATTTTTAAAAATCTTCTGTACAGAGAGGGTCTCACTGTATTCCCCAGGCTGGTCTCAAACTTCTGGCCTCGAGTGATCGTCCCTCCTCGGTCTCTCAAAGCTCTGGGATTACAGGTATGAGCCACAGCATCCAGTCTTAAATTGCCTTAAATCATAGAGCATAGCAAACCAAAGACACTTTTATAGAATGAATGGAGTAAACCACAACTCTTACATGTTTTCCTTGTGGCTCTCAAACTCTCTAAAACGGACATCAAATCATCTGGGAGGCTTGTTAAACCAAAGATGGCTAGGGTCCAGGATTTTGCGTTTCTAGCAAGTTCCTAGGTTTTGCTGATGCTGTGATCAGAAGATGACACTTTGAGAACTAGAGCATGAAAAAGGCTCTGGAGTCTCCATGTTGATTTCTTTTCCCAACAAATCCCATGAAGTGCTTTGTTCTCTTAAGTGCATCTGAAAATATTCCCAGAGGACCATCTTTTTCTTTATGTGAGAAACAATTTAGGTACCAAACTGAACATTAGCGCGGCCAACTTTGCAGCTGCTCTCCAGAATGTGGCTGCTTGGGCCTGCCTGCGTGGAGACCTGGCTGGCAAACGGACCCTACTAGCAGGAGGGCTTCTAGAGACTTAAGGAAGGGATAGTGTGCTTGTTCCCCTCCCAGTCATTGATAGGATGTCCTGGGAATTCCTGACATTTTCTTCCTTGTCATGCTCAAAGCAACTTTATCTGGCACCAGCTTAAGGGAAGGTGGGTTCAGCAGGAGGAGAATGAGGATTTGGTCCCTGCCAAAGGTTCTGGAGTGAGATTTTTAAGAGATAATTGGTTGCTTTCAGAGTGTATTCTTCATGCTTCACTCTTTTAGTGGCCAGTGAGAAAATACAAAGCTCAAACCACCTTAACTAGAAAAAAAAAAAAAAAAAAAAATGCACTGGCTCAGGTACTGGAAAGGTCAGAGGTCAGAGGAAGCCTAGCTAGCTTCAGGCACAGCTGGATCCAAGATCTCCGAAACTATTTTCAAAGGAGACCTCTCTGTACTTCCCAGATCGATTTCTGTCCATATTGGCACTACACCTACCATTTGAATGTCCACTGTGAGTGAATAATTGTTATGGGTGCTAGGAAGAGAGGTTCCACATACCAAAAGAAACCTGAACGAAACAGGAAAGAAAATGCTTTCCCTTTTTTATGCTTGTTCCTTTATCGTAGGTGCTTTTACCTCCTAATTCCTGACTGTTCCATGCCTGTAAATGTTTCATCGCCCACAACCGCGAAGCCTTCCCGGATTTCCCAGTTAGTAAGGTCTCTGTCTCTGAATACCACTAGTGGTTTACTTGTGAGAGATGGTGGAGTTTAACAGCTGAGTGTCTCCGCTCTCCTGGGCGCTGCCTGGCACTTGCTAGCCGTCTGGCTTCGAACAATCACTTTATCTCTCTGTGCCTTAGTTTTCTCATCATAAAATGAAGAGAATACGTTTCCACCTTCCAGAGTTGTTGTGAGAGTAACGAAACCATGGATGTGAAAGTGCTAAGGTGGTGTCTGTCACAGAGAAGGTCCTCAACAAGTGCTTCATCTTGTTAATTTTTCCTCTGTGCCATTCCCCATTTTGTACGTTGTATTATTGTTTCTGGTAAAAATAACCTCATTGCCCCAGTTTTACAGGCCAGGCCCCCCTTGGCTACAAAAATGTCCCGGCCCACAACTTGCAGAAGATGTTGACACTGTGATGTCTGACGGCCTCTCCTGATCGCCAGCTATACCATGACTCCAACGTGGCTCAGAGGAGAACTTGTTGATGGGTATTGCTAGCTTGTACCTCATATTTTCCTTGTTTTCCACCACCTCTAATTTCTTTCCACAGTAACCAGCAGCTCATGGTGAACAGCTTTAGTGGAGTGCCAGCACTGACTGTCAACCATTAAGGTATTAAAACCCTGAGGAGTCCGACCATCCCAGTCTTCTTGGCACTGGTAGATTTTTTAAATGCTTCCAAATTCTCATATCCATATGTCAAAACACAGATTTTTATATTATACTTCACGTTTGATTACAAGAAAGGCAAATTCCTTTTTTTTTTTTTTTTTTTTTGAGATAGAGTCTCGCTCTGTCGCCCAGGCTGGAGTGCAGTGGTGTAGTCTCCGCTCACTGCAAGCTCCGCCTCCCGGGTTCACGCCATTCTCCTGCATCAGCCTCCCGAGTAGCTGGGACTACAGGTGCCGCCACCATGCCCGGCTAATTTTTTGTATTTTTAGTAGAAACAGCGTTTCACCGTGTTAGCCAGGATGGTCTTGATCTCCTGACCTCGTGATCCACCCGCCTTGGCCTCCCAAAGTGCTGGGACTACAGGTGTGAGCCACTGAGTCCAGCCCAAGAAAGACAAATTCTTATGCCTCCTCAAGAATTTATCCTCAAATCCTAGTTTGAGAAACACTATCTTAAAAAACAACAAAAAAAAAATCTTACTCTGTGGAAATATTTGACTTCCTGATTATTGATGTTAAAGAGAAATTTTCCTTTTTTTTTTTTTTTTTGAGATGGAGTCTTGCTCTGCTGCCCAGGCTAGAGTGCAGTGAAGCAATCTCGGCTCACTCTGCCTCCTGGGATCAGGCAATTCTCCTGCCTTAGCCTCCCGAGTAGCTGGGATTACAGGCACCCGCCACCATACTCGCTAAATTTGTATTTTTAGTAGAGACAGGGTTTCACCATGTTGGCCAGGATGGTCTTGAACTCGCGACCTCAAGTGATCCACCCGCCTCGGCCTTCCAAAGTACTGGGATTACAGGCATGAGCCACGGCGCCCAGCCGAGAAATTTTCTTATTATAATTAGTAAAGGACAGAAATGTTAAGATTATCTTTGAAATGAAAACACAAAGTAGTTCTCTATCAGGAGGACTGATAGAGATACACACTATCACTAAGAGAAAATACATATAGTGGTGAAGAGAATTCCAAAGCATTTGCTGGGAAACACAAAAGAAACGGAAGCAGGCAATTATCGAATAAAAGGGACAGTTAAGGATTCAGAATGGACTCAACCTGGATGTCCTTTTTGAGAACTCAAAAAAAAAAAAAAAAAAAAAAGCAAGGAACTGAATTAGGAGCCTTCCATCATCAGCACCATTCACTCCAACTTTGTGCGAATACTGGATTTCTGGATGGTGAATTTTAAGCCTCTATGACACATACATTTATTATGTATGTATATTTTCTATCTCTTCAACTAGATGACATTTTCAAGGACAGGTTTTGGCATTTTGTTCAAACCAAACAAGGCTCTTCCTTTAATTTTGTGGAGGTGATAAATAGAGATTGTTGATTTTGAAGCGACATCAACATCTCATAGGGTCCTAGGATCTTTTCAGATTACATGTTTTCAGATAGAACTTGAGGCGCAAAGATGGAAAGACAGAGAAATGAGACATATGTGAGGGATTTGGCAGAAGGAATGAATTAGTGCTGGAGTCTGCTTTGAAGGATCATATCTGGGAACAAGGAAGAATGTATTTACTTATAGAGAAGGAGCAGTATAAACATTGTGCTTCACAGACAGTAAGTTTTCCTCTAAATTACTTAAAAGACTAAACCTTCCTTAAAGTCAGGCAGTACGGAGGATGGTCAGCAGGAAATTCATCATTCCTCCCCTTTCTTCTAGGTCAGTGGGATACAGTATTTGTCGGGCATGTGGTGTGTTGGGAACCTGGGGCCCATAGTGCAGTGTGGCTTCTGCCTATGTCCTGAGGAGCCTCCAAAACAACTCTCGCCAATGCCCCAGTAAGCTCCTAGAGGCAGGATTCCAGGATTCACTTTTAAGGCTTTAACCCAGGAGTTGGCAACCTTCTTCTGTAATGGGCCAGATAGTGAATATCCTTGGTTTGCGGCCATCTGGTCTCTGTCGTGACTCCTCGGTGTTGCTGCGGTAGCTCGAAAGCAGCTGCAGAGCATACGCAAATGAAGAAGCATGGCTGTGATCCCATAAGATGGCATGCATGGACGCTGAAATGCAAATTTCATATGCTTTTCAAGTTAGAAAATATTATCCTTCTCTATTTTTTTCAGTCACTTAAAAATGTAAAGACCATTCTTCGCTGTGGGCCATACAAAAACATGTGGCATGTGGTAGGCTGGACTTGACCAGCAGGTCATAGTTTACTGATCCCTGATTGACTGACTTGAGACAGAGTCTCTATCTGTCACCCAGGCCAGAGTGCAGTGGCATGACCTTGGCTTATTGCAACCTCCACCTCTGGGTTCAAACAATTCTCCCTCAGCCTCCTGAGTAGCTGGGATTACAGACGTGCACAACCATGCCCAGCCAATTTTTGTATTTTTAGTAGAGACTGGGTTTCACTATGTTGAACAGGCTGATCTCGAACTCCCGGGCTCAAGTGATCTGCCCACCATGGCCTCCCAAAGTGTTGGGATTATAGGCATGAGCCACCACGCCCGGCCCCTGATCCCTGATTTAGAAAACCCCTAGCTGGTGGTAATGTACAGGTCAACATTGAGAATCCCTAGGCTAGATTTGGAGTTTCTCGAGCCCTAGGCCTAAGTTATCTTTGCATCCCCACACGGTAGGTGGGTGGTTGATCAAGGTTGAATGGATTCATCTTTATAGGTACCCTGCATCCCCATGCCATGTCAATATTATTGACATGATTAATAATCCAGGATTACCAGGGAGCAGGGCAGGTTATGACTGGTAAAGAGGAGACACCAAGCAGCAGCAGGTGCTGGAGGGTTCTCGGGAGGCAGAGGTTTGGGAGGGGCTGTGGTGGCCACAGGGGACTCCACTCAGACCTCGCTTCAAGAGAATCTGCTGCAAGGAGGGTAGCTGGTGGACAGTCATTAGCTGCTGCACCTTTGGATCCACCAGGGTTCACACAGAGGCCACGCTTTCCCGGGCTGTTCCCAGCTAATACTAAGCATGGCAGGGGCCTAGAGCTGGGCCATTTCTGCCCATTGCAAGACCTTCTGCTG